>NC_133571.1:21262619-21923035 GCF_048773025.1 Camelus bactrianus | reverse complement strand
AAAGCACCTGATTATAGATGAGAAAAAGAAAGAAAATACAGTTTCTTACTCAAAACACAAGATCTCAATTTTGGGTGCTAGACCTTAATAATAAAATATATTTTTAAGTTACAGTTATTTAATTGTTTCATTTTTTAATTGGCTAATTCTGTAATTTATTTTATCCCCTACAAATGTAAAGGAAGGGATGTGAACTCATTGAAGACCTTTAGATTGATGTTCTTTCCATATTCTGCTGTTTTTAACTTGCTTCTGAGTCCGTTTCTCACTCATGAACCTGTTTTTCCCTCTTTGCTCCCAGACTTAGGTGTAGTGCTTTCGGGAGAACTAACACATGCAGGTCATGACGGCCTTCCACCATTTACACTTCTTCACTCTAAGAGGTGGAATTACCGCAACTGTGAGACTTGTTAGTAGCGGTGCTGCTGTGTCTCAGCTGGAAAGGTCGGAAATTTTTAATTCTGATGTCATATAGATTCTTTGAAAACTATTATGCCTACCAGTAGTTAAATCTCAAAGTTAATTTTAAAATCTTAGATGGACAAGACAAAGAGTAGGTAAAATTATGATCAGGAGTCATTGTTGCCCTCAGTTCTAAGAGTTATTTTTTAAAAAGAAGGAAGGAAGGAAGAAAAGAAGGAAAGAAATTGGGTTAATGAGAAGAACTACATCAGAACTATTTGGGGATTTGCTGGTTAAAAGTGTTTTTAGCACACCCCCGTCCTGAGAATTTTGCATTAATAGGGTCCTCCACAATTTTGGCAGCTCTGAGGTGTTCTCTGTTCTCAGAATACCATCAATGGCTATTTTTTTCCGAATGGAAACTTAAGATTTTCATTGGTCATTACAAATTACACAGATTCCGAGTTTTATGAAACATTTGAATATACCGTGAAAATGCCTGTTGGTTGGCTGTCTGCTCCCCAAATCTTATCAGTACAGTACTTAACATATGATATTTCAGTGAGACTCTACAATTTCCTTGATACACAGTTTAAGGATATTTAGCTTATGGATCTGTCTTAGGAAACTAAGCTACAAGGGATAATTGTATATATAGTTATTTAGATTTATTTAAAATTCGTCTAAGAGAAGGATGCCTGGCTGTATAGTTTTTACCAGAATATGGGAAAACATTGCAAAGAGATGAAAACCAGTTACATTATCCCACCCACTAGAAATTGCCAGTGTAACTAAACAAAAAATTCCAGTTTAGAACACTTTAGCATAGCTGTCTTTCTTAAAGGCCCAAGGGGGTAACTTTGTGATATTTAAAGGGCTTAAATTTTAGGATGCAGGATAAATTGCCTTTTTAAACCAAGTATTTTATATAAGAAAAGCACTTACTTTTCATTATAAAACTACCGAGTAGGTGTGATAGACATACGTTAGACGTGAGCAGAGACGTTTGCTGTGTTACAGCTCCTGTGGTCATTCTTTGCTTCATTAAGGGTGTCTTCTAACAGTGGGAGCATCCAGCATGTCAGTGATCGTAGTCGCTCAGAAACAAAATCGTTAATATTGGGGTTTTTTGAATTTTAAGTTTTCGAGATAGGGATGCAGATGGTGGTCATCACCCACAGATGTATTTAAATGGGTATTTCCTACTTTGAACTTAAAATAACCTTAATTCTTATTTTAAATAATTAGTTATATATTTAGTTACATTGCCAGTTTTTAAAGTTCTCAATTTCAGTGAGACAAAGTATACTAAAATGTTTAAATAGCCTCATTCAATCTTACATTTTAACATTTCAGCAACCGTTCTGACTTGCAGTAATTTGGTTCCATGTTATAACACATGCCCTTTGGTTTTAAAAACTTAACATTTTGTTAAAATATTTTACCAAGAGGAATGAACTAGTCAGCACATCTAATACGCACTCATCGTTGGTAACTCTGTTACCTTCTAACCACTGAGCCAGTCTCTCCCGATGTAGAAGTGGTTCCCCGGGAGCCTTTAGAAGCTGTATGAACTCTTTAAGTCTTTTATCTCTTACTATTTTTTATTCTCATACTTAATCTAAATAGAGGCCAGTTGTCTAGTTTAGTGGCTTCTATTTTGAAGATTCTCAGATCATGTTTTAGTTTCTTTTAGCTTTGTAGCCCCTGAAAATTGCATTGCTGTATAATATAATGGCAGTTTGTACTAGTGTACCACATGGAGAGAATTACTCTTATTACGTGATGAATGATGATATTGTAACTGAAAGGAGATTTGAGGAATTGAGAAGAATTAGAAACTTTCATGTGGCACTCTTATTTTGACTCATCTGCAAACTGTGAAGTTACAGCTCTGGACTATGCATGCAAATGAGGGAAAATCATTTTCTAAATATTATATTAATCGAGAGGGAAAAAAACTAGTAAAGTTCACTTTTGGAAGTGACCCAAAGTTGCTAAAAGGTAGTAAATGTGGTTTTCACTATTAAGTTATTGGCTTAAGATGATTTGTTTATAATATATTTAGATTTTGAAAGTTCCTGAGAAAGAATGTGTACAAACTAGATTTCCTCTTCTGAATCAGTGGAGCAGAACTGAGGGGTTCTCTATTACAGTAAACATGTCTATGAGGAACGCTTATAGCTAAGCATACTCCGACAGGCTTTAAGCTCAGTTCGTGAAAATTTAAATTATTACTTATTTTGCCTATACTCATTTTTATCTTGCAGTGTCATTTTTGCTTGACGGAATGTTGGTTACTTAGGATACTTTTATGTGGAGGTTCCTCAGCAAGACAGATTTGCCAAAAGCAATAATGGTTCAGGTGAAACAGTGAAGTGGAATTGAACCAATCTGTAGGTCCAGCTAAGGTGAGCAGGCGTTCTGTGGGTATTTCATGTTTAGATGATAAATACGTAGAGATTTATGATGGGGAGTTAAGCCTGTGTCAGACTGTGGGATGAAGACTCTTAGTGGCGTGATAGTTGTACTTTTTTTTTTAACTTCATACTCAACTACTACAGTTAGATATTTCTACTATGTCATGGTGATTATATTTTTATGATAGAAAAAAATGGCTAGTTCTTTGTCTTTACAAACAGTCTCTGCAGAGATGTTAGGAGATGTTAGATGCCAACGTTATTGGCATCTCAATTGGTATCCGAAAACTAGACTGCATTAAAGTGCTTACGCTGCTTCACTCACGTAGCTCCCTTGCACAGCGGCCAGGCCAGTTCCAGTTCATGCCGAGGTTTCTATGTACGTAATAGTTTACAAAGAATTTAAGAGTTCAGACCAAGACCACTGGTTCAAAACAACTTTTTTAATTTTTTTAAACTTAAAATTTTTAAATTTCAGTTTGAAGTGCCTGGTTTATAAAATCAAATTCTTTGATTATTGCCTTTCTCTTTTAAATGTCTAATTTTGCTGATTAAGCTTAAAGCCCTGGGCTCAATGTGATGATTTATTGATAAAATTGCTGCTTGATGGTTTGAGGGCCTACAGTGTCATGACTTTTATTAAATTGTCCTTGTTTTCCCAAACACCAGTCTAATCATATCCAGATTTCATTATTCAATTAAATAAGTTTAAAACTCATCCTGTAAATGAATGTCGAGGTTACCAAAGTGTATCACCTGGTGAGGAAGGATAAATCTTCCCTTCGTTAAGAGGAGCCATCATCTCCTCTAAACACACGCTGTTTCCTTGGTATTAGTGGGAGCTGTGTTCACTTAAAGATGGGAAGCCTTTTGTGCAGTTCCCAGAAAGACCTGCTTTTTCTAGAAAGAACCTTTTCTATGACTAGGTTAGAAGTGTGTTTTCTTAAAGAGCTTTCTTTTATTTCAGTTACCAGTTTAGTTTTCAAGCTGACACATGCTGTGTAAAGTCTCTCATACTGAGAGTAAGTAGTCCACTAAACTGTTGCAAGTTGCACTGCTGTTCATCTTTTCAGGTGCCTGAAGTGAATGCCATCAGGTATTTGGAAGGAGCAAGATCGTAAGCTGTGTTCATTTTCTTCCTTACACAAAATGATGGCTTCTAATGCTTTTATTATCGAGCTGTTTTTAAAGAAGAAGTCTCTAATAGAGTGGAGTCTGGTTTTGATGCAGGTCCCAGTAACATAGCTGGCCTTGCAGTTGTTGTTGGTGCCTCCCTCGCATCAGGGAGAGGTTGCCTGCCTCTCTGTAAGGTGCCCTTGTGGCACCTTACGTCCAGTGAGAAGATGGTATGTGGCTTCCTTTTGCCTCTGCTATCTTCTCAAAAGCCATTTTATAAAAATCCTAGGTAGCCTATTTTAATATTTAAATATATATATTTGTGAGAGGTAATTCTAGAACAGACTTTTTTTTAACTTTAAAATTCCTGTATTCCCATTTTTAAGAGTAAATTTAAACTTTCCAGGATCAGAACTTTTTTTTTTCCACAGCAACATAATGAAAAAGTCAAATTGAGTTAATGGACCATAATTCAGTGAGAGAAGAAATTGATGTCTGGTTAAAGGAAACAGATGTGAAGGGGAAAAAATTGTTTTGATGTAACAGAAATGAATTTTTAAATAAAATTGTTTTTGTTCCTGAAATTTCATATTTGCTGCTACAGTAGCTCTGTATTTTACAGAGCTAACATATAAATCTGGCTCCATTTAAAAACTGGAGTACTTTCTAGTACCACCAGCCTAGGGAGAAGCCGCGCACCACGTCTGCGGGTGGGCGACTGGCGGCTTTGTTGCAGCTGGTGCGGGCTTTACAGTTTGCCTGCAGCCCAGTCAAGGGAGTTGGGAGACGCGTCTTCCTCTTGCTGTTACAGCATTATGATGCCCTTTGGGCACTGGCGCGTTGTGAAACCCTTGGCAGGGGGAGGGCGATGCTGGGGAAGAAATGTGAATTATGCTGATGGGTGTTTTCATGTCTTCTACCCTCTCCTGGAACCAGTGCAGCGTTCTTACCTGTGCCACGCCCTGGTTCACCAGCCTTGTGTCCAGTTGTCATCTCATTCAGGTTTGGCTTCACTTGGTGACAGTGGCCATAGTTAAGTTACTTGGCATGTTTGACTTTCAACAATAACAAAAATGGTTTTGGATTTTGTTTCATTTCCTAACAATGTATACGATGTCAGAACTTCACGTTTTATATCCTAGTATCTGGCTATTAGTATTTTACAGGAACCGTAGTTCTTGGTGACTACATATATATATATATATATATATATTTTTGTGACTTTTTGTATACTAAGTGCCATTTCAATGTTACAGTCATTTTTAGAGTCACTGTAATCAATGTGAATATCATGGTTTTCCGATCGGTTCTGAGCCGTAGTGTTTGCTTTGTGAATAATCTGTGTGTATTGTACATATCCTGTATAGTTTACCTTGTACTGAAATATTAGCTGGTTTGATATAAGGGAAGTATGTATTGAGTACTTTTTTGCTAGCCTGGTTGTTTAATCTTTTTAAAAAAGGTTTAAACTTTAAAAAAAAAACTTTAAACTGGCCTTTATTACATGGTCACAAATAAAGTTTCACTTAGAAGGAATGGGCAGGGAAAACATAGTTTTGAGTGTCTTTGAATAGAAACATAAGACTAAGATTTGGGGGTTTTTCCCCTCATTAAAATATCTTATTAATGCTTTATGAAGTAAAACTTCATGCTGTTGTTATTTATTGTTGGCTGGAAGGAAGCATTGGTGGTGGTGACTGAGGTCAAGTGGGTAAGAAAAGTCATCAGAATAATGCGTTACCTAAGGAAGCATCCACTGAGTGTGTGCAGACTAGAGAGGGTCGTGTGAGACGGCACGCGGCCGCTTCCCAGGCAGGTAAGAAAAGAGCTGCAAGTGCAAAGGTTCCACAAACACCATCCCTGAGGTTGAAGAGGGACTTAAAGGAGGCCAGTTAGAGAACGTCGTCAAGCCCTAGAGCTGTTGGACCAGGTGATTGTGCAGAGCTGCTGTCCTCAGTGGTGGGTTACCTCTGTAGAAGTTGCCCTGACTCTTGCTGAGGTCACACTTTATTAACTAGAGACCTCCTGGTGATATTTCAATAATAGCTTACAACCAGGACGTAGAGAACGGGCACTTCCTGGGGAAAGCGTCTCACTGCATAGGTGACGCGCCTGTGAGAGCTGGAAGGAAGGGCTTTCTAACCATAGACTCATCTAGCTGTGATTCTGACAATAAATGATCTATAGACAGAGCAACAGGCCAAAGAAATTGTTTCAATTGCTCCAGACCCCAAGCTGCCAGGATCACTTTAATTAAGTTCAGGGAGGAAGAGGGTAAATTTTTAAGGTGCATTCTCAGTCATTCAGTGAGCGTGTTGAGAGTTTTTAACAACAGTTTATTAAACCATTCAGGGTCAAAATAGTGTGTTGGGATTCTCATTGACCTCAGCCACAGATGATCTGTATGGATGCAGAGTGCAGAAGTTTAAGTAATCATGTGCTACAAGTTTGAATTGCATGTAAATTACAGACAGAAAACCCTCTCAGAAAGTGAAACTGAAGGTAATACCGGAAGGTGTGCATCTCCCCAGCGCGTGGTGCTGGGGTTAAGAGTTTGGGCGTTCTCTTCAGAATGTTTGTTGTAAGTACTAAACTGAGAAATCTCCAGAATACCAAGAGTTTTCAGTAGGGGAAGCTTGCTCATAAACATCAGATCCCAAAATGTAATGTAGTTCATTTTTCACGTGGGTAAACTTTTCTACAGACGGGAAAACTGACAAAGACAGGGCAGAGTCAGTCCAGAAAGAACTTCCTTATCAGCAGACTGATGAGAACTAGAGTTTGAAGAGCCATGGGGACAAAGAGAAAGCTGTTATATTGTTTTCTCAAACTCTGATTCATTTACTTGAATTTTTTTTACCAAAGAAATTTGTATTTCTATACCCACCCATTTATAAATCAGCAGACAAGCCATTGCAGAAGCTTTGGGCAGAGTTGGCTTTAGAACCGTTTTGCAGGGCTTCCACGCAACCTTACACCCTTCTTTCTATCTTTTCCTACTTTTTTCCACTGCTGACATATCTGCTGCCTTTGGCTGGAGTCATTTAAGTGAAGGAGTGAGTCTCGTTGGTCAGAGAACCTGAAGAGTCAGACAGGCTTAGCAGCACACACACTCACTCGGTGAGGGGCCAGTCTCAAGTGAACGGCCTCTGTCGATGTTTCTTGCTGCCTGGAGACCCTCTGTGGGAAAGTTGCTGTAGAACATGAGAAACGACCACAGCAAAATGAAACTCCACTCGTCCGTCTTAACTTAGGGACTGAGGCAGGGGTGCTCTCTTGGCATCAGCAGTGCATATGTGTACCTGGTCACCTTTGTCCAGGAACAGAATTCTTTATTGACTGCAAATGAGTCTACCTACAAGATTAATAAAAATTCCTTCTCAGTCAGTCCTACAGTTTATAAAATAGCGCCATGAGTGAGTTGATCTTCAAAAACTCGGTGACATGCTAACAGGTGTGTGGTCCACACAGGTAGTTAGTGCCCCTCCTGCTGGTGATTAAAGGCATCGGGTCCACCTGGAACCTCCAGGCACCACAGGGCTGGGCCTCGGGGCTTGGGCTGGTAGAGCCTGTATCAGACCCGGTGACGGGAAGGTCTGCCAGTGCAGCACTGCGGTTCTTTGGGGCACTAGCATTTGGGGAGACCCTTGAGGTAGGGTAATTCTGGGAGGAAACGTGAGTTAAATTATGCAGGTGGGTATTTTTGTCTTTTATGCCAGGACCGAGCTCTCCTAAAGCAGAATCAGGTTGACTTCTTACAGTGTAAGACAGTCGTCTGTGACCTGGTGAAAACGTGGACTGGTCACGCGCTTTGCTTTGTGTGCTTTCACCTGGTCAGCACGGCCAGTTAATAGTAACGGGCTATCTTTCCCACCCCTGTTGACAGTGTCTTCTGTCATTGTCTCCACCACTGCCGCTGTTACTTAATTCAGGCCTTTGTTGTTTCTGGCCCAGTAACAGAAACAGCTTCCTCACTGCTCTTCCCTCTCCGGCCGGGCCCACTCCGGTCCATCCTTCCCATTTCTGTTAGTCGTCTCTTAACCAGGCCACTGCCCTGCTTAAAGTCTGTCTCCCTCTCTCCCTCAGAACCCCTTTCCCAGCCAGCTGTGCCTGGCTAGTTGCAGTTGGACTTTCACAGCACAGATAAGTCATCACCTCCTCTAGGAACCCACCCCTCAGCCCCACTCCCACCTGCCACCTGCCTCCACTTTGAGGTTACGATCCCTCCTGTCTGTTCCCCCAGCAGATTTTGTTTAGCTCCACCAAACTGCTTCTCAGTCACGCTGTCTTCTAACTCCACCTCATGAGGTAGTTGTGAGAATTAAATGAATTATATGTGAAGTGCTTAGAGCAGCACCCAGTGTATAGTAACCATTTACCAAGTCTTGTCCACCATTACCAGTGCTCCCTCACCCAACTTAATTCCTGGCACCAGGGACTGTCTTCGATATGTATCTCCCCTGCGGCGCTGGGCACACAGTAGATCAAAATGTCGAATGAGTGATGAACGTTGCCAGCAGTCACAAGCTCAGTTTACCAGGATGCTCAGTGTGCTCACTGGGGGTTTTAGGACAGAACACCGAGCACCATGTCACCCTCACTTCACCATATATGTCATAATTTTACTCATTTTTAAATGAAGGTCTGAAGTGTCAGGCTGTATGGGATTATGAACAAGTATTAACTGTAAATCCAGTCCTCAGAACAGCTGCCCTGAGCCTGGCCAGAGCTCCCCAGACTGTCCTCTGACCCTGGTCCTGTCCTTTTCCTCCCTTGCTCTGGTTTACTCACCCATACCGTCCATGCCTAAGTGCCACTCCCGAAAGAAGCAATCCCAGAGCCCCCCACGCTGGGTTGGGACTTCCTGTTAGGTTCCTGCTGCATCCTGTGCTTCTGTTACATTGATCATTGATCACCGAGAATCAGCTGGGCTTCATTAGATAAAGTTCCATTAGGCCTGGGGCCATGCCTGTCTCTTGTACCATGATGTTCCAAAGTAAAGAGGAAATATAGAAATAAAACTAATGTAGAAATAACTGATTGCCATGAGAGAAACACCAAAAAGGTGTTTTGAAAATTTGGAGGGCGAGATCTGGGTGGAGGGACCCGGGCAGGCAGTGGGCGGGAGGAGCACGTGAGCTGTGTCTTGCTTGTAGAGTAGGATTTGTACCAGCAGAAATGGGGTGGGGCTGGAGGCACCCAGGAAACAACATTGCGCACAGGAGGCCAGGTGTCCAGGGAGTGAAGGTGGTTTGATTTGCTGAGAGTTACAGGATCCCCGAAAGGAAGACGGGAGAAAACGTACAGCAGAGGCCTGGGACCGGATCAGAGGAGGCCTGAAGAATGTGGCGGGAAGCAGGGACAGCCCATGTTCTCAGGCCGAGGGCCAGCTTCATCCGAGCTTGCTCGGGGGCAGGAGCAGGCAGGGCACAGCTGAGGGGGAGGCACAGACTGAAGTGAGGTGACTGAGGGGTCTGCAGTCAGGGGAGAGCCCAGAGGAGGGGACACGGGGCGGGGTGCAGAGCAGGGGTCCGGCAGGGGCTGGGTGAGACATGGGCCTGTGATCTTAAGACCACATCTTGTCTCTGAACAGCAGACATCTGCTCCCTCCTGAGGCCTCGAGATATTTGCTTACTTGACCTTGTCAAATTCTTAGGCAAACTCCCTCTGCTTTTCAGGGAGAACTCTGTGTCCTTGACAGAATAGGGTAAGAATTAGGCGAAGTTCTGAGCCTAGGCCCAGAGTTGAGTTCAGTTTAGGGTGGTGAGGAGAGAGCTTTTTTTCCCTGGGAACAGTCATGCAGGTGTAGTTGCTTAGCTGGGTGGCCGATTTCTAGCAGAGCCTGGCTCCTGCTAAGCCAGGTTGGTGGGGTTGAAAATCCCAAAGGCATTTTTCACGTCCTGCCTCACTCTGCTGCTTACACTTCCTTCTCCTCCTTCCCTCCGTAGACTTTGTGTGCTACACAGGCCACTGAGATACAGCATCAAACAGAACAGAAATCTTGCCCTCGTGGAGGAAGGAGTGGGGAAAGGAGGGTGACCGACAACAAACAAGATGGATACAGTGAGTGGGCAGGGGGGCTACTAGGTACGGAGGCCGAAGTGAGCGAATGAGGCCAGGCCCAGGCAGGTGACGGCAGGAGCGCTGCAGGCGGAGGGGGCCGCGAGTGCAGGGGCGCCGCCTGGCCCGTCTGTTGGGGAGGCCATGGTCCCCACCCACATCTCTCCAGGAAGACGCCCAAGCAGAACAGGCAGTGCCAGGAGATTACAAAGAGAGAAGTAGAGAAACTGGAGGAAGTTTGTTTCCACGTGTGAGACGGCTTTTCCTGGACAAACTCGGGGAAGTCTGTTTCCCCAACACAAGCCAAGGGGTGGGCTGCTCTAAGTTAGAAACTTAGCTTGAGGGCCAGGCACTGGCAGCAGTTGTAGGTTTAACTTTTTCATAGAGCTGAGCTCATTCTCTGTGTCCAGATTTTTGGCTTCTGTCTAAGTTTAAGATGCATTTAAGAGGCCTTGCATGTGTCCAGTACCCAGACACATCCTTTCCTACGGTGGGGCCGACTGCACACACAGCCCTGCACACACTGAGCCTGGGTACCAGGCATGTGCTGTCAGCGGGTCTGCATTCACCAGGAAACAGAAGTGGCTTCAGTAGGACAATTGCTTTTCCCCTAAGAACTCCCTGACAGAGAGGGACAGGCACGACTGCCCTGGGAAATCCTACCAGGTGCTTTTGAGAGAGTTCCGTACAGCACGGAAGACGCGGGGAAAGGGTGAGATTCAGCCGGGGCCACGTGCACACGCACGGAAAACAGCACTGGCTCCTCCGGCCAGGCCAGGATGTGCCAGGTGCGTCTGTGTAATTCCTCTCCAGAGCTGGGGTTCCGCCCACAGCACCCCCAGCCTCCCAGGTACGACCATGTGACACCTGTGAGAATTCAAACCCACTGACTGACGTGGCAGGGGCTTCCGTGTGGACCAAGGAGAAAGAGACTGGCTCAGATTAGCTTTGGGAAGGTCTCACTTTGCACGTTGTAAGTACTGCAAAACACAGGTTTATGTGCACGTACGTACCAACACGTGCACACTCGTGTGTGAGAACAGGGACAAGTGAAGGAGGGCCTCTTCAATCTGGGTCCATCTGTAGCTCCTGTCTTCCCCATGGACTGCTGCCCACCTGACGCCCCCTCCCCAGCGCTGCTGCCAGACCCTCCCTCGTGGGGCCCCGAGCTCGCACCCCTGAAACATGTGGGACCAGAAGCCCCTTCATGCTCAGTGGAAGGGGGTGTGCTCCCACCCGAGCCCGACGCTTCTCACCCCTCTCCTTGCTGTCGGCGCTCCCAGCATCCCAGAGCCAAGCAATTCTAGCCCCTTAGTTGCCTGTTTACAGGCACCATGTGAGGAAGGTTTGTCCCCACTTTGCTGAATCCTTTCCCACCTGGGCTCGCTCACAGTCCCTGGTTTACCCCAGCTCTCATGTGCATCAGTGGATTTTCCAGTTCCTCTCCCACCACGAAGTATCGGTTGGAGTCGGGGTGGAGGGGTGAGCAGAGCCAGGAGCAAAGGAAAATCCCAGCATCCCCCAGTCTCCGACGGGAACCAGATGCCTCTCCGGGCCTAACCGCCAGCGCAGCACTCAGCCCCGGGCTCCTGAGCCTCGGAACTTGGCCTCTCCCTGGTTCTCCCCCCACGACAGCCCGAGAGGCCGTCTTGAGGTACATTGACTAAGAAGTATAATCTGTCTTCAGTGTAGACACGTGGTCCTTGCTTCCCAGAAGTTATCTGTAACACCATCCCATGAACAATTTAAGTACAAAACAGAAGGGGTTCCCGAAGCCGGAGGAGAATGTGCAAAGGGGGGGGGGGGGGCAAGGCTGCATGTCACTCAGACTCAGTCTAAGGTAACATTAGTCTGGGGTGACAGGAATGTGTGCTAACAAACACGCTTAAGACCTTCCCAGAGCCAAGAACCCACCCTCCAGTAGCTGGGTGCTGGAGGCTTCATGAACCGGCTCTCCTCCCGCTGGGACTGGCGGCACAGGGCAGGGGAGGGTGTGGGCCAGCCAGTCGCCCCCTCCCTTGGCCCTGCTCTCCCCGAGGCGCCGTGGGGCACCGCTGTGCCCGGACAGGCCTGGCCTTGGGAAGATGGCAGCAAGCGGCCTCCGAGACAAGGCGGGGGAGTGCGGCCCCCCAGTTCTGGAGCTCAGAGCTCGGGGGCTGCTGCCAGGCTTCAGAGTGCCCGCCAGCCTCTCCAGAGGAAGGGCCACCGCGGCAGTGAGGTTCCCACCTTGGGGTCAGGGGTCAGGAGTCAGGAAGAGGGAAGGCAGCATGGCCCCTGGAAAGCTGCCTTCACAGTGGGTCCAAACGTGGTGTTTCCACACTAGGGGACACAGGGTTCCACGTCTGTGCTTCGCCCAGACTCGCCATGAATTGGGCGGGAGGGAGCTGTGGGGAGAGGGGGCTGCCCAAGCCCTGCTTGTGGATGCGGCTGCTTCAGCCACTCTCTCGGGCGGCGCGGTGTGTGAGCGCCCCCTGCTGCTCTCCTGCGTGAGCCCCGGGCACACACGCTAATCGTTCCTTTCTTGGCCTTTAATGCAAATTTACAAAATATTTACTCAACCAAATTAAAAGGCTTTTGTTTAAAATACCCAGTGAAACAGTTCAAACTATTAACTACTCATTTTTCAAAAGCCTTTGAACTAGAACAAAATGGAAGTGTCTTTTCAGCTCTGGTTGTGGCATTCCCCCAGGTCCCAGGAAAAGTCCTTGTCATTGGTGATCCAGAAATATTTGTGTCACCACACACAGGCTCATTTTGTGGCTCTCCTCTGAGATGGGAAAATCTGAGTGAAGGGCATTTCCCTGGACTCAGCAGGACCCGTAAGTGCGCCAAGACCCCAGCAGGACTTCTGTCACTCCTCCTTTTCCAGTCACTTCTCCAAGCCCAGGTGCCACCATCACTTCTGGCCTCTGTTCCCTTTGCTGACACTTCCCTCAAGGCCACCCAGCATTCAGCAGAAATGAATGGCTCAAGGGAGGAAGGTGGGGGTGGGCAGAAGAGTTGATCCTTCTGAATCACAGGTCAGAATGTGTTGTTCTGCTGCCCACAGCCAAGACCTCAGGGAAACATTTTCTCCCGCCAGTCCATGTGAGCCTCAGGCAGAGGAACAAGAGAAAGCAGATGGTTTGGCCCCTGAGAAAGGGAAATGCCCAGCGGCTGCTGGGGCAGCCAAGGAAATGGGACTGGGAAAGATTTTGAAATACCGAAGGAGTCATTTCAGAGCCCAGCTAGTTCATTTTGGCCTTTTCTGCGTGTGCCTGAGCCAGGGAGTTGGTCACCAGGCAAGAGGCCCTGGATCTCCAAAGCTTCAGGTGGAGAGAGTGCCTTGCCTCAGGAAGGCAGTGCAGGACTCAATGCACCGGCTTCGGAGTCCAGCACCTGGGTTTGCACCCTTCTTTTACTGGGGAACCTTGAGCAAGATCTAGTGACACCTCCAGGCCTCCTCCCATGACTGGTGAGGATGCGGTGATCTGATGTGTACCCGGCCCTTAGCACCTGCTGCGGTTGTCACTGATGCTTCTTACACATCATTGGAGCAGATGATCTGCCGGTCCCTACCCGGCGCAGACATCACCGGGGGAGAGACGGACATCAAGGTGACTTCCGACACCATGTGGCTGGGCAGGTGTACAGATGGGCGGAGGTGTGGCAAGTCCCTCTTCCCTGGAAGCCTGTCTGTGCTCCCCTCAATTTTAGGCAGATTCTTACCTACCAGACCTTCAAGGTTCTTTCCTGATGAGGGGCTGAACGGAGGTATCCTTCCAGTTTTAAAGGGCGCCCCTCAGGCATGTTATTCCACAAAAACTTCCCACTGAGCAATTAGAGGATCATGGGACCATCCTGACACACCTGAAGAGGCCCCAGGCAGAAGCATCCGTCCCCACGGTGGTCCAAGAGGCGGACCACGTGACCCCACACCTACTAAGGATGTGAACCCCACCCCGGGCCCAGGACCTGCTTCAGGACCTGTTCCTGAGGTCTGCGAGGCCAGGCCTGCTGAGCCTGAAGCAGCCCCACACCCCGTGTCCCACAACCCACAACTGCCCTGTGCCCCTGTCACAAAGAGTGCCGGGGTGGCCCTTGGCAGAAGCTCGTTGAATTAATGACTTCTTTCCTCCAGCTGATACAAACAAGCTTGTTACAGGTTTTCACAAGCCACGTTTCAGACAGATTTCAGTTTTCTTCCAGTTTGTTTCTACAGATTTTTCCTGTCCTGTCAGGCGCTCGGATAGTGCTGAGGTTATGAAATGCAGAGCGGTACCAGTGCCCTGTTTACGCTGGGAACTGCTCTCTGAACGCACTTCTGTGTGGACAGGAGGGTTAGGACAGTGAATGAGAGTGGCTCTGCCCTTCTCTCAGGGCCCGGTCCTCCTCCCCTCGCCACCCCGGCCCCCGCCACACACACCCACCTCATCCTTGCAGCTCTTTGGAAAAAGAATACAGGCTGAGAAGGAAAGAGTTTCCTTGTGAGTTAAACAAGTCCGTATGAAGTTCCGAAGGAGAGGCCTGGCAGGGAGCCGCTCTCTCCGATGACAGGCGGGGGCAGGGAAAAGCGTGATAGCCTCAAGGTGAAGGCGGTGTGTGGGGGAGGCAGCGCCAAGGGGAAGGCTGCCACCCAGGAAAATACACACCCCTCCTGCTGGAAGATCCTGAGACAGCGGAACAGACAGACAATGGAGCTGATTCCACCTCCACCTGGAAACAACTCTGGACACTGACTTTTTAGGAAACAGCTGGAGGTGAGGGGAAAGGATAAACACAGCCTCGGAGCCACAGGCACGGGGGATGGAACAGGTATGCACCCCTCTGAAGGAGAAAAGGGGGAAACAGGAAAGAGATAATGAAGCTAACTGAAATCCTCAGGGTTGAGCCCTTCGTCAAACACAGTGTCATCACCGTGGGCCCAGCGGACCAGGCGCAGCCCGCGCACCACGCCGCGCTGGTCTGAGACTCCAGGCTGCTCTTCGGCACGTGCTCGGGCTTGCGGGCGGTGGGAGAGGCAGCCTCCACCCCGTGTCACCACCCCACTCAGCCCACCCCCAGGAGGCAGTGAGACCCCTCTCCTGTGAGAGCCGCGACCTCGGGAGGCCGGCGCCTGGGAAGCCCTGCGGCGCCCCCTTGTGGTTGAACAACTTCCCTCTGCCCTTCAGGGTCTGCGGCTCTGGGCTGCAGACTGTCACTCCTGCAGGAGCCAGGCCTGGACCAGATGCCCCTCCACGAAACAGGGTTAAACATTCACTGACCCTAATTAAACTGAGATACAAGGTAGTTTGGGGCACAAGACAGCTGGATTGTTTCAAGATCTTAGCCACAAAAACAGGCTAGTCAGTCAGGAAAAGACCCCACAGTGGTGCACTGAGCTTCTGGGGGCCCCAACCACCCCCACTGGGCCGTTTTCCTGGCAACCCTGGTGGTGCTGTGCATGGCGCTCCCGGGAACAGGAATCCCACCCCCTCAGCCTTGCCCCCGCCACCGCCGCCGCCGCCTCCCACTTTGCACCCCTCGGCTGTGCCTGAATTGCAGCAGAGCCTACACCTTCAGGGGGTCCTAGGGTCCCCTTGGCCAAGTTTGCTGATGGGGCCTGTGGACCACCCACTCCCCAACCCAGAGCCCACACAGCAGGGCAGCAGCTCAGGGACTAGAAGTTCATTCCACCTCCCAGTGGGCTCCGCACCTCGCAGGACCCACCTCAGAGACTCCTCAGGCCCTGCTCCCGCCCAGTTCACACGCTGTAACTCTGCAGGCTGCCCGGAGAACAGTCGCTTGCACAAGGCTGCCGGACCAGACACACACAATCTGAGGGGCTCAGTACAAAACAAAAATGCCCGGCACTTGGTGATGCTGACGCCAGTAGCCCCGTGGTCCTCAGTCTTGAGGTTTTGTCAGAACCTTCTGGAAGACTTGTTACAGCACAGGTTGCTAGGCCCCACCCCAGAGTCTCTGATGGAGGTCTGGGCGAAGCGGGAGAATTGAGCCTGCAACATCCCAGCGGGTGCCAACGCTCCCGGCCCGTGGGAACCAGACCACCAGTGAAGCCTCTGCCTGCACACCAGCTATTTACACCGCCCGCACAGGGTCCTCTGACAGCACCTTCATTCCTTTACCCCTGACACCTCGGTGAGAATAACACTCTTTCCTTTTCCTGGAAGGAAAACCCAATGCACGTGCTTGCACAGGTGTCAAGACAGCACTTACTCCCTCCAGAGGCTAAAACACTCAGGCTAAAATGAAAGCAGCAGCTCACCTCCACCAGGAAGCCTTCCCAGACTGTCCCTTTGGTTTCCAAAATCATGGAAGGCAAAGGCCATTCACTCAACAAATACGCATCAGCATCTCTAGCAGCGAGGCCCGACTGGGGACACAGCTGGCGATAAGCGCAGACCGCCCTGTCTTCCCTCTCAACACTGGCATCTGCTGTCTCTTCCCAGGTCTGCCCCCTCCACCCACCCCAGCCCCGCATACAGGAGGCCTGCACGTGCCTTTTCAAGATCTCCCTAAGTCCTCCCCAGATCCTCCCACTGTCTCTGGGTCATCCCAAGCAAGGAGATAGAGAACATTCTAAATAAGTGAAAATCGAAGGAGGATGGCACCAGACGTGTGAGAAGCCTCAAGCAAGGCAGTGTCACTCCCCCAAGGCCACAGCCCACACTGGACAGGCACGGACTGACGCACACCCCCTGTCCGAGTGGTTCAGACACACACACACACAACACTCGTGTGATCACCTCCCCACCTGATGGAAAATCCTGGGACAAGCTCCTCCCCCGCCGGGTGCGCAGACTGGACAGGTGCCGCAGCCCCTCCCACCCCTTCTCAGGGCACCAGGCCCTGGTGTCCGAAGCTTCAGGTAAGAGCAGGAACACAGCCCTTGCTGGCCCGGAGGAGGCCACAGAGCACTCTGGTTCCCATTCAGCCTGACTCCGGGATCTGTGTGGAGAGGAATTTAAGCCCGGCTTCTTGCATCTGGGGCTAGAGGAGCCCATCAACTCCAGTAAGAAAACAAAATTACCAAAATCAAAGTGTTTTACTCACAAATACACACACTGAACCCCATTCTGGGAGCTGGTAAAACATTCAAATCTTGGACCCGTCTGACTTCCCTGGTCCTTCAGACCTGGGTTTCCTGAAAAGTGTGACCCTAGGAGCCCACAGGGCCCTACTTGCCCCACCCAAGGCGTCCCAGAGTCAAGACAGCAGCTCTGGGATCAGCGGCAGAAGCAGCAAACCTTCGGGAAAGAGCCTTCGCCCAGCTTGGGGCCGAAGGGGAGACGCTGTGTCGTCAAACCTCCCAAACCTCTGCCGCCTGGGCACCGCCAGTGTCCTCCCCTCCGCTCCCCAACCTCACTTCCAGGCTGAGGAAGTGCGAGGACTCGAGGGGGTTCTCCATCTCCAGAGCCTGGGGGTTCAGTTCACAGTCTGGGTTCTGGGGGGCAAGCCGGGGGTGCAGAGAGCCATCCAGTCCTCAGCCCGCAGCTGTGCACGCCGGCGGGTGGGCCTCGCGTCTACACCCCAGTCTGCTCTTTAATCCAGTCCCGAAACACGGGGAGCCTCGTGTACACTCCCGGCTTGTTCCTCTGTGCGCAGCCGTCACCCCAGCTCACCACGCCGGCCTGGAACATCCGCCCATTGGCCTCGGCGCTGGACAGGGGGCCCCCGGAGTCGCCCTGTGGGGAGACGAGGCCTTCGGCATGGAGCCCCGCGGCGCGCCCCCTCCCGCCCCGCGGGCCCCCGCGGCCCCACCTGGCAGGCGTCCACGCCGCCACTGAGGTAGCCCACGCACATCATGCGCGCGGTGATCTGATGCGGCAGCAGGCGCTCGCACGTGGTCTGGTTGATGACGCGGATCTCGCCCTTCTGCAGGATGAGCGCCCCGGTGCCTGGGGGACACGGTGGCCGGCAGTCAGCGCCCAGGGGCCGAGCTGCGGGCGTGGGGAGGGCCCCCGGCGCGGCGCCCCGAAGGGAGGGACGACGAGCAAACCCTGGAAACAGCTGGGATGCCTGTGGCCGGCACAGGGCCGAAAACAGAGGGTGCGTCTCCGGGGTAGGACCCGTGCAGACAGACGGGGTGATCCGGGCGGCGACCCTCGGTCAGGGGACGAATCCAACACACACCCTGGGAAGGGGCTGAGAAAGGGGGCCGGCCACAAAGCCTCAAGCCCCAGGTGATCCCTCTTTCCCGCTGCACTAGCTCCACAGCTGATTTCGGGCATCACATTTATCCACCTTCAGGCCTTCACGTGGAGGCAAGACAGGGGGCCGGGCTCCCACCGCCCACCCTGGCAGGGACGGCGGGACAGGCCCTTCCAAATCGCCGTCTCCCTGACAGGGTCCTCGCGCGCAGGGAGCGCCTGCCGTGGGAAGGTGCTTTACTCTGCTTTTCACTGAAGAAGCAGGACCAGAGTGAAGCGACTGGCCGAGGTCGCGCAGGCCCTTCATCCAGGGCACCCCCCACCCCCACGCCACAGCCGCCCTCCTCACCTCCCTCCTGCGTGTGGCCCCAGCCGGTGACCCAGATGGCCTTGCCGGCGGGGAAGGCATGCGTGGCGTCGGGCAGGCAGATGGGCCGCACGGTGGGGCTGTACTCGACCGGCCGCTCGAGCTGCAGCAGCGCGATGTCGTAGTCGAAGGTGAAGTCGTTGAAGTAGGGGTGGGAGATGATGCGCTGCAGCCGGAGCTCCTGCACCCCCGGGGCGCTGCGCTGGCTCTGGTCGTGCAGACCCAGGTAGGCAGTCCACATGCTGTGGTCAGAGTACCTGCAGGGGCAGGGAGGGGCGGGGAAGGGGCGGAGGAGGGAGGAGCTGAGCCCCGCCCCCAGTCCCCGCCCACAGGAATGGGGCAGGGTCGGGGCGCCATCCCGTACGCGGGCAGTGCAGCTCCCACCCCCTTACCTCTGCTTTCCTTTCTCAGTACATTCTTATTTTGTTAACAAAACGACCTCCTATCTTATTAACCTTATCTTCCTCAGAAGGAGTAACACAGAAATCAACCCAAAGACTTCTAGGTTGAGCCAAGAGAGCGGAGCAGAGACTCACAGCTCACCCTCTCCTGCAAATACACCAAGGATTACATCTACAAACCCACTGAATCGCACAGAACACTTACTGAACTCGCAGAGTGTCTCTTGCTTCGAAATACAGGAGGATTCTCACAAAATCCAAAGGAAAAAGAAAAAAATTGGTGCAGGACCAGCCCTGCAGGGAGGGGGTAGCACAGGAAGAAAGGCACTCTCATGCTGGGACGCCCCCTCTCCAGCTGGGAGGTCAGCAGGGACAAAGCAGAGCTTCCGAGGCTCCAAGGAGAAAGTAGCAACCACTTGACAGACAGAACTAAGGGAAACTGACACGGAGGGTCCCTGTGATCCCCAGCCCTAGACGCAAGCCAGCAGGGACAAGCCGGGACTGGTGGCCAGAGATCGGTGAGGAGCCCAGCAGAGAGCTGGGGCCCACTGCACAGAGGCAGCCCCAGGGGACTGGAGGGTGGTGTGGGCTCTGGCTAGGGGTGTGTGCAGAACAGAACAGCCTGGGACCCCCATAAAAAAACACCACTTTGGTGGGGGTGGCACAACGCAGACACGCCACAGCCACTTTGCCCACTAGGCTCCAATGTTGGTGTGGTCTCGCGAGAAGAGGGGACTGGCTCGGTCATAGCCATCACTGCTGCACGGAGGCAGGGCTGAAGACTGAATCTATACCCAGTGGCCCTGCAACTTCACAGGCGGGACTGAGATCTGTTTACAGCCCCAGACGGAGAGGGCAGATTTGCTCTCTCTGGACCATCTGGGACGGACAGGCAGTGAGTGGAGTCCTGACGCATGGTGGGGCCGGGGTACCGGACCATACCATACATACAATGGGTGTTAATGCATTAATTGGCAGAAGTAAGACTGATGAGAAGGAAAAGGAAACAAAAAATAAAAAGACGAAACAAGGGAAAGAGAAGAAGCAGGGGAGGACACAGGGCAGATGCCCCAGGAAGTCCACGTACATGCACATCCTAGCGCCCCCTGATGGCAGGGCTGGAAACAGGGGGACTGCAGGAATCACGAGGACCCCAAGTGCCCGGGTTTTGGTTTCTCCTCAGGGAAGGGCTAGTTCTAGGGCCGGGCCAGGAAAATTCAAGAAGAGCCTAGACCAACTGGTAGTGCCAGAAAGCAAGGAAGTGGCTCAGAAAAACAGAAGCATGCGTGCAGGTCAAAGGGAGCCAGGAGCAAGCCTCGGAGAGCCCCCGGCGTTCAGCTCTGGAGCAATCTAGCAGCAAACGACGCAGTTTTGGATTTTACAGCCTACAGCACAGACATACACGCAAGTCCCCACACACACGAACAGATGATTAAATAAACGGGAGAGAGGAGACAATTCCAAATTGACTCAATGCCAAAGACCAGAGTAAGAGGGGAAACGTTTCAGAGTGGAGCGAGCTGGCCAACACCGTCTTAACCAGACGACAGAGATGAAATCACCAGCAATCAGCCAGGATGACATCATTTACCTGCCAATGTGACATGACTCTTCCAGACACTCACGCCCCAGTCTAACCATGAGCGCAGCACCAGACACCCACATGGGGGCGCCCCACGGGTCCCGGCCTCCAGACTGCCAAAGCCACGATAAACACACAAAGAAAAGACAGAACGTGTCACAGACCAGGGGAGACTGGGGAGACGGGACAACAGATGCAAAGGGGGGACCTGGACTGACCCCTGCAGCAGAAGGGAGGCAGGTGTACAATGGCGGCCAGGAGCCCAGGGGGAGCCTGGAGGCGTTTGCAGGAAGGGACTGGGGAAGTTCCTCCTGCTGGCATGATAACAAGGGAAACTGGGCGAGGGGACGGGAGTGTAATCCTGTCTTTGCAACTTGTCCGCATTCCAAAATAAAAGGTTATTTAAAATATTCTTAAGTAAGCTCCCATCACCCCAAAAAGAAAGCAAGTCCCTTTCACCCAGAGTGGCGTGGAGTGTGACCAAATGAGAAGGGGGACGACAGTCAGGCTGGACGAGGCTGTCCTTGGCCAGCCCAGCAAGGCCCGGGGACCAGTACTGACCCCACTCCCCCAGACCTGTGTCACCTCCAGCACGTGCACCTGTCTGACCAGACCCAACATCTGGCCTTAGGCCTACTCTGTGCTGCGGACCCCATCTCTCCTGAACGCCCACAGCGGTCCTTCTCTCTCCTTTGCCGAGGGGTGAACGAGGCAGCCTGGGGCCCCTTCTCACAGCTGCCCACAGCAGAAGGGCCAACGCCCAGCAGGAAGGCCCCAGAGAACCCCCTGGAAGGTCTGCTACCCTCTGCCTCCTCTCCAGGAGCAAGCTGTCCCCTTGGACCCCTCCTGCAGCCAATGGACAGAGGACCTGGGCAGGCTGGGCCGACATCACCAAGAGCCCCGGCCCCAGGTCGCCCGCCTGCTCCTGCTCACCCTGGTCCCGCCCACGCCGTCCTGAGGCTCCAGCATGCCATCCTTAGGGACCTTCCCTGTGCGCCAGGCTCAAGTCTGCTGTGGACCCGCGGCTACAATGGACTGAGAAGCTACTGTGTGCGGGCAGAGCGCTCAACACTTCAAGCACGTCTCCCTTTTACTTCTCACAACTCTCAGGAGAAGACTCAGAGAGCCACCATCACCAATGAGGAACCTGAGGCCAGGAAGCGGGTCACCTGGCGAGCCAGAGCTGGGACGGGAGTCCCCGTGGTGCAGAGACCAACTGCACAGGCTCCAGAATCCACACACTTAGGCTCGAGGCTGGCTCTGCCACTAGACAGCTGTACAACCTCGAGCAAATGTCCTTACCTTCTGAGCCTCCATTTCTTTTTAACGGGGACGTAATCAGACCTGCCTGCCTGGGTTGTCAGGAGAGGCACTGAGATCCCGCATGACAAGAAGGCACCCACTAAACATTCCTTTTCATTATTTCTGCCACCCCTCCAGTCCCTGCCCTGGCCCACTCGGGCATGACTCGCAGGCACAGGGCCTTTCCACTCCAGGAAGCACAGAGGAGGCCTCCCTGCTCCCCGCCAAGGCCCACCTGAATCCTCGGTAGTCGACGAAGCAGTGGGCGGCCGACACCATCCAGTCGGGAGAGATGAGCGACGCCCCACACACGTGGCCCTGGCCCAGGGCGTGGAGGCTCACCTGCCAGGGCCACTCGCCTTCGTCCGCGTTCTCGCCCCCGACGACCCGAGACTGTCTGGTGAAGGACCGCAACCCGCAGTCTAGGGGGCAGAGGAGGGAGTCAAGGGGGGGCCAGGCTCCGCGAGAGCCCGTGTGGGCACCAGCACTGCTGGAGCAGCCGTGGCAGCTGCCTGGCCCCTCTCCCTGCCCCCAAATTCAAACCCCCGACCTCCACCTCCCCACTCCTGCACAGGTGCTGTCAGGGGCCTCCAAACATCTGCTGGTTTGCTTAGATTGAATTTGGGTGTCATCTGCGTAGATTTGCTGGTCGAAAGGTGAAGGACATGCTCCCAGAGAGGGGAGCGATGGGTGACGTGAACTCACAGAACAGCTGCAGCTCGGCTCACATTTAACCTGGGGCCAGTGCTTCTGAAATACACAAGGGGCTGCAGACTGAAGTACGGGTCGGGTAGGGACAAAACCCTGCCGAGGGCTCCAGGAGCCGTGCCCTCTCTCCTCCAGGTAGGGTGGGGAAGCCAGGACTTGCCTCTATGGCCAGGTCTACAAACCAGGGTCAGCCCAGCACCGCAGCCAGGACTCCAGCCCTGCCACAGAGGCCTTGACGTGCTGGCTGCCCTGGACCTTGCCTCCAGGACCAGAGCAAGCCCGTGGGGCAGTGCCTTGGTGCAAATCAGATAAGTCATCCTTTGCTCCAGGCAGACACACCCTGTCACCAAGGCAGAGCTGGGTGGTTGAGGCGCTGGCATGATTTCTGCCTCTGTATGTGCCTTGCACAGTGGACAACCTACACAACCGTATGCAGCAGCCCTGCTCACCACAATTCTTCTCATCTGAACCATCAGTACAGTCCTTCTTCCCGTCACACTCAGGGTTGCCCTTGCTGATACAGAGCCCGTTGAGGCAGCGGTAGGTCTGTTTGGTGCACGTGATAGTGCTCACTGCTCAAGACAGAGGACATAGCGGAAGGGAGGCAATTTCGTTACAGCCCCAACCTGAAGATCCCTCCACCCCACACCCCTCTCAGGCCTGCCCACCCATCCACACCCATGCCCTGTCTCCTTCCAGCCCTGCCAATGTGCTCCACCTCCCAGAAGATTTACTGAACTCTGGACCCCTGGGAGGAAAGCGGGCCGGGCCGGGCCTCACCTCTGTCACAGGTGGCCTCATCGGACCCGTCGCCACAGTCATTCTTGCCATCGCAGCGCTGGCTCTGCAGCAGACATTTCCCATTGCCACACTTGAAGGTGTCGGCGGGACAGCCTGCGGAAGCGGGGAGACTCAGCGGAGGCCCGGCGCCCCAGCCCAGAAGAGCAGGGAGCCGGCCGCCCCCCAGGGCACTCACTGCACCCCTTCTCGTCACTGCCGTCCTCGCAGTCGTTCACGGAGTCACACACCCAGAAGAGGGGCTTGCAGAAGCTGTCCCCGCACGTGAACTGGTGGGTGGCGTTGCATTCTGGGGGGTAGGGGGGCAGCAGTTACACGCCGAGGCTCAGCAGGGATGGGGCCTCCCCGGGCATCACTCACTGCAGCTCCCCCAGAGCTGGGGCCACTGCATGCTCCTGGGGACCACTTCCCACCTGGAGGGTGGAGCTGGCGCCCCTAGGGACCAGCTGTGGAGGCAGCTCCGCCTGCTCCACCAGGAGCCCCAGGGAAGGCGGACACGGGGGTGGGGGGCACCGCCTCCTCCCACCTCGGGCCGCCCTGCAGCGGGGTCCAGCCAGCACAGCGAGGGCAGGGGGACGCCCGGGCCTCGCAGCCCCAACTCACTGCAGTCACGCTCGTCGCTGTAGTCGGTGCAGTCGGCCCAGCCGTCGCAGCGCAGCTCCTTCGCGACGCACCGCCCCGTGTTACACATGAACTTGCCCGGGCACGCTGCGGGGGGAGGGCAGGCCTGAAGTCCAAGGCCACCACCCCTGCCTCCCCAGCTGGCTCCCCGCCTTGCCCCAACCCTGGGAGTCAACCTCACAGACACAGTGAGCACTAGGGAAAACTGCCCAGCCCAGCCCCCAGCACAGGGAGGGGCAGGGCTGCAGCCATGGTCTCCCAGGGGTTTCCCAGGGGTCTCCCAGGCAGGCCGAGCTGCGGCAAGTGGAGGGTCCTACAGCTGGCGGGGGTGGGCTGGCCAAGGTCCCTCCTGACCGCTAGTGACGAAACCCCGGGGAAGCCGGGGCAGAGTGGAGAGAGGCTGGCGGGTGTGCACTCTGGTCCACTGTCCTTGGCCACCATGTCCCCAAGCACCGGGCTCCCCATTAGCAACTCGGAGCAACAGCAGCTCGGTAGTGGATGATGTCCGTGCCCTACGCTCATGTCAAATTGCGTCACCAAATTTCCTTAATTCTAAGGGATCCTCCCCATTTCAGTGTTTCTGAGACTGGAATGCATCTGACAGCTGATGTCATCAGGCAGATGACAAAACTGAGAAGCGGCCGTGGTCACTTTCTCTGCACAGGTGGCTTAGTCACTTATCAAAAGGGTTTGCTCATCCAATTACACTTTTGGTGGTGAGCCCTGCCATTGAATTTTAACTTATCTGGATGCCTGTGCACAGTTAAAGTGTCTTCCAAAAGGTTATTCTATGATGTGGGCTTGAAACAAAAATTCACTGTGGACAGGCTAGAACTGATATCCACAGCAGACAGTGAGACGCAAAGCCGTCTTTACAGTACAGACCACAGGATTTTCAGCGCTAGGAGCCGTGAGTCTGAGGACTCATGCCCTAGTACATTATTCTAATATGTCTCAAAACCATCCTCTTAATCCTACAGGTGCTAAAAGGCCACAGAGACAAGCACAGATTCTCAAAGTTGTAGTGACGCTGAACCAAAGAGACAGTGGCCCAAAGGAGCTCGAGGTCCTCAACCCGAGGTGCCTGGCCCAGGGCTTGGTGTCTGCCAGTGTTCACTGCCAGCCCTTTTTCACAAGTGCATCTAAGGCAGCCCCTTCTCCCCTCAAAAAGCAACTAGAGTGATAGGCATCCTGCAATCTCGGGCAGCTTAGAATCCGAGAGCACGATGCCAGTAAGATGCAGGGCAGAGAGTGCATCTCCAGCTGAGCCCCCCACAGGGCCAGGCTCCCCCTGCGCAGGGCGTCCACTCACGGTCACTGGAGTCATAGGAGAGGTACTCGGCCAGGAAGCCCGTGTCGGTATAGGACTGGTCGGAGTGGAAGTGGACAGTGATCTTGCTGCTCCTGCTGCTCACGACAAACTGGGACCTCTCTCCACAGAACCTGGGGGCGGCAGGCAGCGGTAGGAAGAGGATCCGCCCGGGGAGGGGGCTCAGGGCACGCCTCCCCGACCCCCAGACACTCACCTCTCCCCGTTGATCTCCACGTAGTCCTTGGAGCAGGAGCCCAGGGGGACGCTGGGCTCCAACAAGTAGAAGGCCTTGAAGCGTACCTTCACGTTCTGGTTGTTGGGCACCTGAAGAGAGAGACGCTGCTGGCCCTCTGCTCTGCCCTCTCCCTCCTGCACCCGCGGCATCGCGGGCGGCCTCGGGGGCCGGGGAGCAGCGGCGTGGGGCCCAGATGCCCGGTTCTTCCCTCCGGCCCACGCGGGCAGTAAGGACACAGCTGGAGGGATTCGGGCTCCGTGCACAGAAGACCTTCTAGGATTCCCAGCAGTGAGACACACGACTATATTTCTACAGGAGGCTGGAAGTTCTCCCAGCACTATGGACTGGATGGCCTGAGGGGTAGTCCCTTCTCCAGCCACCCAGCAAGTGCTTCCTCTGTGCCTCACACATTCTGATTCCATCCGGACAGCACCTCCGGAGGCCGGTGCCCGGAGCAGGTGCAGCACTGAGAGGCGGTCCCTGCCCCAGGGCCCTCAGTCAGGCACTGACTGGGAGCTGGGATTTGAGTCTGAGTCTGCTGGTCACTGCAGATCAGCGCTACCCAAACCTGC
Source organism: Camelus bactrianus (assembly GCF_048773025.1). Taxonomy (NCBI): domain Eukaryota; kingdom Metazoa; phylum Chordata; class Mammalia; order Artiodactyla; family Camelidae; genus Camelus; species Camelus bactrianus. Next base: position 21,897,010 of record NC_133571.1, on the reverse strand, counting down.
TCCGCCCGAGGCCTCTGATACCCGCACCTTAGAGACGCCAAAGGCACTCCTGGCCATGTATTCTGCCCTCCTTCCTGCCACCCTGGACGGTCCCTCCCTGCCACCCCCTTCTCTCCACCATCCACAGCTCCTACCTCGATGTGCCAGGTGCAGTTGACGTTGGGCGGGTAGTGGCCTGGGTAGTAGGGGCTGCTAAATGTCCCCTGGGCTCCACGTAAGTAGCCTCCACAGCCTGAAAGTAAAGGCAGGAGAGAGCGCGTGAGGATCAAGGATCCAAGCGGCCGAGGGGCCCTGCAGAGCTGGCTTGGCCTCCCTCGAGAGTACGCCTAGGCACTGGATGCTCTCCACGGCCGGGAGGGCCCTGAGCTCCAAACCCCTGGGCCGCCTGGAGGCTTGTCCCCTCCTGCCTTCTGGGCACCCCCTTACTGCTCATCCGGGGCAGCTGGAAGAACACGGCCTCGAAGCCGGGGTGCCGCCTCTCTGTGCTGGTCACCAGCGTGACGAGCAGGACGTTCTGGGAGGAGAGGAAGGTCAGGTTGTAGGAGGGAGGGTACGTGCCACACAGCCTGCGGGGGCAGAAGGGCGGTGTCATCATAGCGGACAGGACCCCTCCCCAACCCTGGTCCCACCACACAGGGCCAAGGGTGGGGTCCAAAGCCCGTCCCCACACAGGCAACCAGCCATCTGAATAAGGACCTACTCATAATACAGTTTTTGTTTAAAACAGCAAAAACTCAGAAACACTGAATGTCCAGCAGTTGAGGCCTCACTAAATAAACTACGGCCTAAATACTAACAGTAACTACTGACTCGCGTAAGCACACGCCAGGCACCGCTCTGAGCGCCTCTGTATCTGTTAACGCCAGTATTCGTCACAACACCCTCATTTTACAGTCCTGAGCCTGCTACCCTGCCCGCCTTTCCTGCACAACCACAACAAAGGCCCTGCCCGGTCTTCCTCCAGCCTCCTCTGCCTCCTGACAGCCCGACTCTGCTGCTTCCGTGGGCAGCCCTGCACGGCCCTCCTCTCAGGAACTGTGAGTAGCAGTCACTTCAACAGCAGCCCCTCCTGGTCTGTTGGCCTCACCATCCCTGAGTAACAATAAAACACTTATTTACAACAGCAGGAGGCACCTTCACTCTGGCCGGTAAAAGCACGCTCACCAGCATCTGGGGACCCGTGGGCCTCCGGCATCCTTGCCAAGGCTTACAAAGTCACCCTGAGCTGCTGCCCTGCAGCTCACACTGAGGACCACGCCACGGCTGCTCTTTGCTGCCTGGAAGCTGGCAGTGGCCTGAACCTCCAACATGCACTGCAGTTCATTCCAGAGGCCCCACCCAGCACGGGCAGCCGCCAGCCTCCCAGTGCCCACCTCCGCTGGCCCAGGACACTCACTGCACCACGGCCCGGGGCTCCACGGGGCTCAGGGTGTCATACACTGTGACCAGGTCACTGCCGTGTTCGTCACAGGTGGAGACATCGAAGCTGTGGAAGGTCAGGCTCAGTGCGGAGTCGGCGTCCCCCCGCAGGGTCCACTGGCAGCGGGCGTGAGACGGGTAGGGGCTGTTGGGGAAGCCAGGCGTGGAGAAGCGGATGGGCTCGCTGCCGCGGGCGTGCAGGGCGAAGCTGCAGCTGTCTGTGTGGACAAGAGGGCGCGGGGCAGAGCTGGTGGGGGAGCAGCCCAAACCCCCACTGGGGGGCACCCAGATCTGGCCTCTCTGAGGTGTCCCAGGCTGCCCTGGACCTGGGAGAGATCGGAAAGAAGGCTTCTCATGGCCTGGGAGAGGCACAGGGACGTGCTGGCCGTCGCTACCATGTGACTTTTGGGGATCCCTTTGACTGAAGGGGCATCCAGCCACAGCCCTTCTCTTCCCCTCTGGGACGAGGGCAGGATACTTACTGTCCTGGGCATTCTGTACTGTCCTGGGGTCGGTGGCTGAAAAATAAGAGGGAAAATAAAACATTTACTGATCTGGTCTGTTTCCTTATTCCTGCTTCCTTATCCCCTTAAAGGGAGGTGCCCAGCCAGCAGGCCGTCTCCTCTTCCGGGCACTGAATCTGGGAGTGCTGGGTCCCCCCACAACAGTCCAGGGCTTGGCCCTGCTCCAGGCCGGGCAAATGCCCACCCCGCTGCCCCTGACTCACGGAAGGCCACCACCGAGGTCAGCACAAAGGAGCTGAGGGTGCGGGCGCGGGGCGGCAGGGTGACCACGCGCTCCTCCGCCATGGCGCGCTCCACCTCCTCCACCAGGTTCTTGGGGACGCTGAACTCCGCCCAGTAGTAGGCGATGACACTGCCCTCGCTGGGGAGAGATGGGCCAGCCTGAGACGCCGGTGCCCACACCCTCCCAGATGCCAGGTGCAGACAGGCCAACTTGGCCCCCCAGGGGGCCCACCAAGAGGCCATCTGCTCCCAGGGTCCTGGATGCTCACCCACATGCTGACCCCTAAGCCAGGGACCTGGGCCCCTCACTCTCTGCTCTCACAGCCTCACACCCAAACAGGCGTGCAGTGTGGCCACTCAGGCTCAGGGGTGAGGTTCTACCACTAGCCTGGGCACGCCGAGTGGTAGCTTCTCAATCTGTTTCCTGAACTCTGAAAGGGGCTGAGAACGCTACCTGCCACACAGCATCTGTAAAGGTTAAATCAGACTAGCAAATGCAGAAGTACTTTTGAGATAAAGTCAGAACAAGGACTGGCGCCTTGCCTCTCCATGCAGGACCTTGCGGCTTCATCACGCACAGGCTGCGAGGCCCTCAGCCCTGCACACCACACCGCAGCGGTCCCCCTCCCCCCGGCCTCCCCGGCACCCACCTGAAGGCAGTCACGGCCGACTTCTTGTGATAGGGGCCCAGGACCGGGATCCCACTGTACAGCAGCTTCAGCTGAGGAAAGGAGAGGGGGTGACAGCGGGGAGGTGACGGCAGGCCCGAGAGCAGGAACGACCCCAGCCCCTAGCCCAGGCCGCTCCCTCCCTCCTGGGGCCTGGCACCTTCCCAGGCGCCTGGAAGCCCACATTACACACCAGCCCAGCGGTCTGGAAGCCAAGGGGAGCATCCTTTTCCTCTGGATGAGGAGATGGGTGCCAGAGTGGACAGGGGGCCTGGGCTCCATCCAGGGACTGGACTCACCGCCTCCTTCACCTTCTTGGCCAGGTTTGCAAACTCTGTGGAGTTGGGGTTCTCATAAGCATCCAGAAAGTTCTCATTCGAGATCCTCAGGTAGCCATTGAAGACCTTCTGGACCCGCACGTTCTGGTCTGTGAGAGACCAGGGGAGGAGGGCGGTCAGAGGAAGGGACACACCCGCTCCCGTCCCCACACCGTCCACAGCTGCCTTGAGCCCTCCCCTTCCCCCCCACAATCTGCATCCCCATCTCTCCCATCTCCCAGGTCGGCCCACGGAGGGAGGAGCTACTCACACTGGAAGTGCCAGACCAGCAGACCGGTCATAAGGGACAGCACGAGGACCCCGGCCAGCACGGCTGCCAGCACCACCCCGTGCCGCGGGCCGCCCTTCTCCACCATCCTGGTGTTGTTGGCCGGCAAGAACTCCACGCCTTCCTCAAATCCGTTCATGTTCTGAACAGAGAGATCAATGCACTGCCGTTCAGTGCAGGAGCCCTCCCGCCTCAGCAGCCGCCCAGCCCCGCTCGGGAACACGTGTACAGCTGGAGAGGAAAGGCAGGAGGCACGAGCCTTCCCTGCCCTGCAACCCCATGTCCGGGCGGCACCAGGCACGTGCTGATGAAGAATTGCAAGTTTAAATAAAATGAAACGAACAGCCTGTCTGAACCAGTCACTGGGGCTGTCCACCTGCCTGAACCATCCTAGCTTCAGGAGGCCGCCCAGGTGTGGGGAGAGCAGGCCCAGCCCAGGGCCGGGACTGGCCGCTGTGGTGCCTCTGGGCAAGCTTCGCTGGACACCCCACCAAAGCTCAGCCAGCCAAGAGTAAAGAGGCAGTGAACTGGGCAGCTCGGCCATGCCCCTGCAGGACAAGTCACTCTGCCGTAAGCCTAACATGCCCCAGGCCAGGATCCCAAGGTGAGGTGACATGGCCAGGTATCCACTGGAATCCACACCCAAGAGCTTGAAAAGCAAACAAAACTTCCAACAAATGGGATGGCAGCTTCCCCAGCTCCCCCCCATTAAGGGGTATCCAGGAAGCAGGGGCATGAGTATGGATGGGGCAGGTGGGGTGCCTGCAGCACTATGACAGGTGGGCAAACTGTTCTGCCAGACAGCACATGATCCATCTGCCTGCCCTAAATCCTGGAGAGGGGCTGCGCCCTTTTAGAGTTAATGGCCTCACACCCACTCCAACAGGGTTTGCAGTAAAAGCAACAGCCCCACCCCCAAGTTCCACAGATGTAGCCATTTTTAAGTTTCCAGATGTGGTCCATCAGGTATTCACCTCATGACTCTAAATGATGGGCCTGAACTGACATTTCTTGAGTCGTCACATTCAAGCATTATCTACTCACTGCTATGAAAAAGTCTCCCCGCTCCAGCCACATTCGGATACTTGTATCTCTACCTTTAGTTTCCTAATTGGTCATATTTGTGACTTAGTCTAATATCGAACACAGAAACATATCCCATACTCAACCCAACCCTGGTAATCATATTGCAACGTATAAACGTATCACTTCAACACTACTGTGTCAATTACATCTCAAAAAGAAATAAAACTTTTAAAGGAAAAAACCTACCCCAGAGGCAACCACTTAAAATGCATTTGAGCTGCTTGCTCTGGAATTTGCCTCCATATTTCTAAACAATATGCCAATATAACTATCTCTTGGTTCATCGATCTAAGATATAATCAACTGACTTCCTATTATGAAAACGTGGACTTCAATGTCCTTCCTTCTCTGTCTCTCACCCATCCTCCCAGGAGTTACAGAGCTAAAGTTTTGAAAAAATTACATCCATTCTTTTATGTTTTCATTATTAGTCTTTGAAAATATTGTTCACTTTTGTATCCTTCCCACTACAACCAATTTGTTTTTCTTGCCACAAATATTCATTCACTTGGGTTTCTTTTTAACACGCACCTGTCTTTCCACACGATCTAAGAGCTCTGTAGTGTTCTTCTGAGCTTCCAAGTGTAGCGTCCGTCAAATAACCTCTCCTTTAACATCCCTTCTGAGGGCCCCCTGCCAGACCTCCCCTAGCTGTCAACTGTAACTTCCTCCACCATCACCCCGACAGGCTCCTTCATCTCCCTCTTGTGCTAAAACCCCTATTTTCTGGATCCCACACCTCCATCTCTCTTGACTTACTTCATTTTGGTGGAACACATACTTCAGGAGTTTCCAGAGAGGGGAATTTTTTTAGACTTCGTATGTTTCAGGAGGATCTTAATTCTGCACTCGCACCTGTTTGATGGTTTGGCTGGTTCGAGGACAATACGTTTTCACTTAGAATTCTGAAGGCTCCACTGTTTCCCAGAGCTTCTAATTTTGCTTTGGAGAAATACGTTATTAGTACAAATCCATTATTTTTTATTCATGATTTATGGTCTTTCTCTGAGGAAAGTCTTGAGGAAATGCTTTGAGCTGGGTCTTTAAATTTCACTACACTGAGCTTTCTGCCTGTCCTTGATTTTGGAAACTCAGATCTTTCAGTCTGGAAAACTTTCTTGCGCTATTTCTTAGATTATGTTCTCCCCTTCATTTTCTCCTTTCTCTTTCTTTAAGTTCTATTATACTGACCCCCTCTACTTTCCTTATCCTTTCTCTGCTTTACCCATCTTGTTTTTTAATCTTTCTCTTGAGGTTTTCATTTCTGCTATCAAAACTTTCACTTTCAAGATTTCCTTCTTATTCTCTGAATTTTGGATGCAAAATCTTCTCATTCTTATGTTTCTATTGAGTAACTTTACTGTGTTGAAGACTTTCCTCAAATGCCTGAGGATGTGAGGCTGTTTACTCGTATCTAGGAATGAGGTCCTAGTCCTCTGGAAGCTCTGGGCATGGCTGGCCACAGTGGCTTCACCTCAGGCCACACAATTCAATGGCTAGCCAGATATTCTACCAGGCTCTCCTCACTGTTCTACGGGATAGTTTAGTTACTGCAGGAGTTCTAATCTCCTGGACGGGGTAATTTAAACCCAGTCACTAACACGGGAGAGAAGAGACCCGTGACTGTGCTCCCCTCACTTCATCTCTCCTGGCATCTGGTGTCAAGTCTGGAGAAATCAGTTTCCCGCCCTCGTGGGGGACTGGTGGCTGGGGGTATTTTTGTTTGGGATGGAGGTGGGGGTCTGGCGGTTTCTGACAATGCTCACATCCTTCTTCTATAATTCCTGAGCCTGGCAGAGGATGTGACCAGAGAAATACCAGAAGAGTATTTCTAAGCACTAAACAGCAGCATGTATCTTCAAAGTCAAAGGGGTCACTGAAGGGTGAGAAAGATAAATGAAAAAGCACACATAACAAAAATCTATCGTGTGAAATTTCAGAACACCAGGGCGTAAGAGTACATCCTCTATGTGCCTATCTGGCTTTCCCCTCCCCCTCCACCTAATATTTTACATTTCTTCATCATTTGGCTCTATTCTGGGATCTTTTTAAACTTACTCTTATAAACCTTCTATGGAATTTTAAAAATAGCTTCCCTGAAGAACAACTGACATAAATTGTGCATATTTAAAGTATACAATTTTTTGGCACACACACACACACACCACCATCACCACAATCAAGATAATGAACATATCTATCACCTTCAACAGTTTCCACCTGGTCCTTCCCTCCTTTCCTTCCTGATTCCCTTTCCCGTCCCCAAGCAACCTCCTATCTGCTTCCCAGCAGTAAAGGTTAGTTTCCTTTCTCTAGAACTTTATATAAATAGAATTATACACCAGAAACTCTTTATTGCCTGGCTTCTTTTACTCAGCACAGCATTTGAGATTTACCCACGTTACTACGTTTATTATTCCTTTCCACTGTTGAGCAGTAGCCCACTGTATGGATAGACAGCAATTTGTCTACCCAGCCACCAGTTAATGGATGCTTGGGTTGCTTCCAGTTTGGGGCAATCACACATAAAGCTGCTATAAACATTTCTGTTTGGGTCTTTGTATTGGTATATGCTTTCATTGCTGTTGGGTAAATACCTTGAGTAAACTAGCAAGTCTGTACGATAGCTGTACGTTTAACTCTTTAAGAAACCGCCAAACTGTTGTCCAAAATGACTGTGCCTTTGTACAGTTCCCATCAGCAGTGTGTCATGTCCACATCCTATCCAACACTTGATGTGGTCAGTCTTCCTCATTTCAGCCGTTCTAACAGATGTGTGGTGGTCTCTCACTGAGGTTTTAAGTTGCTTTTCCCTAATGACTAAGGATGTTGAGCATCTTCCCATGTACTTAATTGCCATCTGTTTATCTTCTTTGGTGGTCTCTTCAAATCATTTGCCTAGTTTTTAAAGTTGGTTTGCTTAGTTTCCTGTTGTTGAGTTTGGAGAGTTCTTTACATATACTCTGGTTACAAGCCCTTTATCAGATATATACTTTGCAAAGATTTTCTCCTAGTCTGTAGCTTGTATTTTCATTCCCTTAACAGTGTCTTTTGAAGAAGAAGTTTTTCATTTTGATGAAGTCTCGGTTTGTCAAGTTTTTCTTCATGGATTCTGATTTTGTGGCTGTACCTGAAAAATCGTTGTCTGACCCAAGGCAACAAGGATTTTCTGCTTTGTTTTCTTCCAATAGTTTTATAATTTCGGATTCTATATTTGGGCTTATAATCCATTTTGAGTTTTTTTAATGATGTGAGGCACAAATCAAAGTCCTTTTTTTTTTGTAGGGGGGAGGTAATTAGATTTATTTATTTATTTTTAAAGGAGGTACTGAGGACTGAACCCAGGACCTCATGCATGCTAAGCATGTACTCTACCACCTGAGCTATACCCTCCCCATGTATTCTCAGTGGCCACTCCAGATTAGATACTGGTTTTCTGCCTCCCTGTGGTCAGCTTCCAGAACTGAGAGAGTAAGTACTCTGGGAAATGAGAACGCAAGTCCCTTGGCAAGGGGAAGGTGGCCGATGGCATGGATAGCGGACCCCAGGGCCACCCTAGACTGGCCACAGAGCAAGGCAGTCAGTGGTGGGACTGGTTCAAAGGTATTATGATTTCTGGGCTCCATGCAGCCCAGAAACACTGTTTAATCAGTAACTAGACCAATTCCTTTTATAACCCTACCCTTGGCTCCATTTGCAGGATATTAGAGATCATCTTGCCTAACCCAGTCATTTCACTGATAAAGAAACTGAGTCTGAGAGAAAGGGAGTGATCTGTCCAAAGTCACAAAGGTACTAAGCCAGTAAAGCAGCCAAGTGGGACAAGAGCCACGCCTTCCAACCCTGGCCGGGGTTTGACGGATGCACGCGGTTGGCCAGCTCCCATCCACTCCGGCTTAATCGTGTACACAACCTTCTCTCTACATATAATCATCTCTCTACAGACCACACAGCCAATGGAGGAGGGTGTATGCCAGCGCCTCCCTCTGCCTCTCCTCTCTCGAGAAAGTAAACACATTTGCAGGTGCACATACAAAACCCAGTGCTGTGAAGCAGGTGCTTGCTAACCACAAACAGAGGCCATGCAACTCTCAGGGCCTCTTCCCCCCAGGCAGCTTGAGTTAGATCCTGGCCAGAGTCCCCAGAAACACAGCGTGGCTCAAGGCCAGCTCAGACAAGAGAGCAAGGAGTGACTTCTTGGAGGACAGATGGGCATCAGGGCTACGTGCAGAGTGAAGCCCCTGGAGAGACAAAGGGGGAGAACCCAAGGGGAAGGTTGCAGGGGCCAGATCAGATCACCATCCCCACCCAGCTTCCTGGAGCGATAGAAGGGGTACTGTCCAAAACTCCAGGAGGGGAGAAGACCATATTTCTGCTGTTGTAAGCACACTAGTGCAAATGATGTGTATCCTCCCCAAGTGGTCCAGCCCCAGTGGTTGGACAAAAAAATTACTTACAGAAGGTAAAAAGAAAAAGGTATATTTTATTTGATGCTATGGGAAAGATCCTTGTAGTCACCTTATTCCCATTAAGTAAGAGACTCACCAGGGCTGAAAGCTCAATGCTAAGCAGACAAAACTCAGTGTCCAAGTCAACCACTGAACCTCCCGCGGGAGAAGACCCTTCTTCGCCTGTTCCCCAAGAACACACTGATGACCTGGCACCTGCTGTGTGCTCGTCAGGACCTGCTCTCCCCCTGGCTCCAGGCACCAGCGGATCCGAAGCCGGAACGCACCACTGGCAGCTAAGTGTGGTCCTCAAAGGAGAAAAGCTACTGGTAAGTGTTCACATTTATAAATAACAGAAATAATACTAACGACCCAAAAATCCACACAAGATTCCAGTCAAAGCAGATGGGGAGAAATGCAGCCTTCACGCTGGACTCTTTTTTTTTTTTTTTTAAAGATTGTTCTTCATTTGGCCAAGTTTGGATGTGATCTGCCAGGAAGGCAGGAGGTGAACCTGAAGACTAAAGAGGTCGCCAGGAGCCCAGGAAGCGGCCGTGAGAGGCCCTCCCAGAACACCTGGCGATGTGCTTCTGGTGCTGAAGATCAAGGTCAAAGGGCAGAGGTGATGTCACTGGCAGGAGAACAGGGGTGGCTGGCTTCAGGTGCCACTGCCAACCCCCCAGCTGACTTGCGGCAGGCACGTTTCACTCACAGGTCTGGTGACGCCGTGTACCCACCACCAGATGGGACGGATTTCAATTCCATGATGTCACCCCCGCAGCCATGGTCATGAGAACCATAAACTATCCTTGAGATGGTTCAGGCAAGAGACAGTCTGAGCATCAGCAATGGCTTTCCAAGCGAGGACACATTCCGTGGCGCCTTGAAGATGCCTTCATTCTCCAAGGGAAAGACAAAGCCAGGATTAACTCTCCTGGCTGCTCCCTGATGTCAGTTTGAGTTAGATCCTGGCCAGAGTCCCCAGAAACTCAGCATGGCTCAAGGCCACCAGAGACAACAGAGCAAGGAGTGAATTCCAAAACTTAACACAGCTTTTGCCATCCTGGGCAACGCTGAGCACAGTACAACGCGTGGCCCAGGGACACGAGGGATGAAACTGGAGAAAGGCCCCTGCTTCAAGTTGCTGTCTCCAGGCAGGAGGGGCCCTACTTAGATGGCTCTTTTCAGTTAATCAGCACCCACAAAAAAACTCAGGCAGCTGTGAGGACTCCCAGCTCCCAAGGGCGGGGACTTCCTGCAGCCACTACAAGTCCCCGCCCAGCACAATGACCAGCACCGAGAGGACACCTGATTTGCTCATCCCAGGATGACCAAAGTGACAAAGGAAAAGAGAAGAGAAAGCCACATCAGAATCCACCCACTCACCAGGCTGGGCCAACTGATCCCACAAGAAGCCAGATTCTCAAGAAACAGGAGGCTCTGGTTCCCACTGACCGCACCACCCTAGCATTTCCCATGAAAAATAATGATTAAAAAATACAATAAAAGCAGCACAGTGCTTGCTTAGCACCCAGATTTCCAAGCCCCTCTCCCTGGAGATTCTGATGCAGCAGGGCAGGGGCAGGGTCTGGAAGTTTAACTGGTGTCCCAGGTCATTCGTAGGAACTTGACCGTGAGAGAACACTGCCACCTACCATTTCTAGGAGGCTGCCGGCCTGGCTCACCTGCTTCCCACCACTGTGAGAGGAGCCGGCCGGGTCATGTCAGTTTCAGTCAGCCTATTTTAAGCAACCACCTGGGATGCAAGGTACATGTTGTAAGAGGCTGGACTTGCTTTCACGCCCAGGACCCTCCCACGATAGGTTGTAAGCACCACCCAGAAGTCCCTGAGGCTGCCACCAGATTTCTGCAGACTCACGCTATCAGCCAAGGTTGGTCAGCGGGTGGCGGGCCCCCAAAACCCTCTGCCTTTTTGTTACTCGACCCTCTCACCCTTACCCTTCGACCCCGTCACTGTCCCCCACAAGAATTAGGAGCTGCTGGGAAACAGGTGAGCTGCGGGGCCCTATGGAGGATCCAGAATTACCTGCAGATCTGTGACCCCAAGGCCTCTAGGGGAACAGAAGCTGACCCAGAGCCAACAGCTCCCACTGCAGGAAATCAATCAAAACTCTGCACACCTGGTCAGAGCAGGCTGGAAAGTCCCAGGGGCCTGACTCAGCCGAGCGTGGGCATCTTCAGCACAGGACCCGGTGGTTCTCTGCCAGCCAGTGTCTGGCTCCTGCAGGTTTCATGCCTGTGTCCCCTCCCTACTCCCAGCCCTGCCCACAGCCCCGCCCACACCACCATGGGAATGGGACCACACACGCCTGCAACCAGACCCCTCAGACACAAGCCTCGTCTTTCTTTTATGAGAGTCAAGGGCAAGAACCCTGAGCCACTGGGGCAAGTATTTCTCCCTGAGCCTCAGTTTCCTCCTCTTAAAAGTGGGTTAATAACCCCTTACAGCCTCCTCCGTAGAGGTGTTGTAAAACATAATTAGCTGCTAACGACAGGCCTACCTACTGTTTCCCTTCGATTTTGCTTCCTCCACCCACTGTCCACCCATCTGCCCAAAGCCAGGCAGGCCCCATTCCTCCTCGGGGTCTGGCGGAGCAGGTGGAGTTCAAACATTAGAATGAAACAAACAGAAAGCCTTAATAGCCCACGTGTACAAAGCAGGCCTCCAAGAGCCAGGAAGGCCCGTGTCCACTGCCCTCTGGTCACGCTGCCCTGACGGGGAGCACTGGGAAGGCCTCCCGCTCCCTGCCCAGCCCGCTCCTCCCCCGCCTCCACTGGGGAGGCAGTGCCTGGCCTGGGGGGTGGGGTGTTGGGGGAGAAAGCCCAGAGGCGATTATCCAGCCAAGTCAGTGAGTCCGACAGACCACTTCCAGACTCTGAGTTTCTGTTTACACACAGAGTTCCAGCCACTTCCAGAACATGTTTTTAAAACTTTAAAATCTTACTTCAACTGCAATTTTTGCAGCACCTCAAAATGATAAACAATAAATGGACTGGTTGAAGGGGAAGCAGGACCAAGGGCTCTGGTCTGTGTTCCTGGAGACATTGTCCTAAAAGGCAAAAGAGTTTCAAACCACCGACTTAGACGGTGAGGAAGCCGAGGCCCCGGGCGGCTGTGGGGAAGGGGCCTGCACATGGACAGAAGCCACGGAGGCTCCAGGCTGCCACGACCACTCCCGAGGGGGCAGCATACCCACTGCCTCTGTGACTCTGCAAAGGCCACGCCAAGCATAATCAGTATTTTTGTGCATCTCTGTGCCATGATGGGCACTTTTCAAATATTTCATCTCTAATTCTTACACTTTTAGAAGAGGAAATGGGTTAAAAGAGGGTAACTTATCTAAAACCCAGAAAGCTACAAAGCGGCAGGGCTGAATTTCAGACCCAGATTTGACTCCAAAGTCAGTATTCTCAGGACACTCTGTTTCTCAGGGGGAAAGCTGATCACTCCCCACAGCTCTGCAGACAAGCAAACTGAAGCCTGGAGGTGACTGGTCTTGGAGAACACTCAGCAAAACTATCTACCTCAAAACCACTTCCTGGGCCCAAAAGACCGGCATGCTGTGCCCACCGCTGCAGATGGACTTCCACCCCTTCAACACTGGGCTGGGGGTGCAAACCCTGCCCCAGCCAGGAGGCCCCCAAACCTGTGAGGAAGAGGGAGGCTGGTCCCATCCTGCCACTCAGAAAGGTTTGGCTCCTCACCACCTACCAAGCACAGCCTGCCCCTGAGAACACAGACCAAGGCCAAGATCTTCCAGGAGACCTCTGAGGACCATCTCAGACCACAGTCTTTCTCCCCGGAACCTCCCCTGCCTTAGAGCTGCATGCCCCACTTGGCATCAGGTCCCCTCACTTCCACAGGGAGTGGACAGGTGGTCCTAGGGGGCCCTCCGGGTATTGTTTCTTCTCCAGCCCTCCTCCGACCCTTGACCTAGCCCAGGGTTAGCACTTTATCCTTTTTTTTTTTTTTTTGATTGACTGAAGGACTTCTCTCTCCATAGCCAGACTCTTAAGTCGCCTACCCAAAGGAGATACCAGGCCCTAGGGAACTTTCCAGACTTGTGTCCACCCCTGGAAGGGGAGAGAATGCTCAGTCAACACCCAAAGGTCCTGCTGACAGCCCCCCTCCCCAGGCTCTCTAGTGTCAGCCAGCCCGGTTACCTGCTATTCCCAAGACACCTAAGTTTCGACTCTCCCAGTCTTCAGTTAAATGCTTCCCCCAGGACACAGCCTCTTGTAATTCCAACCAGAGAATTCCATTTCAGATGGGCTCCAAGATCACAGATGAGAGACTCCCCAGCTAGGCTCTTTGATGCCACTAACTTTGCACTCAGCCTGTCCTTTTTGGCCAGAGATCCTCTTCCTGGTCCAGCCACTCCCTCCTTTCTCCTGCCCCAGTCACCTGACTGGGAGCAGAAGTATCTGCCCGCAGGGGCACAACCAGGCAGATTCCCCCAGAAACCAAGCAAGAAAGCTAAGAGGATGCCCCTTCGCCTCAGGAAAAGAAGGTGAAACTTCTTTCCATTCTTTTTCTTGACTTTTCACTGAGCCCACGTGCTGATTTCAAAGGCTACTGCTTTCTTAGTTAGTTACTGGCTTTTGTGTTGAGATCATTGTAAATTCAGGTGCAGTTGTAAGAAACAGTATCGAGAGCCCTTGTACACTTGGCCCAGTTTCCGCCAATGATAACATCCCGTAGGACTGTATTATAATGCCACGACACTGATGTGACCCACGGACCTTACTCAGAGTTCCCCTTTCACTTGTACCCACTTGTGTGTAAATACTAAATTTCATACAATTTTACTACTGGTGTCGGCTTCTGTATCTACCAACAGTCAAGATTCTGAACGATTCCAACTTAAGGATCCTTCCTGCTGCCCTTTAGCAACCATACCCACCTCCTTCCTGCCCCCCTCCCCCGACCAGCCAGCTCTAAAATTGTCATTTCAAAAATGATAGCTATAATGGAAAAGAATCTGAAAATATATATATAATATATATGTATAACTGAATGGCTTTGCTGTACACTTGAAACTAACATTGTAAATCAACTGCACTTCAGTAAAAAAGTAAGAATTAAAAAAATAAAGTACTTGGAAATTTCAATTTAAAAACATGCTGTATAAATGGACCATCCAGTGTAGAATCTTTGGGGACGGCTGGCTCTTCTCGCTCAGCAAAATTCCCCGGAGCATCAATGCAGCCACTGCATTCGCTCCTTTTTACTTCTGAGTAGTATTCCACGGCACCATTCAGCCTTTTTTAACAGCTGCCTTGGTAGTCTCTACAGAAGTCAGGGGAAACACCCCAAGCGCACTGGCCTCCTGGAACTGACTACATTCAGAAACACCCCTCCCACCTCTTCAGTAGCTCCCAGGCCGGTTAATCAAGGTACAAATCTTGACACAACATTGTAAAATGACTGTAACTCAATAAAAAAAAAAAAATGTTAAAAAAAATCAAGCTACAAATCTAGCTGTCTGGAAGAAAGGCCTAAATATGCAAACAGGGGAGGGCGCCCGGAGGCCCCGGTCCACAACTGCAGCCAGAATCCTGTGGAGGAAGTAGAAGGACAGGAGAGAGAACCGCGGAACGGCGTTCTGGGAATCGGATTCTTAGAGCACAAACAGTTCAGACATCATCCCATCTCCCATCCTCCCGGGCCACCCTTGCTGGGGGACAGAGTATTTTCAGGTGTGCCCACATTACTAAGTTCTTCCTCCCCTGCCAGCCATCAGCATCACAACAGCCCTGCACATTAGCACCGCAATAGATCCAGCCTAATTCCTCCCGGTCAGAGCAGCTCCTGAAATCCTCCTCGGAGTCTGCTCTTTCTCTGGCTAAAATGCTCAACTCAGTGGTTCACAGTGTTTTCTAAACCTCTGGCTATCTCAGGCAACCACGAAGTAGCAATATTTCCATTAAGACAAGGAACCCATAATTGAACAACATAATCCGAATGGGATCTGACCAGCTTTGCCCCGTAAGGGCTGTTCTTCAATTCCCTTTGTTTCCATTAATCGTCCAAAAATACAGTCAATTAGCAAACACAAGTAATAAAAATATAGTAACACAGACTGACATATCCACTTGATGAGCATTGACATAGCAACCAAGAACGGTTTTTCAGGAAAAAAAGGACACTGTGAACTCATCTACAAGACAGAAACAGACTCTGACTTAGCAAACAATCTTACAGTTACCAGGAAAAGGGGGTGGGAAGGGAAAATATGGGAGTTTGAGACTTACAAATGTTAGCCACCATATATAAAAATAGATTTTTTTAAAGTTTCTGCTGTATAGTACAGGGAACTATGTTCAGTATCCTGTAATAACCTTTGTAAAAAATATGAAAACGAATGTACGTATGTATATTCATGACTGGGACATTGTGCTGTACACCAGAAATTGACACACTGTAACTGATGGTACTTCAATTTAAAAAGAAAAAAAAGAATGGTTTTTCAAAGAGGTGGTGGTAACATGGAAAAAAATCTCTAAACTATAATGTTAAATGAAAAAAAAGTCAAAGTATCTGGGCACTTCCTACTCTTCCGAACTCAGCTCAGGCACCTCCTCTGCGAAGCTGCCAAGGAAAGTCTGTCCCCCACTGTTTTAGGTGACAGGTGACTTCCTCTGGTTTCCTATCCCCCAAGCATCCTCCATCCTAGTCACTCAGTGTCTTAGAGTCAACCACCTGCTCCTTAAGGACGGGGGAGAGGGGTGGGGGCTGTGTCTTGCTCCACAATTCTAGCATGGGTTAAGATACGTAATAAATGTGTGATGAATTAATCCATGACAACCATGTCCTCAGCTGTAGAACAGGAATGACGTTATGATTCCATTTTGGGGAGAATACGTGTACACACACATATACATTAATATCCACATAAATATTAGTATACGCGTGGAAGACTGCTGGAGATGAGAAACCAAACTATTCCGAGGTTTTATAACCTGGGGGAAAGAATTTCAGAGAAATTTCACTGTGTACATTTGTGTATTGCTCAACTTTAAAAAAAAAAGAAAAAAAAGTCCTTTCCTAACTTGTTTTTTGACCCTAAATTTCTGAAGTTTAATTTTGGGGCAAACATGTTTAAATCTCTTCAAAACTGAATACATCTCTAGTCAACACTAACCTTGGCAGCTATTGAGAAGTCAGACTTCTCACATCAGTGAGGTACCCTTGAACAGTTTATTTAAATGAGGAGATTCCCAGGCTCTATTTGACCATAAGATCCTAACTTTTAGAATCAGAAAAAAAAGCAGTTTTTTTTTAGAAAATATTAAAATGCCTCTCTAGGGTACTTTCCCCATTTTTAAAATACTTTCTACTTGTCTCAGCCAGCCAAATGCTCTTTAAAGATGTACATATTAGCCTTTTTAATCATAATTTTAAAAGGCACAACCAAATAAAAACTTCACGGGAAGGGGGGACTTACTCTGCATTTTAGGGAGCCACATTACATGCCTGGCTTTCAACTGGGAATTCAGGATCTGCTGTGGTATCCCGCTTACTCCGGGGCCTCCCTCCCGGGGCTCCTCAGGTCCCAGCCCTGGGAGGGTGGGGGTTTTGTGTCCGCAGTCAGGGCGGTGCACGTCCTCCCAGTGCAGATGGACACAGTGCAGTTCTCGGCAACCTCTCACGCAGGCTGCCCTTCTTCTGACTCACAACTGTGTCATCCAAGGTATCCGCCTTTCCCTCCCAGTAAGGTGTCATATACAAAGCTGATAAGCAAACGAAGACCTCATCAGAGCTGTTACTAAATAAGAAAAGACACAGGACTCAGGAGGGAGTCGGGGGCAGCCCCAGGCCACCACCCAGAGTGACTTGGAGGCATGAGGGGACTCTCTTAGGCACAGCTGCTTAGACACAACCCCTAGACCTCACTCTCCTCCATCCCCCAGTCTTCCACCGCACCACCCAGCAGACAGGAGACGGATACACCTCCCAGAGCATCAGTACATGAACAGCCACAAACTAGGCAAAACCTATGCGTGTGGCAAAGACTGGAAGAGGCCCCCAAAATGTAAACAACCTGATACATTGGCTTGGGTAGGTGGCTTTTTTTTGATCATGTGTGTAACAAATAAAGCTACCATTTGTTCAAAGCCTTGTTGAAGCCCATCTCTAGGCAGTCTCCTGGTCTACCAGGTGAGTAACCTCATCAAACAAGAAACCAGACAAGCTTGGTGTGAGAGGTCTGGAGCGGACCTGTGCTGGCGCCTGGTGTCGGTTCTCCATTTAAAGATGTGTTCTCACTAAACAAGCAACTCTCCAAGGAAGAAGTGCAAATGATCAACAGCCACATGAAAAAATGCTCATATCACTAATTATCAGAGAAATGCAAATCAAAACTGCAATGAGGTATCACCTCACACCAGTCAGATTGGCCATCATTCAAAAGTCCACAAATGACAAATGCTGGAAAGGCTGTGGAGAAAAGGGAACCCTCCTACACTGCTGGTGGGAATGCAGTTTGGTGCAGCCAGTATGGAAAACAGTGTGGAGATTCCTCAAAAGACTAAGAATAGACTTACCGTATGACCCAGAAATCCTGCTCCTGGGCATATACCCAGAAGAAACCCTACTTCAAAATGACACCTGCACCCCAATGTTCATAGCAGCACTATTTACAATAGCCAAGACATGGAAACAGCCTAAAGGTCCATCAATAGATGACTGGATAAAGAAGATGTGGTATATTTATACAATGGAATACTATTCGGCCATAAAAAATGACAACATAACACCATTTGCAGCAACATGAATGTTCCTGGAGAATGTCATTCTAAGTGAAGTAAGACACAAAGAGAAAGAAAAATACCATATGAGATCGCTCATATGTGGAATCTGAAAAAAAAAAAAAAGAACATAAATACAAAACAGAAACAGACTCATAGACATAGAATACAAACTCGTGGTTGCCAAGGGGGTGGGGGATGGGAAGGGACAGACTGGGATTTCAAAATGTAAATAGATAAATAAGATTATACTGTATAGCACAGGGAAATATATACAAGATCTTGCGGTAGCTCACAGCGAAAAAAAAATGTGACAATGAATATAAGTATGTTCATGTATAACTGAAAAATGGTGCTCTACACTGGAATTTGACACAACATTGGAAAATGACTATAACTCAATAAAAAAAGTTTAAAAATTAATAAATAAAGATGTGTTCTCGGATTTTGCTGGGGGTGAGTCTCAATCTCCACGTCCTTGGAACACAGCTGTATATAATGGCTTTGCTGTTAAGACTCCAGGCTTTGAAGTCGCTCAGATCTAGGTTTGAACCTCTGCTCCACTTCTAACTGCCTTGGGGCTATTATGCAAACCCTTTGAGCCTCAGTCATCTCATCCATAAACTAGGCATTGCTCTCATACGGATGCTGTGAGAACACAGAGGGTGAACAGAAGTGCACATATTTAGTGCCAGGGAGCAACGACTGTCATCAAATTCCTCACCTTTTCACCACCGTCACCACCAACTCGGAGAGACAAAGGACCCAAGACTCTGACCCGTCTGTTAGCCAACTATCACAAGGATCTTAAGGTTTCTGTTGCTAATTCTGATGATACGAGATTCCAAGACAGAATTTTCAGTAGGGATCTGCTTCTAGAAAAGTTCTTAGCAAAGAAAAAAGGGCAATTACTGCCCATGACCTCTGAACAAATTCCAAACACCCTTCTCACCCCCACCAGCCAGAGTGAGCATTCCCTGAGACGCTCAGAAGTTCCTATTTCCCACTTCTATAATCAAATGGTTATCAGAATTTTGCTAAGCCCCAGGCATCTCAGAAAAATCCTAAGAAGAGAAATCCAGTTTCTTACTTTCTTACTCTTAGACGTAAATCCCTCCCAGAGCCCTCTGAGCGGAGAGTGCCACCCTGCACCGCAGCAGTCCAGGGAGAACACAGCACAGCCGCACTGCCTGGGTGCAAACCCCAACCCCACTACCATTTTGCACTGCGACCTTAGGCAAGTCACTTAGCCTCTCTGTGCTCCCCCTTCCCCGCCTGTAAAAAGGTCTAAGAGGTACAACACACGCTACATGCTCAGTAAGCACCAGCAACGACTATCAGAGCTCTGAACACTCCCGTCGTATGTGCACAAGGCCAGAAGCCACATCTCTGGGATCTGGATTCCTCGGGGGCTGGTCACACCCTCGCTCTTCTTCCAAGAACAGACTTCCTCTCTTAGGAGAGACATGAGCCAACCACCTGGGCAGAACCACAGCCAGAGAAGGAACTGATACCAGAGGAACTCCAGGACCACGGCGGCCACTGGCCACAGCTGACAGTGAGAGGCCAGGCAGGCGCGACAGGGCCCCACAGAGGAGCCAGCTCTGGGCAGACCCGCCCCAGGACAATCCGCAGGGGTCACAGGAGATTTCGGCTTCCTACCTGAGCAGCTGTCAAGCTAGTGCTGCCTTCTCTCATCCTCAGTTTCCCGTCTCCTGAATGAGGACCAGGAATGTCCAGGTCTCCCAGGACCAGCGGAGGGCAGGCTAGTTCCCATGTTTACCACCTCCCCTGCTCTCCTCTCACCCCTGCACACACCTTCCGGCACAGGGCCTGCCCCTTCCGGAGAGGCCAGCACATGCTCGGAGAACCGAGAAAGAAGGAAGTGTTTTGTTTCATGTGATGGGAGGAGAAAGGGGTGAGCAGCCAGTTACAGTAGGTCTCAGCTCCCCCTTCCCTTCCACAGGAGGACCTTCCTCTAGAAGCCACGTAAAGGGAGGGAGATGAAACCTGGGACCACAGGAAGAGGGTCTCCGTCGCTGGGATGCTGATTCCCTGACACTCCTCGAAGCGATCGCGTGTCTTCAGCAGGCTGCGCGGTCAGCACAACCCCCACCCCCACCCCCCGCTTCTCAGCCTCTTCCCGAGCATCCTGCTGATACGACATCACCTTCCTGCTTGTCTCGAGGCTTTTCCAACTCAGAAACTGAAACACTGCGATTTGTAGACCACGCTGCAACTTACAAAGGGCTTTCATGTTAAGTAGCCCTTTTAATCTTCGCAACAAACCTGTAACGTATATGTCATCCCCGTTTCACAGCCACAGACACTGAGACTTAGAGGGATGAGGTAACACCGCTGAGATCACCCGGGAGGACAGTGGTGGCCCAGGTCTTGGCTCCACGTCGGACACTCCTGCCACCACGTCACAGATGGCCTCTGGCCACGAGTCATCCACCCTGGCCTGTCAAGCCTGGGTTAGACGCCCGTCCTAAGTGGCTCCCTTTGGCTTCTCCAGAACCCAGTACTTACCACACAGAATTTAATTCCCTGCATCCCACACGACTCTGGGCGTTCCCTGAAGGCAGGGACTGTGTGGGGTCTTTCTTGGGGCCGCTGCCCAGTAGCTGGCACATGCTCCGTCTGTGGTCACCTGATAGATATTTGTCCTGAAGATGAGTGAATGTTCGACTGACTTACAAAGAGCTGACACTCCCGACAGCCCCCACAGCATCTGATTTTGATCTCATCACACCCCATTTTCCAGGCCTGGTCTCCGCCTGCTGAAGGGTACCAAGTCCTACCGGGGCAATACTGACTTAGGAAGGAAGCGGCTTCCGAGCCACCAGCAAGTGTTCCACGAGGGCCAAGACAATCAGTGAGGCAGGCTTCCCCGCTCTTGTTCATGGGCATGACAATTGGCACCTGTGCACTTGCTCTCATGCAGGCAGGGTGCGCACAATCCCCAGAAACAAGGTGTCATCAGGGCTCCGGAGACAGTGGGGAACACAGAGGTGGCCACTTCTCACTTAGGAATAGGTGGAGGTAGGGCAAGGGCCAGAGTCATCAGCCTTGGGAAGGAGGCAGCCAGAAACAAGCACCATCAAACAGAACCTTTCTCCATCCACGCAGGGAGGGAAGTGACCAGGAACAAGGAACTCAAGAGCAGCAGTGCTTCTGTGGGGCCCAGCATGATCCAGCCAGAGCTGTCAGCTCAGCTGATGTGGCGGCTGCGCCTCCTGGTCAGAAACTAAGTCAAGGCCGCCTCTGCAGACCCTGACGGCAGACACTGCAAGGCGATCCAGGGAGTGAGAGTTCTGGGCATGCGTGGAGTGGGGAGGAATAGCTGAAGACTTCCTGGAGAAACAAAATGAGCTTTGGGCACCGCAGGCTACTTCCTTCAGGACACCGAGTCACGTCTCATTTTTGCACACACCTCTTAGCGTGGCTCTCAAGAGTGTAAGTTCCTTAAAGGAAACAGTCATATCTTATTTGTCTTTGAGAGCCTCCCCTCCAACCGTGCCTAGCCCAGGATAAGGTAGGGAGTTGGTTCAATGGGGCTTGGCAAGAGAAAAGACAGAGTGATCCACATAGGGAAATGGCAGACTCGGAGTGGAAGGAAGAGCCCAGGGGAGCGGAGAATGGAATAGCGTCATGGAAAGTGAGAAATGAACAGAGGCCACAGTGGAAAGTAAGCGAGGGCTTATGGGGGGCTGTGGAAGCTCAGAGGGGCTGTGGAGCACGGGTGGTGAGGTGTCTCCAGGAAGACCCAGCTCTCCCAGTGTCAGCAGGAGAGAGTCTCAGAAAGGGAATTCAGGAAGAGCCAACGACTTGGAGGAGGGAAGAAAAACAGCCCTGAAATAACAAACACCAAAGAGCAAACCCTCTGCTGAGGAGGCAGGAGTCTAGAACCCCAACAGGCAATTATCAGTGATTCACAAACATGGCAATTACAGAAAGGAAAACAGAAGGTGTCCGCCCGGTGCATCTGCCTCCAGCAGGGCAGAGACCCAGCGGGAACACAGACCCAAGCCTCCAGGCTGCCGGGGAGCGCGGGCTTCCAAACACCTACACAGCGGGTGGAAAAGTGGAGAAAACAAAAGTGCCCAGCCGGACCCTTGGCAGCCCAGAATCAAGTCTTCTGCAAGCTCCCTCAATCAGGATGCCACCTGGGGAAAGGAACTGATTTGAGAGACCATCAAAATCTGGCCTGATACGGGAGAGACGGCCGCAGTGCAGGGCAGGATCGCAGGAGAAAATACAAGGCCGGCCATCGTTCGCAAAGCAGCAAAGCTCCTTCCCCAAGTAGCGCCCGCCTCTCAGCACCCACTCTGAGCCAGCAACCTGGCTTACACTGGTCTTCCAGCACACGTGGGGTCCCTACTGGCAGAGAGGTGGTGGCCTGACTGCTAGGCCTACCTGGCCACTGCCACCTAGGTGTGTCCGTCTACAAAGCAGCTAAGACCCACCTCCAGATCTCTACGTGAAGATTCAATGTCTTTAAGGTCTTTTAAGATCTCACTGTTCTTTCTGCCAAACAAGAGCTTCCTGCCTCAATGTCTTCCAAAAGGCTCAAGACACAGGCTCCCACATCCTTTTCCGTAAAGTCACCTTCCCCAAGGGCTCCCTCCTCTCTTGGAGAAGCCCAGGCCGAGCCCACTCTGAGTCCTAAGCGTCATGCTCCATGGCCAGCGAAGCTCTGGTCTCCCAGTTGCCGTCGGCAAAGGTCCTCAAAATGCCTTCTGACCAGCAAGACAAAAGCAAATTCGCGCTAAGGCCAAGGACGCTCGGGCTCCAAAGCGCCCTGGAAACTTTCCTTCCCCGGCCCAAGTCGCGCACTCCGAGCCGGCGCCGCTGCTTCCTTCCAGACGTGCACGCACAGCGCGGCGTTCGTGAGCGGCCCCAGACGAGCCCCTTCCAGGCGGCGAGAGGCCCGAGGGGCCGGAGGGCCGGAGGAGAGGGCCGCGGGGCCGCCGGCCCCCGGGCGGGCGCGGCAGGGCTGGAACCCGAGGTCCGGCCGGCGCCCGCCGAGCAGGAAATTCCACCTGTCGGGCCGGCGCCGCGGCCACAAACGCCGGCGGAGCGGCTCCCGCGGCCGAGAGACGCGCGGCGCTGCCCGGCCCCCGGCCCCCCGGACCCCCGGACCCCCGGCACCCCGCGCTCCCCGCCCCGACGCCGCCCGCGCTCGCCCACCTCAGGTCGCGAGCTGTACTTGAGTCCCGCGCCGAGACCCCCGGAGCCGCCTGAGCCCCTGTGCGCCCGGTCGCTCCTCATGGTCCCGCAGGCCGTGGGGCTCAGGCCATCGCCGCGGGGCTGGGGCTGGGGCTGGGGCCGGGGCGCGGGGCGGGCCTGGTTCCGGTCTCAGGCGCAGCGCGCCGGCCGCCGAGGCTCTGCCCGGCCCTTCCTGTCGCGCGCAGGTAGTTTCAGGGTGTGGCCTCCCCACTGCCCCGCCCGCCGCGCCGCCCGCCGGGCCGCCGCACCTTCCCCCGCCCCCCGCCCCCCCTCCCCCATCCCCCACCCCCATCCCCCCACCCCCCACCTCACCGCCTACCCCCACCCCACCCCACCTCCCCCCGCCCGCAGGGCTCCGGGGCCACCTCCCCGCATCGCGACCCGGGGAGCCAGGCCACCGCCTGAGGTGGTGTGGCAGCCGGACGGCGACCTGCCTGGTGGTGGCCCTCAGCCCGCACTGTGCCCCGCACAAAACGGGCCCGCAGGAAGTTTGGAGCAACAGCGAAACTTAATTCCCCCTCCCTGCTCCTAGCCTGGAAGTGGCCCTTCCCCTGGAGGACAGCTTCCCCCCCCCCCCCCCCCGCCGGCCATGGTTTCGTCCCTCTCTCCATCTTCCATCTCCGCCTCCCCGCCTTGCTCCACGTCTAGGCTGTTAGGACCCCTCCGAACCCAAGCAAAAACCAGGGCGGCCGCTTGGCCCGGCCTCCCCCTCCAGCCACTGCCCCGACTCTCCTTTCTGGCCAGTAGCTGCTCTTCACTGCTAGGAGGGCCTTGCTGCGGTCGGCGTCCAGCTTTCCCAGAGCCGCTCAGTCCCGTGCCCCCTTCTCCTGCCCCAGCCTCCTTCACCCATTGGCAGCAACTGACTGATCCTGGTCCTCACCTGCCCACCTTCCCTGGATTCTGGTCCTACTTTCTGACCCCTAAATGTCAGGGTCCCCAGAGCTCTCTCTTCAACCTTCCCCCCTTTTCCTCTCCACTTTCTTGGCATCTCATCACATGGCTTCAAGTAGGTGAATCTGCCTTCCTAGCAGACATCGTGAAGGAGGCCGACTGCATTAACAACTGCTTGGGAACTTCTCCGCTCGCGTTCTACTGGTGTTACCTAGTCAACAAATATTATTGAAAAAAAAAACAAATATTATTGAGCACATTTATATGCTAAGCACTGTTCTAGGTGCTGGGACACAAGAGTGAACAAAATAAAACCCCCTGCTTTACAATCAGCAAGCCTAGAGCTTCCTTCCCAGACTCAGCCATCTTGCACCGTTTTCTCTGGTTGTAATATTGTCGTTCATTCTCCTGGGCTCAAAACCTTGGAATCATCTTTGACTCTCTACCCCCTTACATCTCATAGCTAATTAGTTCCAAACCTGCAAGTCTCTCTCTTACGTAGCTAATATGTAGAGCCCTCTCTTTCCTCCCCATTCAGAAGACCCCACTTCAAGCCCTTGTCACCCTTTGCCTAGATTAGCGTAAAAAGCAAAAGTACCTCCTGTCTCTAGTTTATGGACCTCAGATCTCTCCTACACACAGCAATCAGTCTACCCTTCCTAAACCACGGCTTCTTTAAAACCCTCAGTGTTTCCTGGATGGAATTCAACCTCCTTGCCTGGCTTTCATAGCGTGACCTGTCTTCCTCTACAAACTTGCTTCCCAGCGTTCTTATTAAGACTCCTTCTCTGCAGCCAGACTTTCCCACATTTGCACCTTTCCTAATGCTTCCCATCTCCTGGGAAGACCTTCTCCTTCACATTCATCTCTGCGTACTGGGGCAAAGTCACCTGTGCAACACTAGTCATTAGAGTTCTTCACCAAGTGTGTCTAGCTCTCTGCCTTTTGGGCACAGGCTAGGATTTGAAGTTAGGCGCAGCCATATGGGTAGCTGTGGGCAGGGAAATGTAAAACGTCAAATGATACACACCTCTTCCAAGTAGGAGCACAAGGAGACGATGCAGAATCCCCACGCCCTCTTCCCCTGGCAAGGGGATCCTGGAAAAACGTGTTGAGATAGGGCCTCCATCCCCTGCAGCCCTAGGTGCTGCAATGAGCAGAGAGTCCTGCTGACGGGCACTTGATGCGTAGCATCAATGAGAAGTAAGCTTTTGGGAAGTGAAGCCACTGAGAGTGGAGATTTGTTTGTTATCACAGCAGATCTAGCCCTGTTTGTTATCACAGCAGATCTAGCCCATCCTGACTGATATACTGTCTCCTCCACAAGATTTTCCTTCCCTCTAAACCGGAACTCGATCTGTTTGAACCTCTGTCTTGGAACTTATCAATTTTTCTTTGCATTTCTGTCAAAGTCTTACCTTTGAGTCTTCAGAGCCTAGCACACTGACTGGCACAGTAAATCATATCCATTGAATACACAGAAAATAAGTCTGCCACTTTCCACCATGTGAAGAATTCCAACGCTGAGTAGACGATATCAGAAAATAATTTTCTGCATATTGGGACAAAGTCATCTACAGAACTTCGAAGGTGCTACCTTGGTACCACAGTTACCAATGACGCAATACCCTTCAGTTAGCATGAATGATTGAAAGTAAGCCGGATCCGAAGTAATGTAAAGGGGACGGCACGCATAGCGCTTAAACCCGCTGCTCTGCCACAAAGGAGGGTCTCCTGTCGCCTCCCAGGTTCCTAGAGCATCGTCCTTTATCTCGCGGAGCTGTGGATGCCCTGCACGGAGAAGGCACTTGGTGCCATCATCTGAACCCAGTGCAGATGCGGTGCATTTACTGCGACTCCAGACCAAGAGGAAGCTATGCAGGCGGAGACCGTTCCCGACACCGTGTCCCGTCAGCTTACTGACTGCACATCACACGGGACAGAGGAAGACGTGTAACTGCCCGTTCTTACATTAAAGCCCAGATATGTGAGGTCAGTGCTTTTATTCCTAAATTGTAAGCAGACAAACCCAAGAGCAGACAGCCAGAAGGATAAAGCCAGGTTCTCACACTCCTAAGGGGTAAATCCAGGTTCAAACCCAGATGTCAGCCCGAGGCCTGTGTCATTTGCCATTATGACCAACTCACACGCCTCCACCCTCATCTCTCTCCTTGCCCCCAAAGCTGCCATCTCTTGCGTAAGTCCTTCTCTTCCTGACCCGGACTCTGTCTGCTGGGGAAGTCAGGTTTGGGGCCCTGGGGCCCCCTCTGAAGGCCACTCCCTCCAGCTACCCCCAGAGCACTTGGGGCCGGAGCCACTTAGAAGGTGTACACGTGTGGACTAGAGCACAAGCCAAAAGATACTGGCTTCACCTGGTGATGACATGAGAGGGAGTAGGGCCACGTCAGGTCGACCCAGCCCAAGGTTAAAATCCCCGAGCTCTGTTCCTGTTAGAGATGGTGAGAACCAGGGACAAACCCAGGTGACACAGATCATGCCAGGCTGGCGGGCAAACCCCACTCCGGCAAGGACCAGTCTACAGACAGCTGGTGTGGGAGAGGTTTAGGGAGAGCAGAATGAACCAGTTAGAGGGCCGTCATCCGTGAATGTATCTTAATCTTCTAGAGCAAGCTATGTGTATCTGACACCTACTGGCACTTTCCTGTGGAAGGTAAACACGTGCTTTCTAAATACCAGTTTAGGAGCCACGAGGAAATTCTGCCCTCCCTCCACACGCCGCCCCCGCCTTGACAGCGATACTCCATCAGCCTGGCGTCTTTCCCACATCACCCCGCCCACTTGTGCTCCTTCTCCAGGCAAAATCCAAGTTCAGCCCGAATGTCACTTCTGTGGGACTTTCACAGGCACAGTTAACGTCTCCTTCCTCCCAGACTGACTCACCCTCAGCTGGAGCTTGCACCGCAGGGCGTTTTGATTTTCCTGGTCCACGTAAGAGCTCTCTGAACGGGGTTGCAGGGAAGAGGGAGGCCACAAAGCTGAGGAGTGTCGGCGTATTAAGGAGCTTCAGCTTCTGCTCTTGGGTTTGTCTGCTTACAGTTTAGGAATAAAAGCACCAGCCTCATATCAGGGCTTTAACGTAAGGATGGGCGGTTACACCTCTTCCTCCATCCCGTGTGACGTGCACTCAGTAAGCTGACAGGACACGGTGTCGGGAAGGGTCTCCGCCTGCATCGCTTCCTCTTGGTCTGGAGTCACAGTAAACGCACCGCATCTGCATTAAGTTCAGATAACGGCACCGAGTGTCTTCTCCGTGCAGGGCATCCACAGCTCCGTGAGAGAAGGGACGATGCTCTAGGAACCTGGGAGGCGATTGGAGACCCTCCTTTGTGGCAGAGCAGCAGGTTTAAGTGCTATGCGTGCCGTCCCCTTTATGTTACTTCGGATCCGACCATCTCAGTAAATGGCTTCAACATCCATTTAGCGAAACAGTTCTAAAGACATCACTGGCTTCTTTTCCCTCATCCAACCTACCCACAAACAACAAACAAATCACGTCTGTCAGTTCTACCTCTGAAATACATTTAGACTCCGCCTACGCCTCTCTTTCGTACCACGTCTCCCTGCTCTAAGCCACCGCATCTCCTGCCTGGACTACACATCACCTCTTGCTGGCCGCCTTGGTCCACTCCGGCCATCTGCTGTGATTACCACGCGGGATCCCTGGCGCTGCATCGCCTGCCTCTCAAAACACAAAGCTCCTACGGCAAGGATCGGTATCCGCTAGTTCCCCAGCTCACACACAACACGTGTTTGTTAAATTATTTAAAAAAAACTAAATGAATAAGTGGAAAAGTTTTCTGGTTTCCATTAGAACTTTAAACTTTTTATTGTTAAATGCAACACAAATACAGAAAACAGCGTGGAACATACAGCTTACTGGATTATTCTGACACATCACCTTGTCATCACCACTCGAACCTGCCAACACAGCCCACCACGGAGCCCTCCCCATGCTTGTCCCCAAAACAACCCTACTTCCCCTGCGACTAGCCACGCTCTTGGCTTCTGCAGGGAAGGAAGGGTAAAAGGGTGAGCCTCTCCCTCCGTTTTGCAGTTTGCAGAGTAGTCAGTTCTCTAGCATTTGCCAAAGGGACCAATTGGTGTGCATTTACTTGTTTTTGTGTTATTAAGAATTCTTCTATTTAAACATACTTGAAGAGTTACCATGTGACCCAGCAGTCCCACTCCTGGACATATATCCAGAGAAAACTCTAATTTGAAAAGATAATGCACCCCAATGTTCATAGCAGCACTATTTACAATAGCCAAGACATGGAAGCAAACTAAAATTTGTCCATTGACAAATGATTGGATAAAGAAGATGTTATATATTTATAAATATACTCAGCCATAAAAAAGAATGAAATAATCCCATTTGCAGCAACATGGATGGACATAGAGTTTATCATATTAAGTGAAGCAAATCAAAGACAAATATCATATGATATCACTCATATGTGGAATCTTAAAAAAAAATGATACAAATGAACTTATTTACAAAACAGGAACAGACTCACAGATATAGAAAACAAATTTATGGTTACCAAAGGGAGAAGGGTGGGGAGGGATAAATTAGGAGCTTGGGATTTGCAGATACAAACCACGATTTTTAAAATAGATATACATTAAGTTTCTACTGTATAGCACAGGGAACTGCATTCAATATCTTGTAATAACCTATAGTGAAAAAGAATATGAAAAAGAAAATATTTATCTGTGTAACTGAATCACTATGCTGTGCACTAGGAACTAACACAACATTGTAAATCAAGTATACTTCAGTAAAAAAATAAACATAGTTATTATGTTTTGGTTCGTTGCCATTTTTATGCTATTGATGTTCAAACTGTCCTCTCTTTGACCAGCAGGAATGTCTTCATTGGTTCTGACTCTTTTTTTGACTCAGTCTTGCTCATCTTTGATCATTCTTTGCTTTCTGGTAAGATCCACCTTGTGCTCCACCTGCCCACACGTGCCATCAGCCGTTTCTTTAAGACATCCTAGTGTCTTCTGATGAGAAATGCTGTTTCAAGACAATCATCTGGGCACAAGTAGTGTTCGTTACACTGAGTTGGTCATTGTGTCTGGGGCTTTTGGTGGACAAAGCTAGGAATTTTTTTTTAAAGAGATAAGATATCCAGCAAATTCACTCATATTTACTTCGGATTCCAATTTGGGACCACAGGGTAGCATCGACTGTGATACCTTGTCTCTGTATTTTTCTTTTCCTGCACGGAGAGTCCTTGTTCTCACGTCGCCTTTTCTTTTTTAAAGCTCTACCCCCTTTATTAAATGAAGGCAACACTACAATTTTTCATTAGAGTTCAGTGAGCTTGCCCTTAGTGGAGTTTTTGTTAACCTGCCAGCTCACAAGCAACAGAATGCTCCAGCTAATTTGGGTAAAAAAACAACAACAAAAAAGAGGAAGTTATTAAAAGATTCTTAGGAAGCTCCTAGAACCTCTGGGAGGGCCAGAGAGGACAAGAAGCGAGAAGGCACAGCCAGGAACAAGGCCAGCCTCACCAGTGGCTGCCTGGGACGCCCCCGGCTCCCATCCCAGGGAGATACCGCTGCAGCTCCGCCCCGGGTGAGGCTGACCCTGGAGGCCAGGAGTGCTGCCCGGAAGCTGTGTGCCTCTGCTGTCACTACAACCAGACAGTGGGCTGCATGCTCTTTGTCCTCTCTTGAGTAGGTCTCCTGAGAGTGCGTCTCACTGGGGACCCTAAGTGACCCCACAAGCTGGCTGAAAAGTCAAGTTCTGTTCTTGCTGTGGGTAGACAGGAGGCATGATACAGAAACCCTCCCAACATCGGAGGGCTGTTCCAAAGACAGCCTGGCGTCTGAGGGCAGGGCGAATGCAGATGATCTGAGCTGGCGGCCTGGAGTGCATCCTCGGAGCCTTCTGGACGTGCATTTGATTAGCCAGGCCTACGGACCTGCTGCTCTTTGGAGCATAGTTGAGAATTTCTGCCCTGTCCATATCATCAGCAGGTCTGAGCTCATCCCTTCTTCCATCTGATATTTGTAGCTACTCCCTGACCCACGGACCCAAAGGGATCTACGTGGGCTTTTTAAGAAAGCAAAGTACCTGATGCATTTCCTTATGTTCTGAGTCCACTGCTTATGCATCAGATTAAAGGAACTGACGTTCTAATCAAATAATGTAAATAAACGTCTGTGTGGCTTTTAAAGATTCTTCCAATGTATTCTCGTCACTACAAGTGCAGAACAAGAAAATGACAACGTTGACGTTTCTACTCCCAGTAGAAACGCTTCAACTGCCACGTTATCTGGTTAAAACAACTGTCATCTGATAAGAAGTTGGTAAAAAAAAAGTTATAAATTATCAGGACCATGGATTTACATCGCAAATCAATAATGGATATTTACAACATCTGTTAATAATGACGTTCCTTACTCTAAGTGTACATTGGGTCTGGAGGCATTAACAAATACTATGAGGCCAACAGGATTAATGAGACTTAAAAACTGTATGTCCAGTGTGTGGAGACAAGCCACTATCATTTTTTCAGTGCCGGAAGTCATGCAACACTCACTTTCGTAATTTACATAATTTCATTAAGGGGTGATAAATATTCAGCTTGAAGTTCTTAATTAAAAGCCAAAGACAAAAAGCCGTAAACCAGTGCAGAATCACTTTGTCCTGCCGTAGTGAAAAGGACTGAAGTGATACAGAGAATTCTGCACTGTGGCAGCAGTATCATCCATTCTTCCATCAGCAAGGGCTGTGGGAAGATGGCCACTTTGAAGAAACAAGCAAAAAGCACCGTCAGAGTACGGGAGGCTTGGATGAAAGTCCAGGTGTTTCTATCAGAGCCCAGTTTATGCTATAATACTTGCCATTTGCTTTAATCAGGACGTACACAAATGCTATTTTTTTGTTGTTGAGCCCCATGTAGTGGAGAGGAAGTTTTCAGCGGTCAAATAGTAAAACCACTTCATGCTCATCAAGCACTTGCTGTGCACTGGGCACCGGTGTAGGTTTAGAATCGGTACCTGTCACTCACTCCTAACCCAACCTAGTAAGTACTATCACCACCCCCAAGTTTTCAGATGGAGAAACTAAGGCACAGAGCAGTTAGACAACTTCCTCAAGGTCATCAGCCAGGAGGCAGCCGGATTAGGAAAAGAATCAGGCAGTTTGGCTTCAGAGTTCCCCCTTGGAACACTCTGGATGCTTCTTAAATTTTATTTGTATTTTATGGAAAAGACAAGTTTGAAAAATCCGGGAAAACGTAATACTGATGGATTGGCTGCTTTGACTGGAGTAATGAAATACTTCCAGATAACATTTGATGCTGGAAATCATAAGTGCATGGATTGCCACAAAATGTCTCCAACCAATGTAGTTATTTTGATAAGACTCAGGAACATTTAAATATGATAGAATGCTTGCAATATTTTAAAATAAGATTGGGAGTGACCAAGGAAACATTTTGTACCTCACAGAGAGATTCGTCTTGTGACAAAGTGTTTAGAGTTGTTGAACTTAATGATGTTATACTGTTTTTTGTTTTGTTCGCTAAGTTAAAAACATCTTCTCCAATTTGCTTTTTCTAAGAAACTCATGCTATGGAGAACCTTGAAAACCAAGGTCTGGAAAGATTTCCATTAGCAGATAATTCTACTGTCAACAGGGACCTGAAAGACCTATTTGTATACTTAAACTTGGAAATGGAATTGGTAGATAGGGTTGGATTATTTTATTTTATTTTGAGGTACTGGGAGTTGAACCCAGGACCTCATGCATGCTAAGCATGTGCTCTACCACTGAGTTATCACCACCCCAGGACTGGAATTTGAGTTTTGTGCTGTTAACAGGCACAATCAAGGATGACTTCTCCCACTTCCAGCCTGCTTTTGAGAGGCGTCTCTTCTGGCTTTGGAAAAAAAAAACAAAACCAGGTTTATTGAGGTGTAATTGGCATACAATAAACTGCACATACTAGAGGTGGACAATCTGGTAAGTTTGACATAGGTCAGACTTATACACCCCTGAAACCATCCCATAGTCAAGAACTCTTCGAGCTTTGAAAGCCATGAAATACAGAATACGACAAAGAAACAAATGGGCCTTAGAACCAGACTTCCTAGTGGCTCCGTTTTGCGGGTTAGAACACGCAAAAGCAATTAAGGTATGGGGAAGTGTAACTCCACTCCTGAAGTGCAGGCGGGTGACAGGGGCGTCCTTCCAGAGAGGGAGGACAGAGAGAGACTTCACAGGGGGGAAACCGACACACCTCAGCCAGCGTGTCAAGGCCAGGGTGAGCGGGGATACGACGTGACGGTGTGCACCCGGACACGGGCTGATGGGCGTGGCGCCCGGCTGCGGTCTTCCTCCCCAGTAACACACAACCCCAGGGGCTTTTGCGAGAAAACATCCAACCACTCCCCACAGAGGGGGCATCCTACAAGAGGCCTGATCAGCGCTCCTCAAAACTTTCAAAATCATCAAAAACAAGGAAATTCTGAGAAACTGCCTCAGTCGAGAGGAGCTTAAAGGGACAACTAAATATGTGATATCCTGAGAGACAGGAAAAAGTCATCTGCAAAAACTAATGAAATCTGAATAAATTTTACTGGGCCTAAAAGGCTTTGTACCCTTATGAAATAAAATTTGGGGAAAAAATTTCATCTTTTTGATGCTTTCAGAGTTACTATCTATGATAATCTATGTACATAATTTTAAAGTAACTCTCTGTGGGGGACACACATGAGGAAGTCTCTACTAATGGGTGTTACTGCTCTCAGGAAAAAGAGCCACAGACTCCAGCATTTTAAGTTCCATCAGACGTGCGTCAACTTGGCCAGAGAACTCTTCAAGATTCCTCAAATCATGCCCCATGCTTTTCAAGGATTCCAGAAAAGCATTTTCTCATTGGTTAGGTCTCTCGTCCCGCTTCCCTGGACGCCTGGACCACCCGCACCTGCAATTGCCAAGGCCTCTAGACCTCGTGCACACAGAGGACAGGGCAGACGCCGTGTCCCCTTGTTCACGCTGGGTGACAAGGCAAGGTGCTGGCTCTCCCTGTCTTAGAAGGACCACTTCACCCTCTGTCCCAGAAAAGAGCTTACTGCACGCTCTACGCTTCGGCTGCGTGCTGAGTGGCATGTGAGCTGGTGGCTGTGCCACCTGTGGAACGAGGGGGATGCCACAGGGCCTTCCGGCTCCTTCCTGCCACTTCGCCCGTCCCACCACTTCTAACGAGTAGTGTAAGACAGTGTGCTCCTTTCGAGGGGACCCCAGGACCTCTTCAAATCTTAGTGACTCATTGCATCCCAATCTGTCTCCTAAATCACAGCCATAGAAACCAGAGATTTCCAGGGCACCTGGCTCAGACCTCAGCTGCCAGGTTCCGGTTGGTAACTGAGAGCAGATGGGGAAGTAGGAGGGCCTCGCATCAAAGTCCACTGGGAGCTGTCGGCACCTGAGGTGCCAGCAAGATGGGCAGGGCCACATTCCCCAGAGGGCAAGGCTGAGTCACCGAGCAGAAACCAGGGGAGGGCAGGTTTCTCTCAGGACCTGGTGAGGCGACGGTGCCAGCAGGGAGCAGAGCGGAGCCCGCCGGGCAGTCCCGGTCTCACATGCATCTCCATGGGCGTTTCCTTTTGGAATTAAAAACCTTGCATCTCCAGAGCTTCTATCCATCTAGATACACAGAGCTCTCCGTCAATCCAGGAGGAGGGTGCTACGTGAACCCAGCTGCCAG
Organism: Camelus bactrianus; assembly: GCF_048773025.1. NCBI lineage: Eukaryota > Metazoa > Chordata > Mammalia > Artiodactyla > Camelidae > Camelus > Camelus bactrianus. The sequence continues at coordinate 21,863,390 of NC_133571.1, read as the reverse complement.
AACGCTCCAATCTAACCTCAGCATCCTCTGCACCAACCCCATTCAGGGAATGAGTTGTACTTAAAAGAACCCACTGCTACTATGTCACCAGTCCACCATCGACAGCAGCGTGGGTAGCAGACACCAGCCCTAAGAGCTGGCCTGTTGGATGGGTCCTGATTGGCAAGCACCAGCTTGTGCGTTGACTTCCAGGGCTGTCTTCCAGGACTGACGGACACTGGACAAGGAGACAACAGTGACAGCCGGGCTTGGATCTCTGCTTCATCCCTCCCTAGTCAGAGGACCTCAGCTTGCTATAACATAAAAGCTGTGCTATAAAATGAAGACAATTAATTGAGGCACTGCATGCAGAGCAGCTGGCAGCTGGCAGACACTCACGTGAGGCTGGCCTGTTAGAACTGGAACCGAATCATGAGTGTAGATCCCTACTTTGACCTGATATTACAGAGGGTCAGGTGAAAACACTCTTCAGGGCACTCTGGCAGAAAACTGAGTTCAAAAAATAAAGTTTCGTCTTTTTCACGACCTTCCTGGCAGCAGGTTGTGACGTCAACGCGGGAGGGAGGGGCAGGTGGGGGAGTGTGATCGCTGAGGAGAACCAGCTCGTCCAGCTGGTTTGTCCCAAGGCGCTTTCTGGCCAGAGGCTCGTAAAATGCACTCCCTAATCCAGTATCGTATACACCATACATGCACACACATGTACTTTTATACCCAGATACGCGTGTGTACGCCATGGAATCTTAACTGTGCCAAATATGTAGATTGGCGTTTCACTCAACTACAGTGAGGACTCTGACCTGAGCCCCTGAACTGACTCATACAGTAGCTGGATGTTAAAAAGACTTGGGTCACCAGTGAAAACCACCCCCAGGCACAAAGTGCTGAAAGCAGGTGTGGGGTAAACAAACCGCCTCCAGTGAGAACAGTGCCTCCTAGCGGCAGGTTATTTGAAAAACTCAGAAACTGCAAAGCTTCCTGACAGTTCAGCCACAGGCTCCACTCAGTTTCCAGGATCAAGAAAAGTCTCATATTAATAAACATTAATTAGATTTTGCTGCACCGAACTCCTGACTTTCTTATATTAGTCCTTTTAGCTAATCATGTACTTTATTCCTACATTTGGTCAAATGAATGATCCCTACACATTTACAGGAATTTATAGGATATCAATAGCTCAAAAGGAAACAGGTCACATAGAAGGAAGAAAACCTTAAAAATCCTGATGCAGAAACTCAGGTGGATTTGTCATCATAAAAAGAAGAAATTTTACAAGAAATATTAAGATAAAGCAAGCCACTCTTATGAAATTTAAAAAATACAAAGCAATCACCCAGATTATAGACTAAACCTAAAGAAAAAGGAGCAATCAGGGAGGTCCAAAGTTCAATCAGAATTTTAGGAACCATAAAATACAGTGGAGGAAATCATTAAAGAAACAATGAAAGACTATTCCTCTGAGATCAATAAAAGGCACCAGCCTTGAGGCTGAAGGCACTTTCCTTCTTCTGTTTTAAAGGAAAAGCAGAATTCAAGCCCAGGAGTCCAGCCTGCTTGAGTGACCAGCTCCCGCCCCTGCCGCAGCCGGTGACCCCCAGGTCAGGAAGCCGCCCACCGTCCCGGGGCAGGAGGGTTAAAGCCATCGCCACGATTAACTCTAGGCCAATAAAACAAGGAGTCTTGGTGAAGTTAAAGTATTTATTGATGTTTTTAAACTGTACATTCTCCACAGATCAGATTAAGGAGTTTGTGGGTGAAGTTTATCTGTGCATAGTGGGAAGAGACATGGACAGGGTAGAGGGGAGGAAGAAAAAAAACTGCCACAGGGAAATAGAAAAAAAATACACCACAGGTTACCAGAACCTTCAGAATTAAAAAAAAAAAAAAAAAGAAAAAAAGAGGAAAAGCAGCAGCTGTGAGCATCGACATCAACTATACAAGCATCACAAAGACTCAAGTGGAGGAAACAAAACCTTCAGAGCTTTCTGCGGGGTCTACAGATCACTGCATGTGCAACCCGGAACACCCACCTTCCATGCGGAGGCAATCCCCCGCGTTCTCCTCGGGCCGCCGGCCGCCTCCTACCGCGTCACCTCGGAGGACCACGGGGGGCTCGGGGTCAGTGCCTTTGCGGGGGCGAAATGCCCTGCGAGGGAGGGGGCACCCCGGGACACGACTCAGGATGGGGGTGAGCAGTGGGAAGCCACGGTGAGTCAACGGCAGACGGTGGCAGAAAATCACGTACAAACTACAGGCTACTTTCTGTGGGAGAACTGGGTTCAGGAGGAAGGCGGCAGGGGCCCTAACCTGCACACGCCAGGCTGGCCGAAGGACGCTGGAACTCAAATGCTTGCCTTTGGCGCCTCCGTGGTGACAGGCCTTGTGTGGAGACACCAAGGTACCCGGCAGTGGGAGCACCGGACTTTCGAGGAACTGGTCCTTCACAGTGACTCTGAGACGGGGTCACGATGTACTTCAGTTTCGGCTCCTAGCTCATCTGGTTTCTCAGCAACTTTCTGAAAGCTCATTTAAAAGGGAATACTGCCTCTTCTTCTTCTTCTTCTTCTTTTTTAATAAAAACCAGGACAGGACAGTGAGCCTTAAAGAGCTGGTTTACACAATGCAGCTGGAACAAATGGCCTGCATACAGCATGTACAGTCTATCGCTGAAAATCAACATTTCCTGTTTCTATAGCGAGTACGTGTGAGACAATACAATGGAAGTGGGATTCCTGATTAATTTAAAAAAAAAAAAAAAGGAAAACTACATCAGTCAAATATCTGCAATAGACCATTTTTTCATTTCATTTAAGGTTTATATATCATATAGTTATATTAACATTTGTTCACCCATTTAAAAGCATGGAACTCGTGATTCTACAGTAGTGCTTTACAGTCTTAGTGACCCAGGAGGTCTGAGTGAAGATGAAATCCTCTGGAAGTAACTGCTGCTCAGTAGTCGATCCAGGCGCCTGGAGCCCCGCCGCCCGCCGCGCCCCCACTCCCGCCGGGCGCTGCGCTCCTCCCGCTTAAATCTGCATCTGCTCCAGGTACTTGTAGGTTGGGTTTTCGTAACCATGGTTCTGCATCTTGTTCAGGTGACGCTCTTCTGGGGTGAGCATTGGGTCGACCTGGAAGAACAGAGATGGGGGTGGGGTGGGGGCGGGGTCATTGCATGACCCTAGGAGAACTTCCCAGGGCGTCAGGAGACCTGAGCTGCATGTGTGATTCCCCAGGGACCAAAGTCAGCCCAGCGCCCTGTTTCCACCAGGTGAACCAAACAAGAGCTGGTGAGGACCCAGGAGGAGGGAGGGAGAGAGGAAAGAAGAGGGTCAGAGAGGCCAGGCTTCTGAAAGCTGGAGTCCTAAACGCTTGCTCCGAGTTGGATAAAACGGTGAGCTGAGTCTCTCAGCATCACAGTGACAGCAAGGCTCAGCTCTGCTGCTCTGGTGCGGGGCGGCCTCAGTGAGCCACGCCTGTAACCTAAGGAGTGGTGCCAGACAACCAACCCCCCGGGGCTCCTCCAGCCTGGAATTCTGTAATGAGGTCAGCGTCCAGCAGGAGGTGAAACCACGTAACTTAAGACACAGGCATCTGAACTAGTTTCCAGAGCATACGCTTTCCCTCCTCTAGAATCCAGACTCTCTGGGCGATCCCACCACCAACACAAGCGTAATAAAGCAGCTCTAATTACAAGTGCACAGACAATGGAACAGAAACAGTCTGCTCTGCCTCTTTCTGAACTTCCTGTCGCTTCTTTCCCCACCAAAAAAGAGGAATATTATTCCTACTTCATATTTTAAAGACTCGGTTCACTCATGTGGCCATTGCTGCCTGAGCCGTCAAACATCAGCTTTGTTCCTTATAAAACAGATCAAAAACATTAAACTAACAGTAAATAAAGAAACAGTATCAGCAGTCCTTCGTTCTCAAACATCTAACGGTTCTCAAACATCTAACGCACCTGGAAAACGAAACGCTAAGGAAACACTCAGAACAGGCTTCACCCTCTGCAGCCCTTGCAATTTCCTCACACTCACAAAGCCCGAATTCAACGCGCCAAGTTGGCTGTGGCCCCCGGTCGAGGATCACCGTCCTTCAGCGGGGCTCACTTCCAACAAGTGGCCTAATGACCCGGCGAGGATGCGAGGTCCCCAGCGAGACGTCTGAATCCTGAGAGCTGCTGGCAGCTCAGGGCAGAGCTTGCGCTGAGGGGCGCCCAGCGCTCACCTCCACGATGCCGTGGCTGATGGAGCCGTACTGCCGCTTCCTCAGCATCACCAGGCTGACGACGATGACCGTGGCGATGGCCACCGCGATGACCAGCAGGCCGATGAGGGCGCTGCTGCTCAGACCAAAGTCCTCCCGCAGCGGCCCCAGGGACTCCTGAAATGGAGCAGGTGGAGGTGAGAGAGATGGGCTGGAGCAGCCGTGAGCCCTCCGTCGGGTCTCCCTTGCGGCCCGGTGACCACCCAGATGCGCAGAGCCCTCCCTTCCCAATCTCTACGGAGATTTTAGTTTGAGCTTTCTTGTCCAGAAGTATGGAAAATGGGGTGATGAGGGACGTTTAGTAACTAAAGAGGGCAGGCACTGCTCCCAGTTACCGCCTGAGCTGAGAAGATGGGACAGAACAGAACAGACTGATGTGGGAGCTGCCAGCAGGTTCCAGTCACAAACACATACCGGCTCCTCCTCGAGGCCCCCGACCCTCTCAGCATTGAAAATCATCTCCTTCACATCCAGGGTCTCGTCAATGACCTGAAACAGCAGGGAAATGTCACCAACTGGGTGGGAGGGGACAATGAGCAGAAACATAACTGCTTCTCTTCTGCTGTTTACCCTTTGGTGGAGGGAAGCAGACACCTGATGGACACCCACTGACCCGTCAGTCCTGCCGCATTCACCAAAGTCCCCTCGCTGAACCCCTAAATGAAGGAGCAAGTGTGGGTGCCAGATAACTGCACGGCAGCTGCTCTTCCAAGGGCTGTCACCTGCATTTTCCCTTGGGTAACTGTCGTGGGGGTGTTTCAGGACAGATCACCAAGAAGCCCTGATTAAATACCAAACCCAGTTAAGGACGATCCAGAAGTGTAAGCGACAAAAATGCTAGAGGAATCAGCAACAGGACGTATAAACCTCAGGCAGTGTGAGAACCAAGTCCAACTCCATTCCTTTTTCAGTTATTAAATCTCTACTCACTTGACATGGCCTCTCATATTTTATTCATACCTTTAGGTGCAAATATATTTTCCAGCGCAGAGCAAGAGATGGGCTGCTGCTGAAAAATAATTCTCTGTTCCTTCTCACGCCCAGACGCTAAACGATACAGCACGTTTGTGGGAGTGTCGGAGCCCACCCACCTGTGAGGCACCTAGAACAAGGCCGCTCGCTCCAGCTGTTCTCAAAGTTAACATGGCAGGGCAGCAGAGAGAGATGGCTCACCATGTTTTCATCCACTTTATTCTTACTGTTAATCACTTTCTCCTCGGCACCGATCAGTCCTCCGTCCTGCTCTCCCAGCGCAGACCCTGGATGGAGAGAGCACAGCTGGGTTTCCCAGGATGGGTTGACCCCATGCCAACCTCACAGATGCGGGCTGGGGAGCCCACATCGAAAGCCTCCCCCCGCACTCGACAGGCTACTCGCGCACGTTTCGAGGATGCAACTGTGCTCCCGAGGGATGAGCGACACAGGACCGATGGTATCGTGGAGGAGGAGACAGTGCTCGCTGGTTTGCGTCCAACTTGGAAAATGGAACGCAAACTTTCAGGAGAGACGCTTTTTGTAAGAGACATAGAAGCTGAATCCAAAGGCATGCCAGCCCAGGTGAACACGTAACCCCCCGTGGCTGTTACTAAGCACCTACCACCCCTCAACCTGCCCCTTCAACAGCCGGGGCTCCCTCTGAACGGAAGCAGGGCCACACCAGCAGGGAATGTGCACGTTCGCCTTGAGCGTCGTCTTTTATTCCACAGGCCACTCTTTCTGCCTGAAAGACCGTCCCCAGCCTTAAACCCTTCCTTTTTGTCCTTCAAGCTGCACCTCCTCCAGGGACACATCCCAGGTTGCAGCACTTAAAGTCACCATGATCCCTGATTTTCTCCTGCACCTCCCACTAGGCCGTAACCCTCTCGGGGCCTAGATCACACACGGTCACCGCCTCGATGGTCATGAGAGAGGGAACAGGAAGGAAGCATTCCATACACAGTGAGAATTCCAACCCCAGGGTGGCAGGCACCCTGCCATGAACAGAGCAAGAACAGAAACACTGCTCTCGTCAAGGCCGGTATCACCTGAGCCCACGTCACCTGTGCGTGGCACTCCTAAGGACAACGCCCAGATGCAGCAGAAACCCAGGGAGAGGAGAAGTGAGGAACAATCCTCGTTATTTTTAGCTCCAGAGCACGTGGCTTCTAGCTCTCCCACGAGTTTCCTATTAATAATAATATATCTAGTTCTGTACAGACCCCTATGAGTCAATGAACCTTTTACAAACAGATCAATCTGACAGCATACTCGGCATTCTAAGGTGACCACCGGCAAGTGAGTAAGATTCCGGCAGGACAATGTGCATAGCATTGCTGTCCCCGAGACGGGTGGTGACATGACACCCGGCAGAGCTGTCCAGCTCACAGCCAGACCCGCGCTGGACCCGAGTCACTGCGAACTGGGCTGCAGTCGCTGCACCTCCAGGCCAGCTCACACTTAACTCGTGAGAAGGCAGCCAAAGACGACACAGCTTTGTTCCAAAGCTTTCATTTTAAGGAAGTTTCACAACTTGATTCCAGGGTAAAACCAGGGCTGGCTTTTGTAGTCTCAAAATATCAGTGAAACAGCAACACTGCATTTCAGCTATTTGAGAAAGAGGAATCTCTCTCAGTGGGAAGTTCATGACCGAGTCTAACAAATTCTAACTGTGCTCCTTCCCCCACCGCAGAGTTTCCAGGTCACAAGGGCAGGACCCCACCTGAAAAATAATGTGGCACAGACCCAGCTAATTCAGTCCTACCACCAGTGCAGTCTGTTCCAAGGCTTGTTTGGTGCTACGACCCACGTGCTTCTTAAACACTGATCGAAACCACTTTGGTTTTACAGAACGCGTAAACAAGGAACTCAGGAGACCGAAAGTTAATGTTTAAACTATACCCACTAATGACAGTTAAACTGTAAGGGTGAAAGCCAGTTAAACTTTTAGAAAATTGTCTTTAAGCATATCCAAGATACGTTGTTCAGGGGAATGTCCACACAGTGACCCAGAGGCACATCCAAGGACAATAAAACAAAGCAGGTACACGCGGGTGGTTCTGAAGAGTCAGCTGGTGCACACACACCACCGCCGCCCCTCAGCCGGGGCCCAGCGCTGGCAGCACAAGCAGTCTGTGAACGTGGGACCTCATTCGCGATGACCCTGGAGGCTGGGCCGCCCATCCACCCGGGAGATGCTGCAGCCGACACCACGTTCTACCAAACAGAAACACTGCAGGCTTTGAAGACAGAGTTCAAACTGACTCCACCGCTTCTTAAACTCCTAACTTTAACTCTGAGCTTCTTCAAATGCCTTACCTAGAAAAGGGCTGAAACCCTACCCACACCTGTGCTCAGTGGGTTAAATGAGATGAAGAATGCAAGCGCTCAGCACATCCGGCCAACTTTATCTCAAACCTGGACTCGCTACGCATGAGTTCCCTTGCCTCAACCTGCTTCATCCGTCATCTTCTACTGAGTTTGGAGGAGCAGGGCTCCATCTCCAGGGACATGAGACAGTGGGCAAGAGACAGGTGGGCAGAGACGGAGGGAGGGGGAAGCTGAAAGGAAGGGGGAAGATGCAAAGTGGCAGCAGCAGAGGAAAAGGGGAGGGAAAATAAAACGACTCTCTGCCCGACGCTAAGCCTATTTGTGTGTCTCCCAACAGTTCGCAACCAACCTGGTTAAACTGGACACACTTTTAAAAGTCTACCCAGGTTGAAAGGATTTATGAAAAATCGAGTTTGGTTATTCTGTCTTCTCTGGACATCCAGAAGGACAGCTCAGCGTGGCCACCTGGTGAGCAGACCCACCGACGCTGGGAGCCGGGGCTGCCGTCCCTGCACCCACAGCCACGTCTGAAGGATGAGGTGGAAAAGCTCAGGAGATGGAATGAAACAGAATGTGAAACTTCCGGGGATGTGAAAGGAATGAGGGTCTTACAAGGGAACATCTTTGACAACCAACCTTTTTTCATTGGGTGGAACAACTCCGGCTGGGTGTCTAGCGGGAAGGAAAACAACAGAAACAAAACAGCATAAAAGAAGATTAAGGGAAAAAAAAGTTTCTTTCAAAATTCCTACCTTAGAATTTCTCTACAATGTGAACAAAAGTGCTCTCCCTTACAACCACGCCCGCGCCACACCCCGTAAGCACAAGGCGGGAAGATCTACAGCTAAGGGCTAGAGGGCAGGAGAGAGAAGCCGGTCGGTTTGGGTCTTTTGGGGGAACTTCTGTGAGATTCCAATATTACTGAGCTTAGCCCCAAGTTACTTTTCTTAGAAAATAAGAAAAACACAGGTTAGTATGGACTGTGGTTTTCTGAGAAGGAGAAAAGGGCCGAGTTCACAGACGTCCGAGACGCCCCCACCGACAGCCCGTGGAGGTGTAGGGTGTAGGGTGAGCGCGGGTGTAGGGTGCAGCGGCACCACTCTGTTCGCCCGGCTCCTTCCTCGGATCCCAGTTTAGTATCAGAGAGTCAACTGGGCTGAGCTGGTACCTCTGACATAACAGAATTAGGGGCATTTTTGTGACGGTCTGGAGGCTAACCTGGATGCCCCCTGCCTGGGCCTCTGCTGCAGAGCCACCGTACCTGGTTGGGGTGGCACTGGACCTAGGACAGTAGGACTGTGTCGGCTTGGGTTCAAATCCTTACCCTCTACCTACAAGCTACATGATGCCAGGCAGACACTTAACCCCTTGAAACCCTGGAATCCCCAATGGGGCCAACACTCCAGGCCCTACCTTAGAGGATTATTTTGAGGATAAAAATATAAATGAGAGCGTCCACGCACAGCACTAGCCAAGGCTGGTTGTATGGTTTGGGAAGCACTCTGTAGCTGTGGTCACTATTTTTATCACCAGCAGCAGCAGCAGCAGCAAATAAATAGAAACGGATTCCACGCCCTGATCTCGGTGCGCCAGAATCGGCAGCTTGCTTATTTCTGGCGCAGACCCACAGCTTTGAGAGGCGCCTTCAGACATCGAGAACCAGCAGGGGACAGAAGAGAGCAGCATGCCTCTTCTCACCGCTGGGGTCAGAGGGACAGCTTGTCACCAGCCTCAGACTCGAGCAAGTCACGTCGCCGCTGCAGCCTCCCCGTTACCCACCTCCCCAAACCACCAGGAAAAGACCACAGCAGCAGAGAACACGAAGGTGCTACCTAAGCGGCAGAGTGACCTCCACGTGGAAGGAAAAGTGACTCCACACTGGAGGCAGCTGACAGGACCAGGAAAATCGGCAGGCTTTAAGCAAACGGTGTGCAACATGGCAGACATTTTACTAACCTGCCGATGAGGCTGAAGGCCCCCACAGGCGCCCGCACGTAGCAGGTGCGCAGAGTGAACCCCGTCTCCCGTCCCTCCATCCAACCTGCACCAGGAACATAGCCTCCCCAGCACAACCCAAAATCTGCTTCAATTTTCTAATTGCATTCTTCCTGCCAGGCCCCCAGTGCCAAGAAGGTGCGCTGTTTATCATACCCACCTTCATTCTCAGGTAAGGACGGGAAGGGATGGAGGGGATGGAATGGCGGGATCTCGTCACTCTCTTCTGAGCTCACCCGGACGTCCACGGGGGTCTCTGAGATGGAGGCAGTGAACTGGTCCATGTCTGCTCTCTGTTCCTGAAGCAGCTCATCTGACAAAGACAGATATGGCAGGAGCCCGGTTTTCAGAAGGGTCTGGCTTCTAGGCACGGGACCGACAGCCTGAACCGGGCTAGTTCGTGTCCTTATGGGTGGACCACGTGAGCTCCTACACTGTCCTCTTCTCCTTCCCTTCTACCCGAGGTGGCATCCCTGACACAGTAGCACTGGGGACCCCAGGGCTCCGTCCTGGGTACTCCTCTACCAACGCACTCTGGTCAAGTGGTCTCATCCGGTAGCACAGGTTCAAATACCATCCAAACACCCTGACTCCCAAACCTGCATCCTGCGCCTCCTGCCCCGACCTCCGCTCCTCCCACTGGTGGCCCACCTCACACCTCCGCTTAATGTCCAAGGGCAACTTCTGTTTTAACAAGTACAAAGAACACTCAACCTCAGTAAAATGCAGCACCACCACCCACTCAGCCGCCCAGGACGGAAACCTGGGTGTCATCCGATGCCATCTTTGCCTCAGCCCCCTCCCCCATCCCCCCGTCAGCGCCCCCTCTGACACACATCCTCCCGACCACCCACACCCCCGTCTCCCCCGATCCCACCTCTCTGTGCACAACCGTCCTCTGTCTCCTGGATTTGTGCAATTGCTTCCTGGGTGGTTTTCAGTTTTAATCAACTGGCTACATGGCAGTCAAGTGATTTTTTAAAAATTCACATTCTTTTTAACAGCGTAATCCAGATCTATTCACTTGCTAGTTTAAAACTATCCAACAGCTTTCTGTTATCCTAGAACGCAATGCAAACTCCTTGATTTTGCTAACGTCGCTTCAGTCGGCCTCTGAGGTGACTATCACTTCCTGCGCTCAGGGCCCCTCTGTGCGGTCTCTGCGGGGACGGCTCCTCCGCATCGTTCGGATCTCAGGCTTCCCTCCTGGGACAGCCTCTCCCTGTCCCACGCAGACCCCCACCCCACACCTGCTTTCCTGTCTGTTCTCTCCTATAGTGTGAGCTCCAGGAGGTCTGTCTACTGGAGCACATTTCCCTCAGGGACACACAGTAGACACGACAAACATATGCTGCATAAACGAAAAAGAGAAAGACCAGAGGAGAGGGAGGAAGTGAGAATGTGTGTAAACACGTGCCCTGAAGCACATCAGCAGTTGAGGAGGAAAAGGTAACAGGAGACTTGCCCAGTCCCTTGGGACCTCACACCCTAGATTTTTCTTCCGGTAACCGGGTGAAGGTCAGTGAAACCCAAGGCTCTGCGGCTCCCAGCCAGGACCTGACCTTGACTCCAGAAGCCCTGGCGCACTAATGCCCAGCTTCACGGCCCTGCTCATTCATCCTGTTTCCCTCTCCCACCGCCGCCGGCGAGCCTTAGACAGAAGTCCCGCCTGACCTCCCTGCAAACAGTGGACACTCACCAATTTCCTCTTGGATTTCTTGGGCCACATAAGGTACTTTGTAGAGCAGAGAGAGGCTCTGGTTCCTCCTTTCTTCAATCACATGCAGATGTGTCATCACCTGTAAGCACAGGACGGGGGACGCCTTGTCAGCGAGCAGAAGGGCCAGCCGGGACATCCACCCGCCTCTGCAAAGGGACACGTTCTCCAGAGTCCAGCAGAGCCGCTGGTCAGAGGGACAGTACGAACCCCTCATATTTACTGACCACTCCAGTGCAAGAATGAGTGCAATGCCTCTCGGGGACCTAAGGATTTATCCACAGAGAGTGCTCCCAGTTCAGGGAAAATGTCACAACTTTCATTGGCCAGTTATTGATCTGGTTCACATGAGGCACTTGCTAACTGTCCTGTAAAAGAAGAATCCAAATCTGTACCACGCCAGACATGCAAGCAGGTTTTTCTTGAGTGAAAGAAGAAAAGAGTTGGTCTTTTTTTTTTTTTTTAAACCACTGGTCAGACTGGTGAAGCGAGGAGAGTGATCTGGGGGCAGGGTTTTTGCTCAGTGAAGTAACGGCCTAAAATGATCATCACCGTGAGCATCAGAACTAGTTTTATTCCTGTTTAATTAAATCAGCCACTCTTTCAACACTGCTGAGGATAAATGAACCTGATTTTAAGGAGTGATAAAGGAAGATTTATCTACCATCCTGTCTGCCAAAGCTCACTGCCTTTTCTGAGTGCAGAAGTTCCAAGGTTGGTTGTCCCAGAAAAAAAAAAAAAGCCATTAAAAGTGGTCATTGACTTTTAAGCTTTCCAGGGTGGAATTGAGGGGCGCTCTGGGCCACATCCACCCCAGTGCGTAGTAAGGAAGTGGCTGCAGGTCACACAAGCTACTCAGGAAGGCCGCCCTGCCTGGTGACACCTGCAGCCACCGGCCCCTTTCTGAAGAGGGCGCACTGAGCCCACGGATTAATCACGTGGGCTCGAAGCCATTAACATGAAGGGTCAAAATGAAAAAAAAAGTTCAAGGGAAAGATGCTTTTATTGTAGATGGATGTCTCGCTGACCTTTAAAAGCGAGGATGAAAGCAATTTAATTTTATATTTGCCATTGTTTTAATCAAGTAAATTGATGGCAAAGCACCAGAGTGATTGCCTTAGAGAAAAAATGGAAATGCAAATGGAATCCAAACCATGTACTCCCGAGATCCAGCACATGCTGACACCGCCACACGTCAGGTGGATCACGGAGCCTGGGAGAGGGCGGTTCCCACACCCTGGAGGACAAGCCCACCCGGCGGAGGGCCAGGCATCAGGGTCCTCGGAGGGGCCCCAGGGCTGCCGCCCCACATTGCTCGTCCCCAAGTCGGACGTGTACACGTTGTAAGAGGCTGAACATATCCAGGGTCTTCTACGACAGCACAGGGAACAGGCAATAGGCTGATGTTATCCAGAAGCTGAGCTTCCCCAGAATTAAGGGCCTTGAACACCACACAGCAGAGATGTTCTAAGAAGTGCGGGTCCCGCCCCTCAGGTCACTCCAGTGGCACCTTGGTCCTGGCACACATGTTAATTCAACACACTGATCACACCTTCTACTTTCACCACACAAAACAGGCCTTTTCTATAAAATACTACACTACAGTGTAGATTTTCTACCAAAAAATTGAAGAAAATATTATTTTTTTTTTCCAACTGGGTAGACCTAAACAAATCTAACAGGTCAGGATGCAGGCTTCACCCCGAAGCTTCCTGGAAGCTACCCCGGCAAGGTCTGCTGGCCCTCCCTCTTCCTCTCCTACTCCATCAGCTCAGAACAGAGCCTCAGCTCCAGGCCCCCAACAGAGCCCTGGGGGTCTGCAGATCCATGCCCCGCCCCCCACACCCTTCACACTCTAGAGGGGCCTGAGTCCTTTCATTCTCCAAACACCCAGCTGCCTTTGTGGACTCTGTACGTTTAAGGATGATTCTTCATCTATAGTTAACATAATTAATCCTACATGACTGTGCGCGGTCAGATGCCGGAGCAGAGCCGGGCAGCAGACAGGACGGGAGGACCTCAGCAGCACCCCTCCCAGGGGTCTCTGGTGGGTCCCCCTACAATCACACCGTGCGAGCAATAGCAGGCAGGAGGGGTTGTGGGTCCCCAGCCTGTGCACACCGGGTCCCCACAACCAGCTCAGCACTGCGTTAAAAACAGGGTAGGAAACAGAATAAGAGCAGTTACGTCGTCACACAGCTCTCTAGGAAAACTCAGAGGCCAAACTATTTCAAAGGAAGCCAGCAGTCTTGCGGGCAAGTTCACGTTCTCTGAGTACAAGAGAGTAAAACAGGTTAATATGTGGACAATACAGAAATGAGAAAGTAGGTCCAGAAGCAAACCTCTGCAGACGACTGCAAAGGCCAGCTGGCCACAGCGTGGGACAAACCAGGGACGTCAAAGTGTCTAAACAAAAACTGTACAAAACAAAAGAGACCAGTTTTTAAGATGTGCTTGATCAATCCGCCTAGAAAGAGATTTCAAATATAAATTCTGGTGGTACCCTCCCTTAATCAGAAATAAACTGACACAGAAATGACTCAGAAACTGACTTACCTCTCCACTAGGATGCATTCCTGGACTTACAGAAATGGTGTAAGTAGAACGTATTTAATGTTAAAAAGTATGGAAAAGACATTTTTATAATAGTACCTTTGCAAAAACCAACTCTTGTACCCAGTATCTTTGGAAATCAAAAATCTTAGTTTCTAAGAACTAACAAGAAGAAACACCACCGTCAGTGCTGTCCAGCCATCAGTCACAGCAGTCCCTTCCCACCAGACACGCTCTCCTGGGGCAGCTCCTGCGCTGCCCGGTGTACCTGGGACTTCATCTGGGCCGCCTTCTCTGGGTCAACAGCCAGCACGTGCTGGTAATGACGGATGGTGTGCAGACGGTCTTTGTTCTCAGCGCGCACGTAGCGCCGCAAGGCCTGAAGGATGCGATGAGGCTGTAAGAGAAAACAGTTTTCATGTCCAGAGACTAGAGAACTGAAAAGAGGCGGGAAAACAAAGCTTAAAAACTCACCTAAGAACAGAAACCTCAGCGAGGCACGAGAATGAACGCTGTACCTTTAAGAGCATCTAGTTACCAAATAACCAGAAACGTCCTTTCTATGTGAAGTGCCAAAAGCCCACAGTTACACTGGCTCCTTAACCCCACATTTCAGAATCTCCAGCCCACTGTCTTCCTCCAATCTGTCCTCTTTTGTGAGCTCAGCATCTGACACCTTAATTACAAGCCAGGCAGTCCCCGTGTCATCCAGAAAAGACTTCACCTGCTGAAGGTAAAGGTACAAACATCCTCCTTTTCAATACTTTCCATCCCCCCAAAGCAAGGCAAGTTAGAGTTAAGGGACAAAGCAGGGCACCACTAGCAGAAAAGGGCTTCAATATAAATTTACTCATAATCTTAGATTCAAAAGCCTCTGCCCATGGAAGGCATGCTTTTTTATTCTTTGAAAGTGAGGTTACTATAAAAGTTCACCACTTGGGGAACTACCAACCAACAGCCTGAGCTTCTGCTTTTTCAGTGTAAGCCGTGTCCACACAACAGGTGGCAAGGGGGCCTCAGGTGTGATGTGAGCTTACCTGGCAGACACTGGAACATAATAATCCATTTCGCACATGCGCGCGCGCACACACACACACGCAAGCGCGCACGCGCACCCCCTTCCAGGCAGGCACACGAGGGATGTGATTTGCCTGCGGCTCGGAGCCGCACACACCTGCCGCTGGAGGGCCCGACCACACACTCACCCGTGGAGGGTCGGACTGCAGGGCTGCCAGGTAGTTCTCCAGCGCCACCCGGCGGCGGTCGTTCAGCATGGCCTCCACCCGCGCCAGGTGGGTCTCCACCAGCTGCTGCTTCTCGCTGGCTGCTTCCTTCTCCAGAGCTTTCACCATGGCTTGGAAGTGCTAACCGAGAAAGCAGGAACCACATGTAACTCATGGCACCAGCAGGCGCCTGCGCCAACGACATGAGACCCACTGAGGCGCCTCTCCTGGCCCAGCGCCCCTGCACCAGCAGCAGACCAGCGTGGGGCAGGGGTGAGGTCCAAGTCCATCCGGCCGACTTGTCAGCACAGTCACAGGGGCGCCTACCCTCCCCACAGTCGAAAGTAAGTGTAACTGACTTATGTCGACCGCCCGTGTACGTTGTTCTGCACCCGCAGGCTCAACCAGCCACGGACCGTGTGGGACTCGTGCAGTACTCACA
Organism: Camelus bactrianus; assembly: GCF_048773025.1. Classification (NCBI taxonomy): domain Eukaryota; kingdom Metazoa; phylum Chordata; class Mammalia; order Artiodactyla; family Camelidae; genus Camelus; species Camelus bactrianus. The sequence continues at coordinate 21,847,888 of NC_133571.1, read as the reverse complement.
GGTACTTCCTCATCTAACGCAGGCATGCAAATCTGGGCATCAGAAGGGCTGCAATTCCCTGCACAGGAGCCTGGGCCCGGCGCCCGGAGAAGAGGAAGGCTGCCCTTGCCACATCACAGCCCGGCACCAACGTCCAAACCCCAAAACCACAGACAGGCTTTGACACACATTTCAGTCCTGGGGTAAGTGACACGAGCCACTCACACCAAGTCTAAAGGGCAAGCTCCCTGTGAGGTGCTGGCCAGGTCTGAAGGCAGAGTTCGAGGCTGCCCAACTAAACTGGCTGCATGGAAATGAAACGTCTGTGAACTTTCTAGGCTATCAGGGGAAAAAAAAGAGGAAAGGTGATCCAACAAAGTATCAACATCACGAGAAGACGGATCTCCGTCCAACACGAACTGACTTAAGAAGCAGCCAGTTTCATGAATCCCAGATCAATCCTGTGAATTCCTACCATGCCCCCTAGTCCAGGGGGCGGCGGCTGCCACGATTCCAAGCTCTCACTCTGAACTGCTATCAGGGAGCTTAATTTTCTGCCTTTTGATTTTTCAGTAAGTCTGCAAAAAAAAGAACTCAGTACTGCTGAGAAACAAGGCACAGCCTAAGAAGGCAGATGACCGAGGACTTTTGTCAGGAAAACAGAACAAACACAGCCGAGCTAAGGATTCCCCCAGCATGAATGAGGTGTGCTCGGGTCCGGGCTCGGGTCCCTGCCACTGGAGGTGAGCAATTCTAGAGCAACCCAGTTGGCAGGTGAATAAAAAAGCAGGCCAGTGAAAACTTCCTTATAACGCAAGCCCTCAGCTAAAAGGGGGTGTCAAGACTCTTAACTTGCGGGCAGTCTGGCTCCGACCATATTTCAAAGGGTCGGCCTGGGAGCCTGTCCCTGGAGGACATGTCTCACCTGAATGAGAGTCTGCCTCTCTGCTTTGGGGAGGTTCTTGGCTTGAAGTTCAGCCTCTTCCCACTCCTTCTTCACCTAGACCAAAGGTCAAAGCGGTTATAAGCAGAATCATCTCTGAAACAACTCCCCCAGGTCTAAAAACACTGGCAGGCGCTGGACGTGATGTGGGAAAGTGCAGAAGGACATCGCCCCCTCCCCACCGCGATGGAGCCCCAGGCCACGCCTGCCTCGGTCATGACCTCGGGCAGCCCAGCCCTTCTGAGCAAGTGCAGCACAAAGTGGGACCCTGGTGCTGGTGCTGCTCTAACACGTGTAACGCCTTTCATTAAAAGAAAGCATCCCTGAGACGCAGGACCTTCAGCAGGTAACAGGATCTAGCCAGAACATATTAACACGATTTGCTTGCACCATTTTCATAGTTACCTGTTCTAATGACAAATGATACTGGCTTTCCACTTATAATATTGATATAAACTGTCCCTCTTTAAAATAAAAAATATTTAAGCAGTTGGTTAATGGCAAAGAAAAATAACAAGAACGTAATGTTTACAGGAAGCGCTGGGCAGTCTGGAGCAGATAAGCACTTGAGGGTAATTCCATTATCACGGAGATGGGGGGGTGGGTGAGGACAGTCCCGGCCAGAAGGCAGCCGGACTTACCCCCTCCCCGCACTTGTCCTGACACGGCCAGCTCGACCACCTGGGGCGGGGAGGGTTGGGGGGCGTCCCTAGCCGGGTTCCGCGGAGGCAGGGGCGCCCGGCTCACCCTGTCCATGCGGTTGCGGTGCCGGATCTCCAGCTGCTCTTTGGCCTTCTGGAAGCGCGCATGCTCGTTGTCATCAGCCGAGGTCTCGAAATACACGTCGACGTCGTTGGTTGGCAGGGGAGTTGGGGGAACTGAAATGAAAAGACAAGACGGTTCTCTCTGGGGGTCGGGAACGACGCTGTGGCCACACTGGGCCCCCAGGAGGAAGCCCAGCCCGGCCCGCAGGACGGACTAGTGTGTCCGGCACCCAGCTCGAGTGCAGGGTGCACCTGCCTGCCGGGACCCACTCCACCAGCCCCCTGCGGGCCGTCCTCCTCACCTAACCTCGGCCACCGGGCCCGGCCAGCCCCCTGCCTCCGTCAGCACCAGTGAGGCGGCTACACGGGACTTCGGGGCAGAAAAGGCAACCACTTCTTCCACACCTTCCCTCAGTTCTTAATCCTTAACACCTAGAAAATCACTACTGTGCTGCTGTCACTGAGCGCATCTGGCCAGAGATGGGGCTCAAGGCAGGGCTGCAGAGGCACGTGCTCAGGTCTCCTCCTCGTCGTTGTTGCTGTTTTTAGGCCACAACTCACCTCGGGGAGCTGATCCAGCTGAGTGTACCCTGCACACAGACTGGGCAGAGGAAGCCAAGCCCCTCAGCTACAGCTGGTCGGTTTTCAGCTCCACCAGAGGACCCCTAACCCCTCCCCCAACGGCAGGGACCGCGTATGTGACAAGGACTTCTCACAAGTGTGAAGAGACCCTGGGCTTTTCAACTCAAGACACTCACTGGCCTTCCAGGCCGCCAGCCGGGGAACAAACCCATCAGAACCGACACCCCGCACTGTGGTCCAGCCTAAGTTCCTACTGGCCCCAGGCAGGCAACTCTCTCCGCACAAAGGAGCTTAACCTGCTCCAGGAAGGATGGGGATGACAAGGGTACTTAGTCACCCCCTTGGAAACCCTTATTACCCCAATTCACTCGGCATTTCCCAAGCCAGGGAGGAGTGACAGGTAACCTGCTTGCACAACTTGCTCTGTCGGGACCCAATGTTAGAGCAAAGTGGAGAGCAAACGCCAGATTCAACAAATTCTAATTCAGAAACAAATTCACCCAATTCCCAGAATTGCATAACTTTAACACATGAGAACAACCATGTAACTGATGAATGTAACCACGAGTCAGCCAGCCACTCCGCAGCCATCCTGTCAGAGCACCCTCCACTCTCCTTTCATTTAGTTTTAAGCCTAAAAGCTACAGCTAAAGTCTTGTCAAGAATATTTGGCCCCTACATGAAGTTTAAATAGGATCTCAACAGTCAATTTTCAGATTAGCTGAATCAGAACATACGGCTTCACAAACCACATTCCCCCTGATACTCAGAAGTTCAGCTGGAAGCATTTCAAAGCACGGAAGTCCATCCGTGCCAACGATCACGTCGCCACCAGCAACGCACGTCTGCAGCTTAAAGGCTTATGGGCTGGAGAGAGTCTTTGGTTCGTATCCCCGGGCCAGATAAAGATAATACAGATGCAAGCTGCCTCCACCCCACTGGGAACAAAAGGGCAAAGGGGCAGCAGGCCTGGAGGTCTGGTTCTGAAGACATGGTGGGCTCGGACCTGGAACCGCGTTCCTCTGTGTGCCAATGACCGGCTCACGAAGCCGGCACGTTCACAGGCCTCAGTCCCCTTCAAAGAGGGACACAAACTTGACCCCTGGAACAGTGATGCCTCTAGGTTCCAAAGCACTCCAGCCACAGGCCCCACAAGTGCATGGACACACTGCTTCTCCGTGGCAGGTCTGCCTTGCATAGTAACAGGGAACTACTATTTTGCCAACTTCAAAACCATCCGTGCTCTAAAATCTACTGTTCTGTAGTGTCTCGCAGCACCATCTAGCTGGTCCTCTGGGTAAAAGACTGCCACCCCAACACCAGGCGAGATCTTCAATGACCCTCATTCCTCAGGCTTTGACCCCAAACAACGTTTTGTTGCTCCTATGTTTAGGCAGTTTTACAAAACAGGAAATATCACAGTAAGTTTTGTCTTTCCTGAGTAAAAACTTTGCTGTCATCTAAAGGCTTATAATTTTTTTCACTTTTCAGTCATTTCAAATAAAAGTCATCTTTCCACAGAGCAGGAGCTGGAGTGGAAGCACTGAAAGTAAACTGTGTCACAGTAAGATTTTTTAAAAATTCTGGATGGGGGAAAAGAAAGAGGGAACATAAAGGTATTTGAATGAAAAACTATCAGAAGCTACAGCCAAAAACCTTTAGAGCAAACACCAGGAAATAGGCAGCAGTTCATTATTCTAATGAATTCCAGAATCAGAAGGAGGAAGGGAGCCTCGCCAGAGGGTTTTCCCACACCCGGGTCAGTGCTGCGCCGTATGGAAAGGAGGGTCTTACACAGGAATACGGGTAACCGTACAGAAGAGCAACCTGCTGACGTCTGAGCAAACCGACTCAACTGAGCATGGAATTTCCTTTGTGAACAAAGAACCCATAAACGCAAACTCCCTTGCTTCCTAAAGCTCTCGTGATCCAGCCCTGCCAAGGCGCTGGAGAAACAGAGTCACCACCTCTTGGCTGCAGAGGGCTCTCCCTGGAGTGCGTGAAGCAGGACACTCCAACATCCCGGGCTCCTGAGGTGTCCTTATCGTCACCTCTTTGGAGAGCGGGCGTCCCCTTAGTCAGCGTGCCTCAGGGGGATCGGCAACAGGGCAGTTCAAAGAGGCGAGTGACAGGCAAAGCCCGCACAGACCCCAGGCCCGCCTGCCCGCCCTTCACGCCGGTCAGCTGCAGACAGCGGAGGGCAGGCTGCCTTCCCACCCAGCACGGACGGGGCCGAGGCGGGAGGAGGAAAGACAGGCCCCGGGCTCTCCCGCCGCAGCCGGAAGGGCGCGCCACCACCTCCTCCGCCACCATCACCTCCACCACCGCCAGGCCCATGACGAGCACGGGACACAGGAAACCAAGCTGGCAGCTGCCGACAGGAAAGCAAAGCTGAGCTCTGGAAAGCACAGAGAGGAGAGGAGACGACCGACAGCGAACAGCGAGTGGGCAGGGAGCTCCACACAGACGCGGCCACGAGGACGGCGGGGAGGACAGCACGCTGGACGGGACAGGGCTGCGCACAGCCAGCGTGGCGGGACTTACTCATCGCTTTACACACAGCCATACAATAATCCTCAGACTCAAAATTGTTCCTGTTGCCTCCGCAGCCGCCATATATAAAGCGCACGCACTTCCCCTTGGAGAGGTCGAAGTACCACCGAGGCATCACGGCCCGGCAGGGCCCCGTCAGCGCCTCCTGGGAGCAGACAGCTGTGTGGAAATGGTCAGAACATCAGCGGGGCAGAGGCAGCAGCTCCCACGGCTCAGAGCTACAGACCGGCAAGGGGAGGGACGGGGACGAGCAGGCGACACCGGACAGCGAAGGCTGAGACTGGCAGGACCGGGGTGCCTCGGTTAACGCGGGCGCCACTCAAGCCAGTCACTGTGAGGATGTGCTCGCCCTCCTCTCTGACGCGGTGCAGACCCTCAGCACCTGCCGCTGTGCGCGCTGCCTGGGGTCTAGAGCAGGGCCCGGGCTGACGTGGAGGAACCCCACCCCCCAACAGCGCTGTGAGCCCCACTCTTCTCATCTGTCAAGTGGGCGTGTTTGCTCGATTCGCCCGTCTTGGGGTGCCACGGGCAGAAAGAGACCCTGCGGGCACAGAGGCTGCTGCAGTGGTGAGAACCGCGGGAAACACCTGCAAAGGCCGCATGTGTTTTGTGTTCTCCAAGGTGAAATCACAAACTTCGAGACTCATTAAGTAACTTTCTCCTGCTTGTATCATAAATAATTCTTCAGGTCTTAACTGGCTTCGAACACAGGATCAGCAGGAGGCTGCACCTAAGTGGTCTAGGACTGCTCAACTTTCTCCCCACGTGGCAAGATGAAAAACACTGCTGGCCCGGATCCCCTACCAGCAGGTCATCAAATGCCACCCTCCCAGCTACAAGCCTCTTTCTGATGGACAAACAGGGCAGCCTACCGACTGGAACACATTCAGGAAGAGAACCACGGAGGTGCTGTCCACTCTGGGAGGCGGGGGCTTCGGCACTGCCGCTGAGAGAACGTTTCAGGCCGAGTGTGGAGGGCTCCTGCCCGAGGGCAGGCCACACTGTCTCTCAGCCTCCAGTTACGTCCCCACCAGGCAGTTCTGACTCATTTCAGCTCTCCCTGGACAGGTCAACCATCAGGCCCTGCAAGCCCCCAGAGCTGACCTCACCTTCGGGGCACAGGAGTCGCCCTTCCTGTGACTTACCCGTGAGGAAAGCAGTCTCTGAGTAAATTAAAGAACACTAATAAAAATTCTAGTAAATAACTACATGTGGATGTTCAGGCCACGGCCCTAGGCGGGCTCATTACCTTTGACATCGTGAGCAATCTCCTTCTCTGAGACGGTCCGGTCGCTGCCGGGCTCGGTCGGGCCCTCCTCGGCGTAGTCGTCCCCTTTAAAGGTGTCGTAGTAGTAGTCTCGGTCTTCCACCACCTCCTCTCCTTCCTCCTCGTCCTCGTCCTCGTCCTCGTCCTCCTCATCCACGGCTGCCTCTGTGAAGTCTTCCAAGTCGGCTTCGGTGGGAAACTCACTACAGGTCACAATAAAACAGGGAGGTTCATCCCAACTGCCGTGCACCGAGCAGCGCAACCACTCCTGCCCGGTTGTGAAGCAGAAACCCAGAGGCAGGGAGCAAGCTCTGCTCACGGCCAACAGGGCCGCGAGGGCCCTCAGCCCGGCTAGTGCAGTAAGGGGGGGCGTCGGGGGGCAGGGCTGCGCTGACCCGCGGGGAAGAGGGCGCCCAGGACGACAGACAGCCCGAGGCCCTGGCTCACCTGCCCTCAGCCTCGGCCCAGCTCTGGCAGGACCAGGGGAGACAGACCTGCTTCACCAGAGCCAGGGCCCAGCAGCCAGAGCCATGGGCAGGCTCAGGGCAGCTTACCTTTTATAGATGTCGTAGTCTTCCTCTTCCTCCTCCTCGTCATCGTCCTCCTCCTCCTCCTCCTCCTTTGACACGGCTGTCTCCATCACCTTAGTCTGAGGGCAGCACACGTACTCGGTGCCGTGGAACTGGTCCACCCCACAGGGCAGCAGCATGCCGTAGCTGTACAAGGTCAGCCCCTGAGTCAGACAGGCCTGGGGACCCACAGACCAACGTCAGAACACAGCCCACAGCGGCTGTCCAGCCCCCCGGCCCCAGCTTCATCCGAAAGAAACTCAATCAGATCACAACGCGAGGCTTTCTCTCGAGGACACACATTCGTCAAAAAGTTGTGATGCTACTGTTTGAAGATTTACAAATTTTGCTTAACTTGCAATGGGGAAACACCATCTGGGCCAAAAGAACAACAGCCTGAAGCTGGAATGAGTGAAAGAAAAGGGAGTTTCCTCTTAGCAATTACCAACGCCAGCCAAGGGTGGTCCGTGGTAACGTACGTTCCTGGTCGGTGAGGAGCCCAGAATTACACCAAAGAAAGGCAACTGACTGGAAAACCAACCTAACTCAGAGGACAAGCGTAAGAAAGGGTAGTTCTCCCCACAGGAAGAATGAAATGGCATCTAATCCTGTCAGCAGACACGTCCAGACACGGACTTTCTGTAACCATTTCCACGCCGGCCTCAGGGTCCGGGGTGGCCTTCGCGGGGGCCCTGCCGACAGCACCCCCACTTAGCGCTCTCAACGCCCCTGCCTTCGGGGCTGGACTGTCAGCACTGTACTCCCACCAAAAAGTCTGCTCTGCTCCCAAGTGTGTTTCACTTAGGAGACACAGGTAGCTGTAAACGTTGAAGAGTTACAGGGAAAAGAAAGAAAACTGATTTAAAATCAAGGTAAGGTTTGGAGGAAAACTCTTATTTTCTCTTCCAACACAAAAGCCAGCACCCGACTTGCCCCGCCCCCTCTTTACCTCTTTGACCACCGTGTGCCAGTGCTGGTGGTTCTCGCACACTTCCATCCGCTCCTTGTGGAAAAACTGGCACTTTTCTGGAACCAGCAGAACATCACTTACAAATTCACCCACTGGAAAAGAGAAGCTGTGTCAGAAGCAAGTCTGACCGTGACTCAAGGTGAAGACGCCCCTCGCTGCAGCCCACCGTGACAGGCACGCGGCCACGTGCAGACGGGACGGCCTCCAGGTAACACGCGCTGCGCTGCTCATCTGCAGACGCCACGAGCACGGCTGGCTCGGGCAGCCCGGCGCTCCGTCCCAGCCACGACCCCCGGGCCTCCTCGCTCCCTCACGTCCGTGCAGGGCCTTGGCGCCCTGGCAGAGAAATGGGATGAGGACCCCCCGTGACCTCACACACATGCACAGCTGCTCCCTACCACCTCTGACTTCACATCAACAGCGATCCTGGCCTCTCACTTCCCTGTCTCTGCCCATGTCCGTTCTAATAACAAAACGCCCAGGAAATGAAGACTGGGTGTTCCCCTAAAGGACAGTGACTCTTACCTAGGCCTCGGTGGACCCAGAGACACCTAGCTCCAACACAAACCACACTGTAGTAACTGATGCAGGTACAAGCCACCAGTGGAGGGTTAATTACGAGGGGGAGCAGGTGTCCTCGTAGTGGGACAGTCTGGCAGATGCTACCTCAGCCAGGTGACCACTAAGGGACAGCTGACATAAATGACATTCTAAGGACACGTCACCAACATGGTCTTCCTGCCAAACCATGTCATCTGAATCTAATCTGATAAAACAACATGACAATTTCAAGGGGGAGGGTATAGCTCAGTGGTAGAGTGCATGTGTGGCCTGCACAAGGTCCTGGGTTCAATTCCCAGCACCTCTGTAAACAAACAAACCAAATACTTCCCCCCTCAAAAAAATTTTTAATTAAAAAACTATGACAATTTCAAATTCAGAGATGCTGTGTTAAACAGACAGCCTAGACTCTGAAAAAATATCATTGTCATAAAAGACTGGAAAGGAAAAAACGGAGGAACTGTCTAGGTTAGATACAATGTGCGATCCTTTTTAAAAAGAAGCTGTAAAGGACAATATTTGGACGCTGAGGAAAATCGTCACACAGGAGAATGCCCTTGCTCTGAAGGAAAGCAAGCTGAAAAATATTTAGGGTAAACTATCATGACGTCCCAACTTACTTTCAACAACAACAACAACAGTGACAACGAAAAAGTGCGTAAGACACACACACAGTGTGGGATGAGGCAGAACCGGGAAATCCAGGTGACAGGTCTAGAGGGTCCACAGCTGCTTTTTTTTTTTAAAAACAGGTCTGAAAGTTTTCAAAAATAAAAAGCTGGGGGAAAAATACACAGAGTTGCTTAGAAAACAGAACCCTACTTTTCTAGAAACATATGCTGAAGTAGTTACAGGGGAAAAAAAACTGGTAGCTATGATTTGTTCCCAAATAATCAGGGGTGGTTGGGAGCCGGCTGCAGACGAGGTAAGCGCGACCATGAACGGATGGGTGCTATGCAGCCGGGCAACGGGCCCACCAGGGTTAATGTCATTTTCTCTGTGTCTGGGTATGTTTGTAACTCCGAAAATAAAAAGCTACCAACATGGTCACTGGGTGGTCACCCAGAGACTCGGATTCAGTAGGTCTGAGGTGGGACTCAGTGATTTGCTCTGAACAAACATTGCAGGTGAGTCTGATGCACCGTCCACGTGCCCCACACAGGGCTGGGGAGCAGGACTGGGTGCTGAGCTCAGGAGAGACCAGTAAGTAGTGGGGGAAGGAAGCAGAGGAAGGTGTAATCAGAAAACAATCTGGCCAGAGAGAGGCCTGAGGGCCTGGACAAGGGGGAAGTGCCCGGGGACCCGCTCCCAGCTGCAGCCAGTCTCTGGGCTGGAGCAGTCAGTCCTGGGGGGTGTGCAGCGGGCGGGGGGGGGGGGGGCGAGCTCCTGCCACCACAAGCAGACACCCACATCAAAACAGCCTTCCGCAGGGGGTGAGGTTTCACACCACCATTAGCACAGAGACTTCGGGCCAAACTGCTCAATCTGACACTAATGCAGGAACCCCAAGGTGAGTCAGACACGGCGCTGCTCGCAAGGGCCCCAAGGGCTCTCGGAGGTAGAGACAAACGTCACCCATCAACCAGGCTTACAATCAACGCTCAAGAAGCAAAGCCCAGTGTAAGCGAGGATTCGCCTCCAGCAGGAGAGGCACCCCTGACCTTCAAACTGCGTGGAAGTCACTTAAACTCTGACACCCAACCACGAGCTCGCGGTTTACTGTGACTGTTCTGTGTCAGCTAGGCACTATTTACACCTGTTAATTTATGATAAAAAGCAACAAAAGAGTATACTCAAGAGGCAGCGCGTACAGAGCTCAATGCCAGGGCTTCATCTCAGCACCGTCACTACTAGCAGAGCGCTCTTAGGCAAGCTACTTAACCTTCTGTGTCTCAGTTTCCCTACCTTGCTGCTGCTGCAAGGCTGAATGATGCAATGTGGACAGCACGAGAAAAGCTTGGAGCAGAACCCGGTACACCATAAGCACTACGCACAATGAAAGCGTCAGCGCGGACTACTGATGTTAACGCTGTGCTGGTCCTAAGGAACGGGTTTTATACACACTGTACAACCACAGTTACCAAAAGCGATCTGTACTTAGGCAACAGTTAATACGCTCTAGTTAGTAAAACCTCAATTTTACATGCACAGTTGCCAACATCAGAAGAAAAGTTCAGACAGCAACTTCATGACTACATATACATTCTCCAGAAACAATAACCAAACTGGGTTTTCAAAATACAGCAGAATACTACAAAGCAGGGTAAAAATGAGTTAATTAAATCTATGCATGTGACACGCCTTAGACAAACCCCAAAACGATGTAAAGTAAAAAGCAAGTTGTAAAAGCTCAAGTACAATATGATACCATGAATGCAGGTTTTAAAACAAAAAAAATTGTTTATGGATATACTTGTATGTAGCAAAAGCATAAAACGTGCCTGAAAATGATACCTCCCAAGGGAGAGAAGGAGGGAAGGGATGTGAGGATGGGGCTTTGGGACATTTAATCCCTTTATTAAAAACGAAGCAAATGTGGCAAAACAGGGAAGAACTTAAATCAGGACAGTGAGTACATGAGTGACCATTGTATTACGTTTTCTCTTTTCAGTATGCTTGAGATATTTCAAAATAAAAATAAGTTTAAAATAAAAAAATTTCCATGCCAGAAATTTAATAATTAACTCCACATAACCGTAAGACTAAACGCCACCAACCTTCAGCTATTCCATGACTGAACTGATCTGTCTGACCTCTGAAAACCAAAAGAGAATTCACACCATCGATTGAAAATAAACTAAAATATATAAATGAAAAGAACCTAATTGTGCTCTTTGATTAAACAATTCCAATTCAAAAAATATTTTTAGGAAGTAATTAAGAAAGTCAACAAGGATACTCATTACAGAGTTGCTAATATCAAAATCAAACAAACAAACAAAAAACAACCAATCTAAATGTTCACCAATAGGGAATTAGTTAAATAATGGTAGCTATATATAATTAAATACTATGGGGTTGTAAGAAATACAGTTTATGTCTGTATATAACATGGAAAAAGTTTCATGATGGTTTAGTAATTTCAAAAATTATTAAGCAAATAAACTGGAAATGATCGCTTTTGCTTCACCTCTCCCCAGCTTCTTTTATTAAAAAATAAACTCTTTTTTAACATGTAAATTAAAAGAGGAACACATTTCAATCCCAGCATCAGTGCAGTCATTCTACTGTGACTTTTTGCCTTGGATACAATGATTTAACAGAAGCTTCTAGGAAAAAACTGACCTACACAGATCAGTCTTACTCTGTTTTACAGAAGATGATTGGGTCCCACTTTAAAAGTTTATCCAAGTTTGTAACAATCCTCAATGTAACCTGCTGGAGTACAATGGACAGTGTCCACAATTTCCAAAGTCACCGGGCAAATAGAAACCTATATTGTTTTGCTGGTCAATCAATATGCAAATTTAGCAAAATTTAGCCTGGAGGATTTCATTTAAGCTGCATTTATGATTTATCTCCAATCTCTACTCACTCCCTGGGATTCTGTTTTTCTTTCATGCCACCTCCCCCAACCAGGGCCGTGGCAGCCATCAGGTTTCAGAGCCTTTTCAGAGTTGCTAAAATTCCTTTCAAAATAACAATGACTGTTCACCCATTTGGGGAAGTCCCCAACAATAACACAATGTGTATAAATAAACCTACTGCAAAGGGACTCTGCGGCTGCAAACAGGACAACCATGTCATTTTTAGGGCCACTGAAAGCTAAAACCAGCTGGGAAAAAGCCTTCTGTAATGAGAATAAACCAAGAAAATCAACCTGACCACCCAGTGCGCATGAGGTCTGGGAGCCATCCCTAGCAGGTGTCTTGGTGGTAAACATCTGAGCAGTTAGAGCTGGAACAATGCTCAGGAGCAGGAACATATGGCTTGTACAGGGTCCACACCGGGACAGGGTGAACTGCTGATGGGCTGGCCGGAGCGCAAAGGTAGGCCACCTGCAGATGGACACCTGCAGTGGACAAGTCGGAACCAAGTTCACTCCAGGCCCCACCTCAAAGCCCTGAGAACAAGACCCTTCTTGGGAGTCTTCACATCGCAGCAGTATTCCCCATCCAGATCTCCTTCCAGAAATAACCGAAAACAAAAACAGACTCACAAAGCGCCCTTCTTCTCGTGCAGGAGCCAGTCTATATATAAACGTCAGAGATGACTAACTCCTTCCCCCCAAACGCCAGCAGCTCTGCTTCCTCACCAACTCTGTCCCACTTAGATCATCCTATCTATCTACCTACCTACCTACCTACCTACCTACCTACCTATCTAGAGAAAACCTTATGGATAAACAGGTAATCAGTAATAACTTTCATTCTGAGGAGAGGGAAGGTTGAAGTATAACTTCTCACCCCAAGATACTAAGTCGCAGTGCAGAGGGTCACGCTGGCAGGCAGCCAGCACACTCTCAGAAGAGGGCAGAACTCAGGGCCCTCCATGCAAAGAAGGTATTGAATGGTTTACGGTCAGACTGTCACTTATGCATTTGGTTAATGACGATATTTCATCGTCTGGCTCTCTCGCACTGAAAAGTTCTAACTCTAGCATTTGGAAAATAACACTTTCGTTGTATACCAACCACAGCTGTGGTCCTGTCCTGTAATGAGCAGAGCATCCTAGTTCCAGGTACCATCAGGACTGAGGGGACAACGAAGACCACAGCTGGCCCCCGCCAAGGTGCTCGCCGTGGAGCTAGAGAAACAGACCTTCGTGCAGTGGGACAGGAACGCTGGCAGCAACAAAGAGGGACTGAGAAACCTGGATCACCAGACAGAAAACAAGACCGGGAGGAAAGGCTTCCTTTAGAGGAGGCCACAAACTTAGTAAAAACCCTAGTGCCTGACACCTCTGCGCTTGCTGGGCACCGCACAGCCCCTGAGCTGCGACTGACTCAGCACTGTCACCTCTGTTTCTTCCGCGGTGATCCGCTGTGATGCTGGCTTTCATCACAGGAACCACTAAGAAACAGCTCCACAAAGACACGAGGTCATCGAAAAGGAGTGAGACGGGCTGATGCTGGGACGGTGAACGCCTCCAGCTGGTAGTTCAACCATGGATCTAAGTCATGCTTAGGAGGTAAGAATCAGGCTGGCCTGAAAACCAACGGGTGTGGGGAGATAAAGGTCTCCCAGACCTCAAGCAGGTGGTGGAGCCAGCAAGTGACAAAGCAGACAGGAGGGCGGAGACCAGGCCTTTAGGGACAACGATACAAAAGGAAGAGAGGATTGTTGGTACTATCTAGCTGATGTCTACAAATATTCACAAATGCTCTCTTGCTTCACCCAGGTTGAGAATTTTACAGAGAATGCAGGAAACCTCATACCTGGAGACATAGCCAAATGGAAAAAAGAGCATCTTTAAAGCACATCACACAAAACTGCACAATCCTCACACTCCTTACTCACTGCATCATGCTCAGTTTTAAGTAAATGGTGTTAAGCAAACAGTGGTGCCCCCCTCCCACCCCTGCCGAATACTTTTTAAACAAAGTAATTGCTACCGATTTTAAACACTGTTATTCGGGTGCTGACACTTTCCGTAACTTTGCTACACGTGAGAATGGGAAAAATAACATGTTCCATTTTAGGAAAGGTTTTAATGGAGGGAGGGAGGGAAGGGAACAGATTACATTAATGGCTAAAATTAAAGACACTTACAGAACTCCCTGGGCTGACCACGCTAATGCTCCATCTATGCTAATCCTATCACATGATCATCTAAAATGGATTGTTTTGTCCTTTTAAGCTTCTAGAACCAAACCTGTTCCTGAATCGCCCAGGCTGCAGACGTGTGAGTGTCATTCAGACATGTCCGTGATGACTGGTCAGGATGCATAAGCGTTTAAAGCAGCAACTCTACTTCTCGGTAATAAAATGTTAGTTTTACTCAAGTTAGCCCTGCCTGTTAACACCAACTACACTGAGTCATAAACACCCTTATGGGCCCTGAGCCTTCAGAAAGGCAGGTGGCACAGGGCCCAGGCGAGGCATCCCTGATTGTCTCCAGGCAGCGAAGAGTCACTTCTTCTGTGCCTGAAAACTACCTAACAGGTAGCTTGGTCTGGCTAACAATACGAGACTTCAGATACGGGTGAAGTAAGGGGAACCACAGACCACCCCTAGGCTGCCTCGGTACCACTCCTCCCGGGACTGTGAGCAGGAATTTCAGCTCTCAGCAGGAGCAAAGCTGGCCTGCTCTGAGGGCAGCGCTCTGATTACTCAGTGCCATGGAAAAGGCTCATCCTTGGAAGAGAGCGGATGCCCACGATAGGAGGCAGAGTCATTGACCATCAAAGACAAGGCAACAGTCGGCTAGACTAGAAAGCAGTAAATATTCAAGCGAGGAAGTCCCCCAGCAAATTCCTGCAGCCCTCGGCTTCTTTACAGACTAAGATACTTCACTGTGAGCCGAGAGGAAATGAAACTGAAAACTGGGGACCCCTAATCCTGAGTCGTAACCAAGGATCGCCGAAGGTGGCTCACCCAGACACTTGAAAGGGATCACAATGTGACTCTGGCACTGCTTCTTATCCCTCCGGCACCAGTTGTCAACACTGACCGGCTGGTTCGCTTCCATCACATTCGTGATCTGTAGCTCTGGATACATCTGCCAGGGACAAGGAAACACACAGTGAACCGGCTTCGTCCACAGTAGGTGACGCTCGCTCATGGAGACGGATGTGCGCCGGCGCACTCAGCTCCCGTGCTCCCCTACGAATCTGAAGCTGCACTCCGTGGCCCGCTTCCAACGGAACTCATCCAGTAAAAAGCTTGTTTTTGACAGGCAGATTTCAGACCAGTTCTTACCCATTCTCTTCTAAAAAGGACACACAAAAACAGCAGGCTTTCAGCCCCAAACAAGTCTGTTAGGTATCCAGTCCACTTGCGGGAAGGGGTCAGGGGAACAGCTGAGTTCACAGACTCACACATTTAAGAGGCAGGTCTACGGAAGTGTCTGTTAATGAAATTATAGGGTAATAGTTCAACCCTGGCCCCATAGGCAAGTTTCTCACATCCTTTTCTACGTCAAGTGTTGACCCCAAAGATGAGTTGAATCAGACCTGAGATAATCGCTTATGATACTGATGGCTTCTACCAACAAGAGCAGGACCCCGGCACACACGTGACCCTGGGCTTGCTCCCCACCTTCCCGTGACACGTAGGAAGCCACGAGAACCAGGCTGCACCTCCACGCCCTTGCCAGGCTTCTGCAGGAGTCCTTCTGGAAAGGACTGACTTCACCGCACTTCCAGGCCAAGCAGACACGCAGAAACAAAGCTGGGTGCCCCCGTCATCATTGACTCAGTCTCAGGACAACACAGAAGAATGACAGAATATCTATTTCTAAGGTAAACAGGTTCACACATGACCCAGAAAAAAAGAAAAAAAAAAGCATTTTTAATTTCCGGGCAGCACGCTTACCTCCTGGCAGTACTGGAGAACTTCTTCTTTTGTTCCGAAGCAGCTCTTCGTGCCGGTTGGGTCAGGTTCCCATCTCCCAGTCTGAATGTTCACGTGCATATTTAACTTCCCACAGAACATTGCGACCTGAGGCTCGGCGACAGCAAATCCTGTCCCGGCGTTGGCTGCGAGAGCCTGAGGAGAAAACCACATTCCAGGGTCACTCCCAAAAGGCTGGCACACAGGCAGTCACCCAGCGGTTTGTGACAGTAGAGCCGATCTTTTCAAAATCTAAATTATTTACCATTTTTTTCTTCATAAACAAGTCCTTTTCCCAAGAGCTAATGCAGAATTAAAAATGACCTTTGGACACATATGATCAAAGAGAGAGAGGCGGGTGGGAAACTGAACCCCCACTCCCCGCCGCGACACTTCTGACTTGGGAGCAGACAATCAACTGCGGTCCTAACACAGCACATCCACCTCCCGCTCCTCAGTGCACCAAACCACGAGCACAGAACGCGCTAAAGTTCCAGCAACTTGACTCAATTTACTTGCGCAACAGAACGTTACTGAGCAGCTACTATTTTGCACAGCAACGTGCTAAACGCTCAGGACACAAGCCCTCAGGGGGCTTACGGTCCAGACCGAGAGTCAATGCTCACACAAGAGTGTGATCCCATCCCCAGACGTCCTCATGAGAAGAACACAGAGCTCAAGGACATCAGAGGGGAACGTGGTGCAGGCTTGGGTGGGGCTGATCAGGAAGCTTGAAGAGTGACCCTGGAGCAGCTCTGAGCGCCCCGCGCGGGGAGAATGCTGACTGAGTCTGTGGAGGGTTAAGAGAAGGTGGGAGGCGTGGGGGTCGAGACTGGACGGTCTGCAGACTGAGAAAGGATGGAGCACCGAGGGCCCTACGCACAGAACTAATATTTTCCAAGTGCAGCTCCGACACTCCCTCTGGTCGCCGGGGAGGGGCCGGGGAGCTGGAGTCGCCAAGCCCAAGAGAGAGGTAACAGAAGCCTGAGCGAAGGCAGCGTGGGGAGACGGCAAAGCAGGTGAGACCTGGTGACAATGGCTGGGGGGTGACCAAGAGGGAGATGGCAAGTCTGGCTTGTGTGACCTGGCGTCATGCGTGGAATGAGGACACTAAAAGGGATTCCACAAACAGCTGTCTCTCGTGTTAGGAAAAAAATCAACTGTTTGTAGCCATTACCAGATCACAAATTACAGGTGAGAAATAACATTTCAGTGTTACAACAATAAGGCTCCCGCAAAGTCTCACGCACTAGAAAATCCACAGGCATCCCTGGATCTAGAAATAAACTAACACTGACGCTTACATCCACAATAGTTTCGTGGTGTCTCCTAAAGTCAAAGGCTTTCCAAACAAAAATTAAACATCTTGTGAAAATGTTAAAACTTGAGAGGTCAGGTCAGATTATATGGTCTATTATGAGTTTTTGAAATAAAAAGAGCAAAGAGCAGTCATACAGAATGGTTTTCCTGTTAGCAAGAAAAAGTAGATTGACTTTTAAAATAAATGGAAAACTGTGCTTTTCAGGGGGGTCCCATTTATCTGTGCTGATGGGCTGACCACACAGCCATGAGTGGTTCTTCCAACCAGGAGCCTACATCTGACTCTGATATATATGCTGCTCTTTTTCCAGGACAAATCCACCAACCTACATGTTTTGCTCTGGAGATTAAAATTAGCCTGCTTTCCACTAGCACGAGAGAAGGAAGCATAAACACTAGCTGGAGAGCTGGGAGAATGATAATTTGGATCTAAAATGTTGCCAAGATCAATCAGGGTTGAAAAAAACCTCAATTAAGTGCAATGAGGAGAACAATTAGCAACTTTATTAACTACAATAGATTGTCCCCTTACCGTGACAAATCATCGTTTATTAAAGTAAAAGACAGATTCTGTGCTGTCAGTACAACTGCATATGAAGCTGCAGACGGCTGTGAAGTTCTGTCTTCCCCCAAGAAAGGAAGCCCTTAGAGACATGTGTGGAAAGGAACTTAAGGGCGGGCAGTGTGCTAATGGCGTTTAATTCAAACAGATCGTTAAAGGTCTAAGCACGCACAAGACAGACACATTTAATTCTCACACTGAGCTCAAGATGTGCGTGAAAATGCCTCTTACATGGACCGTTCCTCTCTGGGAGCCGGATCTAAGGACTGGGGCTAGAAACGTGGGTTATGATACGGAGGGAGATGGGCCCACAGGACATAAACGGGTCCACACAGAGACTAAGGCAAGGAAACCCCAGGAACACTGTGTTCTTGGCAAATTCTTTCCTTCCTCCTCCAAAAAGCTCAAGCAGAAATGAACCAAGAAAATCCAGGAAGACGAGAGAAGCAAGAACTTCCCAATCGATGGGTCAGGAGGAAAGTACTTCTTAAAGCCGCCGTAAATGAAGCGCCACAATGCAGCGGGAAGGGGGCTGGACAACCTTCCCTCAGTCCTCTCTCTGGGATTGTACGTTTCAGTGTTAAACAAACAGGATTTCAGGGGTGGCACCTCATCTTTCAGGAGCACAGGGTGCAGGGAGGGAGGCAGTTGCCTCTTCAATGAATACAGGTGAGAAACAGTGTCAGCCAGTTACTTGAGCCCCCTGCCCCCGGGCCACAGCCGTGGCGTGGTCGCAGCTGGGCAGGCAGCCCTCAGTCACACGGCACGTGCGGCTGGCTGGCTACGCCCGCCAGCTGAAGGACCACAAGGGTGCCAGCTGCAGGGGTCAACCTCTGAGGGCAAACTCACCAGTGGTGAGCGCGTCTGACCTTCATGCCGAGATGGTCAGCAGCACTTTCCCCGAAGAGGACGGAAGACACCCGAGGTTCAAGCAGCAGGAAGAGGCGGCGCCAAAGCCGCAGCTCCTTACGCCGGTTTCCACCGAGAGAGAGAAGGGAGTAACTGGAATGGGTCCAGACAGCTAACAGGCTGCAGTGATTCACTTTCGAGTTCAGAAAGATTAATCCTTGTGGTCATCAGAGGCTCTCAAGAAGGTATCATCTGAAGTATAAAAAGCCTCTGTGGACCATGTCTGGGAACTAACTAACCAACCCCCCGCCCTGTACCTGGAGCAGAACAGGATCGGCTTTTTCTCTAACGTTTGTACTTCTTTCCTTGGAAAACGCTCTCCCTGAACGTGCTCTCCATTTTCTCAAGTGCACACTGAGCCTTGATCCATTACATCAACGTATAAATCAATCTGTTTCCTAATCTAACGTGTTACAAATGGGGCTCCACTGACAAGTCAGCACTTCTGACATCCTGTCAACCTGGACTCCCCTACGGAAGGAAATTAATGCCCCACGCCTGGGCGCAGAGGCCAGCCCAATCCGTCACGCGGCAGCACTCTGAGGGCTCTGAAGAAACTGCATCAATCGCTTTCCTAGCCCAGTGCTTCCACGTTGCTTAATAATTCATTCTTAGTAAGAAATCCCATTCTATTAATTTGGCTCAGGGAAAAGAGTTTAGCTATCCAAGGACAGAAATTCAACTTGGTAAAAAGTGCTTCTAGTAACTTGGTTGAAAACCTGAATCAGCTTAAAGCAATCAATAAGTATCAACAAACATAAATCTGGACCGAACTTCAATCGGGGCCTTTAATCATCACCTCAAGAGAAGCAGCTCCTGGGCCCACCTAAGCGCCCCTCCCTTCACAAGTCCACTCCCTCCGAAGCAAGCATAGAAGCAGTCACTTCCTTCCTCACTAAAGCTACTGCCCCAGAATCCAGGGTCTGCGAGAGCCTCTGTCATGCAAGGAGCACCTTCCAAGGAGGAGGTTTTACCCTGTTACTGAGGGAGGACAGGAAGATGCTCCCTGCTCCAGTTGCCCTGGGAAGCAGGTCAGCACAGTTCTGGTTCTGTCAGAGGACTGAATGTTGTGTGTCTGCTCACCACCTGCAAGGGAGTGATATCCACAGACAGACTCTTACTCAAAGACTCTCCTTTTTTAATGAAAAAGTCAGTAAAATGACAATCTATCATATGTCCACTCAGACTGGGGACAATCTAAGTCCATAAACCTGCATCTACGATTTACTTAACTGAACAAAATTTTAAAAATCCAGTTTCTACATATAAAAATAGATTTTAAAAAAGTTTCTACTGTATAGCACAGGGAACTATATTCAATATCTTGTGATAACCTTTAACGAAAAAAATATGAAAACAAATACATGTATGTATATCCATGACTGGGACACTGTGCTGTGCACTGGAAATTGACACATTGTAACTGACAGTACTTCAATTTTTAAAAAAATCCAGGTTCAAGGTGAGCTCCCTGATATATTAACTACAAAAGGGAGGACAAATTACTGCACAGTGGAGACACTGCTGTCAACCTCACCCACAATTGTTTGTGTAAGAGGACGGACGAGGAAAGACTGGAGACTAAGGAGAAAAACGCAACGTGGGAGCCTCGACCGTATCCTGGAACAGGAAAAGGACGTGAGTCGGGAAACCGGAGCAACATGTGGGCAAGAGCTGTGAGTCAGCCATGGTGCTGAACCAAGGCCAGCCTCCAGTCCTGGGGACTGCGCCGTGGGCCTGTCAGCCGTTGACAGGGAGAGAAGAGCTTAGTAAGGGGGTAGGGGGACTCTCGAGTATTTTTGCAACTTTTAAAAAACTCTAAAATTAGTTAAAAATAAAACGGCACTGATTTTTTAAGTGATGTTCATGACTTGCTTGAGTATCAGCTGTGACTACAGTTTCAATCTGTCAAAAAGAGAAGACACGCACTCTCAGGTAGGGCAGTGAGTAAGTGTAATCAGAGCAGGCCCATTACCTGAAAAACATGATATTTATTCTGAACACATCCTAATCTAGCCAAACCCCACATGCACATACATTAAATCTGATTTCTCTCCAATGCCAGGACTGTTACAATACTGTCCAGAGACTAATGAATGAGAAATTTCGTCCACTTCTGTTACTGTCCAAAGGGTGACTGCAGTTTGAGTCGTTAGTGTATCTTCATCAGCAGTAGAGTGAAGCTCTCAACTTAAAAAAGCTCCACGCTTCAAACAATTCAACCCAGTACTTAATAAAACTGCAGGATTCTTAAGCCTTTTCCAGTTTTAGCAGCAAACTGAGAAACTTGATCTTAAAAGTGACAGTTTACATTACACCAGCTGAAAATCCTTGGCCGTTTTCTACATTTAAACGTAATTCTAGTAAGAAACTGGTGAATTAGGGTTAGATGGAAAACTCCAAATGCAAATAAAAGGTCATTATTCTTCTGCAGACATACGCCAGCTGTTAGCCATAACTTTCCTAGGCGGCAATTTACACAAATAATCCCTGCTTTTATTAGAACTCCAAATATCAAAGTATAAATGAGGTATCATTTCTAAGACTGAAAAAGGTTTAGACCGTCTTCAAGGCTTTTTACAGGAACACGGTAATCTGTCTGTCTGGCTTACACTGATGAGGATCCAAGCACCAAGATTTAGGAGAGGTCTTTCTGTATGTGTCTCTGAGATGAAAGCTGAGTCTTTTATAAAAGTTACTGAAAATACATAAAATGCTTTTTTTTTTTTTTTTAAAAAAAAGGCAGAACACTGTTTACGGATCTAAAATCCTCAAGTGAACAGATTCTTTACTGGTGCCTGCGCTTCTTTCCAGCTGCCCACAATAAAACAGGAATTCTGTGAAACTGATTTCCTGGGGTATAGAGATGCCGGGGACATGGCTCGGCCAACCATTGTCCTCTGCTCACTCCACTGCCGCCCTCAGGGGAAGCGCGTGACCGGCTGGCTTCGAGCACCAGCTGGGAGAGGCAGACAAACCGTGCCTGCGCCCCAGCCCCACCTGTGAGCTGTGCCTTTTCTGGCAAGTTACCTCATCTCTCTGGGCTTCAGTCTCATCTACAGAATGAGGGCAAAGCAACCACACACCCAGTGTTGTTCTGAGGTTTAAGTGAGTTTAGCTTAAAGTGCCTGAAACAGAGTTTGTCACATAGAAGGAACGGTTCAACTTCGAGTGTTGGTGGCTGTTACTGTCAGGCTTTGTATCTCTTTGTGAAACAGGGCTGCTAGCACACTATTGCTCCAGGCCTGCTGTGGGATTAAATTAAGATACTGAGCGCAGGCAGCAAGCACGACGCCCACTCAAGCGTCAGCCTCGTTATCGCTGGCCGGCTCCCCGAGATTCAGTTTTCTCCGGCTGCGACTACGCAGAACCCGGGCGTGACTCACGGGCACGCCTGAAGGACGCACGCGAGAAGCCCACGCGGTGGCCGCCGCCCTCCCCAACCCACGCGCGGGGCGCGGCTGCGCGGTCCTCCCGCACGCTGCGCGTTTCCTCTCGTGGGAATTCGGTCACCAAATGTTTACACGACAGTTTCGTACCGCCCTACCATTAAAAAAAAAAAAAATCACCAGGGGCTGCTGGCTTCCTGGCTCCGGTCCAGCTTCCGGCTGGCAGGGAAGTGAGGTCAAGATGAATCTGCACTTACTGCTGAGACACTGCTGTGCTCTGAAGGGCGCTATGACAGACAGCGAGGTCCCACTGCACAGCACAGGGAACTATATTCAGCATCTGGTAGTAACTGAAGGTGAAAAATATGAAACGCATTGTGTTCCTGTACGACCGAGGCACTGTGCTGTACACCTGAAATCGACACCCCTGCACACTGACTATACGTCAATAAAAATGTGTTAAAAAATAAGTAAGTAAGGAGAGCACTACGTGAGGGGCTCCTCTCAAATCTGCTTTCTTGAGGGATGCTCCCTCGACTTACTAGCTAAGGAGCCTCACGGAAGTTCTCTCCTGACCCGTCTTCACTTTGAGGCAACATAAACATGGCGTTACCCAAATGCTAGGTCTTACAGCAAAGGACACCCACAATACGAGATTTGGCTCACGCTAAGAAAAGTCCACTTTCCTAAAACTCCCGACGCATAAGAAACATGGCCTGTAAACCAAGACAGCTTCCTCACTGAACAAAAATCTGCATGATTCCAAAGCAGAGGTAAAGTCACGGTTTGAAGGGGTCAGAAAGTCAGGAGGTTGGACTATTAATATTAATATTAGGTGAATCTCCATGGTATCAACTTCGCCTCCCCCTCTCAACTCACCGGCCAGTGTTACTCCAGCAGTTACCTACCAAGAGGCTGCTAAATCAACAGCCTGGGCAGGGCTGTGGGCAGGTACAGGGCTGTGGGCAGGTACAGGGATGTTTCCTAAACCTTAAAAGGGTGACACAATTTCAGGTAACAAACACCCATAAGTGCAAATGACTAGTCACTAAATACGCTCATTCTAACTCATTCTGATTGATTCACAGGTGACAGAAATAATAGAAGCGATGGGGAGTTTTCAGTGGAATATCCTAGCACAAACCTGGCAGCATTCTCAGAAACTATAAGCATACTTCTGGCTGACTTAATGCTCCATAATACTTTGTTTACTTAAAATGCATAAAGTCAGTCATTAAAAATTAGGTAATTTGGGAGCATATTTCAAGTACTGGAAATGTAATAAGTTACACCTCTTTTAAAAATATTCTATTCTTCAGACAGACATTGCACGAAAATAAATACTCAACTTACTGTTCACGAAAATAAATACTGGGGGAGGGTACAGCTCAAGTGGTAGAGCACATGCTTAGCATGCACCAGGTCCTGGGTTTAAGTCCCAGTACTTCCATTAAAAAACTAATTAAGTAAATAAACTTAATTACCTCCCCCACCAAAAAAATTTTTAAAGAAAAGAAAAGAAAAGAAATATTCAACTTAGTGATTTCACTAAAGTTAATTTGGGAAACTATTCAACATGTCAGCTTTGGCTGAAATGCTCCGACTTCAAGATGTCACACCCCCCAACATGAACAGCCAATGACAGAGATCTGATTTCACTGCATCTCTTTTCCTTTAACACAGTGTCCAGGAGCAAAAAAAAAAAAAAAAAAAAGACAAATCCATGCAGCTGAAAACATCCATGTTTTAATATTTAGAACAGTTTTTGCTGGTGTTTTGAAGCAGAGGTTCCCTAACACTCATGGGGGTAAGATTTTAACAGGTTTTCAGACCAGCAAGAAAGGTCTGAGCGCGTGTGTGTGCATGTGACATACAAGGTGCCGACCTGCTGGCTGTCCTCTCTTGAGAAGTGACTGTCCTGAATTCTAAGGTTATCGCCTTTCTACCTCTTGGTTTAAGAAGTTTTTCACAAGATGACAGCAATAGTAAATGCGTAGCCTGTTTTTTAAAAAAATATTCCTTCCATAATATTAAGAATTGACAACCTTACATCTAAAATTTTTTTAGTTTTTTTGGGGGGTGTTATGAGGTTTACCTATTCATTTTCTACTTTTGGTGGAGGTATTGGGGATTGAACCTAGGACCTTGTGCATGCTAGGCATGCACTTTAATTTTTCTTAGTTTTACTATTGCATGAAAACCAAAGGATTAGCTCTTTATTCCCAAAGTTCTGCTGTGCTGAAAGGCAAGAAAGGGTAGAAACTCTTCTGTGAATAACTCATCTCTTTATTTGTAAACAGAAAATTAGAGTTTGCCAGGATGGCTTTCACAAGGCAGGGAGAGGACATGCACATTTAAAAATACAAAAATGGCCATTTCCATACGCTAGTCTCCTAAACAGTCCACTGTGTTTTTAGCAGGTGCAAGCAACATTCAGATACCAATCTTGGTGTAACAGAGCACTTTAATTTCTAATATCCATTAAAACAACTGCGAAAATAACACAAATGTGAAAGCACTCCACCCTCTCCAAGTTCAAAGCAAGTCAGAAAGGCATCTTTCCTATGATTTATGTAGCATTTAAATGTAAAAGTAAATACAGACTGCATTATCAGCCCACACCAGATCTGCCTGCAGACAATTCTTCCTGTCTGGGACCCGTGCCCATGTGCATTATTGTAATAATCAGCAATTAAAAAAAATAAAGTAACACAGCTAGTACAAGCTGCTAGTCAGTATGTTTACTGCTTGCCATCTCAGCCATTAATTAGCCTTCCTGGGTTCCAGCCACCTAACTGCTAAATAAACGCACAAAGGACAACAGGAAGAGCTACACACAAGTAAAGAATGAGCAAAAAGGATGTAAAAGCCGTGTGAATGCCCCCACAGTGCGAAGCACGGGGGTGCTTTGTTCAACTGGTCAGGTGGGCCTCTGGGGAGCTGTGTCCCCTCTGCCCTCCCTGAGCCACTCTGCACAAACAGCATTCTGAATCATCTCAAGGCAGAACCCATCAGTCACTCTCGTGTTTCAAGAAATTTGAACTCTTGACGACCCCTGCCTCCTCCCCAATGCCCTCCATCACCCAGCCTGGCACTGGGCACCACCCTCTGCCACACAAGCCAGGTCTCTCCTGCCTCAAGGCTCTCACCTACAACTCCTGCCCCCACTCTTCCCTGAGCTGGCACGTCTCACCTTACAAGACTCGGCTCAAATGTGCATCCTTTGGGGGCCCCTCCCGAGGACAGGGTTTTATTTCCCCCTCCAACAATCTGAAACCACCTGCTCGTTCACCTGTGTGCACATCTCCCTCCAACAGAATGCAGGTTCCTCCAGGCGAGGGGCCTCGCCAGGTTCTCTAACCCTGGTACCTGGAAACAGCACCCAGAACCTAGTACATAATCCCTTACAGCCAAGGAGGTGACTCTGTATCTAAAGACTGTGCTGTTGGTTTTTTCAAGACATTTAGTTAGACTTTTTTTTTTTTGACATTTAGTTAAACTAATAACAATTAGGAGCTATCACTCAGCAGCAATTTCTAAATGATTAACACTTCATATAAGTACATCTATAATGAATGACAAGTTAAACGGGAAAAAAAAGAAACTCTTGCAGTACAGCAAGATTCAATTTTCTAATTTTAATTTTTGCCACGTGAATCCGTGTGCCCAGCCCGAAAAGCCACCCAACGCCAGGCTCCCAGCAGAGCAGCCCTCCCCGCCCTTTCTCCCGCCAGGGCCTCCGCATTTCTCAACAGCACACCTCCCTTTCGTACCTTTTCAGCCCAGTATTATCTGTCAACTTCCCATTAAGAAAAGGACTGAACTCTTCAACCGCCAGACCTATGTTCATCCACCCCCCTCTGCTTGCTCCACTGGTCAAATCAATATTCCTGTTTACATTATTTCTTTAACTGAAGTATAGCTGACTCAGAATGTTGTGTTAGTTTTTGGTGCACAGCACAGTGATTCAGTTATACATACACATATCCTTTTTTCAGATTCTTTCCCACTATTGTTTATTACAGTATACTGAATATAGTTCCCTGTGCTATAAGGCAGGTCCTCGTTTATCTGCTTTATAGATAGTAGTGTGTATCTGTTAATCCCAAACTCCTAATTTATCCCTCCTCCCCCTTCCCCTTTGGTAACCATAAATTTGTTTTCTGGGTTTTCAAGCATCTATTTTGATTATTTAAACATCATGCCTGTTAAGAAAATGCAATTCTGATGCTTTCCTCAGATTACCTCATTCGATCACTTACAGTTACATGACAGTCACCACGCTAGTCACTGGTGGTGTGGATTGAACTGTGTCTGTCTCCCTCTCCCGGTACATATGGTGAAGTCCTAACCCCTATGACCTCCAAATGTGACCTTACTTAGAAATAAGGTGGTTCCAGACATAATGAATTAAATGAGGTCATTCTGGAGGTGGGTGGGCTCCTAATCTCATATGACTGGCACCCTTATGACAAGAGGGAATGTGGAGAGACAGCACACAGGCCCGGGGAGAATGCCACACGAAGACCAGACGTGGGTGCCAACAGCCGAGGACTAATCAGAAGCAAGAGAGACCTGGGCCAGATCCTGCCTCAGCACCTTCAGAGGGAGCGTGGCCCCACCCACACCTTGATCTTAAGCTTCTAGCCACCAGAACAGGGAGACAGTAAGTCTCTGCTGTTGAAGCCACTCAGTCTGTGGTACTTGCTACAGCCTGAATGAATACACTGGGTGAACTGATCAGACTGAGTGTACGGACTCGGGGAACTCACCGGCGGAACAGGATGCCGACACAGGGAAGCCAGGACCACAGTGTGCACGAGAGGCCACTAACGGCCAGCCCTGCAGCCAGGCACCAGGCACATGAGGGTTAATGTGGTTATTTGCTCTGTCTGGATATGTTTGTAACTCCTACAATAAAAAACTAAAAATATAATCACTGGTACACCAGAAATTGATACAAAATTATAAACTGACTATACTTCAATAATTGAAAAAAAAAAGTGGGAAGCATAATCTCTGGGTTACAGGTGAGGAGGCAGGGCCAGCATGCAGTGATCTGACACGCGCTACAGCGGGGCAGGCACAGGGCTCGGCCTGGAGGAGGAGCAGCTGCAGGGAGTGGAGACCTGGCTCCAGAACCCCTTCTCCAGCGGCATGTGCTGGGGCCGTCTTCCAGCACGAGGATGGCCTCGCCAGGTGTACTTCAGAACGTGGGAAGGTCTGATCCGGCAAGATTAGGTGGAGACAAGGAGGTCAGTTAGGACGCCTCTGCACTCGTCCGGATTACACATGAAACGACAGCATCTCAGATATACTGAGTTAAATAAAATATACTATTAAAACTTACTTCACCTATTTTTTGCTTTAAAAAAAAAACAGTCAACTATAAACTTTACATTTCCTATGTGGCCTGCACCTCTTTCTACTGGACAGCACTGTGCTAAACGTTCAGCTAACACTGTGCTAGGGAAGGCGTGGCCCGGTGACTTTTTTTATTCACCTGTGGAATTCCATTTAAATGCACTTTCCTCCCTTCCATTATGAAGGCTAGCAGGGCTTCTGGTAGTTAAAAGAACGGGGTACTCAGCTGGCTCCAAGAGAACCCCCCCCCCCCCAGCCGCCAAGAGTTAAATGGGGAAGAGCCACAAAGGTTCTCTGAAGAGGCCAGGCTCGTTCAAAAGAGACAGCGGTTACAAGTAAAATAGCGAACAGGAGTTAGACCGGAAGAAGGACCTTGAGACATTTCTTCTTAAAGGGGATTTGGAATGGGTTATGTAAGTGGGCTAAGCAGTGCCAAGAGCCAAAGTTCTCGTTTTATCCAACGGAGAGTGGAGGAGGGGGTGGTCAACGCCATGCCTCCGTTCCGCAACTCTTTAGATCCACAAATATTAAGAGAACCCTGATTTCTTTGACAGACAAAACAAAAACAAAATAAAACCTTCTCCCAAGTTTCTAACAACCACTGAACAAAATCCAAAGGTCTTTCAAAGATTTAAAAAAAAAAAAAGGCCAGAACAGACAGCGTATGTATGACATGGTGTTCATATCACACAGGAATTGCTGACTCAATTATTTCTGAAAAGTCAATAAACATCTGTAAGGGCCTCGTAAAAGCAGGCTCCAGAGACAGCACAACGAAAGAGTCACAAGCTCTCACCTGCAGGGAGGCTCGGCTGGTAGGGGAGACCATGTAAACAGAATAATCCTAATAAAGAAGGGAAGATTCCCAAACTCTGTCATATGGGAGATGCCCAACTCACAGGCCAACTGGTCCCGACAGGGCAGCTGAAAGTTAAGCCACAATAAAAGGTACAATGATGGTACCTCTGTTTTCTATAGGTATAATATTCCTGAGCAAATATAGAGAGGAAAAAGAACGCAAATATTTTCATTAACTTAAGTATCTTGATCATAAAAGTTATTTTGGACTGTTTCCACTGTGGAGCAAAATAGCTGAGGCATCTTATATTTACATCTAGTAAAGTACAGAGAGAAGATGACCTCTCTTTTCCTTGAAAACTTCGCCGGAGCAAGCATAAGTATCTTTTGTCGCTCTAAGAATCTTATTATTTCCTTTAAGTTTACATGCCTGGATGACTCCCACTGCCAATTCACTAAATATGAAGGCCTCAATCATGTCTACCACGGAGGCAGGCATTTTCCCAAAAATGTCTGTTCAGTGCTCTCTTACTCCCAATTTCAGCTACCTTTTCCAGAAAACCCTGTTTCCGTACCAGTGCGGAAAGCCTCCCCCAAACACTTTCTTTAAAAAAATCCATTTTATCATTTTTTTCTCCTGGAGCAATTAAACCACCCTTCCCTTGTGCTAACAACTCCATTCTGTGATGATTTACAGAAACTGCCCAACCAAGCTTAATCAATTACTTTGTGTAACAGCATGCCATTTTAATTTAAATTCAGACACCCCATAAAAGCAAATCAATAAAAGGCAGATTGAGAGCATAGCAACCATCAGCAAATTCCAAACTATTATATTTTGAATGAAAAAAATGACAACCACTCTGCAAAATTATTTTATGCATTCCCAAAAAGTTAAAAAACCCCAAATAGTCTCCATTCTTTAATATGTCATTACAACCCACAACCATATATATGTAAACATACACACACACATATATGTATGTGTGCATGTGTACACACACCCAAATTCAACAATTCTTAAAAATTCACCCCGTGAGAACTGATATGGATTGAGGACACCAACAACCAAACCAGTTTACAAACAACCAGCTCTCCTAAAAGTAAAGAGCTTACACGTCCTTAGTCGTAGTTAGATCAGCCTCTCAGCATCACCAACCCAAGCACCACAGGGAGAAAATGATTTCTGCCGACATGCAGCATCCTTACCAAAAAAAAAAAAGGTCTCCTGAGTATTTAAGCACCTAGGTAATTTTCACCAGACATGAGAGCACGTGCAGCACGCACCGTCTACAGAAATCCCTCCATGTTTTCCTTCCAGCCTTACGGAGTCATCAGGACTACTGCACCTTGAAGCCTTCAAATCTGGTGAGCTGAGCAGCTCTTTAGGCCCAATACTACCTGGTAACTTAGACCCAAGCCAAGGCTGGGCAGTCCACATGGGCGTTATCAGAATGACCCTCCTTCACCCGCCGTGGGAACAGTTCAGGAGCTCAATGGAAGAATTTCTGCCATTTCTAATGCCTGATGCCAGGATGAAACAAGTGTCCATATTAGGTTAAAATGAATTCTTTACCCTAGGAAAAAAGCTGGTTTCAAACATTTCCAAATGTATGCGAGACTAACAGTGACATACATAACATCACAAAAGCCACATCTTGCTCTTAGTAATATTTAATGTGATAATATTTCAGCCTGGCCAACAATGAACTCTACCTATGCTGGTATAAAATGATGTCGCTGATGTCTGATATTTGTACAGGACACTCTCTCTCTGATCAATTCTTCATCTCTTTGCTTTCTTCCAAACATTTTCTCCCAAAAAACTCCAAAATGTTCCAAATACAGATGTGGCACAGATGTGACATCCAAAAGATACTTATCTTCACAAATTACCAAGTGAAAAAGATGCCGAAAGTGGTACAGTTACAACGTTATCTTCTTAACGTTTACTGCAGCAAACACTGATGCCTTAAATCCACTGAGTCTATGGTCTGTTTTATTTTCTATAGCTTTTTGGAGACAGACATAGATGCTGTTTGCCTAACATCAGATCGCCGTGGGGATATTTTAGTGAGGACCCACTCATCTGGCAGGGATTGGCACTAGATCTACAACCCACCATTCTGTGACAAGTTCCCTTCTTACTCACTACACACACACACACACACACACACAAAACCACACGTAATGGCTCCGCTTGGCTGGGAGCTTACCAGCTTTGAGTCTGTGCTTTGCATCTAATCTTTTAAAATCAATGCTTAAAACATTTTAATCTGATTTTAATCTGTCCTGACTATTTCCGTTGTTTAAAAACAACACAAACCAACATTCAGTCTTAATGACTTGTATCAATTTGCAAGATTAATCTTTCAAAATAACAGCCCAGCAGGACATTTTATTAATGTAGATTCTGAGGAAGCTAATCAAGCCTCAAATAATCATTTTTCTTAGAGTTGCTATGAGAAAGAGAGAGAGAGAGAGAAGTTGCTATAAGGAAAAACATTAGCATTAAGAGAGAAATCCTCTTCAAAGAGGGTGGGAGCTGGGCAGAGTCCAACCAGCCAATCAGCGAAGATTCTGCTGTGAAATGTGGCTTTCAGGTCACCTGACATCTGCTGTGAGTAATAGACAGTTACTGCAATAGGCAATTTCAAGCCAACTTTCTCCTCTTTTCAACAAAGGTTGAAAACTCTGTGCCTACAGATGACAGAGGGGTCCCAGGAGCAGCTGGGGGTGTGAGACAAAAATGACGGCTCACACTCGACCTCCCGCAGGGAGACTAGAGTCTAACAACTAAAGGAGGCCTGCTGAGGCCAGATGTCCAATTTCTTCAAACACACATGTTATTTGGAAATGGTGATGCTTCAGCTGAATTTAAAATACAAAGAAGGCCAACAAAGTGAGAGCCAGATAAAACAGGAGTTAGGGTAGGTCCCATTCTGTCTTTAGGCTGCAGGTGTTCCGTCTCCACTTGAGGTGAGGTGCTAGAGGCGTCACAGTCAGGAGGGATTAAAAAAGTACAGTTCATCAAACACTTAACATCCAGAAGTCACAGTATAAAACTAAGCATATTGTCAATTATAATAAATTTGATTATAATAACTTAAAGACCTATGGCATACGAGGATTGGAATACTTAATGTTGTTAAGGGGACAGTACTACTCAAAGCAATCTGCTAATTCAATGCTATCCCCATAAAAATGCCAAAAGTGTCTTTTGCAGGGGAAAAAAAATCCTAAAATGTATACAGAATTGCACAATCCTGAGAAAGAAAGTTGGAAGACTCACCCTTCCTGATTGCAAAACTTACTACAAAGCTAGTATTCAAAACAGTACAGTATGGGCATAAAACAAAAGACGGACAGAGAGAGCTCAGAAATAAACTACTGCATATACAATCAAATGATCTCCCACAAGGGCGCCAAGGCCGTTCAATCAGGAAAGGAAGCTCTTCTCAACAAACACTGCTGGAAAAACTGGATACTTACCTGCAGAAGAATAAAGCTGGACTCTTATCTTCAACCACATACAAAAATTAACTCAAAATGGGTAAAACATCTAAACATAAGGGCCAAAAAGATAAAAACTCTTAGACGAAAACCTAAGGAAGAATCTTCACAACATTTGATTTGGCAATGATTTCTTAGATATGATACCAAAAACACAGTCAACAAAACAAAAAGTAGCTAAACTGCACTTTCCCAAAATTTTTAAAAAACCTTTTTTTGAAGTACAGTATGCATATGTATGCATATACACACATACTCATTTTCATATGTTTTCACTAAGTAAAAATCTTTATGTTTTAATCACACATCTGATAAGGGATTGATACCCAGAATTCATAAAGAACTCCTATAACTCAGCAACAACTCCTGTAACTCATCAAGAACCACTACAAAAACCCAGCTCAAAATGCATCAAAGGTTTGAACAGACATTTCTCCAAAGAAGACATGCAAATGGCCGACATGAAAAGGCTCTCAACATCACTAATCATTAGGGAAATGTAAATCAAAACCACAATGAGATGCTGGTTCACACCCACATTAAGATGGCTATTATCAAAAAAACAAAAACAAACAAACCAAGGAAACAAGTGTTGGCAAAGACGTGGAGAAACTGGAAGCCACGGCATTGATGGTGGGAACATAAAATGTTGCAGCCACTGTGGAAAACGGGCAAGTCTCAAAAAGTTAAACATTAAAAAAAAGTTCAACATAGAATTATCATATGATCCAGCAATTCCACTTTCCGGGTCACACCCAAAAGAACTGAAAACACTAACTGTGTGGCTGACAATGTAAAGTATCTGGAAGTAAACCTCATAGTTTCAAAAGATAAGCCAGATTAAAATAACCTATTCTGAAAGACCAGAGAAGTGTTGGCTGCCACTTTTCCAACCACTTAAAAAGGCTTCTTTCGTTTATCACCTTAGGAAGGATGCGTTGCCTTCAGCGGTGATGTTAGTGCTCTGCAGTGCCCTGCAGACAGCAGCTTAATAAACATGAGCTAATAACAACGTGACTATGAAGAACCTGAGATGAGCCAGTTACCACGGAAAGTCTTCAACTTAAGAACAATTTATACCCAAAGGTTCTTTTAAATGTCAATTTGAGATACAAAAAAGAGGTATCTATTGCGTATTGTTTGCATTAGGAAAAAATCAGAAATGTAAATACCCAATTATAAAGGGACGAATTAAACAAAACGTAGAGTAAGAAACTCTTGTTTTATGTCTAATACATTCCTGGAAAGACCAGCAAGCTCAACGTGCACATTATTTGGGGGGATTCTGCCACGAATAAGCAAGTAATTTATACAAATCTCAACTCCTTCCAGTATTTTAAGGAAAAAACCCCTCGAAAACTTAATTTCAGCATTTTATAAACATTCCTTACTTTCCCTACATAATTGAGCCCACTGGGTGTTCACCTCAGTTCAAAGACTCTAGACCTAGAATAGAAAGCACCAAATAGGCACCAACTCCATCAAACCAGGTGCTTCTTGTCAATAAAATAAGTGCTTTTTGTTTCCCTTTTTTTTCACTCATTCTTACAAAATAAAGGCAAAATGCAATATAAAATGTTCAAATTGTAGTTCCAATACTGCTGCAAAAGTACTCCGAAATTCACAGTATGGAAGGCAACTAAGAGCACTGGATAGTGTACATTTAACAATGCAGGGAGTTTAAAAAGCCCCAAATTATGAAGTGTAATTCAATTAAAAGTGATGCTGTAAAACATTTAATGGCTTGAGAAGTTATTCAACATGTCAAAAGGCAGGAAAACAGGTTATAAACATATAAGGGGGAATTCATTCTTTCAAAAAAGAAAGATATCCAGAATACACACTGGAAAAATTAAAGTTATTTACCTCGATGGCAAGTTACAGTTCATTTCTTTCTTTCTGTTTGCTTGTTTTAGCTTTACCTCTATTTTCTAAGTTTTTCACAATGACCATAAATGTCTTCTTTAACAGAGGACACACACTAAAAGACACCATAATAATCATTTGTAAAGAATCAATTTAGAATCTGACAGTCGTTTTTAATGAAAGATTATAAGAAGCAGGAAACATGTTCCTGAGATGACACACATTCAGGTCATAATGTACAATTCCTGTCAACCTAAATTCCATGACCTGACCGTGGTTTGGTAGTAGAGAAAGATCAAGAAACAACCTCAGATGAGTTTTCTCTTTACTTTCTGATTACTAAGAATTTTTACTTTAAATTTTTGCCTAAATGTAGACTTTCTCCATGAGCCTTTGGTGGGCCCATGCCGACCCGAGATACCCTTTCTCCGTGCCTCTGACCCAGGCCATCTGTTCCACCACTCGGCACAACCTGGAGAGCCAGTTCATCACTTACTGACATCTGACCTTGGTCAAGTTACTTTATCTGTACGTGTCCCAGTTCCGACATCCGAAAAACATCAACAACCTTAGCTCCTGTCTCAGAAGATAATTCAACGGTTTCAATAAGTATGTGCAAAATACTATAAATAGTAATTGCACCATAAATATGATTTTCATCATCATTATTACTCCAACCACCACCAGAATCTGCCACTCCACTCCTGCTTGACTGCTCTTCTTCCCTAACTACTTGAAGTCACATAGGTTGTCTCTATAAACTCCCAGTAGATATCCAATTTCAAGGGAATTAACTTCCAGTTATGGCCAACTAGGTAATTCAGACCAAATCTTCTGATGAAGATAGCCAGAAAGCAGCATGAAGTATGTTTAAAAGCACTTAGTTAAAGGCAGTAGGGATCCAAAAAGACGGTGAAGATTTCCCAGGTCAGTTTTCAGGGGAGGATGAGAGCCCAAGGAGGTGAACACTGCACTGGGGTTTTCACTCTGGGGGTGCTCGAAGACCCTGAAGGGAGTGGCTGAGGTCTGCTTTTTGACAGCCTGGAAGGACTGAAGAGAAAGGAGCTGGAGTCCAGGGCGGGAAGGAGACGGGAAAGGAAATACACCTGTGGTTTGGAGTGGGTACCCCAAAGCAGCCTGAAACCTAGAAAGGTAATCCAAACGTTCTGGCAGGACTTCACAGAAACTGAGACTCTGGACTGCCAGCTCTTCAAACTCCAGGTAGGAGCAAATCAGACGTTCTTCGGAATGTAACACTAGCCTAGGACTCAAATTAATCTACAAGCATTTGCGTAAATACAATGTTGGGCACATAAACAAAAATAATTTGACAAACTAGGAGACAACGTAACGTGAATAATCAACAGAAACAGACAATAGGAAAAGACCCACAGGGACCCCAGTTAAAGGAATTACCAGACATGGACTAAGTACACGTACCATGTTCAAAAATGCAAAAAAACAAAAAAATTGAGAATTTCAGCTGTTATCTCAAAACAACTTAAAAAATCAATTTTGAATTGTAAAACTGAAAACTACAATAACTGAAAATAAGAACTGAATGGACGGGACTTCACAGTAGATTAACTATAGCTGAAGAACCCATTAGTATGCAGAAAGATGGATCAGAAGAGAATCTATCAAATGAGGCATGGAAAAACATAAAGGACAGAATAGCACCATCTAAGTTGTTAGTTTTTGGAGTCCCAGAGAAAAGGAGAGAAGTAGGCAGAAGCAATATTTAAATATTTTAATACTTAAGACAATGGTTGAGAATTTTCCAAAACTGATGAAAGACATCAAACCACAGACTCCAGGAGCTCTACGAGCAGAAGACAGCCTTCCATATCCTGAGACTGAAAATACTTGGGGGAACAATTCCAGAAACTTCCAAAAAGCAAAACTTGAATTTGTCATGGGTCAACAACTATTTACATAGCATTTACACTGCATTAGGTACTGTAAGTATCTAGAGATGACTGAAAGTACACAGGAGGCTATTCATAGGTTATGTGCAAATACTAGCTCATTTTATATAAAAGACTTGAATACCACAGATTTTGGTATGGGGGAGGTGTCCTGGAACCAACCCCCAAAGGATATCAAGGGACTGTACGTTTTTTAAAAATCCACACCTAAGTGCATAGTAAAATAGCTGAAAATCAGATTAAAGAAAAGTATCTTGTAAGTAGTCAGAGGTAAGGGACACATTATCTTCAAAGGAGTAACAATCTGACAGTTAATTCTGGTAAGCTATCGGTAATATTTAACATCAGGATATTGATAACATTAAGTACCAGGAATAGAATAAAGAATAAGATCTTTAAAATGATGAAAGAAATATTTTCAATGAACTTGCAAGAATGTCACTGAAACAGATACTTGATGAAAGAATATGTCACCAGCCAAGCTTAAGAAAATTCTAAAATATATTTTGGAAGATAAAAAACAATCAGAAAAAGAATGTCAGATACAAGATGCATGAAGACTAACAAAGAGAGTATGTATGTAAATCTAAATCAGAGGCTCTCAATCTCATGATAAATTTGAATCACCAGAGGAGCTTCTAAGAAATACTAATGCTTGACACTCTCTCCTCCAAAGACCTTGATGTAATCTGTCTGAATGGGAGTGAGGGCAATCTGTGTTCTATGAAAGTTAGATGATACCAGTGTGCCTCCAGAGCTGATAATTACTGACCTAAATTCATTTTTCAAATTTTTATTTTTTTATTGAGTTATAGTCAGTTTACAATGTTGTGTCAATTTCTGGTGTACAGCACAATTTTTCAGTCATACAGGAATATACATATATTCATTTTCATATTCTTTTTCACCATGAGCTACTATAAGATCTTGAATATACTTCCCTGTGCTATACAGTATAAACTTGTTTATCTATACCTGTCAGTGTCTATAAATCTCAAACTCCCAGTCTGTCTCTTCCCACCCACCCACCCCCAGCAACCATGAGTCTGTATTCTATGTCTGTGGGTCTGTTTCTGTTTTATATTTAAGTTCATTTGTCTGTTTTTTTTTTTTTTTTGATCCAAATTCATTTGATTGTATAAAACATGGCTTATGTGAGATCTTCTGGAGTTTAAATTTAATTAACATACATACCAACAATGGCAAAAATGTTAAGGGGGGTTAAATAGAGTTAGTGTTTTAATGCCCTTCTATCGTACAAGAAGAGGGTAAAAGTACCAACTAATGTAAGACATTGGTAAGTGAAAGAGATTGAAATGTCTCAAGTAACCACTAAAGGGATAGCAAAAGATTATATAAATACGTTCCAAAGTAATGAGAGAGAAGTAAATAACAACCACTTCCAAAGGAGTTAAAGGGGATAAACATAGCAACCTAAGTGTCGATTAATAGGTGAATAAAGAAAATATATACACACACACAAATATACATACAGTAGAATATTATTCATCCATAAAAAAGGATATCCTAACATTTCCAACAACGACTCACCCACATTGAGTACTAATTAGCAACAAAGGTGGCATGGGAGAACAGGAGGGAACGGATGACCTTGACAATAATGGGTGCAAGCTGGACAGCCACAGGGAAAAGATAAAAATAAAAAGACCACTACTCCATACCTACACAACAACCAGTTCCAGGTAAACTGTAGCTCCCGATGTGACAGGCAAAACAAAAGGCTCCTAGCAGACAACGTAGGAGATGAACTACGTCCTCATGGTGGGGAAATCTTCTCATATGGGACACAGAAAGCACCTACCATAAATTTTTTTTAAAAACTGATAAAGTAGACATTAAAACTAAGAACTTCTAAAGCTGCACAGAGGACACTATTATTTCAAGAACCTGAAACTTGGGAACATTCCAAAGGTCCGTCAACAAAACAATCTGTGGTTTCTTTTGCTCTGGAATACTATACAGCAAAGGAACAAGGGACCCACAGCCACGCGCAACAGCACAAATGACCTTCAGCAATGTGTAGTGCAAGAGACCAGATGCTTAAGAACACATACTGAAGGACTCTCTTCACACAAAGCTAGAAAACAGGGAAAACTAAACTACAGTGTTTCGGTACGAGTGCTTTGGTGGTAAAACTGTAAAGAACAGCAAGACTTAACTACCATAAAAATCAGGGCGACGGTTCTGGGGGGCGGGGGATGGGGACTTTCCACTTCTTGACTTTGGCATTGGTTACCCAAGTACCTGTTTTAGAAAAATACACCGAGCTGTAAATTTTTTTCCTTTGTGTATTTAAATTTTAAAGGCTTAAAAACACTTTAGATGTGGGTCGGGGGGGGTGCAATGGGATCTTGTATGCTTGGCACCTTCGTGGGTGGGTACGGTGCTAAATCTTTACTTTCAGTTCAAATATCTCAGCATTCTTACTTTCTGAAATCATCCTAATGTGCTCAAACTCTGAACTGATAAGTAAATATTTATTACAACTCTAAGAGCTCGGGCAAGCTTCTTTGGAATCCAAAGAGATGAAAGGGTTCTCTCTCAGCATGAAAACATGAATGGAAATCCTGAATTCCCAACTCAAGACAAGAGTTACTTCCCAGAAAGGAAGGTTAATAGGGTGGGGGTAAGTTCACAGGAGGCCTTTCTATTATGTTTTATTTCTCTATCTATAATGTTTAAGTTCTTTAAAAAAAAAAAAAAAAAGGCTAAAGCAAATATGCGAAGTGTTAAAATTTAACAAAGCTGGGTGGTGGAAATAAGTAAGGTTTTTATATATTTACTGTACTATGCTGGTAATGTTCACAATTAAGAGGAATCAAATAAAAGGTCCTACACACTTTATACTCTTACTGGATCATCTCTCCAGATAAAAACTGTGCTTCTGCCTGGGCAAGTCATCTATGTAGCCTTCCAGAGCCAACACACAAAAATCTGAAAACGCTTATACTCCTCACCACCAACACCAAATCCCATGTTTTCTTCTTCTCTAGGCTAAATATATCTCCCTTATAAATTTTTCCATATATTTCCCCATTCCAGCCATTCCGTCCTGGATGGCGTTATCTCCTCAAATGAAGTGCCGAGATCCTAGTAAACTGTGTGAGAAGTTCCTCTGATGTCTCAATTTCACCAGCAAACTTTCAACTCAACAGATAATTTAGGGAAGAATAAATTAGTTCTTTCTTCCCAGCCAGCCTGCTGTATAACCTCCCAAGTGGAGAATGCCCTTGTGGCCAATGTTAGGTTGTTATCTACCCAACATCCATAGCCCTCCTTTCCAACAGAACCCAACGTGTGGTCCAAGTCTGTCACTGCATTACGATCCCCCTGCCCACATCTGGTTTGGCTGGAAGCATCTGATATAAATCTGTCCGTAAGACTTGAGGGGTCTCATGCTGATGGGCTTTGAGAAAGCCCCAAGCTCCTCTGGATGTTGCATCAGAGAAAGGTTGTGCCGAGCTGCTTGCTGAGCCCACACTGCAGGTGCCCCACTGCAAACGCTTTTTTCTAGACCAAAATCTGACTCCAGTCTTACTGGTTACTGTTTCAGCCTCCTCCTAACAGTCTGTCTGTCAACTAGGCCAGTGGCTGTGAATCTGGTGCCAGTAACCTTTCTCTTCCAAATAACCCCATACACTGGTTTTGATAAGACTCCCCGCAGGTGGTCACAGTTTCTTTTCTTAAAAGTTTTTTTTCAGAATCCAAAGATGAACAAGCTTACTACTTTAAAAAAAAAAAAAAAAAGAGAGAGAGAAACAGGGAACTCGCTTTAAAAAAAAAAAAAAAAGCATTAGACATCTTTATAAAAATCCATGGAAAATGCGAAAAGGCAAAGTGCCCTGTAATTACATCCTTCAAAGATAACACAGTTCACTATATACTGATTCATGATACATTGCAGCATCTATGAAATTACTTTCATTTAAAGAAAATAGTCATATCAGGATTTTTGGTAGTGGAGAAGACAGGTAAATAGGAGTAAAAAGAAATATGCAACCTAAAGAGAAGTATTACCAAACACCCTGATGCAGAAAAAAGATCTGTAGACTCAGATTAGGACAGAGTCTTACCCCAGCCCTGCTGCATGACCTCAAACCCTTGGCCTCTCCTGACTCCCTTTTTAGGTGCAGATAGGAATACTACTTCACCAGATTTTCATCAGGGACTTATATAATGCACCCAAATGAGTTATGCTGGCTTCTTTGCTTGCTGGAGTTTGTTTTTCTCTACTTGCACAAAGAATCACCTGGGGAGCTCGTGACAATGAGAATCCCAGAGGTACCCAGGGAGAATCTCTGGGGGTGGGGCCGAGAAATTACATGCAAGTGCCCTGTGCAGAGGAAAAGGCACTCTGCATGTTTGCTTCATTACTCCACGGTTTAGCGTCTAACACAGAACCTCGTAACAGTGTTCAACAAACACTAGCGGGACGAGTAACAAGTGAAAAGTCTTATTTTAAAGATAGATCATAGCTACCTTTAACAAGATCTCATTAAAAAAAGGCTGTGCGATGCTTATGGAAGAAAATTTCTCTGAGCAAAAAGTAGTTATTAGCTGTAGTCGATATAAAGGACTGGAACTCATTTCTATTTGAATGTTACCTACATGGTTCACTTTCCATCTCAGGCCATAAATCAAGGTACACTAGACTAAATTTAATTAAGAGTCAAGGTAATCTAGTTTATCTCACTAAAAAACAACTCAGGAAAATTGGATTGTGG
Organism: Camelus bactrianus; assembly: GCF_048773025.1. Classification (NCBI taxonomy): domain Eukaryota; kingdom Metazoa; phylum Chordata; class Mammalia; order Artiodactyla; family Camelidae; genus Camelus; species Camelus bactrianus. The sequence continues at coordinate 21,807,813 of NC_133571.1, read as the reverse complement.
GCGATTTTGAATTCTCAAATGGCCTCCCTCCACAGACTGCAATTACTGTACAAAAATTTATCCCTACTTTTTATCACACAGATAACTATTTTATTTCAGTAGTTCATTTTAGGACAATTTGAAATAATAATTGTTAGGTACCAGCTTCAATATGCAATATATTACTAACTACCATATATAAAACATAATCAACAAAGTTATACTGCAGAACACAGGGAGCTATATTCAATATCTAGTACTAATCTATAATGAAAAAGATTGTATGTACCTGTACCTATACCTATGACGGAAACATTATGCTATACACCAGAAATTGACACATTGTAAATAGACTATACTTCAATTTAAAAAAAAAAAAAAAAGAGAAAACCATGCAATACATGTCACTTTTATAAACTTATGCACCTGGTGCTCTAGAGGGACATGCGCCACCAGAACATTTAGAGTGAGATTTTGCTGGATAACATGATTTCAGACTATTTTCCATTTCTTATTGTTTATATGCACTTTTTTAAACTTTTCAATGAATATGCACTATCTATACAATTTTTCTTCTATTATTTTAAAAAGAACACAAAAGCCCAAGAAGTCAGTAAGGGTGAGTAACGTAATTAAAGAATCTTGAAAGGCTTTTAAGTTTTGATTTTGCAGGGTCAAAACAGTATCAGGTAAGTTACAAATATGATTTTTATATTTGGAAAAAATAACGTATTACTTTCACATATTATTGCCAATAACTCTAAAGCTTTTTAAATTTAAAAAAATGTCTTCAAATGCTATAAAGAACATTACTGGTTCAACTGACAAAATGGAATACAGACAGTAGATTTGATCAAAGTATTGTATCAACGTTAAATTTCCTCAGGCTGATAACTATACTAAGGTCACATAGGACAATGTCCTTGGTTCTTTGGAAATACACACTTAAGCTTTCATGAATAGAGGAGCATGATGCATGCAACTTCCTCTCAGAACTCAGCAAAAAATGCATAATAACAAAATGAATGATAAAGCACATGCTGAATAGGGGAAATGTTAACAACTGATGAATTTGGGTAAATAAAGGGTATAAAAAGTGGTACAATTTTTGCAGTTTTCCGGATGCATGAAATTACTTTTAAATAAAAATTTTAATGGAAAAAATTACATTAAAAAATTCAGAATTGTTCTTAAGACTATGCTGGACCAACTTCAAGCAAGACTTTATTGGGGGGAAAAATAGCAACATACTAAAAAATTGTGCCAATAAAAACAAGCAGCACCAGCCTTAGGCAAAAAATTAGATTAGCACCGTCCAGCAGAAATGTGAGTCATATATATTGTATTTTCTAGCAGACACATTAATTAGAAGAAGCAAGTGAAACTAATTTTAATATATTTTACTCAATGTGCAAAATATTATCGTCAATGTAATCAATATAAAAATTATAAATGAGTTATTTTACAAGTTTTTTCACATTAAGTCTTCAAAATATGGCATGCATTTTACGCTTAGAGTATATCTCAATTCAGATGTTAAACTTTCACAGGAAATATCTGATATGCCATTTAGATGTCATACAACGTAGTTCAGGAAGTAGATTCACATACCAAGTTGTTTCAAACATAGTCCAAAGTCTTCCAAACACTGAATGGAGTATTTGTTTTTAAATGTAAATTAATTAAAATTAAACAAAATGGAAAATTCATGTCTCCATCACAATAGCCACACTGCAAACTCAGGTCAGGTAGCTACGCTGTGGGGCGGCCCAGCTTCAGAGGAATTGAGTGCTACAAAAGGAGGGCCTGATGGCTAAGATTCAGCTCACCATATTCATCAAACTAGTTTTAACATAGATATGATAAATAAAGACGGAAGTTCCTACCAGAAGCATTGATATCCATCCAGGCGATAATCGGACATCCCTTCTACCATCACTCAAATGCCGACTCACGGCTTCTTGATCCTCCACCTCTGCTGTCACACTTTGAGTTTCCTGAAAATTGGCTACCGAAGGGCGCACTTACTTTGAAATGTGGCAGAATGAACTCGAGTTCTAGCTCTCAGAAGCCTCAGTGTCCACTGTACAGAGTGCAGAATTTCAGCACAAATACTGTCTGAGAATTCCCAGTGGGAGCATGCCCACAACAGAACTTGTCTCGGATTTAACAGAGGAAGTGACCCTGAGCACAGAGATTTTTTTTTTCCTTTTAAACAGGTGTAAGAGATTAATTCAGTCAACACCAAGCAACATTCAAGATTCGCCAATCAATAATTCTGTGCCAAAGCAATTTGATCAGGGATTTGGCCAGAATCCCTTTGGCTAATCTCAATAAGGTCTGTCCCAAAGACAATCCTGATTTAGGCCATTCTCATCTAAATTAAGGCTTAGGCAGGCTTCTGCCTGAAAGCGAATAAACAAAATAAAATTATATACATATGAATGAAATTCTGCCTGCTTGACATAAGGAAAAACTATTTGAAAGATAATTTAGTAACTGTAGGCAAAAATATAGTTCCAAATAGCAGAAGTTACATAAAATGGCATTCAAAAACCATTTTAGGGAAATATCAAATTTCCTACTTTCTGTCTAGCCAGACTTTTCAATTGAACTAGGATGTGGGTAATAAATTTAATCCACAACAACCTGATTCTGACATTGTTAATTTCTTTCTCTGCAGGAATACCAGTGTTACTATTCTGTTCAAACCTGAAAAGATGATGTTCTTTAAAATTGATGAGCCCTTTTTTGTGAATTCACTAGTGCTTGAAAGTACTCATACCCCCGGGAAGCGAGGTAAAATAGTGTGAACAATGGTTTTTGACACCCTGACCTAAGAGTTAAAACTACATTCCATACAAAATCCTTTTTTTCCTTCCCCTCCCAGCCCACTGATTTAGCTTGCCTTCCTGCAGGAATCACAAATGTAAAGCTAACCAACCATCGTGTGGAAACTAAAATAACCCTAGTCTAAAAGAACGCGTATATAAACATTAACTATTTCTACTTAAAACTTCCTTTTTTTCTCCCTAAAGGATCAAAGCTTTAAGCAGAATGAATAGAAACGTTTCAAGCCGTTCCATCAGAGGCTTGCTTGTTCTTGATTAGATTTATTCTAATCGTGGAAATGTTTAAACATTCTTCAGAAGAACATATTCTAACCTGGTGTTTTTATTAGAAACTTCTCGGTCAATGCCTATGTAATCAAATGCAATATCACTTCCTTCTGAAATTAGCCAAATGCGCAGAAATTCGTTGTAATTTTTAAAACAGAGAAGAGGGGAAATAAACTGCACCAGAAATGCACATTCCAGTCCGACAGTTCAAGCACTATTTCGAGAGGGCAAGTAAAAAGTCCCTTGTCTCCCTCAGGAACAGAAAGGTTTCCATGAAGCGGCAGTGGACAGGCCACGCGGCAGGACCCACGGACCCCAGCCACCCGGCCTGCCCACTGCCCGGACCCCAGCGAGTCCCCAGAAGCGCGGGCAACGCAACCACCTCGAGGTACAACGATGTTCACGTGGTTATCAGGTGCAGAAAAACTACTTAAATTTGGACACTAAAAAAGTACGGTTAAACAAAAGAGTTTTTACAACGTATTCACGGGCACCGTCCCCACTCGCGGAAACCCACTACAAAAGGGAGCGACGGCAGAGAGGGCTCTCCCCTTGTTTATCAGACTCGGGCAAGCTGCTATATTTAACAATTCCTCCCGAAGGCCCGGTGCCAGAGCGGTGGATCTGGCAGGGAGGCCCGTAGGAAGCAGGAGGCACACCCGCCGCGGGGTGCGGGAGCCAGCTCCGTGCAGCCCGAGAGGAGCTCGCCCCGGCACCGCGGCACTTCCCCACGGCCCGGCCCACCACGCCAACAAAGGCCGCGTCCACCGCTTCCCGGTGGGAAGCCCCGGCACCGCGCGGAGAGCGCGCCGCCCGCTCCAGCCCGGGGCTGGGGATTGCGGGGCGCCCCGGAGCGAGCCCAGCCGCACCGGGTCCGGGGCTGCGGGCCGCCGCGGGGCCGCGGGGCACACGGCAAAAAGCTCGCGCGGTCCCGGGGGAGGCGGGTGGGCGTTCAGGAGCGGCGCGGGGTCCCCAGAGGATGTGGCGGCGCCGCGGGCGGGTTGGGGGCTGGGGGTGGCTCAGACGGCCCGCCGCCCCCCGCAACCCCGATGCCTTTCATTTGGCCTCTGCGGCGGCGGACGCAGCCCGACCTCCAGCGCTAAGCACTGCGCCAAGCAGGGGCGGGCGGGGGAGGGCGCGCCAGACCCGCCGCAGAGCCGGACCACCCCCACCGCCCCGCGCGCCGCGCCCCCAGCCCGGCCCGGCCCCCGCGGCCCGCCAGCCGCAGGCCGCGCTCCGCCGGCGGGCGCAGGAGACTGGGCTCGGGCGCTTGCCCGGTCCCCACCTCAATGTAGCCAGCCAGCGCCGCGGCAGGCGCCGTGAGCCCGAGCAGCAGCAGAACCAGGAGTTTGCCCGTGGCCGCGGCGGCCGCGGTCCCGGTGGCCGCCATCCCTCGCCGGGTCGCTCTAGCGCTCGGCTCTCAAGCTCACACACACACACACACACACACACACACACACAGAGATTACGACGCTCTCCCCACCGCGACCCAGAAGCATCTGAAGCCCGTTCGCCGCCGCCCCGGGGGTTTTACACCAACCGGAACTGACTTCACAAAACCACGCCCTCCATCTCCGGCCCCCAATACCCGCCCGCAGAGCGGCCCTAAGACACCGCCCCTTATTCAGCTCACGCCCAATCAAAGGACGGAAGAGCCCGTCCCTCCCACCGCCCCAGCCGCGAGCCCCCTCCCGGCCCCGCCCCCGTCCGCTGACGCCCCGCCCCCCGGGCCCTGCGGCCCGGAGGCGCGGGGACGTGCGTGGGGTATGCGTGGGGTGTGCGTGTAGCGTGCGTGGGGTGCGTGGGGGGCCGCGGCTCGGCACCGGCGGGGGCGTGCCCCGGGCTCCATCGCCCTGCGCGGGTATCTGCCCGCACTGCGCTGGTCTGTTCGCCTGCAGCCGCCTGATATGGGCACGCCCCGCTCCCCACCCCTGCGGGGTATTTTCCAGATTCCTTTGGGTACCGCCCTCTTTTCGGTTCTGAAAACGGTTTTATTAAAAACAGGATAAAAAAACAGGATGAATTCTTCGGAGTCCAGGCCGGTTTATAGAAGGCCCTCTGGGCAGAGGAAGGGCTGCCGTGAAGCAGCTTCCCTCCGCTCCGACCCCCGCGCAGGGCGCGCCCCTTTCCAGCGCTGCCCTTTCCTCGCCGCTCCTGGCCGTGTTTCCACCCTGTTGACCCCTATTCCTTAGGCCTCATCCTTACTCTTCCTTCCCAGCGGCCACTCGAGCCAGGTATCGCTGCCTCCTGCCGGAGACCAGTGGTGCAAGGTCCACGTTGACCTCAAAGCCCAGGTCCCCTTCCTCATGTGTTTCAGGAAAAGATCATTTTTCTTTCTTCATCAGTTTACGATCACTAGCAAGAGACCTGCTTCTCTCTGCCTTCTTGCTCCATTACATTTCCACTTCAGCTGGGAAAGGTCCCGCTGCCCGGTTCACAGCTGGCACGGCCCCGCCAGGGCTGCAGCGCCACTGGCTTTGTTTCCTTTCAGTAGCCGCGTGATTTATGAACCACCCTCCGCAGAGTGCTTGCTAGTTTCCAAGTAAATAGAAAACAGGGTCTCTACCCCGGGAACAGACAGTAAGAGGGAAGAGACAGTGCCCACAGAGCACACACAGTGCGGCCACCAGAAGAACGCTGGGTTTCCCAGCCCCACGGCGTTACATGCCCGTTCCTGCGGGGGAACAGGCTCCACCCCATTCCCCAAAGCCAGCCCGCACCTTTCCCCCATGCCTGCACTGTCCTCGCTCCAATATTTACTCTTTGAAAACATTTTTATCTTCCTCTACTCGCCTGAAGGTAAAGTCTTCTGCTTCTGAATCCCCGGAATGTCGTTTTCCATTGTGCGCTTGCTCCCCTGTTTATTTCTATAGCTCTCTTCTGCCACTGACCAGACATGAATTTGTCGTACTGCAGGGCCCTTCGCCCTGGAGACCCCAGCATGTGTGTGTGCAGCGTCACTGAAACCAGTTCTGCTGAGTTCTGGTCCTAGTTCTGAAACTGTTGCTATGGACTGAATTGTGTCCTCCCCATCTTACGTGTATGAAGTCCTGTCTCCCCAGTGGGATGGTATTTGGAGATGCAACCTTTAGGAAGTAATTAGGGTTAGATGAGTTCATGAGGATGGGGCCTTCAAGAGGGGATTAGTGCCCTGATAAGAAGAGACCAGAGAGCTTGGCTCCCATCCCATCCCCACCCGTGTGAGGAGACAGTTCTCATCATGGGGAAACCAAGTTGGCCAGCCACGCTCTTGGACTTCCCAGACTCCAGAACTGTAAGAAAGAAATTCCTGCTGTTTAAACCACCCAGTCTGGGATATTTCATTACGGCCGCCCAAGCTGACTAGTGCAGCTCATGACCATGGGCAAGCACTTCATCATTTGGACTGCCTTTCCTTCTCTGTCAAGTGTCAATATTAAAAACCTGTGTTATTTCACCAGTTTCTGTGACTCAGTGAAAAATGAATGTATAGAAGTGAAAAGCATGAAGTGCAAGTTTCTGGGAAGATATGTGTGGAAACAGTGCCAAGTGACTGGAAGTCCTAATTCTGTTGTGGAGCCTTGGATGAGTCCTACAGACCCTCTGGAACCTGTTTCTGACCCACAAAGTCAGGGACTCAAACTCAGGGGCGTGTAAGTTTCTATGAATCTAAATGCTAAGAGAAAAGCAAATGAAATTCCTTCAGTTCAGCACGGTGGCCTCAGTATTCACACTTTGGGGACTGTATTTTCAAGGCTGGGCTCTGACATCATGAGACAGGGCAGGGAAATATAGAAAAATGATTTAGGGTGTTTTCTGCCTAAAATTAATTAGGTCCTGAAAGAAGTTTATTTGCATTTTCAGTTCACTGAAGGAGCATTAATAAGTTCGTTGCCCTGTTCATCAATGTTCTTGACTTTAAACTGCTACCCTCTTTTTGTTAAGTGACAATCACAGGAACATGCCTCATCTTGCAATTCTCAAAGAATAATTTTTCATCCTAAATATGCTCATGTCAGTGAGCAAGTCCTTTGAAGAGTACTGTTTTCAGTTTATTACCCTTTGTGCACAAAAGTAAAAAGCCTGAAATAACCCCTTGCTTCCTATCTTCTTAAGAATCACACTCTCACTTAAGTTATCTTTCATGTACACTTAAGATATGCATGTTTCATTTTGGGGGGGAAAAGCAGTTTATATCCTTAAGTGTATCTTTATATGAGCAGCATCTGCTCATCCACTTGACACTTACTCATCCAACACCTATTCAGGTAAAGTAAATCCGGCTAGAGTAGTTGCTCCCAAATCAGGATGCTTTTCCAAATCAACCAAGAAATTTTATGAAAAGGCAAATTCCTCAGCTCCTACCTCAGAAATTTTGAATCACTAAGGCTAGTGGCATAAGAAACTCAATTTCTTTTTTTTTTTTTTTTTAAGTTCTCCAGGGAATTCCAATTCCAAGACTGAGAAAGGATCACTGAACTTGGAGGCCATTGAACTTGGGCACTGGTCATTTCTTTGTACATTTAAAAGCTACGTGTGGGAAGTGAAGGTCTCAGTGGCTGGGGAGGGAGAGCTAACAAGTACGGCCGTCTCCTCCAAGAGGTTTCCCATTGAGAGAATGAACTAGCAGCCCTCGTGCGGTTGTGGTGGAGGGTTTTGTTGTTGTGCTGTTGTTGCTGTTTATCATTGATGAGAAGCCACTGGGGAAGGGGAGAAACTGATCATGCAAGAGAGACCATTCAGATTTGTGAGATGAATATTACACTCATTTTGCCCACGAGGAAACCGAGGCTCAGAGAGGTTAAATAACTCACCCACAACCAAAACCAGTCACCAACAAAGAAGGAAACTGAGTGTTGGTTTGTGCTACTCAGAGACTTCAGGTTTCCTGCTGGAATCATGCTAACCAGCTCACTACCAGATACCAGTAAGCATTCACCTAATAAATCCCTCGATGGATACAAGGAAAATGTATCCACGGCTGGCCATCCTTTTTGGCTTGCATTTGTGATGGTCTGTAAAATCACACTTCTATTAATAAACAGAGAAGCCACTCTATAAAAATGTGACTCGAGAGGGATTAGAAATTTACCTAGCCATCCACCTTTCTCTCCTGCTTAGAAGGCTTCTGTGTTCCCTCTGCCACTGACACTGAGCAGGTGGAATCTCTTCTCAGAAGGATGCTCTTCTAGAAGAAGAACAGATTTAACTTTACATGAGTTTCACCTTCATCAGATGAGTAGGCAATTAAAATTTAAATATTTTGATTTATAAAGCCTTTCTTATACCTCTTACTGGTCTAAACTAAAATGAGATCTGATTTTTAAGCAAGTCAAACAGACAAAAATATGAAGTACTTCAAATCAACACAGGGCCCCCAAATTTCAATAATGCCAAAGCAGGATCTAGACATAAAAAAGAACCTGGCCCTGGAGGATTCATGGAAAACATTTTTTGTTTTCAAAAATAATATTGACTTAACTGATTACAACCTGGGTATGTAGGTGTGGCTGAAGTACAAGGTTTGAAAAAAGTAACTTTACACACACGACAAATGTGCTGCATTTTGTTTTGCTGGTAAAGTGGCTTACCAGCTTGGAGGAAACAAGTTCTGTAAGGTCTAAAACGTATACAATCTTGGGTGCCCCCGTAAGGACAAACATGAAAATTTTAGGGTCCCTGCAGGAGCCTGGGAGGACACTGGGGCAAAAAAGTGGTCCTGGAGTTTAATCTTCATTAGCTCTGCAGAAAAGCTGCCTCTAGCTGCAAATCACTTTTGGAGGAGTTGTTATTGCATGTGGCCCTGCCTGTTTGTTTACCTTCCTTTATTTGTTGTTGGCCCTGAGTCTTCATCTGAAAGGCGTCATCCCGTCCCTTGGGCTGTTCTGCCCCTACACTGTGGCTATGAAGCCGCATTTTTTTCAGAGTTGTTGTTTGGTGCTTCTTTGAGTGATTTCCTCTGCCTTCAGCGCAGAAAATACAAAATGATGATAAAAAACCTCAGTGCTGGGAACTGCTTGCACTAAAACTTCTTATTGTTGGTGATTTCTATATAGTACTTGCTTTTCAGAAAAGTGGATGTGAAATTTCTCAGCTTGAGAGGCTTGAAGTGTGTGAATATATTTGGGTAACTTTCTACTTTGTACCGAACTCCTTTCTATGATGTCTGTAACAGAAGGATGGAGAAACTCACAGTTCTATGATTAGACATTTTGACTTTATTGAGCTAATCTTCATCACGTATGTGAAGAGGGTTGTCATTACCCATCCTGCCCTCCTCATTCTAAATTCTTTAATGTAAAGAGACTCATTTCTGTAACCATTTTCCATGCAACATTGTTACCAGACCTTGTTACCTTCTTTATACATCTGTGTGCATACCAGTTTACCAATCAGCCTCTAAAAATGCAGACTCCAGAACTGAGTACAATATTTCACATGCTATATAGGCCACAATGTTGTTTTTCTGCACAGTGTGCATTTTATTAATACATCCTAACATTTCCTGGTGAGACATCAATACCAAAGTCACTTAAGTATTCGTCTGGCAGATATTTATTTAGCACTTACAGCATACCATGTCCTTTGCTTGAGATATAAAGTGAAATAAGGTCTACTTCTCGTTTTCAATTTGCTTAATAAATAAAGGCTCTTTGTTCAATGTCAAAAAGTGTGATGATAACAGGAAACACTTTCCAGAGAAAAAGATGCTTTAACTGAGTTGGGAAAGATAGGAATCACCTGAGCAAAGTAGGCAGCTATGGCTAGTCTTGGGTCTGGGCATGGACAGGAAAGTGTGAAGCAGCCTGACACCATATGGGAACAACAGAGAGAGGAGGGATCATGAGAAGAAAGGATGCTTACTAACGATTACGAACTTTATCTTGACAGATATGGGGAAGCACTAAATGATGGTCAGATTTGCATCTTCGGAAAATCACTCTGCCAGCAGGAGGACAGACTGGGGATTCATCAGAGCAGGAGACTGTTGAAATCATCCAGGGAAGACACAATAAGAGCCTGAACCAGGGCAGAAGAAGTAGAAACGCAGAGAAGGATGACACAGGGGTCAGAAAGTGCCCCACTCAGTGACTTGAGGGATACAGAAATGCACACTGGGGAAAAGGCAGGGCCTGATGGCAGATAACAAGTGGTTAAAGCAGGGACTTTCGACTCAGATGAATTTTAGGATTCGAATTCCTGCTCTACAGTTTCTGGTTGTGTGACCTTAAATGATTCAGCTTCATCAAAGCTCAGAATTCTCTTTGTAAAAAAGGATAATGTCACCTCTTTAGCAGGGATCTTACAAAGATGAAAAGGAATAATGGATGAAGTAGTCACAGGTTTAGCCCAATGCATAGCGTATGATAAGTACTCAATACAAGGCAGTAGGTAATTGCGGCTGGTTGTTTATGGAGGCAGCCATCACACTAGTACAATTCAGCAACATAGAGGATTCAGACCAGGAGCAAGTTTAGGCAAAGGGATAATGATATTACAATAATAGCTCATATTTGTATAGTGCTGTTCAATTTTCAAATGTCTCTTGGATCCATTATCTCATTTCATGTTCAAAAGAACCCTATAAATCTCACTTATTTCATTTCTAGGACTCCATCCTCGGGAAATAACCCAAAATGAGAGTGAAAGATGGAAAAATGCTTATGGGATATGGTAAAATTTTTAAAAGCAGAGAATGCAAATTTGTATATATAGAATAATTTCAATTAGACCTTTAAATAGACTTAGAGAAAATAAACCAAAGTATCAGTTTTTTTCTAGAGAATAGGATTGTAAATGATGTTTGTAGTCTTCTTAATGTATTTCTGTGTTTCCCAATTTTCTGTAGTGGATGTGTATTACTTTTACAGTGGAGGGAGGAACGATGCTCTCCTCTTTCATTTTCCTTTTGTTAACAGTGCAACCTAAATGTCCATCAACAGATGACTGGATAAAGAAATTGTGGTATATGTATGCAATGGAATACCACTTAGCCATAAAAAATAATAAAATAATCCCATTTGCAGCAATGGATGGACCTGGAGATCATTGTTCTAAGTGATATAGGCCAGAAAGAGAAAGAAAAATACCATATGATATCACTTACATGTGAAATCTAAAAAGAAAAGAAAAGAAAAGAAAAGAAAAGAAAAGAAAAGAAAGAGAAAGAAAAAGTATGTAAATGAACTTACTTACAAAATGGAAACAGACTCACAGACATAGAAAACAAACTTATGGTTACCAAAGGGGAAAGGGGGCAGGACATGATAAATTGGGAGTTGAAGGTTTGCAGATACTAATGACTGTATATAAAATAGATAAACAACAAGCTTCTACTGTGCAGCACAGAGAACTATATTCAATAACTTGCAGTAGCCTGCAATGAAAAAGAACATGAAAAGGAACATACGTATGTGTACATATGACTGAAGCATTATGCTGCACACCAGGAATTGATACAACATTGTACACTGGCTATACGTCAATTAAAAAAAACTAAAAACAAAACAAAACGATGCTTTGTTAAGTTGATAAGTTACTCATTATTATTTTCTCTGCTTTGTGATACTAACACTTCCACAGTAATAATAACTATAACTACATTTCTATAGCTTACTACACGTCAGGCATGGTCCTAAGCATCTTAATAAACATTAAGCTTCAATTTTAGTTTAGAATTTATTAGAATTGTCTCATTTTTATGTTTTTGGCTGTAAATAATAGAAATGTCTACTCAATCTGGTTTAAACAAAAATGGTAATTACTGGCTTATGTAACTGGGAAAAATCTAGAGGTGACAATGTAGAGCTCAGGCGTGCCTCCAGTCAGTACTGCAGCTCAGATCTCTGTGAGTCTCCTGGTCCTCCTCCTCTCCTCATCCACAGACTAACAATGAGTTGTCTGCGACCGTTGGCTTCCGTCCTACATCCGCTCAGGAAATTGTCCAGGGGGAAAGACAGCTCTGCCCCGGCCCTCCAAACAAGTGTCTTGAGATACTCTGGCTAAACAACTTAGGTCACATCCCCACTCCTGAATCAATAAGGGGGGGGGGATGGGAAGAAGGGCAGAAATAAAATGTGCTGAGTGTCTTAAGTCAACCAGCACCTCCCGAGGAACTGAAGGGCTGGGAGATGGGGGAGAGTGATAACTGAATGAAAATCAAATAGGAAGGGAGAACTGGGGAGAGAGAGTTCGTAGGAAATAGACAGTGGCAATTATTCTGTGTCTCAACTTTCAGTTTAGGTTGGATCTTACTGCCAAGGTAGCTACAAATCTCATCCCTTCCCAGCTGTCCTTCCTGGGATCCTTATTTTGGTTCCCTATTTGTTATTCTGTGCATTATTAAATATACGTTGACTAAGTAGTCTGTGAACCCCTTGGCTTTAAATTACTTAAAAACCTTTGAGTTAAAGGTAAGATGTAGAACAAACTAATATGCCATTTTTCCCCCTTTGGCTTATATTGACAATGTTTGCCTGTTGTTTCAATTAAGAAATGCCGAAGAGGTTAGCCCCTATATATAAAAATAGATTTAAAGGGGGAGGGTATAGCTCAAGTGATAGAGTGCATGCTTAGCATGCACAAGGTCCTGGGTTCAATCCCCAGTACCTCCTCTAAAAATAAAGAAATAAATAAACCTAATTGCCTCCCTCACCCCCTCCAAAAAAAAAAAACCTAAATAAATAAGTTACTAAAAAAAAAAGAGTTAAAAAAATTTCTTCCATATAGTACAGGGAACTATATTCAATATCTTATAATAACCTTTAATGGAAAGAATATGAAAATGAATATATGTATGTACATGCATGACTGGGACATTGTGCTGTACACCAGAAATGGATCCATTATAACTGACTGTACTTCAATTAGAAAAACAGAAGTTCAAAAAAATAAAATAAAATAAAATTGATGATACCTAAAAAAAAGAAGAAAGAACTGTGGAAGAGTGAGCCCAGCCAGCTTCTCAGGTGGAGCCTCACAGGGTGAGAGGGCCTGGGTGGGACCCCAAGGTCTGTTTCAGGTTTTTTGCTTGTTGTTTTGTTCTATTTTTATATATAACATCTTTGAGATATAGTTCACATTCCATACAATTCAGCCACTTGGAGTGTACAATTAAATGGTTTTTAGTGTAGTCACAGAGTCGTGCAACCATTTTCACAATCAGTTTTAGAGCATCTTCATTTATGCCAAAAAAAAAAAAAAAAAGAAAAACCCCACCGTACTCAGTAGTTACTCTCGGTTTCCCCCACCCTCTTCCTCCCAGCCTGAGGCAACTCCTAGTTTCCTTTCTGGGATCTCAAGATTCGCCTTTCTAGACATTGCCCATAGAGGGGATCATAAAATATATGGTCGTTTGTGACTGGCTTCTTTCTCTAAGCTTTATGTTTTCAGACTTAGGCTAACCACGTTGCAGCATTTAATTAGTACTTTATTCCTTCTTTGTGCCAGATAATATTCCATTACATGGACAGAGACCATGTGTAATTTATCCAGCCATCAGCTGATGGAGACTTAGGCTGTTTTCACTTTTGGACTACTACGAATAACACTTTCATGGACGTTTGTGCACAAGTTTTTGTGTGGACACGCTTTTCTTTCTCTTGGGTATATACTTAAAAGTAGAAATTCTGGGTCATATGGTAGCCCACTGTTTTGCAGTTCAGAAACTTGATCTTAACAGAAACTTTAAAGGACTATCTTAAGGTCACCAAGCTCAGAGGAGAGTGCCACGCAGAACCAGAAGACAACACATCAGTTGACAACAGGGTTACTGTTTTCAGGAGACCCGCATCCTCATGCTAGCTATTTGGGGAACATCCTTTCCAACTTCGAGGTATATGAGAAGCTGGAAATTACTCTATTTAATTTTTAACTTAGTACTCACAACAACTCTCTGAGGCTTAGAGAGACTAGGTAACTTGTTTCAGGTTACATAGAAAATAGGTGGAAACAACAGAGTTTGAACCCGAAGCTTGCCTCTTTCCAGAGGTCTCTCTGAAGTACAAGACTGGACATACACTGCTCAACGCCACCAAATATTTGTCCAGTTGTTGAAAATGAGTTGTTTCCAGTGTTTTCCCTCGCAACACTATTCTTTCCGCAAATGGCTGCTTGAGATAAGTGTACACTAACACTCAGTACTTTTATTCTCAGAAGGTGAGCTGGTAAGCCGAATTCTGAAGGTGTCTGCGTGGCTCTCTCCCTGCCAACTTTTTATGAGAAGCTGTTCCCGATCACATTTTCTGGCACATCTTAAAAGCACAGTTAGCAGCATTCAACACAGGTCCTGGATGCCTGCCCTACAGGGACCTTTGATGATGTCTGTACAATTTTGAGGTAAAAAGGGTTCTGCGTCCAGCAGTCCAGAAACGAGGTCCAAATCACCTTTTAAATCCCTCATTTCATTTAACATGAAGGAGGTTGCTGGAGACTTGACATGTTTCCAGACCTGCCGTAGTAGCTCACTCTGGGTCCCACTCCTTTTGAGGGGATGGGTTGCAGACCAGACAGGGTGCTGATCACGGTGTGGTGACTAACCCCACCATCACGGCATCAGCAGTTGCTCATCTCGGAATGACCAGATTTACTGATCATTTGGGGAAACCAAGGATGTATCACCTACACTTTGCTGGAACTCACACATTGAATTACAGAGCCACAGTAAAATATTATGAAATGAAGGCTCACTTGGAGAAGCTTTGTTAAATTTGTTTGATGGGACAATGGTATTGTGATTATGTGAGAAAAAATTGTCTTCTTTTGAGATGCATGCTAAAACATATATTTATATATATATATAATGGTGAAACTGAAGAATAAGAGGTTGCCCCAAAATGGAGAGCCTGTAGGAGGCAGACAGAATTGAGTATTTGATAAAAGTAAATTTTTAAAAATGCGTAACTGTGATTCAAATCATTGAGATTGGACTATGGATGCAGCCTTTCAGATCTGGTAGAAATTATTTACACCAAAGTGCTCAGAGAACATTAAAGATAAACAATAAGGCAAACATATCAATTGAAAAATTTGGTGAGGATAAGTGATAACTCGTGTATCGTGAGATCGAGTTAACATCCCCAAATAAAAAGTTTGCAACCGTCTCAAGCAGTAAAGACTGACGTATGGGGCAATAACCTATCCTTGCAGGAGAAGTGATTCTTGTATGGGTTGTTTTTCATCTTTTGCTCTTGGCTGCTGCCCTCGATAGATCGAGGTTGACGCTTCCAGGATCTATGAGGTTGAATTTAGAGACAAAAGGTACAGATGGGGTAAAGGAGTCTTACCTTTGAGAAAAGGTGAGAATGACTTTCTAATTCTTCATCATGCCATTTTGCTTAGTTCTTTATAAAACATTTTTGGGTGTTCAGTCCTGCCTTCCGCTATTTTCTATCAGCCAGCTATAAGTAAATACCTTGAAACTTTCTTAGAGTTAGTGGCTATTTCTGCCTGCTGCTCAGTCACTTTGAATCATTGAGCATTAACAAATGTTAAAGAAAACTGGAAATTCTTCAGCCATTGCTGACGCCTGCAACACTAACAGGCTATAGCTACTGAATTCCTGGGCTGATGACGTTCTATATTTTTGTGGTGATTATATTTCTAAAGCAAAGGCATATGATCCGATAGTACGACCAACTATTTCAAGTCAGAAGAGTTAGCCCCATACATACTTGACAGTTAAAATAATATTTTCCCAAGCTGCCCCTGTTCATTATTGCTTTCCTTGTTGTGTATTGGGCAGCCTTGACCTTAATCAAACCCTTGCATAAAGATAGAAACCAAAACAAAGAACATGTGTTAAAGAGGGAAAAAAAGCAAATAGCAGTCAAATAACTAGAAATCATGGTGCTTAGATATTTAATATTCTTCAGCAGTTAGATCATTATATTTAATAAACTACTTTTTAGAGCTGTTGTTAGACCGTTTTTGAAAACTGGCTTATAATTTTGGCAGATCTGATTTGCAAGAACAAAAGAGAGAAAAGCGATCTTGCTATATTCAGCACTGGCAAAATTATTCTCAGCGTATTGTGTACAATTTTGGTTTCCCTAATTGAAGAAAGATGTGTACAACTTGGGAATAGTCCCAAAAAATCAACCAAAACATTCAGAGGCTGGAAAAGAAGCCATATGGAATTTATCTTCCAGACATACTCACACAAATGGAAAATAACGAATGTTCAGGTTTATTCACTACAGTATTATTTATAATGACAAAAGATTGGAATCCACCTAAAATTTTATCACAGTGAGACTGGTTAGATGAATTATTGCTCAGCTATTCAATGGAATTTACTGCAGTTGTGAGAAAGATCGAGGAAACTCTTTATCCTGTGTTAGGGACAGATCTCCAGGATCTATTGTTAAGTGAAGCATGCAAAGCACAGAGCCGTGTATGGAGTCTGCTGCCGTAGTGCGGAAAAGCGAAGGAGGGATGGTACAGATTTACACTTGCTTGTGTACGCGTGAGAGCCATCTCCGGAAGTATACACAGGAAATCAGTGACAGCAACTGCTTACCAAGGTGGGTGGGGATTATATGGGTGGGAGATGGAAGTTTAGAGAGACTTGTGGGGAGGGGATAGCTCAGTGGCAGAGCGCATGCTTAGCATGCATGAGGTCCTGGGTTAAATCCCCAGTACCCCCATTAAAAAAAAAAAAAGAATATCATTAAAAAAAAATCATGAAGTTAAAGAGACTTTTTATACCTTTTGATTTTTGATTCTTACAAATGTATTACTTATTTTAAAACTAAATAGATAACTTAGTTTTTTAAATTTTATTTTTGATTGAAGTGTAGTTGATTTACAATGTTAGTTTCAGGCGTTCAGCAAAGCGATTCAGTTATCCATATGCATACATACATATACACGTATTTTCAGATTTTTTTCCATTATAGCTTGTTACAAGAAATTGAATATAATTCCTTGTGCTGTACAGTAGTCCTTGTTGTTTATTTTACATATAGTAGTGCGTGTCCATTAATCCCAAACTCCTAATTTATCCCTCCCCTGCGCCCTTATCCCTTTGGCAACTACAGTTTGTTTTCTATGTCAGTGAGTCTTAAACAGATAATTTCAGATGCACGGCAGAAAAGAGACAAAATAAAGGACGCTGAGAGGGATGAAGATTTGGATTGTGTCTACATTTGTGAAGAGCCCTCAGTAACACATCTTATCTGAGTGTCTCCACAATCAGTGTAAATTACCACATGTTAACTCAATTGCAAAGACAAACAATGAATGAACTGATTGTGCCATAATATAGTTCACTCATGATCCAAAGACATAGCCCTAATTCACGGAAGAGAAGATTGAATTAGTAACTGATTTTCCCAAAATGATGAAAAATTAGCCAATGAAAAAATAATACAATTCACTATTCCCTGGACCTCATCATGTTTGTAAAGCACTTTATAGTTTGCAAACTGCTTTCACATGTCTCATTCGATCCATCTCTCCATCTTTACAAAAACATTATGTGGTACACAAGACAGGAATTTCTATTTCTCACTTTACAAATGAGAAATGGAAAGAAAGAGAAGACAAATGCTTGCTGGTGAAAAGATATCTGAACGTGGAGCTGGCTTGGAAAATGAGGGACAGAGGATGACCAAGGGCTTGCCAAGTCACTGAACTCCTTAAAAGTATTTATAGCTTTAAAATTCTTCTGCTTCCGCTTTTTGCCCAGAGTTATTTCTCAATTATTAATTTTCCTTTGTTCTGGTTCAGAGATTTAGCTGCATTTCTGAGTCATCTTGTTTCTTCATAGCAAAAGGCATAGAAACCCTCTTTATCTTCCATCCATTCTGTCTCAAATTTGCAAGAAGCTCATGGAAGACAGCCGATTAGAATGCAGATTCCTGGCACCTATCTCCAGAGATTCTGAGCCTCTGGGTCTCAGGTGGAGCCTGGGAACATGCTTTTTTATAAGCATGTGACTGTACTTAGTCAGGTGGTCTGAGCCCCGCCCTGAATAATATGCTCAACAAGAAGTGAGGTTATTTGTAACCAGTTACTTTGAGTGGCTGATTAAAACCAAAGAGGCTTCTCAGAGCCTCTCTTTCCGAGCTCATTATTGTTACAGCAAAGAGGCGAAGGCGAGGACCTAGGAATGGTGATGAGCCTGTAGTGAGCTGCAGGGAAATCAGTGGTGACAACACACGATGCTAATGTTTGCCTGGCATTCAGGGAAATGAAAACTCATCAGATTTGTTTTCCTCACCTCTGAAACTCTCAAAATATGAGATTGAACTCGTCTTGGAGAGTCTGAATAAGCTGCCAATTGCTTCTACGGAGAATTGTAAGTGTTGACCATGCCTGTAAAGTCCCCAGTGGCTTGAGATCGGGTTACCCTAGTGACTGCCTCTCTCCCTCTGCAGCACTGCAGCAGTTTGAGCTCCGGCGGGGCACGCCTACTTACAGGTCCCAGATGCCACCTGGAGAAGAGGGACCTGGAAGCCGCAGAGGCCTCTTCATGGAAAACTCTTGTTCAGATTAATCAGTCCTTCTGCACTTCAGTCCTGGTGAAGGCCCTAGTTTGGCTTCCTTCAGAGTTTGTACCAACATTTCTCTTTCTTCAGCTGAACTCTCCGTAAGAGGGTATTTTGTAAAAGCTGCTTTAAAATTACTTAAAATGGCTTAATGCCCAAGGAGCACATTTGTCATTGGCTGAAGGCTTTTATAGTTTTATATAACTTTCTGAGTGTTTTAACTTTGTAGTCATGCCCCAAAGCAATCATTGAAAAGGATATACTTTTATTAATTGAAATAATGAACACTTTATAAGTCGTTCTAATAAAATGGGGTGATTTAAGGTTAAAATGGTATATGGAATCATTTTAGAAAAAGCTATAGTGCTCAATTCTGTAAAAACCAAATGGAAAAATACAGAGGGAGAAGAAACCCAATGAAAAGTTAAATCACAGTGCAGTAGGTGCATAGAAACAATGGGGAAAATTTTAAGAAAAATCTCCTTATTGGTTTTGGAAAGCTGCTTCCATGAGAAGTTTCATTTGCTAACTCTTTTTCCTCAGTTCAAAGATTTACAGGTGTTAGCTTATCTTGTTGCCTTATTTGTCAGTAGAGTTTGTCCTCTGCAAAAATAAGAGTGTTCCTGAGCTGGGACCATTTATTGACCTCATGGAGTCACTGGATGCATACTGGCCAACTTCCTGCCCGCTGTACGCTGTTAGTTGACCAGTAGTCTGCCCTCCAAGAAGGAAGCAGTGACTTAGAAATTTGTCTAAAGACAAAACTGGATTACCTATTACATTTGCCTCAAATCCTTAAACTTTGCTTCATAAATAAACACAATAGGTGAGTAGATCCACTTCTGTCTCTTGGTAAGATCTCTCTCTGAAAATCTTACAACTCAGAGATGTGGGTCAGGACAGAAGCCTGAGTCGCGGACCAGAAGTAGTCTCCAGGGAAGAGTGAGAATTCTAATTAGCGACTTCTGTCTCCATCATTCGTGTCTTGTCCGCAGCTTCCTCATCCAGAGTTGCACCCGCACAGGTTTTTCAAAGTTAGGAAGATGACGGCGGGGAGTTTGGAAAGTGTGGGCAACGATACAACTGCTGGCCTGGGATTCTAGACCAGCACCGCGTAACTGCTCTTTCTGGGACACGGACGTGTTCTACATCTGGGCTTCCAGCTTGGAAGCCCCGGCCACGTGTGGCTTTTGATTAGATGGAAATGTGCCTAGTGTGATTGAAGAACTGAATTTTAAATTTTATTTAGTTTTAATGAATTTAAACCTAAAGAGCCACATATTCCTAGTTGTCCTATATCGGACAGTGCAGTTCTAGAATTTCAGGTGATTTTCCCAGCTAGGAGAGGCCAAATTCAGATTTCCTGACTGGTTGTGTATTGAAACCTTGATCTTAACCAACTCCTGAGTTTGATTCAAACTCAGAGAAGTAGGTGGTTGAAAAGTAAAAGCATGGAGAGAAAAAAACACCTTCATCTATTATTGGAGCACAAGAAGAACATGTAAACAATTCTAGCCCAATTTGACAGCAAAATTCAGTTGATCACCTAAATATTTGGTATTTATACAACACCAAAAAGCTATTGTGCTTTTTCCCCCCCTAAATTGAATGGAGTGAATTGGCAGATGAATTTGGCATTATGTAACACGGTGAAATAGAAATGAAAAACAAACACCAGGCAGGCCTAAGTGGATGTGGATTAAATTAAATATTTACACCCTACACAACAGATCTTTTGTAAAGAACAATTTTATAAACCAGAAACTTCAATGATAAAAGGGTGGTGGTTGATAATGGTACAGATGGTGAGTGGATATGCAAAAAACAGTTGAAAGTGGTATTTGAAAGACTAAAGTTTGTGAAGTTAAGAAATGTGCCTTAGAAATAAATGTTACCTGTAATGAAAAAGAATATGAAAATGAATATATGTATGTACATGTATGACTGAACTATGCTGTACACCAGAAATTGACACAACATTGTAAACTATACTTTAATTAAGAAATAAAATAAAATAAAAAGAAAGAAATGAGTTAAATTGAGTGACGGCAGGTAATGTGTTTAAAGTAGCTTTCCAGTAAATGCTTATTAAATGTTGGTGATTTGCTATAGTATTGAGTATCTACCACATGCCTGGTGGGTTTTAAAAAACAGCTTTATGGAGGTAAGATTTAGATATAAATTTCCACTATTTTAAGTGTATATTCAGTGACTTTTAGTAAATTTACAGTTGTGTTCATCCATCCCCACAATCCAATTTCAGAGCATTTCCATCACCCGGGAAAGCTCCCTCCTGCCCGTCTTCAGTTCCTCTCCCCTACCCCCACCCCACCCCCCGCCCCCAGTGGCGCTCAGCCCCAGGCAACTCTAACCTACTTCAAGTCTCTATAGATTTGTCTTTTCTTGGTTTGCCTTTCTTCGTGTAAATGGACTCATCCAACATGTGATCTTTTCTGTCTGGCTTCCTTCACTTGGCATAATGTTTCTGCGGTTCACTCATGAATAATGCTGCTATGAACACTCACACATAAGTCTTTGTGTGGACATATGTTTTCATTTCCCTTAGGGAGATGCCTAGGAGTAGAATTGCTGGATTGTATGGTAAATTTATGTTTAACTTTTTAAGAAACTGCCCGACAGTTTTCCGAAGAGGCAGCACCATTTTACATTCCTACCAGCAAAGTCTCAGAGTGCCAGGTGTTGTGAAATTATTTTGCTAAGGTATGTGCAGTCAAAACATAATCACCATTTTATAGGTGGGAAACCTGAGGCTGAGAGAGCTTAACTGACTTAGAGGAAGTCACACAGCCTTGACAGAGCCAGTGTTCAGCCAGGTCTGATTAGACAGCCCAGCCTTTTTCTACTGGGGAGCTGGGCTCTGTGCAAGGCGTTCGCTTTCCCAGGGGAGTTGGGGGAGGGTGGGGCAGTCACTTTGCTCTGGGTTCCCTCTAAGGAGCCAGGTGAGTAATGAGGCCTCAGGCCGGGGAAGGTGTCTGGTCTTTTTGCCACCTGGCCCTGGACACCAAGCCCCGGAAATGACTGACGTGACTCACTGACTTCTTGAAGTTGAGAGTGAAACTTCTGTCCTGCTTAATGAATGACCCAGCAAATGAGGAAGCTGGGAGAAAGAAGGAGGGCCCCATCCCTGTGAACTTTGACAGTCTCATAATCGCTTGGCTGGCGCAGGCACGGGGAGAGGAGAGTTTGGCTCTCCCCTTGTCTCCGAGCCGGCAAGTCGTTAGTTACTGAAATCACAGCCAATAACAAGTCCAGGCAACTGCTGACTGCATTGTTCCTGGTGCCTTGTTTTGTATGGTTGGTCAAAGCCCAAACAGCAGGGTGTGTAAAGTGATTACATAAAGACGTGGGAGACAACACAGTCAAACTGAGGAGATTAAGCAAGAATGATTGCTTTCGTATACATATATATTTTTATTGAAGTCGAGCCAGTTTACAATGTGTCAGTTTCTGGTGCACAGCATAATGCTTCAGTCATACACGAACACACACAAACCCAGATTCGTTTTCATATTCTTTTCCACCATAGGTGACCACAAGATGTTGAATATCACTCCCTGTGCCAAGAATGATTGCTCTCAAGCTTGGAGTTTTCTTGGGTGTGAGCCACCCCGTCCACCTTGCTCAGCCCTGCCTTAAAGCTTCCTCTGCTCCAAACAAAAACCAAACAGACAATTATTGCTTTCTATAATCTTTACCTTCAGCAGAATTTTAATAGAAGTCCATCTTTTCTTATTCATAGCTTTCTACCTGACCCACTCCTGGGGCCTCATGTTCAGGGAAATGAGCATGGGGCTTGGCATTTCCCTCCGTCCCTCCTCCCCAGCAGGGGCCGTGTCTTGTTCTGCTTCTGTTCCCTGCAGTGCTAAATGTGATGTCTTGTAACCTCAGACCTTCATCTTCTCTCACCTGGACTATTGCAATCCGCCTCCCGGTGGTCACCCTCCATCTGTATCTCCTCTCTATGGCCCATTTTCCACTGTCTCCTGAATTATCTTTCTAAAACACATCTTTTCATTCAAAGAGAAATGCTGACTTGTTATTATTGAATGAGATTCATGGTGCTGCAAATACGGCCAAGGCAGCACCATGCGTGTCTGTGCATTTAAAGATGCCCACTGATTTATGGAATGGTCAAAATAAAAGAAAAAATAGATTTTTTTTAAAGGTTTTTTTTGGGGGGGGTTAGTTAGTTTTATTTAGTTATTTTTAGAGGAGGTACTGGGGATTAAACCCAGGACCTCCTGCATGCTAAGCATGAGCTCTGCCACTTGAGCTACACCCACCCTCCCCAACATAGAAGTTTAAAGGCAGCCAATTGCTGGCAATCCACATTCTTCAGCAGGTTGTAAAAGACGGTCTGCATCCTGGCGCAGGAACTCACTTCTCCCTACTCTCTCCCCGCTCCTGCTCTACCTAAAAGGACATCTTACTCACCCTCCTTGTGTTTTCTAGCACCTGTGGCGGGCCTGGGCATAAAGCAGTGTTCACTAAATACCGCGTGGTATTATTAAATGTTGGTGATAATAGATGACAGTTGTGTTGACCTGTTAAGGGCTGTATTCATTTCACAAGTCTTCAAAGGAGACATCTACGAGTTCCTAGGAATTTATTCATACCAGAGGAGGTATAAGAATGGTATATAAATGACATTTAGTTTTTCTTCCCCTCAGAGTGAAACCACTGAATCTTTCAACCTGAGTCTTCAAAAATGTTAAAGGCCAAATCTTTATTTTAAAATTGCAGAAATACCCACCCCTCAAAGTAGACAAAGCTTATAAAAGAAAGAGCGGGGTGCTAAGTTTCCTCAGGTTAGACAGTGTGGTGAAACGTAATTAGAAAGGATTTAATGGTCATTTAAACTTGACCTGCGAGCTGTTTTCTTAGGAAAACAAAAATAAATAAATAAAGGAAAAAAGAATAAGTGAAAGGTCTCGATAGGATATCAAAGTTTGCTCAGGCTTACAGGCTACTTGGGAGTTGGCATTCCACAGTTCCATCAGTGCTGTTCTGGGAAATGGATGAGTTAAAAGACCACCAAGATAATCTTAAAATTTAGCTAATTTCAGATTAGTATATACTTTGTAAATTTAATGGTATATTAATGATTTTATCATGAAAATGTTTTATTCAGTTACGTGTATGACCACCCGCATTAGCAAGTTGACATTATAATAGAACTAAGTATTAAACCCTTTCATTGTTTATTGACAGGCATTATTTACAAACTAAACTGTGGACCCCCAAAAACTAGAAAAAAGTTGTAGCAAATTTGACAACAAATTAATATATTGTTATATCAAAAGCTATTAAGATGGGATAAAACACTGTCTCAAAAGGTGTTGATGGGCGAAAGTCATGAAAGACAGATCACAAAGGAGATAATATGTTTAACTGATAATATGGAAAAATTAACCAATTCCAACTTCCCCAGAAATCAGGGTGCCACCTTTTGCTGAGCAAACTAACTGAAGTTAAAGAAAAATGTAGCAATATCCACAGCTGGTAAAATGTGTGATAAAACAAGGAGCTAATATATTTCTGGTGGCAATATGAAATTGGCACAATCCTTTTGTAATGCTGTTTGGTAATATATGTCAAGAATCTTAAAAATCTTCATGCTTTTTTGATAATTTCACTTTGGGGATTTATACTAAGGGAATAATCCTACATGAAGAAAAAGATAAAAAATGCAGAAAGATACTTGTCAAAATATTATAGGTGCAAATTAAGTGCAAATCACTTAAATAGTCAACACAAGAGATACTATTGTATATTTATTTGATGAAATATGATATAGCAAATATGACTTGACGTGGATGACTCCCAAAACAATACCGAGAAGGAAATAAAAGCAAGTTGTAGAATATATACTGTGTGATACTAACTACGCAAATTTTGAATCATGCAAATATCACTACATGTGACTTTGGGATACATACATTTGTGGTACAAGTATACAGACACGCAAGAACTGAACAATCACCAGATTTAAGAAAGTAGTTAGTATACTAGAGAGAGGAAGCTGCAAATGAGGAAGATTACACAGAAGGTATCAATTGTATTGTATGTTCTTTTAATTCGTTCTTACGCTCCAGGAGGTTATGTGGACTTTCATTCTATTATTCTTTATGTTTTTGTATGTCTGAAATATTTCATGATACATTTAAAATATTATGTAACTATCAGAAAGTTACACATAAAGCCCATATAATAACATGGGAAATAGGTGTGCTATAACTTTACATTAAATTCAAAATGATTATGACTATGTTCAAGCCACCAAAAAACCTGGCAAAGGAAGACGCCCCCAAAATGAACACTTTTCCTTCCAGATGGTGGTGTTAATACTTCCTTATTTAAAAATGTTTTCGTCTATTTTTCTTTTATGACCAGAATTGTACTATAATTTAAAAATAGTAAACCTGTTTTTAAAAACAAGCACAACATTTTAATTGGGTATTAAACCATCTGGAGTATTATAGTGCCTCTGATTTGTAAATTAATGTGCTGCTTAGCTTGGAATCTAGCATCACGTGTGAGCCGTAGAAGGATGGAGAAAGCAGAGATGAGGTTCACAGGTACCCATGTTTGTTGACAAAGGTGTGTGAAGCCGGGTGGACCAAGGGTTGCTCTAGGGGTCCGTGAAGTTTATGCGGATTATTCTGACGGTTGTGGCTAGCTGAAGTTGGCTTCCAGTGAGACTTGAAGTAGCAGCAAGTTTCCTCACACCCAAAATGTGCAACATAAATTAACTCTGTTGCAAGAAAGAATAAATGAATAAGAATAGGTCAGGGCTGACATTGAAATTGAGGCTCTGAGCTCAAGCTTAGATATTAGAACCTTTTCGTAATTCCCGATGACTTTGAGAACTCTAGAATGCTCACAGGTCTTTGAGAGCATCTGCTTTAACTTGCTCATGTGACAACTGAGCAAACTAAATGCCAGCCAAGTAAGCAAAGGAATCAACTACTCTTGACTTTAATCGTATTAGTTCCAGTGTCAAATCAAGAACAAACAGTGCCCTAACATTTTCACAGAGAAATATGCTACAAATTCCTTGGCCTGCTCTTTGCCAGTCACTGAAAACCCTTGACAATCTGGCTCCAACCTGTTTTTCTACCTTATCTCACACTAATTCTTCAGAGAAGCAAGGAGTTTCTGTTACACTCTGCTTCCCAGCCTCCCCGCTCTGTGTTGACACTGTTTTCCCCCTCTCAGTAAAGCCCTCGTCCCTTTTCTCTGCCTATTTCAAACAATCCATCTTTGAAGGTACAACTAAAACCCTTGGTGGGTTGGTTATTAGCCAGATGTAACATAATGAGTGTCTTGATTTGGCTGATGGGTGTGGAAACAGAGTATAATGCAAAACGCTTGTGAAAGATGGAGAAGAATGAAGGAGCCATGGGAAATAATAATTAAAAAAATAATAATGGTGAATGCTAATTACTAACATTGATGGCATGCTTACTATGTGCTAGACCCTGTGTTAACCATTTACAGATTCATTATCACACTTAATAATAATCTCAGTAACTCTGAAATGGTGTATCAGTTGGGATTGCGTTACAGGTTACACATAACCAAGAGTTTAAAGAAGTCAGGTTGTGGGGTTTTTTTTAATTGAGTAATAGTCAGCTTACAATATCGTGTCAATATCCAATGTAGAGCACAATTTTTCATACATATATTCATCATCGCATTCTTTTTCACCATGAGATACCACAAGATCTTGTATATATTTCCCTGTGCTACACAGTATGATCTTGTTTATCTATTCTGCATATGCCTGTCAGTATCTACAAATTTCAAACTCCCAGTCTGTCCCTTCCCACCCCCCTCCTCCCTGGCAACCACAAGTTTGTGTTCTATGTCTGTGAGTCTGTTTCTGTTCTGTATTTACGTTTGTTTTGTTTTTTTTTTTTGGATTCCATATATGAGCAATCTCATATGGTATTTTTTTTTTTCTCTTTCTGGCTTACTTCACTTAGAATGACATTCTCCAGGGACATCCATGTTGCTGCAAATGGAGTTATGTTGTCGTTTTTTTATAGCTGAGTAGTATTCCATTGTATAAATATACTGCATCTTCTTTATACAGTCATCTGTTGATGGACATTTAGGCTGTCCATTTTGTTTTTTGGGGTTTTTTTTTTTTTGCTTCTTCCATTTAATAAGGAGCCCAGTCCAGTTTTATGTGTGACTCAGTGATGTCACCAAGAATCCAGGCTTGTTCTGTCTTCTTTCTTCTCAAGGACCTCCAGCAACATCTTTTTGGTCAGAACTATGTTTCATAATTACCTCTAGCGGCAAGGGAGGCTGTGAGATCGCCAAATACAATTTCATTAATAAGGAAGGAGGAGGCTATTTTGGTAGGCAACCTGCAATGTCATCTTCTTTCTACAGATAAGGGAAATGAGTAGAAGAATGCTGAGAAATAGTGTTGGAAGTAGGTCTGACAGTGGAGCCCAAATTATTAACCATTTACATTACATGGCACTATTTAAAAAATGGCTTTGAAAAAAATTAAAAATAAAATCAAATAAAAAATGGCTTTGGCCCTGCTCTCCACTTAAGATGGGGTGTGAACAACTGGAACACACTTTGTGCTACCTTTTCCTCCTTTGGTACCTTCCCTTCCTCTTCGCTGCTGTCTTTTCCCCTCGAATCTCAGAGGGGAGGCTGCAGTTCTTGGTAAGGGCCGGAGGGAAGAAAACCTGTGTAGTTCTTTATTTTCTTTCCCATTTGAAATCCTTGATAATTGTTTTAGTAAACAAGAGAAGGTGACTTAATAGGATTTGGTAAATGATTAAGTGTGGAGCTTGACATAGAGTCAAATGAAACCTTAAGATTTGATCACAAGTTGTTTGGATCATGGAAAATGCATATGAATAAGACAGGGGGAGGGTAGGGGTGGGAAGGGATAAATTTGGGAGTTTGAGATTTGCAAATGTTAGCCACTATATATAAAAACAGATTTAAAAAGCAAATTTCTTCTGTATAGCACAGGGAACTATATTCAATATCTTGTAATAACCTTTAATGTAGAAGAATATGAAAACAAATATATGTTATGTACGTGCATGACTGGGACATTGTGCTGTGCAGCAGACATGGACACATTGTAACTAACTATACTTCAATTAAAAAAAAGAAAAGAAACTCTAAAAAAAAAAAAGAAAGGGGGGATGGTAGAAGTCAGTGGCAGAGTACATGCTTAGCATGCACGAGGTCCTGGGTTTCAAAAAACTAAATAAGTAAATAAATAAACCTAATTACCTCCCCCAAAACAATTTTAAAAATAGTGTTAAACAAAAGAAAGGGGAATTATTAGTTTAATTTCTTGCGTTAAGCTTCAGGTGTTGGCAAAGCTTCCAGATAGGTATTGATCATCGTGGGTGAGTCAATCGTAAAAAGCAGATGAGAAGAAAAGATGAACGTTCCAGAAAGAGATGATCCTGTCCCCACTGGAATAATACAGTATATTTGTTTTGCTGATTTCTACACCTGTTTGTATCAAGGCTTTGTATGCCTGAGGATGAAAAAAGAGAGGGCAATGTTTCACAGCCATGAAGACAGTGAAACAATAACAATCTTTTCCTTTTTAATGACCAGAAGCATCCATTTATATCTATGTCTGCTCTTTGGGAACAGACAGCATCTTATGAAACTCTTTCTATGAACCAATTCTGTGGATGGGGGGAGGGATGGAAGAAACACAAAAATAGGGAATTCAATCAGAGAGCTCCCATGAGCTATGACATCTGCAAAAATCAGCTTCAGACCTCGCAGCAGTGGGAAAGGGTGTGACTCATCATCTCATGAATATATTCTTTACTCCAAGGATGGTAAAAGTCAGCGCTGTGTTTACTCTCCTGTCTTTGTCAGACACTGGGTGTTCTGACACACATGGTGTTAGAATCTTCTCAATGGGTGAGACTTCTGAACTCTCTGGCCATGTCCTATTTTTTGCTGTTATTTAAAGTAACAGCAGCAGCAGCATCACCTTAAATTTTGTTAGAAATGCAGAATCTCAGACCCCACCCAGACCTTCTGAATTCTAATCTGCATTTTAAACAGGATCCCCACGTGATCTGTATGTTTTGAATTAAAATTTCGGAAGTGCTGATGCAGCCAGTTAAGAAAGTGTATGGAATGCAATGTGAGGTCCCTGGGTTTTCAGTAATTGTCATAAGACAGTGATCGTTGGTCTTAATGGAATCGTGGGCTCCCTGGAATGTGCTGGAAGCCATGAAATCTCCTCTCACAAGAGATGCACATAAGAACTTGAACGTGGTTCTTTACCTGAAGGTTTTTAGAGGGATTCATAGTCTCAAGGCTAAAAGCCAGGATCTAACTTTCCTTGTCTAACCTGGGGGAACACTTTCCAACAACTGGCATGTGAGAGGGCTGACTGAGGCATGAACACAACTGTATTGTTGAGATGCTTTCATGTGTGTGCGACTTTTGTGAAAAGAAACAAAACTAAAAAGTATTTTTCCTGGAAACCTAGTCACTAGCAACTGACTGCATTTGTAGGTATTAGTGGTTCATGTTACTTCCTGGTGAGGAAATAAAAACATTTAAATGTAAAATAATTTGATTTGGTCTGGACTAAAATGAAAAGAAATTTGATACCAGACTAGAATTTGAAAGCAGCCTTGAGGGAAAAGACTCCAGCTTAATTCTCAAGCTCTTGGTTGGTTATTTTAATGTGATAAGAAAGAGAAGTTGAGAGAATATTTACATTCCATGACCACAGGAGTAGAGTAAATAAAAAACACTGTGAAGAAACAGAAAAGGTCTTACTTAAATTTAAATCTGTGCAGGACCTGTCTCTTGTTAATATTTTCTGAGAAGGAACAAAAATCTTAAGCACCTTAAAATCCACACATCATGGTCGGCATTTGAGCACAATGGAGTTTCCCCCTCATTTTTTTTTTTTTTTTTTTACTGTCTCCTACTTTTAATCATCAGAGAAACGTGGTCCTCACTAACAGAGGATTATTTCTCTAACCAATGGCACTCGCTTAGTTTCCTCTCAGTCTTCAAAATTATTCATCCATGGCCCTGGTAACAGTATCACTGTATTTTACTCTTCTTTATTGCCATATGTGCTGGAAAAATCCACCCCAATTTTTTTTTCATCTGATTTGCATCAGCAATATCTATTTCTGAGGATTATTCATGGATTACCCATAAATATTCAGAAGAGTGTTTCTGTGGATCTTAATCTTTGCTACATTAGGCTTAGGGTTTTGTTTTCTAAAAACATTTCCATTTCCCTTCTCCCACTCAGCATAAGACTAACCCCAGTTTGCTGTCTGGTCAGCCAGTATATCTGCAATCCACATAAAAGGCTCAGCAAGCCGAAGTGCACATGCGAAAAGAAGGGCTTAACTCAAAATAGAAATTGCCCTGCATTTATTTTTAAAAATTAAGCTTGAAGTAAACCTAAAAGGGTGCTCTGAAGGTTTCTTTGTGAAAATTCTTAGAGAGTGTTTTCTTTCATGTTTTCTGGGAGCTATCTTTTTGGTCATTCACATCTCCTTGGCTTATGCTAGTGAAATTTTTGTTACCATCATTATTTGTTTTGTTTTTCTCCCCTTTTCCTCCCCAATTCTTTTTCCCCATCAAAATCCGCAGATGTCTGTCTCCTCTACCCAGTGCCATGTCCTTCTGTGATTTTCGCCCATGATTGTTCAGCTGGAGGTGAAGCCAAATCACAAACAGGAGGAAAAAGTTGGCAGAAGGCCACGATGTGTTTAAAACGGCTACATTTAACACTGCTCTTGGCTTCTGCCTAGAAAATGACCTTCTCTCATGAACAACCAGGAATCCAGCTACTCCAGCGGGTTAGTGACAAGTGAAAGCATCCAGGGGGCTTCTGGGCTGCTACCTACCCAGCACCTTGGAACTGAACAGAAGAGATGGGACAAAGGAGAGTCATAGATGGCCCCGCTGTGTTTCCTGCTGTCAGTGAGGAGGCCAGAGAGGATCCAAAGTCATCTTGGCAAGTGAGCAGACCACAGGCAACGTGGTAAAGCAGGTCAGGTGTGCCTGGAGCAGAAACCTCGGTCCCTGGGATCCAGAAAATCCTTCTTAATTACTGAGTCATCTCACTTTTAAAAAATTTTTTTGTTTGTTTTTTTGTTTCTGGTTCATCTTTCTGAGTCATCTCACTTCTTCAAGGACAAAGCTAAATGTGTAGCAGGCTCCCCACACCTGCGTATTTTTCTATGGTGCTTCCAATGATCTTAGTTACTATTAAGGAAAACTGTTGATTTGTATTCAATTATTCTGTGTGTGGTCACCATTTCAAACTCTCTTACAGACTTAGTTGTATAGCAACACATATTCTCTGGATTTCTGCACACAATGCTGATCCCGGCCCAACCCTTTCCAATAATTATGTCTTATTTTAGTTTTATATTTCCTTGCATTGGTTTGAACTTTTGGGGTAGTGTTAAATAGCTGTAATAAATGTGGCATTGTTGTTATCTCCTTTTAATAGGAATGTCTTAGTCGATGATCGTAAGTTGTACACTATAGTGGGTTGAATTGTGTCCCTCCAAAAGATGTGTTACGTCCTAACCTTCAGTTCCATGAATATTAATTTTGGGGGGGAATAGAGTCCCTGCCGATGTAATCAAGTTAAGGTGCGCCCTAAATGCAGCGATCGTTGTCCTTTTAGGAGAAGGAGATTTGGAGACACGCATACACAGAGGGAAGACAGTCACGTGATGGCTGAGGCAGAAATTGGAGTGATGACTCTACAGGCCAACGAATGCCAAGGGTTGCTGACCACCAGCGGGAGCTAGCACAAGGCAAGGAAGGACTCCTCCCCAGAGCCTTCAGAGGGAACATGATCTTGCCAGTATCTTGTCTTCGAACTTCTGGCCTCGAGAACTGTGAGAGAACAGATGTCTATTATTTCAGGCCATCCAGGTTATGGTAATTTGTTCCTAGGAAAGTGATACAGATACCGTTTGTATTTTAATATAGATATTTAAGAAGAAGAACACTTCTTTGATTACATTTTAGAAAATTAACAATGAGTATTCTATTGAATATTTGCTAAATATGTATTTATTTATATAGTTTTTAAATCTCTCTCTCTCGCTCTCTCTCTCTCTCTATATATATATATACTCATTTTTTGGTTGGGTGGGGAGAGATAATCAGGTTTATTTGTTTATTTTTAATGGAGGTCCTGGGTCCTGAACCCAGGACCTTGTGCATGCTAAGCATGCGCTCTACCACTGAGCTATATACCCTCCCCACTGAATGTCTTTATATTTTTTTATGCACAGAGATTATTTTATGTTTTTTATACTGCAGTCTTTTTCTTTTTCTTTTTTTGCTTGGCACTCTCCTCCGTTTTCCCGTTCCTCCCTGACTCACATACCCGAGTAACTGTTCAATATTTTTTCTCCATGCTCAACCATATGCACAACACATAGACATGTATTCATAAAGGTACAGTTATTCACATATACATAAACACACGTAAACATACCGGGGTTTTGCCATTATTTGTTTTTTTCAAAAATGAGCTATGACACATGTGACAGTCTGTTATATGTGTCACCTTGGTTACTCCGTCAAACACTAACCTAGGCGTTGCTGCAAAGGTATTTTGTAAATGTGATTGAAATCAATAATCAGTGACTCAGTAACACGGGTGGGGCCCCCCCAGCTGAAAAACCTGAAGAGCAGAGCTGGAACTTCAGGGGAAGAGAAGAAATTCCACCCTGGAAAGCAGCTTCAACCGGGGTCAGGGGCTTCCAGCGGCCCCTCTGGACAGCCTGCCCTCTGGACTCTGGACCTGTCTAGACAGCCCCCACCGCTGTGAAAGCAAATCCTGCAATAAATTCCTTAACATATGTCCCTGCTTGTTCCGTTTCTCTAGCTGAGTCCTGACTGATACAAAACACTCTTCTCATTTTGCCTTCCTAGTTCGACGATACTCGCTCCCAGCCCATTGATTCAGTTATAGCTCATTCTTATCTAAAAAAAATTTTTTTAGGGGGGAATTAGACTTATTTATTTTTGTAATGGAGGTACTGGGGATTGAACCCAGGACCTTGTGCATGCTAAGCATGCATTCTACCACTGAGCTACACCCTCCCCCACTGTAGTTCATTCTATTTAACAGCTATATACTGTTCTATGGTGTGGATGTACCATTATGTTTTAACTATTGCCAGTTTTTTTTTTTTTTTGGTCACTACAGAAAATGCTACATTAAACATCTTATATTGGTGATTTTCTTTCCTGTAGATAGAATCCAAAGATGGTGAGTGCTGAGGTACGTAATTATGTAGGTATCTCCTGTCACTGGTCTATACGTATATACACAATTTTAATTGATGCTACTACCTTGCTTTCCAAACAGACTGGAACAACTCACAACAGTACCACATTGTGTGGAGGCACTCTAACAATAGAATTAATTTTAATTTAATTTTTTTCTGATGAATATAAGGTAATATCCAATAATTACTTTAATTTCCATTCCTCTGATGCCTGTCTTCATATATCCCCCACCCCACCCCCATGCCCGTGTCTCTACTTTCTCTTCTTTTAAGGACACCAGCCACTGGGTTAGGGCCCAGCCTATCCAGAGTGACCTCATCTTAACTAATTATTTCTGCAAAGACCCTACTTCCAGATAAGCTCACAGTCACAGGTCCCAGATACGGACTTGGGGAAACACTACTCAACCCATGACTAGTGTCAAACACCCAGTAACACTCCCAGTCACCCACACCGGCCCCCCCTCATGTTCCTCTTGCCCCAGCCCTAAGCGTGAAGCTCTGAACTACTCCGGCCGGGTCACAAACTCACTATTTCTCTGCAGCCCACCCTGTTCCAGCACCAGACATCCCCCTTCCTCAAAGTGCAGACCTGAAGCCAAATGACTGGCCTTTTGCTTTTTATGGACTATTATTTTGTTTTATTATTTTGAACTTACACAGAAAAGATGCAAAAATTGCACCTGCATTCCCACACACTTCTCATGCAGGTTTCCCATATGCTGACATCTTAGCCGTACATGCACATATATTTTCTTTCTGAACTGTTTGAGAAAACAGTGCAGATACACTTCCCCTTTACTCAGTGTATATTTCCTAAGAGCAAGGATATACTTTTATATATCCAGGGGACTGGATACTGGGCAAAATCAGGACATTGATATTTATATAGTATTATTATGTAACCTACAGATTTTATTCCAACATGACCAGTGATTCCACTGGTGTTCTTTATATATGTAAACAAATAAATTTTTTTTTTCCTGGTCCAGGATCCAGCCCAGGGCACACGTTGCATTTAGCTTTAGTCTCCTTCAGTCTGGAGCAGTTCCTTAGGGTTTGTCTTTCATGGCATTAACTTTTTTTAAGGTGAGTACAGGCCAGTTATTTTGTAGAATGTCGCTCAGCTGGGGTTCGCCCATGGTTTCCTTACAGCTAGAGTCAGGAGACAAACTTCTGGCAGGCGTACTGCAGAGCGGCATCCTTCTCAGGGCACCACATGCAGAAGCACATGGTCTCCATGGTTCTATTCCTGAGGACAGTGACTTTGATCACAATGATGGTATCTGCCAAATTTCTCCACTGTAAAGTCATTATTTTTTCCTTTGTAATTAATAAGCACCTTTTGTGGAGATATTTTGAGGCCATGTTGATATCAAACCATCAAATTTTCCTCCATTAGGTTTAGCCCCCATGGCTCTTGAACAGCTTGAAAAAATTTAATAATTGTTAACGTTGCTGCCAAATGATGTTTTCTTTTTCCAGCATTCCTTTTTCTTTGATTAGTTTGCTTCTTTCTGTAATGATGAGCTTTCCCTTTTTACTCATTGACTTTGTTTTCAGCCTTTGTAGAGTCCTCCTGCGTTGCCAGCTCTGTGATGCATTCAGAAATGGTCTTTCACAAATAGCGCATGGGGCATTTTCGTTGTTTTTATTGGCCTGTCTGATCTGTTATACTGTTGGCAACACACGTCACTCTTTCCCTCTCGTTCTTTCTTCACACTGTTCTTACTAGGCTTCCTAACCCTCCCCTGAAGCTGCTGCTGACCAATGACCGGCTACGTCCACCTCCACCTTTCCAGGCCCACAGGTCACCTGCCTTTATCTTTCTTTACCTCTCAGCATCATTAGCTGCAGCTGACAACTGCATCCTTCAAACACTCGCTTCCCTGACTTCTCTGACACCGTCGTCTTCTGCTCCCCTCCTGTTTTACTGGCCTTCACTATCTCTGCTTGGCTCCCCTCCTGTCTCTCACCTCTAAATTCAACAGCTCCCAAGAGCTTAGTCCTGGACCCTCTCATCTTCACTATACGCTCTCTCCCTCATCTCATTAGGTGACCTTATCTAACTAGACTTCATATAATCCTGTGTATTTGAGTACAATTTATAGTGTGGTGAATTCTAAAGTTGTATTGCAGCCCCGATCTCTCCTTGAATTCCAATTGCCTCTACAGTATGTCCAATTGGATTCCTAAAAGATATCTCAAATTTGACAGGACACAATAGAACTCTTAGTCCTGTCTTCCCAACCTCAGTTAAGCCATCCACATTTACTTGGTCACTTGAGTCTCAACTTTATAAGTCATTCTTTTTGTTTAATTGAAGTTTAGTTGATTCACAATGTTGTGTTAGTTTCTGGTGTAGAGCATAGTGATTCATGTAAGTGATTCTTGATCACTCTCTTTTCACTAGAAACCCTGACTCTGTTCCATTATCTTATCTATTTGCAAGTTCTTTGGCTTTGCCTCCAACAGATACCTGCTGTCCACACGAATCCCCCCTTTACACGGGTCCTATTGTAGTCAAGATCACCGTCATTTCTTGCTTAAAGCATACTGCATCAGACCCTTAACTATCCTCCTTGCCTCTTGTTTCTCATCCCCTCCTCCAACTGGATAAGCTTCCTAGAGCAGGGGAGTTATCTTTAAACAAAATAAAACAAAACATTGTATCACACCCTTGCCTAAAACCTCCAACTATTTTAAATTACACTTAAAATACAATAACAACTCTCATACTATGGCCTCCAAAGCTGCTTAAGATCTGGCCCTTGCCTGTTTCCCCAAGTTTCCTTGAATCACCGTTATTTCTTGTCCTGTGTTCCAGGGACTCAGGCCTTCTCACGTTTTCCAGTGTGTTGGAGCGAAAACTTCATAAAGGCAGGATTCTTACGTGCTGTGTTTTCCCTTGTGTCTATGGTGTTAGCTGTCAAATCTCAAAGCACCTAGGACAGTGCCTGGCATAGCATAAGCATTCAATGAACATTCATTCACTGGAAGAAGGAATGAATATATGCATGCTTTTTTTTTTCTCCCCATGCGTTTACATTTGCTGGTCTCAGACTGGAATGTTCTTCAAGATCTTAGCATGGAGGGCGTTTTTGTTTTTCCATCAAGTCTCAGCTCAAATGTTAGCATCTTAGAAAGGATTTCTTTGACACCCATATTTAGATTGCCAGCACTCTCCTCCCCTTTGCGTTTTCTTGCTTTATTTTCTTCATAGAACTTATCATCACCTGAAATTATCTTATTTATTTATCAATTTTCTTCTGTTACCTCCAGTAGACTGTAAGCTTCGTGAAAACGGGGGCTTTTTGTTTTGTGCTGTTTCGTTTTTTGGTTCCCCATCCCAGCCTCATTGTTTAGAACAGCGCCTGGTACAATAAATTCTTGTTGTATACCAAAAGATGTGAATTTTGCTGTGTGCAAATTAAGAAACTTACATAAAAGGCAGATTCCTGATTCTCATTCCAAATCTTACGAATAAAAAAAAAAAACAAAAAACCCTGGGGTGGTGTCTGCCTGTCGTAGTCATGCCCTCTGAAGTTTTAGACAATTTCTCCAAGTCCATGAGGGTAACTTGGTCTCTTTAGTCCAGACAGCCTCATTCCTCATGGCAGTTTCCCCTTTTGAAAGGGTTCCTTGGTGTCATTTCTGGTCAGCAGATCTGTTGTGAGGATCCTAACCCATTAGAGAGGATTTAATAATGTTAAATCTCAAAAAGGGAGTTCTCTCTTGAGGCCGGGGGTAGGGAAATAGATCTGTCCATCTCTGGCATCGTTTGCCTGCTCCCAGTGACCCTTAACCGGTATCATCTTTCCCAAGGCAACTGACTTCCATGAGTCTATACATCCAGTGAAAAGGTAATAGCATCGCTCACTATAAAGTCTGCCTCATCAGGCCCCAATTTATGCTTTCTCTTCAGTTCGATTCAACAAGTGTTTACTGACAGCCTGCACAGAGCCTGCGGACTAACAAGACACAGGCTAGTCATCAAGTTGCTTACAAGGCAGTCAACTGCCTTGAAGTTTGAAAATCATAGTGTTCTCCCAAATTTTCAACTTTGTTTCCAGTTTTTAAAATAAACGAAACAGTAAAGAGGATATTGTTGAAAGACTATTAGACCCCGCCCTCCGCCCTGGGTCTTTTCTATTCTTAAGTCTTTTACTTAGCTGTACTTTTTTCCTTGGTTAGCTAACAGTTTGGCAATTTTGTATGTTTTACCGTCATTAATACTTTTATCTGTTTAAATTCTAGTGTGCTAAGTATTTTACACGTAAATCTCACTTAATCTTCAAAACAAGGTAGCAAGGGAGGCGTCACACGGACGGGATAACCGTCCCCTGAAGGTCCAAAGGCTCAAGGTCTCAAGGCCTAGTTGCCATTCGTATCAGGGGTGGGGACCTGGAACTGGTTGTCTTGCTGCAAAACCTGACCTCGTTTGT
Source organism: Camelus bactrianus (assembly GCF_048773025.1). Taxonomy (NCBI): domain Eukaryota; kingdom Metazoa; phylum Chordata; class Mammalia; order Artiodactyla; family Camelidae; genus Camelus; species Camelus bactrianus. The sequence continues at coordinate 21,770,464 of NC_133571.1, read as the reverse complement.
CTGCATCTGGCTGCTTTGCGAAGGCAGTTTTAAGGGATGGGAGGATGTGGAAGCCTGAGGTTAAGAAATGAGTGAGTCAAGCACTTGGTTAACCAGTGTTGATTAACACTTAATGTTCCTGAAAATCGCTCCCTTTCAGCACGGTAAAGGGAAAAGGAGGACGCGCGCGGCGCTCCGGGGTTCTGCAGGGGCTGAGCTCAGACACCGAGGGCCGGGCCGCAGGGGCGTGAGGCCGCGCTGCGCTGGGGCTCCGAGCGCGGCGTGGGTTCTGCGGGGCGCTCCGCGGGCGGCCTCCCGCAGGGGCCCGCCCCACCCCAAGCCGGAGCCTGCTCGGTCCGCGGGCTCCCGGGCGCAGCCCTCAGGACGCGGGTCTCCCGGGGCTGTGCGGGGCTGGCGCGGCACCCGAGCAGCAGCCCCTCCTCCGCACCTGCGGCTCAGAGGCTGCGAGTCTCCTCACCTGGGCCGCCGCCGGTCCAGCCCAGCGGTCTCGACCCTGAATCCGAAGAGTCGGCTTCTCTGATTGGCTTAGAGCACAAACGCAGGTCCGCGCTGCCTGAGACCCGCTCTTTGATTGGATTTTCAACGAACAGCAGAGCACGAAATAAAGAGGCCTTCAGTCATTGGGCCATTGTGTGAATCTCCTTTTGGCTTCTCCGCCGACTGAATAAGCGTCTCAGGATCTTCGTCATGAGTCTTAAATCTGGGCCTGTCAGTTCGCCCCAGAGTTACTTGTCTCTAGGCAGGGCATGGAGTTTACAGAGTCCAACCAATCATATAGCGCCAAGATCAGGTTGCCAGGCAGGTTATGCTAATAAGGCCCCGCCTTTTATGCTGCTCCCACTCTGCGGCGGGAAGAACCACCTGGAGGTGGCGGGGGGGTTTGATTTCCATCACCCCTAGGGAGAGAGGATCGGGGACCCGCAGATCTTCCAGCTCCCCTCACCCAACGTCGTGTAAGTACCTAAAGGATTAAGGGAACCGGATAAGCCAGCGGCCAGAGTACCCCATCGACTGGGAGGGTGTTTCGTCTTTGCTTAGTCCCACCCAAAATGGCGCCAAGCTCTTTCCGCGTCTCAGAGCCCGGCCGGGGCCAACCGACCGCGGACCCGGGTGGGGGGGGAATTGATGGTGGTGGTGGGGGGGAGAAATCCCGGCGGCACCGCCCGATGGTACAGTCCAGCCGGGGCTGGGACAAGGCACCTCCGTCGGGGTGGGGGGTCAAACCATCTGCACCTTCCAAGGGGAAAGGGGCAAAATGCCCTGCAGGAGCCCGTCCTGGCGCTGCGTGCAGCCATGGCCCCGGCGCCGCTTCGCCCTGCCTGCTCCGCGCGCAGCCTCCCCCTGCGACCCCCGAGCGGCTCGCACGCTCCGCCGGCCGCGCGCGCCTCTCCTCCCCTGCCCGTGTTGGTTGGGCCGGGACGGCAGTTGGGCGCCCTGCGCGCTCCTGCGGCGGCGGTTGGGCCGGCGCTCGGGGTGCGGAGGGCGCTCGGGGTGCGGCGAGCCGTCTCCGCCGGCGGGCGCGGGGGCGGCGGCGCGGCCCGGGCTCGGGGCGCCCTGCTTTGTCTCGGGAGGCCGCGCCGCGGTCCTGCCATTGATTGCTGGTCCCCCATCCCTTACGCACGAGTTGGCGCCCCGGGACCCCGCGAGGCCCAGCTCGGAGGGGTTGGGGGTGGCATGTCTGGATCAGTCTCGGTGGACAGTGTCCGCGGAGCGCAGGGCGCAGGCCGAGGTCAACCTGCGCTGGGGTCGCGAGCCGAGGCCTTTAGGGAGCCGGCTGGCAGTGCATGGTTGCCGGCCGATCTCGGCCCTCCTTAAGCACTTTTTAGCCTGTGGCCAGGTATTAAGTGCTCTATTAAGTACGGTGAACGCAGCGCTGCTGAATTTTGTACGCGCGCGTGCTTAGCCTTGCCTGGCAGATTTGCTGGGTTTCGATCAATTTTCAGTGTTTTGCTTACGTTTAAGCACTAGGTGGGCTGGTTTTGGGTCTGAAGTTGAGGGTTAGACGTGTGAGGAGTCCCACCCAGCTCGGCCTGTGCCACCAGCGCCGAAGCCTGTTCGGATCGTGTCCGGCTTATCGCCCCCCAAAGTTCTTTAAACTCAAAAGCACTTACCTTCATTAAAAACAAAAAAATCCCTCGTGACGGCTTATGGTCTCTTTTTCTGATCTGTTTCTTTGTTTATCACTCCACCTTTTGCTGTAAGGTCTTTGAAGGCAGGAAGGTGTACGTGTGTTTTTAGTATCCCCCTCACTCCACCCCCAGCACTGCAATAAAACTACTTGTATGAGGCTCTAGAATTGAAAAAAAAAAAAAAAAAGGATTAGTTAGGGCAAAGCCATGCTTAAAGCAGTGCTTACTCAATCTGACATATTTAGAAAGTAAATAAACTTCAGGGTTTACGTTTAAAGTGAAGTGAAATTGACATAAAACCAACCAACACTTTAGAAGTAGATGCACGTTTAAAAATTCTGGACCAAGACGTTTATCCCACCTTGCGACTCTTACGTATTCCTTGAGCACCTACTCTTGGCTCTGCTCTGCTATGTGTTTTGTGAGGACGCTAAACTGCTGTTTGTTTTTCTAAATAAGCCATTTATAGTTTCTAATGTTTTGCTACGTGCTCGGCCAGGCGTTCATGTGTGCGCCGTGTATTGTACGTGTGAATGTAGTCGAGTGTGTGTTATAGAGGCAAAGTCCACGTCTTCGAGGGCCCGCCGGGCTTTTTACTAAGAGATTACGGTGGTATGCGGGATAGTGTATCGATTTAGTGTAATCCTAAATTGGTTGGCACTGCCTCAGTTTCCATTTGTCCAAATTTATTTTTTTCTTCTAGTTTTAACAGTAAAACTTGATCATAGTAGAAAGCATAGAAAATATAGAAACAGTATAAAAAGTAAAAGTTAGCTGATGTACAATTACCAGAGATAATTTCTACTGATGTTTGGATGTCTGTTTTGTGTGTGCATATGAAACATTTTTACAAACTTGACATCGTGGTACGGTTTTCAAGTCTAGGTCTTTTTGTTTGGTTGGTTGAATTTTTTGCTTTTAAAAAAAGGTAAATAGGTACCTAGTGACTCTACTGATGATCTGTCAATTTCAGTAGTTTTCCCCATTACTTGAAGGGGCATGTCATGAAATCCTCTGAACTAAAAGAATTACAGTATTTGATTCCTTCTGTTTTTCACAAGCAGAATTTATTGATTACTGTTTAAATTTAGCATAGGTGACCCAATGGGATAGTTTCTGAATAACAAGCAGAATTGTTCTAAGTGTTGAGACATATTGAACTGTAATTTTGATTTCCTTAACAATTTTTACATATTAAGCATGTGGTTACCACATAATTTCATTTGGTACAAATGATAAACTGTTAAAACATCCTGTCATTGCAATGTTGCAATTGTTTAGCCAGAGTCTGTTTTAAAATTGAAGTGCTGACGTACTTTGACCTATTACCACTAAAATACACAGTCTTCCCCCAGCCACCTCCATCCCAGAGAGTGTGGACACACCCTGTCCAGCCATTTGTGTGATTTTCACAAATAATTTATTGATTACTGTTTAAATTTATCATTGGTGTTTTAATAGATTAGCAAATGTGAGAATTTTGTTTGGTGTCTAGGAAGAGACAGTGAGTTAAGAAAAAGGAAGTGTTTGCTACAACTGAATCTTTGCAGAGTGGTCCCACTGGAATTCTCCTGGAGTATTGGCTGAGGGCAGGAAGATGAGAGAGAGCTTTTCTGACTCTATTATTTTGGTCATTCTCGTTGAAGCATTCATCTCCCTCTCTGACATTATACTGTTTACATGAATTACTGCTAAAGGGTATCTGGCCTCTGGCCTTTTTTTTTTTCATTCTTAAAGTTATAACCTTAGTTCAGAACTTAAGCGGAACATTCTGAGCTGGTGCCTTTCTAGTTAATTTTTTGCAGCCTCTTCTGTGACACTAATGCTTCACTGTTAGTACTGAAACTTCATTTCCACTCCCTCTCCAAAGTCCTTCAGTGGCTTCCCGCTGCCCAGACCTGTATAGGTTTTTAATTTGTTTGGGTTGTAGGAAGCAGCTGGAAGTGGGTTCTTTTTGGATGACTTTGAAATATTTTGGAGAATTGGCGTTGGGGAAATTGAGAGGGAGGAGAGTGGCTATAGATAGTCCCAAGTCACAATTACAGCAAGACTAGTTAAAATGTGGAAAAACACTCATTATAGAATTGTAAAATCAATACTGGGCAATGCTTTAAGAACCCCAAACATATAGATGGCTGAAAGGTTACTACCTGTGAAAATAGTCTGTATCATTATCCATGTCTTAGCTGAACTCTCATTTCAGCATCAGAACACTGGGGCCAAGCACTCGCTTTTGTTACCCACATGCTTCACTCTAAGGTCTGGCTCTCTGGTTGCTACCACAGCCTCTTTCCTGCCATCCCTGAGATCTGTGCTGTCCAGTATGGTTACCAGTAGCCACGTGTGGCTGTGGAGCACTTGGAACATGGCTGTGAGTGTGAAATACATGCCAGATTTTGGGATGTAGAATGAAAAAAACCAAGAAATATTTCCATTTCTGAAATACTGATTACATGTTGAAACGATACTATGTTGCATATACCAGGTTACATAAAATACATCATTGCAATTAATTTCGTGTTTCTACTTTTAAAAAATGTGGCTGCTAAAATTTAAAATTATGTATGTGTCTTGCCTGATACATCCACTGAACAATGTGGCCTTGGGCTTAGTCCCTGAGGCGGGGCCTTCCCAAGTGATAGTATCTCTGTACAATGTATCATCTTTTTGTTTCCACAGTTTCAATGAACAGATGCTGCTAATATGTAGGTGTGTCTGTTTCTTTTTTAGATCTTATGATAGCTCTCACAGAAACATTCTTATTCTTTTATAATTTTTTTATTTATTGAAGTACAGCCAGTTACAGCATGTCAGTTTCTGATGTACAGGAAAATATGGAATGCTTCACAAATTTGCATGTCACCCTTGCGCAGGGGCCATGCTAATCTTCTCTGTATCGTTCCAATTTTAGTATATGTGCTGCTGAAGTGAGCACCTTATTCTTTTGAAGAATACCTTAATGTTTAAACCACTTCCAGGTAATTGAGTTAACTGTTACTGAATTAATACATTCAATTAATCATTTGAACTTAAAATAATGAAATGATATCTGTTAAGCACATAATCCATTAAAAAAAAGTTGAGCTAAGCATAATCAGCTGAATTTTCCCACACTTGGTTGGCTACTTACTCATTGTTTTTTTTTTTAAATAATGTACTATTTTTCAAAGATTTAAGAAATATTTCTGGGAGGAACTTGAAGTTGAGAAACTCAAGCTCACATTTTTTTTCTCTCCTGTGATTAAAGAAAAGACCACAATAGTTTGCTTCTAAGTGTGGAACACTTTGGTGCAGCTCATGGGACAACTATCCTTTTAAACACAGAATTGTAACCTACAGATAAAATCATGTTCTTTTTATACCAGTATTTGAAAACATTCACTGTGTTGCCCTCCCTTACCTTTGTGGATGTATTTCCCTTTGCTGCCCTGCACTGGGGCTTCGTACTGGGTAGCACTGGTAACGGCTGGGCCTGGGGGGCAAAAGATCCTAGATTCAGAGCCCATCTCAGTCCTAGGGGCCAGCATCTGGGGCCCGTTACTTAACTTCTGTAAGCCTTAGTTTCTTTATCAAATTATTAAATGAATTTCTTGATTATTAATGGGGATGATAATAGTGCCGACCTCAGCACTCGGTGTGAGGGTACCTGTGATCACTTACCATGGTCGTATTATTGGCTCAATAACAGAGCAGATAGTCCTCAGTAGCTCAGTAATTGTTTATTGATTTTGGAACTTCTGCTTCAGCCAAACCCGTCTTCCCACTCCCTGCAAGATTCTGGAGCTTTCCTTCATGTTTTCATACCTTGATTTCTCAAATAGGATGTTTGTTCCTTTCTCCCCTGGTTCTGCCCACCAGAATCCCTTTCATCCTTCTGGAGCAGTGGTCAGTAAACTTTTTTTTGGTAAAGAACCAGATAGTAACCATTTGCCGCTTTGGGGGCCACCTGGTCCCTGTCACACACTACTCTCCACCCCTTGTGGGAAAGCATCCCGGGTTCCAATGAAACTTTATGGATCCTGAAACTGGAAGTAATGTAATTTCCATGTGTCATGAAATATTCTTGAGTCTTTTCAACCATTTAATTTAAATTTAATTTAATTTTTCTTGATTATGCTTTTATTTGCAGAATTTAAAGCAAGAAAGTATAAAGAGTAACGAAAACAGAGCATCGTGGACCCATGATCCCAAACTGAACCATTGGTAACCTTTCTTTTTTTTCATATTTGCTTTAGATTTTTAATGAAATAAATAAAACATTCCAGATTAATATGACCCTTTGTCTTAACATCCCCTTCCTATTCTGCTTTATCTCCTTTCTGAGGTAAGAACTATTGTGACTCTTCTGTGAATGCATTTTATATTTTCTATACTTTTATGTATAAATATATGTATCAATCCATATATAGGTGGATTTAACAAACTGTAGCCCATGGGACAAATTCAACCTGTGGCCTGCTTCTCTAAAAACTCCACACTAAGAATGGTTTTTATATGTAAAGAGTTGTTAAAAAAAAAAAAAGACAACAGAAAAAAATATGTGACAGATATCATATATGGCCTGAAAAGCCTAAAATATTGACTGTCTTTTGCAGAAGAAGTTTGCTAACTCCTGATACACAATATTGTCTTTGTTTTATGTTATAAAAGGGTCCTATATCCTAAAATCATTCTGATAAAGTTTCAATCATTTTAGAATGTAAAAACCATTCTTAGTTCATGGGCCATACACCGACAGGTGTCTGGCGCAGCCCTGTCCTGGAGCAAGGTGAAGTCACACGTTCCTTGCTGGACTGGGTGGGTTGTAAGTGATCCCTGTTGTCTCTGAATGTGCTCCAGGAGTTTTGTACTGCTTTGTAATAATTGTAAGTTTTCTGAGTATTTAATTAGTATCGTGGAGGAACTGTTTGTGCTTATTTCTTGCTTCCTAAACATATTATAGGTTCCTAGAAGCTTTGGATACCAGTTAGTCCTCTCATGTAGAATGCAGGACAAAAATGCCGTTCGCTTGTTGGGATGCTAAGCTGTTCAGAGGGATAAAGGATAACTTTAGACATTCAAAGTGATTTCTGAAATTTTCCTCCTTTCCTTCAAAATTCTTATTTTTTGTGTGAAAATCTCACCTTCTTGTTGGCATGGCTTGAAGGTTTTGGGGCCAATTTGTTGGGGGTTATTATCAGTCTTGCCACAAGCCATGATTATAGACAACCTTATAGTAATGTTCTTCTGAGAGAGGACTAGCTATAATCCTGTGACTAATTATTGCTTTGTGTTTGACTGACTTTTTAAGTGTCCTTTCTAAGGCACCTGTTTACATTTAATCCTTACTGTGTGATAGTGACAGAACAGTGTTGTAACTACTTTACAAATGAGAAAAAGGAGGCAGAAGTTTAGTGAATTATGTGAGAGAGGCGGGAGCAAGGTGCCTGGGCCGCCCCAGGCAGTGGTGTATACATTTATAAGATTTTAGCCTCTTACTCATCATTTATTCATCTTCTCTTTTATTCTTCTTCTCTTGAAGTTGATGAATTGAAATTATTCTGGATTTCCAGGACTTCATAACTTGACAGATACAAGGACCTCTGACCAATAGATTTTTAGGACACTTGTTATGTGACACACAAGTTTTCTCAAGTATGTTAAACCACTGCAGTGATGTAACCACAAAACAATGATTCTAGAAGTAAAACCAAGTTATGGAGCACTCACTGTGCTCTGATGAACTTTGTTTCATTTAAAAAATTTAAGAAAGTTGATATTCATATTTATATATACTTTCCCCAAACCTTAGGTATTGTATCAAAAGATTATATATATTTGTACATCATTTAAAAAATCATGGCTCTTTCAGATTCATGGTTTTTCAACAGTTATAAGATGTAGGTGATGTATTTTAAATCTAAAAAATATGCATAAGACCTTTACAGAAAAAAATTCTAGAGCTTTATTGAGTGACTTTAAATAAAATCTAAATAAATGGAGAGACACACTGGGTCGAGGATTGGAAGATTTAATATTGTAAGGCATAAATTTTTTGGAAACTGACTTATGGATTTAATGTAATCCCAGCAAATTAAAAAAAAAAAACTAGACAAGCTGATAACAATTTTTGCCGAGGCCAAAGAAAAGGCAAAGCACTCTTGACAAAGAAAAAGAAGTTGGAAAAACTAGTGTCCTAGGGCTCAGGAAGAGCTACAAAAATTAAGATAGTGTGGAGAACTGTATTCAGTGTCTTGTCATAGTCTGTAAGGGAAAAGAATGTGAAAGGGAACATACGTGTATAACTGAATCAGTGTGCTGTACACCAGAAATTAACATAACATTGTCAATCTACTATACCTCAATAAAAAAGGTAAGACAGTGTGATACTGGCACAAAGATAGAGGAATAGACCAATAGAGCACCACAAGGAGTCCGGACAGTCTCACACATACTCAAACACTTGATTTATAATCTAAGAGGCATGGAAGATAAAAGGCCAAATAATAAAACATTTAGAAGTTGACACAGGAGTATAAGTTCATGACTCAGTGGAGAGAAAGGTTTTTTGGGGGGGGCAGGAAGGAGGTAAATTAGGTTTATTTACTTTTTAGAGGAGGTACTGGGGGTTGAACCCAGGACCTCGTGCATGCTAAGCACACGCTCTACCACTGAGCTGTACCCTCCGCCTTAGAGAAAGGTCTGTGATGTAAGATGTTACATGCCCTAAGAGTAATGGGCAAAACTCTTGAACAGGCACTTCAGAAGAGGAGAAATCCAAAACTCTGATAAACATATGAGAAGGTGTTCAACCTTGTTAATAACCAAGGAAGTGCAAATTACAACCACAGTGCCGTGTTACTGTGCCCCTGAATTACAGCTGGCAATAGCAAGTCCTGAAGCTGGTGAGCGATAGAGCGGTCACACCGCTACTGTATAGCACAGGGAGCTATATTCAGTTTCTTGTTAATGAGCTATAATGGAAAAGAATCTTGAAAAAAAAAGTTATGTCTATGTATAACTGAATCACTTTGCTGTACACCTGAAACTAACATTGTGAATCGACTACACTTCAATAAAAAAATAAGAATTAAAAAAAAAAAGAACATAGTCATAGCTGGCTGGTAGGAATAGAAACTGGTATGACTACTTAGGAAGCAGCTTGGCATTGCCTAGAAAGTCAAAGATGCTCAGACTCTACAGCCTGGCGATTGCTGTTAGAGAACTGCATACGCACGAGAGAACCAGGAAGAGTATCTGGAGTAATTAATTTTCCTGATATGAGCTGATTTAGTTAACATTTGAGGGCTGCTGTGTTCTGTACACAAACAGCTTTCTTTTTTCAGTGCAATGGTAAATAAATGTTATTTATATATTTTCTCATTCTGCTGAATATGTTAATAAAATCTTCCATCCAGTCTGTTCTTCATTTCCCAAAACAATGCTGGGCACAGAATAGGCATTTGATAAATACATTGTTGTGTTGAAAAAAAATTGTTATATGGATTTTTAGAGGGAATACCCTTCACCATAGCTTTCTAGTTAGTTACCTCAGCTCTCTGGCTATTGAATCCTTTGCTTAATTAAATCTGTTTGTGGGTCTGGGAGATTACAACCTCTCCTGGTTCCTTTGAGATCAAGCCTCGCCCAGTGATTGCATCATCTGGTAGGAGGCCGAGCCGGCAGCCGGTGCAGCCGGCTTGGTTCTGGCAGCTTTGCCTCAGAGGAAAGGTGCGCAGCAGAGAAGGAAAGAGACGTTTACGCTTTCTCTGTAGTACAGGGGGCCTGGGGTCACATCCCACTTCTCAGCGCTATGACCTTGGAAAGTAATAACTTTTGGTTGTTGTGAGGATTCAGGGAAACTGAGTATTTAAAGGCCACCTCACGACGCCTGGCGTGTGATAGGTGCTCAGTGAGGGGCAGTCACCACAGTTATTACTGTGCTGCTGGTTACGTCCTTCAGTGACGTTGAATATCCACGGTGTGTGTTTTCTGTCAGATGAACTGTGATTATGCTGATTTCTAAACTAAAGAGCTGCATCTGTTAAGGGATTCTAATTTTGTGGTCTCCCTTATCTCCTCTGGATTTGCAAATGAGTCCAACATGTGTAGCCTACACCTGAAGGAAGTGGTCCAGTAAGTGTTTGCAGAGTAGGTATGACTGATGGTTCCAAACAGGAATAAAATTCTGGATATTTTTGTTTATTTGTTTTTTTTGGGGAGGAGGGTAATTAGGTTTATTTATTGGTTTATTTATTTAATGGAGGTACTGGGGACTGAACCCGGGACCTCATGCATGCTAAGCACGCACCCTGCTGCTGAGCTACACCCTCCCTGCTCTAAACAGGAATAGGATGCCACTGTTTTGTCTCTCCTTATGGAAGAAAGTGTTAATCACATAGTTTTAAAATTCTATCAAAATTTTAAGTTGAAATATGCATATTATCTAGTGAAATACGTCAGTTGAGAGAACCCTCGCGTACAGCTAAGACATATTTATTCTCTAATTAATTATTTAATAATGAAAATGTATTAAGTCATTCTTTTACTTGGAAATAAGACTTTTCTGGATTACAGTGCCTTTATGATCTAATACTCAGCTTCATAAGTTAAATAGTTACTAACACTGGGAATACACCCTTTACCACTGTAGTAACTGTAACCAACATCCCGCTCCCTCTCATCGGTTGGCCTGGGAGCAGGTAAATCAGCTGTTACTATTCCAGCTGTCAAGATAAAGAACTTTCACTTGCCTTCGCTTCCAGTATTTTCCCACTACTCTGTACTGAGAAAACACTTTAAGAAACGTCCTGGCTTGTAGAAGACATCTCTGAGTACTAGGCCAGTGGATTGCTGGCCTTTTGTAGTAGTTTTATTAAGATGGAGGAGGTTGAAATTAGATCACAATTGTTGATTATATGCCATTAATACAGAGTTTTTATGAAGGCAGTAACTGCCTCATTGTGTCGTCTGTCTGGGCTCACCACCTTGTTCATTAAATGCTTGCTTTTGACCATCCTATGTTTCATATTTAACTTTGCAGACAAGTGACTGAGGTTGAGGAATGAGAATTTGGAAATGAACAGGAGGTCAAGGCCCAAATTACCTGTTCACAGGGGAACTGAATTGGATATAAAGGCAGTTACTTCAAACACTGTCACTTTGCTTCTTAGTCCCGGGCAGGGCCATGGTCCAAGTCTCTTTGAAAAGAGGCTGTGCACGTTTCAGGAGCTGTATTATAGACTCTTAAATTTTAAAAATTGTGCTCTAGAATAGTTTCCTCTAAGCAATCTTAATTTTAAATTTCTTTTTTTTCCAGTTAAAACATTTTAAAGCCCTTGAATTTACTGAGGAAATAGCTTAGTACTTGAGATTATGCCTCTTTACATTATCAAATATTTTATCCTAATCTGGATTTGTGATTGTCGAGTCAGTTACCACCCAGAACCATCTGTGAGAAAGGCTTTCAGGGCCCCAGAAGACCCACCTGCAAGTCTCCTATTTAGTTACTGCAATTGCTAGTTCAACAAAAGAGCTGGAGATAAGTGGGCCAGATAGCCTTCTGCGTACAGGGGTGCCCGGGCCGCAGCTCGGATTTGTACCCCCGCCAGCTCTCTTGTGAACAAACACGACTGTGGAAAAAGGGGGCTGGAGGGACTGTGCTCAGGGCTACACAATCTGTTACTCACAGCTGGAAAACATGGGTGCTTAGTGTTACGTGATGAGTCATTTGTATCAATCTTTCAGTCTTCAACTGTTCCTCATAAATCCATATTTGCATACAAAGCTTATTTCAAATATTCCTGGTTAAGTGCACGGGACAGATTTGCTTGTTATCATGTGGCGAAGGGAAGCTAAAAAATCAAATGTGCTTGAGACTAATCTGATTGGCGAGGAAGACCACCCTGAATGAACAACCACCCAGTCTTTTCAGAATTCTGAGACGTACGTAGCACACGCATATTAGAGAAGCTGGTAAGTTGCATGTTTTGAAGAAAGCTGTAAGGATTCTTGCTAAAGTTCTGTTCAGTAATTTTAGAAAGTCTCTTTTTAAAAAGGTGACTTTGAGCACTGAGAGTCTGTGTGTTAATAGCTGTTAGTATCATGAAGTTGGAGTAAGAATTCAGTGTTCACCTTTGTACCCTGCTTCCTAAAGGCAGTTTGTGGCCTTGATATAATCAGTTCCTCATACTGCTTCTAGAATGATTTTCTAAGAAGTGTTACTGCCATGATAAAACATTCTTCTTACCCTGTTGTGAAAGGTTAGCCCGGTCTGACTGACTTCAGATCATCTGGAGAGGTTTGTAAACAAGGATTCCTGCTCTCCCCTCTGCCTCTGCAATTGATGGAATACAAAATTCCAGGGTGAGAGTCTGGAATTTGCTGATTTTTTTTTTTTTTTTTTTTTTTTTTGCCTAGGTTCTTAGGTGAATGTGATAAAACCAGTTCATAAACTTTGGGAGCTGGACTTCTTCACCTTGAAGTCTTCTGTAGGCCTGTCCTAACTGTCGTTTGAGGCTTTTCTCTCTTATGGTTACTAGTGCCTGAGCACGTTCTCAGTTTCCCTTGCCTCTGGAACTTTCTCAAGCTGCTTTCATCAGAAATGCCCAAATATTATTCTCCCTTTCTCTCTGTCTGTCTCTCTATATATTAAGTTCTTGATGTTTATCACCAAATTGCTTCCTAGAAGGTTCGCATTGATTTAAATGCCCATCTTTTTTTTCCTAAATGCCCATCTTTTTTTTCCTTTTAAAAAACAGCTTGAGATTTAATCCACATACCATACAATTCACTCATTTAAAGCAAACAATTCAGTGGCTTTAGTATACTCACTGTTATGCAGCTGTTGGCACAATCAATTTTAAAATATTTTCATAACCCCCACAGAAACTCCACACCTCTTAGCCATCACCCCTTAACTCCCCATTTCATCCCAACCCCTGGGCGACCGCTTACCCACTTTCTATCGCTGTTGATTTGTTTTTCTGCATATTTCATGTAAATGGAATCATTCAGCATGTGCTCCTTTGTGACCAGCTTCTTTCGCTTAGCAGAGTTTTCAAGGCTCATTCTTGCTGTAGCATGTAGCAGTTTCATGCCCTTTTTTGCTGAGTGGTATTCCATTACATGGATACTGCATTTTCTCTCTGTGTTCATCAGTTGATGGATATTTAGGTTGTTTCCATTTTATAGCTGTTATGAGTTGTGCTGCCATGAACATTCAGGCACAAGTTGTAATGTGGACATGTGTTTTTATTTACTTTGGGTTTATTATACCTTGGTGACAAACCGCTGGGTCATTTGATAACTCTGTTTAGCCTTTAGAAATTGCCAGACTGTTTTCCACAGCAGCTGCACTATTTTGCACTCTCACCAGCAGGGTGTGAAGGTTCCAGTTTTCCTTCTCACTCAGCGACACTCGCTAGTGGTCGCTATGCCACTGGAATAGCATTAACAAAGGCGGCTTGGTGCGGTTAGCTGACATGGCGTGAAAGATGTTGCCGCTGTTAAGCAGATTAGTGTTTTGCTGAGAGTGAGGCCATGTAAGTTATGTTCAGCTATAATTCTGAAGCTACGATGTACGTTTCCTTAGCTGGAAGAACCTTTACTGGGAGTGGAGAGCTTACCCTCTGTGTGAGTTGAAGTCCAGGAATGTGCTGCTTGCTTACACAGTAGCAGGGCAAGAGCCAGAGGCGCCCCTTCCTGTCCGCCGTAGGAGTGGACACGAACTGTTAGGGCGCATTAATGATTAATATCAGTAACCAGAACAACCGCAGCAATGAGCATTTCCAAGTGTTTCCCAGACGCCAGGTGTGGTGTTTCATGTCACTGATTTCATGGTTTCATTGCTGTTGTTCCTGTTTTATAAATGAGGGAGTTAAGGCCCAAGAAGTAAAGTGACTTGTCCCCGGTCTTGCAGTGAGCAGGTGGAGGCTGAGGAGCCTGCATCCCGGCCGCCTGACTGTGGGGCTCTGTTCCTCTCGTGCGAATTCATGCAGCGGCATTGGAGGTGGGGGAGGAGGGAGTGGGTGGATGGCAGGCAGCGGAGGGCCAGGGTGAGGCACCAGGTATTGTGTAAGGACCTACGTGGGGGAATACTGTTGACGTGTGACTGCCGACACTTCTGACTGTCATCCCTGGATTGCTGTCCATCCTGTTAACTAAGGCAGGTTGCACGAGGCCGCGGGGAAGGCGTGAGATGTACATTCTAGTCCCGGAACTGCCCTCCCCCTGGCCTTGGCCATGCCAGCTTGAGCCTGGGTTTTAACCACTGTAAGGTCGGCTCCTCCAAGTGTGATGGGGATGGTGGCATCTGAACTAATCTCACGGTGCTGTCGTGATCATGACCCAGGTTGGGGATACAGACATTTCAGACACTGTACAGTCACCCGGCAAGATGAACATCTTAGGTTATAATGAGTGGGCTTCTCAGAGAATTCCTTTTACTACCATGTTTGGCTTGCACTGTACTCTGTGCATTTACAAGGACTGATTTTGATTTTGTGTAACATGAGAGCAGCTGAGTTCCACGTACCTTTGTAGTCATATAGTTGGCATGAATATTTGTATTTGCTCGTTTACAGTACTGGATGATGTCATGAGTCGTTTGCTTTTTCTCCTCTTTGTGTTTTTTTCCTTCCTGCTCATTCAAGTTCAGTTATAAGCATTGATATTATATGTGTAGTTAGTTACTCACCCTTGTAAGCAGTAGTGCACTGTCATTTTTAATGATAATACACTTTTTATTGATGAGAATTCATCCTTAAAGAGTTTTCATTCAGCAGCAGATTCCCTCCTAAGGCAGGACTGTTCCATGTGTTCATTTAAGAACTAGCTGTGGGGAGGGGTGGGTGTAGCTCAGTGATAGGGTGCGTGCTTAGCAAGCACTAGGTCCTGGGTTCAATCCCCAGTACTGCCATTAAAAAAATTTAAAAATAAATAAACCTAACTGCCCCCCCCCAAAAAAAAAGAAAGAAAAAAAAAGGTGGAAAAAACAAGTGCAGCCTGGGGTGGTGGGTGGAAGGCCAGCTGGGGAGGGAATGTGGGGGAGGGAATGTGGGGGAGGGAATGTGGGGGAGGAAGTGGAGGTGGCCGTGTGTGAGAAGGAGCAGAGAGAGGTGGAGGTCGGTGCGCAGGTCAGTGGGCTCAAGGGAAAGTTTGTTTAACATAAACAGTTTATTGAAATATAACCCGCGCATAATAAAGATGGGGGGTGCCGTGCACATGTGCCGATGTGAATGGTCCTACAGGGAGGTCCTACAGGGGCTGCAGAGGGCGGGGTGTGCAGCCCTGGAGGGACCAGCCGGACCAGCACAGAGCAGCCCGAGCCGAGAGCTTGGTCTTGGGTGGGACTGGGGACCTTTCCTCCATTGCAGTGCATGTGGAGGCGTGTTTACTTTCAAAGTGGGGAGAATCACATTTTAATAACAACACGGTGTTTTAAGATCCCGCTGATATTCCAAAGCTTTCTCATTGCTTTCTGCTCCTTGATAAAGCAATGACCTGTTTAGTGATTCTGTTATATCTTGATGACACTGTCATATTAGACATGCCCCATGACAGTGCTCTTCTTACCAGGGTCTACCCGTAACCGGTGCCCACAAGTTCTCAAAGTTTGATAAACAGAGACACAAGGTCAAAGGGGGCACGTTTCCCACCGTCTCATCCCCTAGGATTGCCCTCAGTTTCCTACCAAGGCAGCCAGTTCTGAGAGGTCAGATTCTGGAGAGAGGGGATGCTTTCTGAAATAAGCCCAGTGTTTTGCACCTGACTTTCCCCTTGGAGCATTTTCTGACTCCCCGGAGGCCGGGAAGCTGGTAGGAAAGGGCTCTATGAGGGGCTGGGGAGATCAGACATTTCGGGTGAAGAGCTGCGAAGGCTGTCAGAACAGAGCAGCCAGCACCCCCGAGGCAAGGAGGGAGCCTGAGGTCCAGCCGATTTTCCCCTAGAGCTCTTGCTGCCTAGGCTGTGCCGGTCAGGAGGCTGGCGGTCCAGCCAAGAGCAGCTGGCTAGCAGAGTGGGATTTCGGGAGTCTCACTTTGCTGGGAAGAAAACAATGGAATTCAGGGCCCACCATAGAAGAGGTTCCCTAAGAAGCACCTCAAAATTTCTGCTGCCATCCCTGGAAGTTCAAACCTTGGAGCAGGCTCTGGCTTAGAGTCCTACAGAGGCGCAGACCAGCCTGAAGTCATCTTGGTGGGATGGGGGACCCTGCCTTCTGCAGCCCGCTGGCGGGTGGGGGCGGATGGCGGCAGTGTCTTTGGGAGACCATGGTGCTCTGTTCCTTGGTCCGTGTGCGTTTACTCTGTGAACATCCCTCAAGTCGGATGCTAATGGTCTGCAGTCTGTGATAGACCGCTGTTTGTGGTTTCCCCCTGAAATCTTGTAAGAGCACAAGGGGGGACTCCTGTTAGATTTCTCTTTGAAACTGCTGCCACATTTTACCAGCCAACCAGCTGTTCTCTGTAAAAAGGGAAGAGGCAAACATCAAGGCTTCTCTCTCTTTAGAACTCACACTGAGTGCTGGTTCCTTTTGAACTCTCAAGGATATTCATGTGGAATCGTCAGGCTCAGACCCCCAGCATGTCCTTAGCCTGGGCTTCTCCTTGAGGGAATGGTGAGAGTTATTTTGAATGACCTGATGGGGTTCTGGTGCGTTGCTGCCAAACTGTCAGACGGGATGGGAGGATCAGTCTTTGTCTTTTGGTGCGTGCAAAGGTCTTACCTGAACTAGGAAAATAAAGCCCACGTTTCTTGGGTGGTCATGAGGAAAGATTTGCTTGTGTGCCTCTTGTGAGGCATGAAGAAAGGAGTACCACAACCTTGGCTGGAAAAAACAACCTTTCAAAGAAGAGGACCCTTAGCCGATAGTCTCTGAAGCCCTTTTCGTGCGCAGGAAAAGTCGGAGGAATCATCACCTGATGTGCAGACTTCCCAGCGGCTGGTGCCCATTCTGGGAGTTCTGATCCCGGTGTTTTCTCACTTGGCCTGTGGCAGGCCCGTCTTCCCACGTGGCTCAGAAATCACAGCGCCCAATACCAGCACCATTCGCACTGCCGTCTCTTGTACCCGAGTCCCATAGGTTTGGTTGGCAATGTCATTTTTCCAGTGGTGGATGTCTGCTTCCCTAATCAAGTTCATGCCCAGCTCCTGTTCCCATGCCTTTCAGTTTTAATGGCAAATTATCATGTCATCTTTTCGAAGACATTTAAAATGGCAGTTACACTCAGAGTGTCTGCTGCCGACAACACACGTGATTCAGCGAAGCAGGGGCTGAAGTCATGAAGGGCCGTGAGCAAGGTCACACACAGGCGGGCGGTGCATCCACATCCTGACCGCCCCTGGGTGACAGCGACCGCGGGACCCAGTGTTGTAGAACAGACCTCGTTCAGAGATGTTAACATGTGAGAAAAGTGCGTTAGAGACTTGATGAGATGCAGACTGTTAATTCTTACAGCAGCCACGCTGGGCAGATAATTTGGATTTCCCAGTGAGACCGAGCATCCGTTTGTGGCTGACTGACATCAGGCCTACTAAGCACATGGTAGATTTGGAGGCATAGAACCCAGACTTATCTGATTCTAAAGCTCATACTTTCAACTATCTAACACTATTCATTCATATGTGCGTGTGTGTGTAAAATGCATATATAATACATATATATGAATATGTTTCCTAACATATATATATATGTGTTTCTTAAGGACCCAGGACAGTACCTGGCACATACTAAGTATTTAATAAATATTTGTGAATAAAATCCCTAGAGAGGATAGAAATGCTTCTCTTCCTGGAGATGAAGTCTCTAACATTTTGGACAGTGGGTAAAAGGAGGGAAGATGGACGACCATTTTCCAGACAAGGTAGAGCCTGAGGTTCTGGGTTCTCTCAAGTCTATGGCAGAGGAGTGGAAGGAGGCCTGCCCCTCGCTAACGGAGCCTGTCAGCACCTGCCTGTTGGACAGCGCTGGAGTCGCTCCTGGACTCCTCCCTCCCCGTCTCCTATAAACCAGGATCAATGGGGCTCTATAAATTGTGCCATTAAAAAATAAAAAAGGAAAACAAATATGACAAGCTTTGCTATAAAGGAAGTTCAGGTCCGGGGCATTTGTTATTTGATGAATTACTAGGCTTGAAAAATATGACATGTTTTGAAAATTTTGAAGCTCTTACAGCTCATCTGTAAAATACGGAAGCTGATGTACTGGAGCACTGCTGTGTGCTGGTCTGGGCCTAGATCTTTCTGTGTGTCATGTCGCCCTCTCGGTGTCACCAGGACGTGATTATTATCTCCGTTTTGCACAGACTGCTGTTGAGGCTCGGGGAGTTTTAGTGGTTACACCAGGGGGTGTGACTGCTGAGCCCTGGGCCAGTTGGGAAGCTGGGACGTTCACTTCAGAGCCTGTGGACTTCCTGCTGTGCTCTGCTGCTTCCTGTCTAAGCTTAAGGCTCGAATAGACTTTAGAAACCGCTTCATACTCTCATTTTACAGACGAGGTCTCTGATGTGAGAGGATTTAGAGCCACTTATGTAGTAGTCGAGTCATGACTGGAGTGCCGTTTCCTTCAACAATGTATTATACAGTAAATAAATGCAGAATGTCACACTGGTGTTTCAAGTAGTTTCATAGTTACAGAAGCTCCATGGGTCTTGCGATTCTGTCCTAAAGAACAAGATCTGGGTATTTGGTATCGCTGTTTTAGATTCCAGGCACTTTTTGAATTAAAGAGTTTTCACATCTCAGGCTTCTTTATTTGCTAACGGTATTCTGAAATTACTGGGCACTGCCATTGTGGGCCGTGTTTCACCCCTATTTAGCTAATTTTACCTGCAGACTTTCCGTGTGGATTAACTGTTCTGTAATTTTTCTCCACATCTGCTGAGCAGTTATTTCCTTTTTTCTCCCCCTTTATCCTTCCCTTATGCAGTTTCTGCTATTTTATGTCTTGTAATGCCTATTTCCTTATTTTGGCAAGATTAGAAAAAAGGTATTTCAGTCTGGAGTAAATATGCTATCCCTTCCCACCTCTGCTTGCTTCTTCCTCTTCCTCCTCCAAGTGTCACCTTCTCCGAGAAGCCATGCCTGGACACCCCCGTTGGGATCAGATGTCTTCTGTCTTCCCACTGCACTCTGTGGTGTCTTTCAGCCAATCCATACAGATCACTGAGGATCTTCCACTAATCTAGATGCCAGGTCTAGAGTTACTCACTTTCCTTGACCTGAAGGAACTTAGAGTTGAGATGGGAGGCAGACAAACAGAACCATGTGGTATGATTGAGTACTTTTTTTTTTTAAAGCTAGTATGTGAGGGCTTATTCTGTAGCAGGCATTGTGTTAAGCATTTTACGTGCGTTATTTCATGCTGTCTCAATAACCTTATGGTCCTCATTTTACAGAGAAGCAGAGGACTTTAGAGAACTTCCAGGTTTTGCCGAAGGTCAGTTAAGTCACAGAACTGCTGCCCCACCCCAGGTGCAGAGCCTGAGCTCCTAACCACTGTGCCTCTTGTACCGAGTGCTGCCTCTGCACAGGTCAGAGCACGCGCTTTCCCCCCGCGTCCCCCGGCCTCACGCTCTGGGCACAGGGAGAGGAGCGCCCCGGTGCCGGAGTTCAGAGACTGACAGTTGCTGAACAGTCATTCAGCCACTGTAACTCACTGTGTCATCCCTCAGAGACTTGGCAAGAATTCAAGATGTAACACATTGTATGTCCAAACTTATTCATCACAAAAGATTAAAAATAACCTAAATGTTTATCAACACAAGATTGATTAAATACATTATGACGTGTTCATGTAATGAAGTGATGCAGTTGTAGTAAAGAATGAAGAAATGATACATAGTATGAACAACTTAAAAGGGGTGGTATCATGGGGCATAAATCAGGTTTAAAAGAGACGCTACTTTGTATAGAATCAATAGTACGCTGCTGTTTGTGGTCGGAGAGGCAGAGAGTGTTCATATTTTTGCCTGTATATGCATAAAATATCTTTGGAAGAACAGATGGAAAATCGGTGATATAGGGTGCTTCTAAGGAGTGGCTGAGAGATTCCAGGTGGAGAGATTGCCCGCTAAATACCTTTTTGTACCTTCTGAATTTTCAGCCAGCTGAATTTACCAACTACTAGAAAATACATAAATAAAATTAAAATGAAAGAAATAATAAGCACCTTTAAGAAAGGTGCTCTGGGCTGGTGTGTTTCCTGCATGCGTGGGGAAGCCTGCCTTGACCCTCGCTGCATCCCAGTGCCTGGACACTGTGCACTTGAGTATTTGTGTGATCAGTAAACCAAGCTGAAAAAAAAAAACCCCATCAAATTCCTGTATGGGAAAAGAAGAGCATCTCTCTTGTGGTATTAATTCCTGCTAAAAATACGTGTCCCAAATCTAACCATGAGGAAACATCAGACAAACTCAAGTTGAGGAACATTCTGAAGAACAAATGGCCTGTGCATTTCAGAAATGTCAAGGTTGTGGAGAACTAGGAAAGACTAGGGACTGTTTCTGATCAGAGGGCACTGTCGGGATGTGACAGTGGGACGCACCGTGTGCGATGCCCGATTGCATCCCGGGCCAGAAAAGAGGTGTTTCCTTCTCGACAAAGGACGGTAATCAGACAATTGGCAAAATTTGAATGTGGTCTATAAATGAGGGAATAGTACTGTTTCAATGCTAATGTCCTGATTTTGATAGTAGGACTGGCTATGTGAGAAAATGGCCTGTTTTTAGGAAACAGGCACTGAAGAATTTAGTAGTAAAGGGGCTTTGTGCCTGCAACTCACTCTCAAATAGTTCAAGGTTAAAAAAAAGGAGAGAGGGAGAGAGAAAAAGAGAATTATAAGGTAAACATGGTAAAATGGTAACATTCGGGGAACTTGAGTGAAGAAACACAGAAATTCTTTGTACTATTTTTGCTGCTTTTCTGTCTGAAATTATTTCAAAATACAGAATTAAAAAAACAGTTCTGATTTGGAACATTTTATGATTTTGTGATACTGAGCCCTTCGTGTTTTTGTCAGTTTTGTGTTTTTCTTCCTACAGATCTTTGTATTATTGTTGATATTTATTCCTAGGTTTCTTAATATTTTTGTTCCTTTTAAAAAATATATAACCGCTTTGTTGGGATATAATTCACATATGAGACAACTCACCCTGCCTTTTACGTGTGCTTAAATTGTACTACTAGATAAGCATAGTATGCTTAAAAAAAAACAACTGTATTAGGGTATAATTTATACAGGAAAAAATTCACATATTTTAATTGAATAGGTTGATCACTTTTGACAATGAATTCCCCATGTGACCACCACCCCAATCTAGATACAAGATGTAGAAGATTTCCATTTCTCCAGAAAGTGCCCCCGTGGCCCTTTGTTTCTGTGTTCACCTGTTGATGGCGTGGGCATTGTTTCCAGCACCCTCTGAATGGAGGGGAGAGGGCAGGGTGTGTGCAGGGCAAGTGTGTGTGTGTGTGTGTGTGTGTGTGTGTGTGTTGGGGGTGAGGGTGGCAGCATTGAGGCCGACCAGGAGCAGGGGCCTCAGTGTCTCAGAAGAAGCTCCCAGGCGATTTGGACACAGCTCTACTGTGTTCCAGACGTAGGCCCAGAGATTAGGTGTTCCAGTTGCTTTTCTGTCTTCTTCGGCCCCTATTCTTTTTGGAACATGCGCAGTCTAAGAATGTTGCTCAGCTTATTTCCATTAATAATGGAGGAAATTGTGGCTGGGTCCTGGGCAGTGCTCTTTCTTACCCCCAGCTGAGTGGTGTTCCCGTCTGTGTGCTCCTTCAGCGCGGTACGGGAGGAGGTGATCAGGCATGGCTGCCCCGTCTGCAGCAGGTCTCATGTGACCTTTAAAATGCCAGTGTTTTACCATCACTGAAGGGGAAGGTTGAGTAAAATGCCTATTTGGAAAGCAGTGATGTTCCCAGATGGGGATTTTGTGCATGTCGGTGTTTCGTAGGGCTTTTGATTTGTTCACTGATCACTCCTGTATTGACCAAATGGGAGAGCGAAGTTTATGTTTGTTTTCACCAAGTTGTGGCCCAGAAAATTCATCCACTTTCCTTTGCTATGTGGCTTTTCTCCTTCTGCTATTCATTTCGAGTAGGTGGTACAGGAAGTCAGTGTCTAAACAAGTGTGCAAGGGAGGGGTGAGCTGGCCCCGCAGCAGTGAGACGTGGTGTGAACCCGTCCCTCACCTGCACTGAGCGTTGGGGGCCTCGTCCTCCTCATCAGGAGAATTAAGAGGACTGTTGTTAGCGTTCACGATGAGGGGTACATCCACCTAAGGTGCGCCCAGAACTGGCAAGCGCGCACTCCACTGTATCATTATTACACGTGATTTCTCCATTTCTACCTTCTGCCCAGGTGTGTTATCTTTTACAAAGCTTCCCCCCCCCCTTTTGTGGATGAAACTGTAATTTATTAAAATGTATTAATTCATGGGAAGTCTTGGTTCCTGTTCTCTCTTTTTGCAGGCACGTTGCAGAGAGGCCTGTTTGTCCTTCGCGAACATGCACGTGTAGACAGATGACTGTCCCCCAGCCCGCGCGGCTCTAGGTGCCCGGCCCTGGAGTGGTCCAGCAGGGAAGGGATGGATTCCAAAGACGATAGCTCACACGTGTGGCCTCCGTCTGCAGATCACGAGGAGAGCGCTGCACAGGTGAAGGGTGGTCTTCTAGCTTGGCGCTGGTGGCAGTTTTCAGTTGGGCTCAGTTTGCTGACAGCTAGAGACATGGTGCCTCTGTACATGGGAGGAAGCTGACGTGCGGAACAACGTGCGGAACTGGTGTGTAAGGAAAGGGCAGCGTTTCAGCACTTTGAAAGCTCCGAACACAGTCACTGCCGTTTAGTGGGGTTACTTCCTACCCACAGACTTCCCTGCCTTTCCCCCACCTTGTTGTCATCAATTGTTTCACTTCCAGTTTTATTTCCTGGTATTGGTGCTGAAAGCCTCGAGCTGCAGTGTTTCCTTTATGTTATCCAGGAAAGGGCTTTGGTTCTTCCCGGGTGAGGAAGTACAACTCTGTCTATAAAGTGAGTGGCTTTCCCTTTTCTTTCCAAATGCAGAACATAAACCTCTAACTGAAAGTTGTCCCACTGAGTCAACAGCTCTGGAGGTTAGTCACCTATTGAAAGCTGTGGTATTGGGTGATCTCTGCCTTTCAAATGGCTATCGTAACAAGCTACACACTCTTCTGTCTGTTCTTGGCAAAGGCCAACCTCTACATTTTGGATATTGATTTGGATTTTGGGAAGAGTCAGCAGTCCTATGGAGCCATGCTTTATATGGGACCAAAGTATAAAACTTCCTTTGAAAGCATTATAATACAAATGTCATTGTAATTTAATTTTCATCAAATTATATAACCATAGTATTATTATCAAAATCAGGAAGTTAACATTGAAACCTTTAAATATATACATTTTATTTAACTTAAGCAATATAATAAATATTAACAATAAATAAAATCGGTCATCAGGTCTGATTTTAAAGTCTGAGTCTGAATATTGGGAAAAAAAATTCCAGAGATGATACTGTCAGAAGAACTAGAGATGCTGTTTTTGTTCTCATGGAAACTGTTTGGAAGTCTGTTTTCATGTATATTTTTCTATATATTTTGGTGCATTTTGTTTATAAACAAAAATGTAGTCCATTAATAAACAGGGCCCGCATTTGTGGGCAACCAGGCGGTGGACAGTAGAGCTCAGCACCCCCCCTTCTCCATGTTCCTCCTCCCAACGAGGAGTTCTGATTTACTAGAAAGCAGGGTGATGCCAACCAAGCTGGAAAGCGTGGATAACTCTGTTCTTGAGCAGACATTTTTTCCCCTTTTCTAAGCACTGAAACTAGTCCAAGATTTTAATGTTAATGGACAAGCCTAAACTCACAAAATTATCTTGCAGCACTCGAAACAGCACAAATACCTTATAAGCCTCCGTCTTCTGATTTCCAAACCATGTCTCCATGGGCAGACGAGATCTGCGTAGGAGCTGGACGCAGCCCTTCGCACAGAGTGGGAGTTGACTTTACTCCTGGGGCTCTTGGCCGTGTTTGGCCTCCGGTTTTCTTTCTGGGGATTGAATTAACTTATGTCTTTCTGGGGACTGAATTAGCTTATGTCATCTTTGGGATCTACTGTTCCCCACTGGAAAAAACTGAAATGGAAAAAGTTAGGTGTTACGCCAAGACAGAAGAAGAGATCCCACCCTAAGCGGGCCTAACTTCAATATCAGCACAGAAATCATTTTTCTCCCAAACGTGGACTTTGGCCATCAGCTTCCACACCTTCAACATCAGACGTCAGACTGCGTGCCAGACTCGCCTTCAAGAACTCAGCCTCCAAAGCCGACTATTCAGAAAGCATTTACAAAGTCCAGTTTCTGCTTTAGTTCTTGGTAGATAGAAAATTATTTCCCCTGGTGACAAGTGAAATAGTTGTCCAAAACCCCTCAAAAGTACTTTCTTAAAATTTTTTGTATCTTCACCTAGTTGGCAAGGTCACTGAGTCCAGCAAATGGTCACCGATACCCCTCCAGAACGGCCTTGAGCGTGAAATAATTTGTCAGAAAGTGACCTTGTTTATTTTAATGTTTGCCAAAAGGCACTGTTAGTTATAAAGCAGAATTTTTATGATGTGTTGCAAGCAACTGGCTTTTGAGTCTTGACATATTTTTTTTTCACATTACAGGACAATTGATATTTTGTATTCCGATAATGTCAACCAGGAACCTTCTGTCACATTTCCAGCATCAGTGAACCTCTCCCTCATTATTCCTCCGCAGAGATACCTGTACTGGACATTGGAGGCAGAAGGGAATTGAAATCGGTTGCCTCATATTAAGCAGTGAATCAGTCACAGGGTCCTTGGATCCCATCCCCCAGTCACTGACTTGCTGTAGACAGAGGTGTATCCGTTGCATCCTCCTTTTACTGGGGATCATTTAAAAATGCAAGTGTGTAGTGTTCTCAGTCACTTACGCACCTTTGTGAGACAGGTGTCACTCCACCAGGATGGTTGCTACATACATGCTGGCTTTTTTTCCCCAGGTGCACTTTGTTCCAGACGCTGGCACTGTAGCCCAGATCGTCTACGCCGATGACCAGGTCCGCCCCCCGCAGCAGGTGGTGTACACGGCAGATGGTGCCTCCTACGCGTCAGTGGATGGGCCGGAGCACACGCTGGTCTACATCCATCCCGTGGAAGCCGCGCAGGCACGTGGAGCACTGCTGCTCATAGCTTGTTAGTCAATTAATTCACCAGCTATTTAGGTTTATTCTGTAGTCACGGTGCTTTTTGCTGTTGATGATGCAGAAAATGGTCAGATAAGGTCTGTGCTGTCAAGGAGCTGATAACCAACTTGGCAGAGGAAGACGTGGCTTGTTTATTTAAATTTAAGTGCAGTAAGGAGTTAGTGCACCAGGCTCGAATGAGTTCTCTTCCCCACTGACTATTGACTGACTAGATGATCAGCTTGGTGCTTTTCCTGAGTTACCAAGAGCCAGGCCAAAAGTGGCATTTAGTTCTGTATAGTGTTATCATAGACAGCCCCGTGAAAACATACGGATCATTTCCCTTAAAACGTGTAAACGTGGGGTCCTGCCAACTGCTCTTAACTGACAACTGGCTGGTCTGTAGGACTGTGTGGAAGCACAGCTAAAAGTTACAGCTCCTTTTTTTTCCCAGTGACTCTGAGTGTTAGTTTCCAAATGCATGACATGAATATTCCCCAGTGTATAAATGTTAGTTCGTTATTGTTAGCACTTTACAGTGTACAAAGCACTTTTAAACATATTTAAAGAGAAATCCGTTCCATGCTTTTATAGTAGCATCCTGGTAATGAAAATGTGCCCTCACGTAATATTTAATCAAGAGACTCAAATCACTCTCAAGAAGAAAGGGGACCCAGCTAATAAGTACCTTTCAAGTCTATACAGAGGTGAAGTCGCCTAATAGTCAGCTGGTACTTTTGGAATGTCCCTTCTCCGTTTTTAATCCCCTACCAATATTAGCAGAGATTATGTAAAGGGTGACCTGTGCTTAGCTTTTAGTTCTTTCCTACGTTGCTAAGTGTCCGAATTATGATAATTTCTTAATGCCAAATATAAGAAATCTGACACTGGGCTGAAATTCCCTTTTACAACCTTCTGGAATCAACACTTAAACTATAGTTCTTAAGCCCATGGGTTTGCTAAAGCCTTGGACAAATTAATCTTTTAAAAGCTTTAGAGAAAAGAATATTTTTCTGGATTGGAGATACTCTGTGGTACCCTGGCTAAAATAATTCTGAAGATTTTCCTTCCTCTAGTTAGCTTTGCTGCATCATGACCCAAATTATGTGTTTATAATGAGAACTTTTAAAATTATGATTTTACTGGCTTTGTCCAAAAAATAATCTCGGGACGTTCAATTCAATTCATCTTCCTTCTACTTCTCTTCGGTTAACGAGTGTGCATTTGTGTTTGAAACAGTTGTAGTCCTTGGGCACAGAGTACTCTTCTGCTGGTGTACCTCCAGCCACCCTCATTTAATTACAAGTCTCCCCCTGTGATACAGGGTTACATGTGAACGCGTGCACCCTCATTCATGGATGCCTTTGTCATTGGCTGCGACATTCAGCCTCAGGAGAGACTTCGCTTTAGAGTAAAATCGTGAAGTAGGAAGTATGTTCGCCAGTGGGGGTGGTTAGCTTACGCAATCTCTTTGGAGCCACCTGAATGAAAGGCTTTAAATGTATGATTACTCTTTGTTTCTTCTTTATTAATGAAAGTGTTACTAGTTATGTGGGAATTAACTCTCTCAAGACTTGGTGCTTAGCAGTAGGATAATTTTTTCCGTGTAGACAAGTTGTCTAAAGATCTATTGATAATTTTTTGTTTTTTCGCTCTAGACTCTGTTTACAGACCCAGGCCAGGTAGCTTATGTCCAGCAGGATGCTACATCTCAGCAGGTAAGGAGTTGCTTTTTTGCCTTTTTGTTGTTTGGTGATGCTATGAAGTTACCCTTCCCTGGAATGCCCCAGCCCTCTGCACTGTGCGTTCTCTGGGTGTCTGTTTCTCATGTATTTAGAATATTCTCTAGTTCCATTAGTGAAAACAAAGCAGAACAGGACACTTAACACACTTCAGT
The DNA here is from genome assembly GCF_048773025.1 of Camelus bactrianus. Taxonomy (NCBI): domain Eukaryota; kingdom Metazoa; phylum Chordata; class Mammalia; order Artiodactyla; family Camelidae; genus Camelus; species Camelus bactrianus. Next base: position 21,743,228 of record NC_133571.1, on the reverse strand, counting down.
CAGGATATATTGAGATAGCCTGGCATTGCAAAATGGTTTGTCAGGGAAATTAAAAAATAAGCATATCAACTTGATATTGGTTCAGGTTCCAAAGAATAATCCCGAGTGTTAAAAGTGTCACTTTATGGAAATTTGGAAACATTTTAGTACTTGTTCTATTTTTGAATGTTGGGGGGAAATTCCTGCTTAACTTGCAAAGGCATGTGGCGGCAGCCTTCCTCCTTGTAGTTTCTGAAGCTGAGGTTCTTCTTGATTTCCTTTTAAAACGTTTCTTCCCTTTTATCCATGTTTCTAATCTACCCTATTTGACTTGGAGGGACTCGTTCCTTACTTCCCTCCACGCTGTGAACGTGTTCCCGAAGGTGCAGAAGCTGCGTGCTGTCGGTCTCACCCTGGAGGGGACGTGAATCCAGATACTTTTATTTTCATGTTGGCTGGTGTGATTGCTGTTTGGCCGCACCACTGAGTGTCACGAGTGATTATCAAGTAAATTCGCATTAGTAAGCGCTTCCTGCTTTTTAAATTTTTTAGAAGAGGATTCGGATACTTCTATTTTAAAATTTGAAAAATGAAAATAGTTGTGTTAGTGTCATTTATGAAATCTAGAGAGAATTAGGGCTCCTTGTCATGTCAGTTATGGTTGCATTTATTCCTGGTGGGTAGTGATCTACAATTTGGGGGGGAGGTCAGTCTATCAACTAGTCCATCCGGGCTGCTATCACAGAACGCCAAACACTGGGTGGCTTACAAACAACAGAAGGTTATTTCTCAGAGGTCTGGAGGCTGGGAAGTCCAAGACCAAGGTGCCAACAGGGTTGTTGTCTGGTGAGGGCCCTCCTCCCGTTCACAGACGGCTGCCTCCCGCTGTGCTGTCCCAGGGCAGGAGGCGTGCGGCTGCTCTCTAGGTCTTGTATGAGGGCACCAACCCCATTCTTGTTGAGGGAAATTTCATTACAGAAGCATCCAAGTAATAAATAAAGGAGGGGGATGATTGGCTTAGAGCATCACCATTTTTCATCTCCTGCCGTCAGGAAAAAGCTGATGAGGCACTTTGTAATGAATAGATCAGCTCACCCCTCTGCACGTTGGAGAGCATTCATCACAGGCCTCCTGGTGTAATGAACCTCCTCCTGCATTTTAACCACATAAAAAGTGTTCCTCCCCCAAAACTGAACCTGAATCTGACTGAGTCTGTAGCTTTCACTGCCACCTCGTAGGAAGCACAGACAAAGTGGGACAAGTTACAAGACGTGCAGGGATGCATCCAGCACAGCCAGACTGTGGGATACCCTACAGGACAAATGGCCTGGTTTCGCCCACAGACAAATTGTGGAGAAAAAGAAGAGAAGTGGGAGCTTACAGATTAAAGGAGACTTTAGAGATGTATCAGTCAGATGCAGTATGCGGACCTTGTGTGGGTCCTTATTTGAACAAACCAACTGTAAAAAAAAAAAAGTTATGAGACAGTTGGAGAAATCCTAACAACAACTGGATATTGGTGATATTAAGGAATGACTATTTTTTAGGTGCGACAGTATATGAAGTCTAGAAATCCTTTTCTTTTAGACAGAGCTACTGAACTACCTAGAAATGAAAATGTATAATGTTTAAGGTTTGTTTCAAAACAGTCTCGTGAGGGGGACAGTGGCTGGGAGGACAGGTGAAGTAAGGTGAGCCATGAGTTGACCATTGTTGGGGCTGAGTGATGGGTACGTAACATTTATTCTACTGTTCTCTCTATTTGAGGCACATGTGAAATTTGTCATTATACATGGAAGAGTTATTTTGATATTCTAAATAGCTTTTCAGATGCTGAAAAAATTTATATGAGACCGCCTACTTCCACATGCCCTTGCCACATTGGGCATTTGCATTCTTTTAAAATTTTGCCAATCTGATGAGCAAAATGGTATTTTGTTGCTTTAATATTAAGGCATCGTTTTAATGAGAGGTTTTGTCACCTTTTGCACCTCAAAGGGCCCTTCATCTTCCCCAGTCTCCAGAAACCATCTGCCTGTTTCATGTTTGTACAGAAGGAAAGTTGCCCTCAGATGGCTCCGTGAACCCGGCACCCCAGGCGGTGTAACTGTGGGCTTAGCCTCTGTCTCCGCTGCAGCTTCCTCTCAGCTGGCACGGTTTCATTTCTGGCTGTGGCACTTCGGTGACTGTCAGTTTATTCCATGACCTGGATAAATTCTGGATAGAAGTTGGCATGGGAGTTTAACCTAGATGACAGGGGCTTTTTCTTTTTCTTTTTCTTTTGCAAGAAGGTTCCTATTTTCAATTATTTTAAGTGGTGGCAAAAATCCATTGGAAGCCTTTTTCATATATGCGTTCCCCCGTCCGTAAGGAAGGCCCCGGTTCTCTCCAGACCTAGAAGCACGGTCTCCGCTTTGTTTCTGAAAAGGAGCATGTGTGACTCCCCACACACTGGGAGGAAAATATGCTGCCCTCAGCACTGGTCTCAGCAGGGATCCAGAGCATTCTGTTGTGTTCGCCGCCGTCAGGTGTAGTCTCATATTTCACTCTCAGATAAATTGTATCCGGAAATGCATTATGCAGTTCAGAAATAATTACAGAGAATGATGTTAAGTGGGAAGGAGAAAATGTACCATGAATTTAACAAATTCCTTTTCCTCTCGCCACGTTTTATTGTCTGTGACAAAATGCACAGGAGTAAACTAATTTCTGTTACCGTTCTCTTCCTTTAAGTAGAACTGCTCACCGCCCTGCTGCCTGGCGGTTGCCCCAGGAGCAGGTGTGTTGCCTGGTTGCTCTGGTACTCAAGGTGTGTGTGGTATTCACCTCCTCCCTGAATAGACTGGCCTCTGCAGGGGCAATTGTGATGGACTGGAAAAGCAGGGCAGAGTCAGTATGTGAGTTTCATCTCTGCCACCCAGGAGCTGTGTGGTCAAGTTATCTGGCCTCAGAGGAATTTAGAGAATTTAGATACATGCCTGGCACTCAGGAAATGTCAGTTGAATTTGAATTGTTAGTTTAAAAAATCGGTAATGCATACCTACCATGTGCTATGGTCTATGCCATCTGGAATTCCCAGTTCTTACCTAGAAACGATTATCACCCACACTCTCCATGCCTTTTCAATGGTAGTTTGCATAATGCAGGTATACCTTCAGCTTGTGCTTTAGCTGCAGTGCCTCTAGGTGATGCTGGCGTGTTCCAGCCTGTGCCTTGCCACAGCCTCTGAGGAGGGTTCCAGCCCGGGGACGAGGAGGTTGTCGGTCTGTTTTAATGTCAGCTTTCTCAACAGTGGCCAGGAGCCAGACTTGCCCGACCACAGTCTTTCCAGCAGCATCTGTTGGTAGAAAATACAGTGCAGCTTCTTGGGAGTAACTCTGAGTTGCTGAATTCATTCTTTCAGGTTGGCTCTGCAAGGAGATAGAGAATGTATGTGGATAGCGGTTGGATCTACGCTTTGGTTTGTTCAGTGTGTGATAACATTCGTCACTAATGCTGGTGTAAAACTGAAGTGGCGTAGAGTAAAGTGTGATATCAAAGCTGCGCTCCGACGCAGCCCGTGGGAGCCGAGGGTCAGTGTGGATGCTGAGTGGGGCAAACACAGTTTCATCACCAGAGGTCTCTGCTCGTTTCCTTGTTGAGTCCTCACCTCAGTGGGCATTTTATTCTGTTGTGGTTGAAGTTGAAGCAGAAGCATCTCCCCGAACGTTGTCCTCCTGTATAGACTTCTGAAAGGCCCTGAGCTACAGGTGGAATGTCACGTAAGAGTCTGGGCTCCTAGGTCATAGGAATGCATGTTAAAACATGCACATGCGATATGAGGTAACTGGTTTTATCTGCTTTCCGGAGCCTGAGGGTTTCAGGTGTTGGGCAGTGACCTTTAACTGCCATAGCAGGTCAGATCTTGTAAACACACACATACTGTTTCTCTGTAGAATTTAAGTTCTTAGATGCAAAACGTAGATTCATGGATGTTTCTGTGAATAGCCCCAGAGTTCCTTTAGATGCCTAAAGGGATTGATGTCATTTCCCAGAGGGCCAAATATATTTCCACATACTACTTTTCATTGAATACATGCTACCTGCCCAGCGGCCTTTTTTTTTTAATTGAAATATAGTTGATTTACAATATTGTGTTGGTTTCAAGTGTACAACAAAGTGATTCAGTTATACATATATTTAGTTTTTCAGATTCTTTTCCATTATAGGTTATTACAAGATATTGAATATAGTTCCCTGTGCTCTACAGCAAACCATTATTGTTTATCTGTTTTATAAATAGTGGTGTATGTCTGTTAATCCCAAACTCCTAATTTATCCCTCCCCTGCTTTCCCCTTTGGTCATCATAATTTTTTTCTATGTCTGTTTTGTAAATAAGTTCATTTGTATCACACTTTAGATTCTACAAAGAAGTGGTATCATATGGTATTTGTCTTTCTCTGTTTTACTTCGACTCAGTAGGATAATGTCTAGGTCCATCCATGCTGCTGCAAATGGCAGTATGTCATTTTTTATGTCTGAGTATTATTCCTTTGTGTATATAGACCACATCTTCTTTATCTATTCATCTGTCCGTGGACATTTAGGTTGCTTCCATGTCTTGGCTGTTGTGAATAGTGCTGCTGTGAACATTGGGGTGCATGTATCTTTTCAAATTAGAGTTTTTGTCCTTTCCAGATATGTGCCCAGGAGTGGAATTGCTCGATCATATGGCAACTCTATTTTTAGTTTTTTGAGGAATCTCCATATTGTTTTCCATAGTGGCTGCACCAATTTAAGTTCCCACCAGCAGTGTGGGAGGGTTCCCTTTTCTCCACATCCTCTCAAGCATTTATTATTTGTAGACTTTTTGGTGATGGCCATTCTGACTGGTGTGAGGTGATACCTCATTGTAGTTTTGATTTGCATTTCTCTAATAATTGGCGATGTTGAGCATCTTTTCATGTACCTGTTGGCCATCTGTATGTCTCCTTTAGAGAGATGTCTGTTTAGGTCTTCTGCCAATTATTTTTGACTAGGCTGTTTGTTTTTTTGATATTGAATTGTATGAGCTGTTTGTATATTTTGGAAATTAACCCCTTTGTCAAATGCATTGTTACTGAATATTTTCTCCCATTCTGTAGGTTGTCTTCTCATTTTACTTTGTTTTGCTGTGCAAGAGCTTTTAAGTTTGATTAGGTCCCATTTGTTTATTTTTGCTTTTGATTCTTTTGCCTTGAGAGACTGACCTAGGAAAATATTGTTACAATTTATGCCAGAGAATGTTTTGACTATGGTTCTCTTCTAGGAGTTTTATGGTCTCATGTCTTATATTTAAGTCTTTAAACCCAGCAGCCTCTTAAGGTTGTAGATTAAATACATGATGTCACCTCAGTCCTTTGAAGAACTTACGATGAAGACAACGATGATGATAATAATAAAAATAAATATTACGCACTTACTCAATGCCAGGCATTCTACTACTGGTCTCATATACACATTGTTCCATTTAATCCTCACAACAACCTATGAGGTAAGTTGTGCCCATTTTACAGATAAAGAAACACAGGTTCAGAGAAGTTTATTAACTTGCTAAGTAGTGGAGCCAAGATTCTGAGCCAAATCTGACTCCAAAGTGCATGGTCTACTTCCCTGAGTGCAGTTGGAGAGGCAAGCCGGGCTCAAGTGAAAATGCACAGTGATTGAAGAGTAGATGTGGTTTGGCAGTGGGTACAAAGCCATGAGGGATAGCTAAGGTGTGAGATGTCAGAACCGAGATTCGAAAGGATCTTGGCAGACGGGAAGGACGGAAAATGCAGTAAAATGAAACTTACTGGAGGTAAATGCCCATTTAAGTAAAAACTAGCTATCTAAGTCTTGAGGAGGAGACACATGGTTCAGTACGCTCTTTGAGAGGACACGAGGACTCAGGGGTTTCAGTTACCTGCACCCGCAGAACGGGTCTGCAGTAGAACATGGCAGTTGTCAGCACAAAGCAAGGTTGGCCATGTGAGAAATGATTCAGTGAATTAGAGGTTTTGGTCTTGACATATTGGAGGAACTGTCTTCACGTGGCAGAGGGTAGACTGGCTTTGTCTAACCTGAGTGGAAAGTCGGGGAGGGCTTGACCCCACCTGAACCACCCGTGAGCTAGTCCAAAGCCATGGGGCTGCCTGCTGGGTGCAGCGGTGAACTGCGAAGCCAGGCTGCACGGTGTCGTGGAGCGGGAGGTCAGAGCAGAGAACAGAGATGGTTCAGGAGAAAACGGAGGATGACGGGGTTTATTTAGAAGATTGCTGAAGGGAGAGCAATTCTAGGTGGGGAAAGATAAAGAAAAAGGGAGTAGACATTTGGAGACATGTGTCTTATTTATTGAACAGGAAGGGGACATGGCTTGAGTATGACTAATTATGCTAACGGGGCAGGGGAAATTGGCTGCGTAAGAGGAATCTGGGCGGTATACAGCCCCTGACACTTATTTAGGAGGAGAGAGACCTTTTTAAGGTGCCATTTATTTTCTGCCAGTGTATTTGGTAAAGTTGCATTAATCCAATGCATGACCCAAACAGTGACTTATTTGCAAAAGACCACCTTCAGCGTGATGAAACAAACAGGCATCTCTGTCCTTCTTACTTACAAACCTCTGCCTCTGGAGTGTGTGAAAGGAGAGCCGTTACCCATTGAATCTCACCAGCTGCATCCTGGACCACGTGTTCAGTTTAAAGCCACATGGTTGATGGTGGGTCAGGTCTCTCTACCTGCGCTATGTTGTGGCCACCCTGCAAAGGCAAGAGGGACCCCCCCCACCCAAAACCGAGTGCCACTGTGGAGACTAGTGATGGCACCTGTGTTCTAAGAGGTCATGGAAAGGGTGACTTCCATATTCAGAGTCTCTGGGGGGACAGGGCAGGCCTGTCAAGCAGGTTTGGAAGAGCTTGAGAGAGCAAGGAAATGGGACTTGAGGTGAAGGGGTGGGGTCAGCATGTGGGTCCCGAGCACATGGCCAGGGCCTTGTGGGGTTTCAATCTCTCGCTGGCACCAGAGGAGCCCAGATGTGGGACTGAAACAGCGAAGATGAGCACAGACTGCTCATTACCACCCAGGATGGGAATGGAGATGATTTCTCCAGGGCCTGGAAGGGAGCTGGTGTGCAGAGCCTCTTCCACCGAGACCTGGGTTCTGTGTGCACAGGCGCCCGCTGACTCAGACGGACAGTGCTAATGGCTTTACGATTAATCGTTGTCCAGGCCTCATTGCCGGTGCACAACCAGGTCTTGCCTTCAATTGAGGGTGTGGACGGCTCAGACCCTCTGGCAACCCTGCAGAACCCCATGGGTAGACTGGAGGCCAAGGAGGAGGAGGAGGAGGAAGAGGATGAGGATTCTGAGGATGACGAGGAGGAAGACGGTGAAGACACTGACCTGGACGACTGGGAACCTGATCCCCCCCGGCCCTTTGACCCGCATGACCTGTGTAAGTACGAGCTGCTCCCTGTGAGAGTCTGCACCTGGGAGCAGGCGGGCTGACCTTTGCCGAAGGCACCCTGTGTGCAGTCATTGCCCCTCGGCGTGCATCGCCTCCCCCCGTCCTCAGGCAGCAGGTCACGCTGGAGTTGTGACTTCACTGATGAGCAGACTGAAGCCCGGAGGAAGCCGGGCAGCCTGCTCTGTGGCCCAGGGGTGGGGGCTGGGGGGTCAGGCATGTGCCTCAGCCTCTGATCCCAGAGCTCCAGCTACTGAACCATGACTCTGTCGCATCCAGGAGATCCAGCCGTTTCCGCTTTCACAAGTTCCTCTGCTACCGAACTCTCTTTGTAACAACCTTTAAAAACTGTTATAAAAAGAAGCCTGTGAAACTCCGGGCACTAGCGTTCTACATTTTTTCTTTTCACTTTGTTTATTTTTTTAATGGAGGTGTTGGGGATCAAACCCAGGACCTTATGCGTACTAAGCATGTGCTCGACCACTGAGCTACCCCAGCGCTCTGCATTTTTTAACTCGAGTAATGCTCTCTATGGTCTTGTGAAGCCAGCAGCTTTCCTGAGGTCATGCTTGGCGGTTGTACTGATCAGGATTCAAACTCAGGTGGTCTGGCTCCAGGTGCCCACGGTCATCCTGTCTGTCCATACTGCCTGCTTGTGGGGTCCTGCTCCCACCTGCCAAGTCATTGCTGCTGGCCATCAGTTTTCACACATATGTGGCAAAGTCCTTATCTCCTCTTTTGTGTTACTGTGGCTCTGCCCAGCTTTGTGGCCTCACCATATTTCTCCCGGGACCGTCTGTGTGGTGGTGGTGAGCCAGTGTGTATGGGGCTGGTGTTCATCTCCACGCCCCATAGAGAACTTCCTCATTCCGTTTTTCTTTGAATTCGTAAATTTTCAAGGCAGCGCCTTAGTCAAACATACATAAAGTTACTTTGTCCTGTAAGTATTAATACAAAGGAGCTCTCCATTGTCAGAGAACCGTAGAAACTGAAAATACCTCTCCCTAAGCTGGGTCATCACGTGGCTAGGGTTGGGTAAAACATGTTTGGTTCATTAGCTTTGTTAAGGGTCACGAGTGTGATCTCTGTGTGGGCCAGGCACTCTTCTTGTTTTGCAGCTTTACATGTCTCGTCCTGGTGGTCAGCTGACAGAGGGGTGACATGGGGAGAGAGGGGCTGTGTGGGGGTGCGAGGCTGGCTGATCACTCCCAGGATGAGCTGCAGATGCGTGTCAGGGCTGGGCTGACTGTGCCATCCAAGTGGACGAAGCATTGTCTGGCTTCATCCAAAATGCATGGGAGTCTCAAACTCCACGGCACTTTTCCTGTGTGATTTAGACGCCCAGGCAACACGGCTTCCACTCTCCTTTTGAGGAAACTGATTAGAAGTGTTGTCAGGTTTCCTAAAAACCGCTTTACTGAGATATAATTTATGTACTATAAAATGCACCTATTTCGTCTCATCGGAGTTTGCAACATTTAGCCGAATAAGCTCTTCTTTTCTGACATGTTATGATTGGTTTGTAAATTTGGTGCCCACTCTTCCAGTGAATATCTGGTGCAGAAATAAGCCACGGCCTGCGTATGATTTCTGACAGGCCATGAGCTGGTTCCACCTGGCTTGAGAGGAAAACCGCAGGATTTTACGGGTCTCTGCAGAGTCACGTGTTACAACTGAGCGGGCAGGGCCGTCACAGGCGTTAATGAATTTTGGCTTGAAAACGCAGATTTGGGGATTTTTCCGCTTCGGGCTCCCCGAGGCCGCCCCACTGAGGATGTCTCTGTCGTGCAGGGTGCGAGGAGTGCAACAACGCCCACTCTTCCGTGTGCCCGAAGCACGGCCCGCTGCACCCGATCCCCAACCGGCCGGTGCTGACGCGCGCGCGGGCCAGCCTGCCCCTGGTGCTCTACATCGACCGCTTCCTGGGGGGCGTGTTCTCCAAGAGGCGCATCCCCAAGCGCACCCAGTTCGGCCCCGTGGAGGGGCCGCTGGTCAGGGAGGCCGAGCTGAAGGACTGTTACATCCACCTCAAGGTAATCTGGGCTGCGCCCGAGTTCACCCTCGTTCTCGTGATCCGTGCGGGGCGCACGCTTCCCCACCTCGTAGCCGTTCTTGGCTGCTGCTTTTCTTTCCAGGCTTGACTTGTTTTGAGTGGAGACGTTTTCTGTCTCTCGATAGAGCGGAGGTTGTAGTTTAAGCCCCCTAAGCATTCTGTGAATAATTCTGGGAGGTGTGGTTCTTAGGAGCTGGGTCCTCCGCGGGGGCTGCCTTAACCAAATCCACAGACTGGTAGGCAGACCATGGTTTTCTCAGTCCTGGAGGCTGGAAGTCTCAGAGCAAGGTGCAGGCATGGATGGCCCCCTCTGGGGCCACTCTACTTGGCCTGCAGGTGGCTGCCCCCTGGCTGCCTTGGCACATGGTTGTCCCTGTCTGCAAGGTACCTCTGATGCGTCTCTGTGTGTCCTGATCTCTCCTGTGAGGACATCGGTCAGATGGGGTTGGGACCCACTCTAATGATGTAATCACCCACGTCAAAATCCTCCCTCCAAAAACAGTCACATTCTGAGCCCCTGGGGGCTTAGGGCTTCAACATTTGAATTTTGGGGGACACAATTCAGCCCATAATAGGGGCTTTGACAGCTTTTTTTTTTTTTTTCCAAATTAACTTTGGAATATAAAGAGAATTGCAGAGACTCATGTTACCTGTTAAGTGCCCACAAAGTTTTCAGGAAAAGCTCTTTTCAATTTTTGAAACAGGTCTGTCTTGCTGAATCTTTTGTTAAAAAATAGTTTGCGGTATTTACACTGATGCCCGTTCCTTATATGTGATGCTTTTGCTTCTGTCCAACCCCTCTGCTGTCTGCTTCCTGGAGAGCCAGGAAGCAGAGTGGGAAGGGGGAACACCTGGGGTGTTTTTTGAGAAATCAGCAGCTGTTGTGGGGAGATTTCCTTGGTGAGTGCTCAAGATGGCCAAGAACGACAATTCTTCTGTAAAGAGGAAGACCTGCCACCAGGCTGCACCTTGTAAATGAATGCAGTTGAATCCCTAAGGAAGCAACTTGCAATGAACTAGAGAGCAGGTTGCTTGCGTTTTCTGGCTTGTTAGTAGCTTTTTTTTTCTTTTTTGACGTGTTAGTTGATGACGAAATACCAACCAAAGCTATAGTCAGCGTTAACTTTTAGATTTTGCTGGGTAATCCTCCTGCAAGTTTGTCTTCAGAAAGTGTCCTTTCCCTTTTACATTTGGCAAGACACAGTTCCAGTATCTTTCTAGACACGAAGGGAAGAAGCAGCGTATACGGCTAATTCAGGGAGCAATGTCCTGTGTGGTATTTCGTGAGTGTGTATCGTATTAAAGCTTTTGTGTGTGTGGCTTTTTATTTCCCCTTTGGCTGCAGGTTTCTCTTGATAAAGGGGACAGAAAGGACAGGGATTTGCACGAGGACCTGTGGTTCGAGCTGTCCGACGAGACCCTGTGCAACTGGATGATGTTTGTGCGCCCGGCCCAGAACCACCTGGAGCAGAACCTGGTGGCCTACCAGTACGGCCACCACGTGTACTACACGACCATCAAGAACGTGGAGCCCAAGCAGGAGCTCAAGGTGCGGTGCGGGGCCGGCGGGGCCTCTGCGGGGAGTAGCGATCACTTCATGCTTTTCATACTTTTAATTTTTTTCCTTGAAGTGGGATTCTTAAAAAAAACCAGTCCTTTTCTTATAATTCACTTGCTTGTTGAGGACCTGCTGTGTGCTGTACACTTCTGATAATGCCACAAATAAAACAGGGAGAGAAGTATTTGACTCTTGGGTCTGTCAGAGGCCTTCCTGAGGCATTAGGCCCAGCGGTAGGGAAGTCCTTGCTCTGTGGAGCAGACGTGCATGTGGATAGCGTGGTTACAGGTGGGGTCACGTACCATCTTTACACTCTAGAGGGGAATTAGCTGGGAAACAGGAGAGCCTGTAAAATGGAATTCAGATGTATGAGTAAGTTTCTTTTCTTTATCTGAACACTCATTTTACCCCCAAAATTCTATGCACTGACTTCTGACTTGAGGAATATGTTTTTCAAGGATAGCTCTCTGTAGGAGTTTGTCTGAGTATTAACTCTTGATGATATAATGGAAGTTCTGCTATGATTCTAAGGGAACATTCCCCATCCTCTTTAAAGCTATGTTAGGAACATGGTCAAAAGAAGGGGTCAAAATATAAAAGATGTAAACGAAAAATATGTGAGATATGATTGCTTTGGTGCACGGACACTGTTAGCACCGTGCCTCGGTGTTGCAAAGTGAGAAATGGGTGCCTCTTTAGGGGAGAACAAAGACCTGGACTTCGTTAAAAAGTTGTACAAAACCTGTGTCTTTGAAACCGCCTGGTAGTCAATCTATAAACCCCAAAGAAGATATGTGGGAGATCCACTTCTCACACCTGGATCCCAGCAGATTCTTAACACTTCCCAGCTGGAGGGGAGAATGTTTTCTCTTTTAAAGCAGGAGGTAGAATCGTAGAGGTCCAGACAGATAGAAACAATTAAATAAGGATGTAATATCTCAGTATAGTGAACAACCCAAACAAGAAAGCAGCAGAATGGGGGAAATATTTGTAATATACATTAGAAGGTTTGAGTATAAAAACAGAGAGGGTTGTCTGTCTCTAACCTCACCACATCCAAAGGAGGAACAGACAAATGTGGAGAATAGACTTTATGTGGAGGAGGAATCAAATAGTAAAGAAATGTTAACATTAAAAAAAAGTCGATAATTTAAAAACCCTTAAAACAACTGTGAGTTAGTTTTTTTGTTAATTTAAATTAGCGAAAATAAACATATAGTACAAGGAATGTGAGGGTTTGAAAAATAGAGATATTTGTTACAGAATTGCAACATTTTATAGAATATTTCTGACAGTAGGCAGCAAAAATGTTCTTGACACAGAAACCCAATCCTTGGAAATTAGTCTGAGGAAATAATTATAAGCAAAGATAGAGCTAGATGTGTTAGAATTTTGTGCTGTCACGTTTTACAGACTCAGACATTAAGATGCACCATTATTTTACACACCATTAAGGAAAGAAAACGCTGCCAGTGAAGCTATGTTCCAGTGCTTATTTTAATCACCAGAAGTAGTTATTTTATATTTATTGCAGGAGCTGTTTTGGAATTATTTAGACATAATTTTGAAATCACATTACACATATGCATACGTAAAAAAGCACATTATAGGCAAAATAAATTGGTTAAGGTGTAACTGCTTTGCACGCAGCCTGACTTTTTTCTTTGACTGAATCCTGTTTTACTTTGTCATGGATGTTAATGCTTCTGTAAATCTGTCACCTCTGCCATCAAGGTCTTGATGATGGCGCAGTGTTTTTAAAGTGAGTGCCCCGCTGTTGCCTCTGGGCTGTTTTTCCAAGCCCCTGATAGCCTTTCTACAGGTTTTCATGCTTTGCCTTCCCTTTGACTGAGCCCATTATGTGTCTTTTTGCTCAACTGAAACATATGACCTTGGAAGTTAACTGTTTTTCAATTAAGTCAGTAGGAAGTTTCTGAGCACCTGATGTTTGATACCTTAATGAGAGGTCCTGCAGGGTGATCACACCAGCCTTGCACTGCTCTGAAATGAAGGAGCAGATAACCGGAGAGGCACCTGTTTAGCTGGGACGATAGGGGAGGCCTTGCTGAAGAGGTGACAGTGGGGCTGAGAACTGGGACATGAGGGTGCTGGCAGCAGGGAAGGATGGGGGGAGGACCCAACACTCCTGCAGTGGAACAGCCAGAGCAGAGGCTGGGGTGGGAAAGAACTTGGCACGTTTGAGGAACTGAAGGCGAGCCCTCCCGGCTGAAGGTGGTTCAGGGAGGGCAGGGGGAGCCCTTGGACCTCACGGAGCCCTTGGGAGACCAGGATCGAGCATGTCAGGTTTTTTACCAAACAAGAAGCTGTTGCAGGCTGTCAGGCACGGGAGGGACGAAATCAGATTGTGGTTTAAGGAGACCACTCGGGCTCCTGTGTGGGGAACGGAATGGAGGGAGCAAGAGTCGGGAGAGAGGCACGTTAGAAAGCCAGGTCAGAGCTGTCCTGGCCTGCATCTCGGTGCGTGCATCTGAGCAGACCTCGGTTCTTACTAGAGGACCATGGGAGAGAACTGAGAAAGAAAAGAGCCACTGGGTGGGAGGTAGGCTCTTTACTGAGATGGGGAAGGTGGGTGGGGGTGGGTGAGAAGTCAGTTCTGGACACGATGCATCAGGCAGGCAGTAGAGTCTGGGATGGCGTGGTGATTTGGGGGTCATTAGCATAGAGCTGGTTGCAAATGGATGTGCTGACCGTAGGGAGAAATAAGAAGGCCCTGGACTTGGACTGTTGAGAAGTGAGGGCAAGGAAGGAGGGGCAGCCCAGGAGACTGAGCAGAAGCAGCAGGGGCAGGGAGAAGGGGGCAGGACGGGGCAGGGAGAAGGGGGGCAGGACGGGACAGAGCCTCAGGAGGGCAGGGTAGCGCTGGCAGTGGTCATTGGTGATCCCGGCGAGAGCCGTCCGGTGACGTGTCACATGGGAGCCTCGATGATCACAGCTGTGTAAAACCTGTGTTTAAATACAGAGAAGAAAATCTGAAGAGGCTATGTTTTGTTTAGATCAAGAGACTATTAATATTATTATCCCCTGTGAAGTTGTTCTAATAACAAAAACCATTTTTTAAAAAGGAAAAAGAAAACACGCAGTGCATCGTGGCGAGTGCACTGCACCGACCGTCCATCTGCAGCAGGCGCTAACGGGGTGGGCTCACAGGGCGGTTTTTTTTGTTGTTGTTGTTTCTTTCACGGGCTGTGAAAAAGCCTGAACTGTTTTATGTGAGCAGCAGAAAGAATTTCAGCCCGTGAAGCACGTCCCGTGACGTCCTTGGTCCTTGATGCCGTCCTTGGTTCTTGCAGGTGTGGTATGCGGCGTCCTACGCTGAGTTTGTGAACCAGAAAATTCACGACATTTCTGAGGAAGAGAGGAAAGGTGCTGCGACTTTTTAATACTTTGTATTTTATATATTGGTTCTAAATTGTGTGTATTACGTCTTGATGCAGTCTCTAGTCTATCTATCTATGTGTACTTAAGATACTCCAGTAGGTTTTTCAGACCTACACATCCCTGTCTAATTCTAGGGTCAAATGACAATGACGTATTTACATTTCTCTCATGGGGAGCTGGAAAGTAGTATTTAATATAATGAAAACCTCCAAATACTAAATTAGGACCTAGATCAAAGGACGATCCCTGTCTAGACTGAATCATCTCTGAGGACATGGCAGGGCAGACATTGACTTCGTTTTCAAAGTAAATGTCACAGAAGTACAATCTATGCACAGAAAAGTGCACCCATCACAAGTAACAGCCCAGTGAACCTTCACAGCATGGGCACACCTGGGTAGCCCACCCAGCTCCAGATCCAGAGCATGGCTGCGGCCCCAGGAGTCCCCCACACCTTCCTCCGACTGCTCCTCACTCCCCAAGTATAACTAATCTCCTGGCTTCCAACACCACAGGTAGGATATGCGTGTTACTGACCCCTGTACAAATGGAATTATATGACACGTACACTTCTGGTGTCTGGGAATCTTTTGTTCGTTTGATTCTTCCATGCTGTTGTGTGTGACTGTAATTTGTTCATTCTCATTGCCATTTGGTGTCCTAGTGTACCACAATCCATTTATCTATTTTACCGTAGAAATTTGGGTTGCACAATGCAGTTCTGACACTGACTGCCTGGAGTTAGGTTGCATTTCATGGGTCAAGGGTAGAATCCCCCACAAGATTCTCCCTACTTCAGACACCAGCCTCAAGCTGGTCCTGTGCCCCCGGCACTTCTGACCAACTAGCTATAATTTAGGGAGTTCCCACCACCCCCTTCGGTGTGATAATTCACTGGAATGACTCACAGAGCTCAGAGAAGTTCTACACTTATGACCATCTTATAAAGGACAGGTATTAGGACCAGCAAATCACTTAGGGCAAGGTTTGAGAGGGCCCCAAACGTGAGGCTCCCCTGCCCTCAGGCTGAGTCACACCCCTGGAGCATTGATGTGGGCCTACCAACCGGGGAGGCTCCCCTGAGCTCCTGTGTCTGGAGCTTTTACCTAGGGTATCTTCACACAGGCGTGGTTGATTGGATCGCTGGCTGGTGACTGAATTTGCTCTCCACCCCCGCTCCCCTCCCTGCAGACACCACCTAGTGCAAAGCCCCAACCCTGCAATCAGGCAGGTGGTCTGTCTGGGACAGCCAGCCCTGTCCTGAGTTGTCTCATTGGCATGAACTTGGACGTGGTCACTGATCACCAGATCACCAGGAGTAACAAAAGACACACCTATCACTTGGGAAATCCCAAAGATTTAGAGGAGGCTCCCTGCCCCCGTGCTAGGACAAAAGTCAGCAAAATTCTTTTTTTTTTTTTTTTTCCTCTTGATGGGTAACTTTATTGAATCAAAAACCAAATGAGAAACAATTGTCGCTCTTATAAGCAGCCCTACAAATTGCCAAAGCTATAACCATCAAGAGAATCTCTAATTTTTTTTTCATTTTTTGAAAATATGACAGCATCCCTACCTACATAGTATCTTTATCCACTCTTAAAATTCTTTATTATGCAACAAGTTGTTTGCAGTTTGGGGATATTTTGAGGGTGCCACTGTGAACATTCTTACATGTCTTTAGCGAATTTGTGTGCGCATTTATATTGGGTGTACACGTGGGAGTGGAACCTGCTGGTCATAGGGTTTGCATATAATCAGCCTGAATAGGTACTTCTGAACATTTCCTGAAAGTGATTATACTGGGCATTAATTTTCGAGTTATTTGTGATAAAATCTACCCTCTGATTATGAAACTTAGATCTGAATCACTAGGCTCTTTGAATACAGGTTTCCAGTGTAGCATTTTGTCTTTCGTGTGTGTGTGTGTGTGTTGGGGATGGGAGAGAGGGTACAGGAGGGTGTTTGTTCCCTTGATGTCTTATGTGAATATATCAGAAAGGAAGATCCTAAAAACTGCTGTCTGTCAAGCTCTAGCCTTTGAGTTTTTAACGACGCAGCAATGCGAACAGCGGACTTTGGGTGTTTGCGAGCACTGGGCTGTGTGAGATGAGAGTGGGGGAGACCGGGCTTTGGAGCTTTATTGGTGCCTGTTGGTCACCAGCCTTCATGGTTCCTCCCCTGTGACTGCAGTTCTTCGAGAGCAGGAGAAGAACTGGCCCTGCTACGAGTGTAACCGCCGCTTTATCAGCTCGGAGCAGCTGCAGCAGCATCTCAACTCTCACGACGAGAAACTGGATGTGTTTAGCAGGTACGACGAGCGGGGAGGGGTCACAAACCCCGTCTTTAAAGGGCCGCAGCCATTTCCGGATTATCGATGAGCTGATGCGCGCGCATGCATGTGCGTGCACGTGTGCATGCGTGCGTATACGTGTGCGTGTGTGTTTATGTGTGCGTGCATGTGCGCGCGTGTGCATGTACATGTGCGTGCGTGCACGCGTGGTGCGTGCGTGTGTATGGACAGGTAACCGGGTCGGCTGCGGGGGGCCTTTGTCACCCGTCATTTCCCCGTGTCCCTCTGGTCCTCATTACTGCTCCCGTCTTCTCCGGCATAACCGGCACCCAGCCATGGGAGATCTTTCCACCGCAGTAAGATCTCCCCTGGCTAGAGATTCTGAAATAGGAACTTGTGAAACGGTGTACCCCTTTGACATAATCTGCATTTCGGATTTTCAAAGTCTTTACAGAAGTAGGACTCCTTCATCAGACTAAGTCATGTTTGATTTCCACTGTGTGAGAAAGATGGATGAAGGAGAACCCGGCAGGCGGGGTAGGCGGCAGCTAGGTCAGGCAGGCCTGGTGGGTAATGGCAAGAAATCTGGACGTCGTTCTGTGTCTTCAGAGGGTGCTGATCGAATCCTGCTGTGCTGTCGATTGAATATTTCTAAATGTCACTGTGGACGAACAGCTTATCTTGGAGCAAAAGTGAAGACAGGGAGTCCAGCTAGAAGCTGCTTGAGCAGTTCAGATGAACAATGAGAGTGGTTTGGGATGGGGTGGTACCAACAGGACAGATGTGGGGTTGCTGGCTTTTACAGGATTTGAAAAGAGAGGAGACGGTGTGAAATGGTGCTGAGGAATGTGGGAGGGTAGATGTTCCAGGCAAGTCCCGTGTGATCGCCTGTGACATTAAGAGCTCCCTTGAGGCTCATGGTCCTGAAACAAAAGCTAGTCCCTGAGCACTGCTGTTGCCCAGTGTCTTTCCCTGAGAGGGTGCCAGTGCAGAGTGGCGGGGGGCTGGATGGCATGGGGGTGTGGGCTCACCAAGCGTGATGAAGCAGCGGTGGGGCAGCTAGGAGTGACTGCAGTAAGTGACTTTGGAGTTTATGAGTGGAAGGAGGGAGAGAAGATGTGCACAGGATGCAAATAGGTGACAGAGGATCGGATTGGAGATGGGAGCGAGGAGGAAGGATTGTTGAGTCCAGTGTCGGGGGCGTGAGCTGGGAAGTCTGGAGGCGGCATCAGAGTGTCAGGGCGTGGGGCCGGGGGACTGGGGGTTCTGTATGCACCGGGGATGACGCAGTCTGGGGTGTGAGCCGGGAACCAGTGTCTGGGGTGGGTGGAGGACGTGATGAGGGTCCCGTCACTCCCTCCTGGGCACCCCTAAAACTCTGGCACGGCTCTATTAGAACACTTTGTATATTATGTTGTGGGTTTGGTTTATATGCCTGCTGCCTCTGCCGGACTTCTGAGGGTAAAAACTGCTGCATTTAACTGGCCGTCGTTAGCACCTAGCACAGTGCATGATACGCAGTAGATAAAAATGTTTGTTAGCCAACTGTTAAAAGAAACTTGAGGCAATTAGGAAAGCATGAACCTTGACTAGATTTAACAATAGTGAGCAACTGTTAGTTATTTTTTAGGTGTGATCGTGGTATTGTGTGTATGTATATATATATATATATATATATACATATATATATATATATACTCTTATGTTTTAGAGATACATACTGGAATATTAACAGATGAAATGATGTCTGGGATTTACTTCAAGATAGTCTAATGGGTATGTGTGTGGGAGAAGTGGTGCAGATATAGATGGAATGAAACTGCCTGTGAGTTGATAAGGACTGAAATGAGGGGTAGTGGGTACGCTGGGCTCGTTATAGTATTCTCCATATTTGTGTAGGTTCAGAATTCCCTGTGATACAGAATCTTTTAAAAGTTCTTGGAAAAATACGTAACTTTTGTTTAATTGTTAAATGGGTGAGTGGAAGAGTAAAGCACAGTTCTGATTGAGTTTATACACATCTCACACACACGCGTCTTCTAAAAGAGGTTTTAATGACACACTCTCTGAATCCCTTTTATTAAGGAGTTTTTGTATGTTAGACATCTGTTAAAGGGGATAAAACTTATCTGGTTGTTTATGAGACATGCTATGGAACCTTTGAATTAGGAATTTGTTCTGACCTTCCAGAAGCTTCTAGTAAAGCAAGAAAGTTTCTTTGACTCCAGCCACATTCCGTGCAAGGGATCTGAAGTGAGCAAGGGGAAAGAAGGAATTGGAAGACTGGAATCTTGTCTCTGGGATACACCAGGCTCAGCGTGTTCTGTCCTGTCTGCATTGCTCACAGAATTTCAGAGATGCGTTCGAGCCTTCAGAATTTTCAGTAGCAAAATACTGTCAAGTGCTCTGAATTCTTAAAGCTCCTTTTTTTTTTTCTCAATAATTTAAGACATCTTTTTGAGCTGTACAGACTGCAAAGATGAGAAATTTAGAAAACATACATTGGCAAAACAGAACCAGGAAGAGAAATAAAGTGAGAGGAAATCAAGATTTGGTGTCAGTGACGGTCATTTCTGGAAATATTTGTTATGGAGTATTATGTAACCGTGACTGTTTCTAACCCAATCTCTTGTCCCCAGAACGAGAGGCAGAGGAAGGGGACGAGGAAAGAGGCGGTTTGGCCCAGGTCGACGGCCAGGGCGCCCTCCAAAATTTATCCGCTTGGAAATAACCAGCGAAAACGGGGAGAAGTGTGATGATGGGGCCCAGGTAACGGGGGATGGGAAGGAAGGTGCTACTCTGGATGCTGGCTTCCAGGAGACAGGGTTTAAATACAGATACCTTTAGGGGTTGATAGCGCATCTTGCGAGTGCTTTGCTGCCTTGTAATTAAATCTGACTAGAGGACAAAAAAGAATGTATTTTTAAATGTTACTTAGAGCAAACACCCAACTCTGCTGCCCTAAAGATTTGAAAATCCTTAAATTTCTAATTATTTTTGATTTATGTGTTTGTTTCACAGCTTATGTGCATTGAGGTTTATTATCATTATGTTTTCATTATACATCTTGACATTATTATGCGTATAATATATTTATATATTTTTTCTGCTTGTATTATTGTTCTTGGTTTGAACTTCCATTTGCCTGACATTATTATTAATATCTGCATTCTGACTTTATTTGCCCCACCTCCCCAAGAAAATTAATACAAAAAAAAAAAAGATTTGAAACTGTCCATAGATAGTTTTGGGAGACTTCGTTTAATTAGTTTAAACAATTAAAATCATGCTATTCCAGAAGAGTCCTGTCAGTCATTTCCTCACTAAGAGATCTGGACTGTGTCACAGTTTTTACGCCCTGAGGGTGGTTGGTGGTTTGACTTCCTCAGGTGGAGGATGTTTTTACTGAGCGTGACGGCCCCAGCCACTGAGCACACGCGCAGCGGGCCTAGAGCCTAGCGCGCACCTCTGTCTGGCAGGGACGCGACTCCCGGTTGTTGAACTTTCAGGACTTGCTCCATTTTCCCACCAAGGAGCAGCTTGACGAGGCTGAGCCGGCGACCCTGAACGGGCTGGATCAGCCGGAGCCGCCCGCCCTCCCCATCCCGCCCCTGCCGCAGGACCCCCAGGCTTCGCTGGAGCCCGAGCCGGAAGTGCACAGCCTGCAGCTGCAGCCCCAGCACGAGGAGAGCGTGCTGCCCGCCCAGAGCACGCTGACGGCCGACGACATGCGCAGGGCCAAGCGCATCCGAGTAAGTGGGGAGCGCGGCCCCACCCCCGGCCCCGGGCGGGTTCTGCCCCTGCTGCAGGCGGCCAGCCCGTCGGTGCCCTGCTGCCCACCCTCCGCTTCCACATCGCACATCTAGCCTAGCACACGCTCAAGCCCCTTAACTTTGGAAGAAAGTGTGAACATTTCTTGGGGTCTTTGTGTCCCGTGGCGGGTCCTAGGTTTGGTCTGTTTAGTAATGACACAGAAGCCGGGCTCCTGGCCGCTTCTGGACCAGTGTAGTTAGAGTGGACAGCCCTCCGGATCCCTCAACTTACAGATTGGAAGTGGAGAGATGAGTACATTGAGTTATAACAGTTATTTACATGTAAGCCAGGCTAACCTGTGCCTAATCAGAGCCCTCAAGTTAATTATGGGTTTTGAATTTGGTTATCGACAGTTTCCAAGGGGAGACTGGCAGATGCCTTTCCTCATCCGAGCAGAGGGACCAGTGTCCGAGTTGATGTGGCAAGTGCAGCCCACACACCAGGGAGAGTGGAGCTAAGCACCAGGTTCACAGGGCGGGCAGTGGCTCACCTGCCTGACCTGCGCATTGACTTTGGGCCTCGACTTTGGGCCTCACGGCTGCAGGGCCCTGTGGCTGCCGGCTCGAGTGTTTCATCCCCGTGTCACAGATGGTGCTGGGGTAGCGCCTGGCCCGCCGGGGACACACGTGGAGAGCAGCGTGGTTTTGTGGGAAAAGTGCTGGTGCTGACAGCTTATATCTAGAAACGTTACTTAAACCCGAGGTCATGGCAGCAGGGTGTTCAAAGGCTTCTCTTCTTAGTTCCTTACGTGCAGGTGAAGAGACTTTTTGTACAACTTCCCAGGTGTTACAGTTGCTAAATGGATGATCATTTTAGCTTATGTTTCTTTTGGTCTTATTTGCCTGTAGGCTAGAAGGGACCTTGAAAAATAGCCTAGCCTGTGCCTTCCTGTAAAAATACATTTAAACGTTTGGACCATGTGACAGCTTTAGACGGACTCTGAGGCTAAATAGGCTTCATGAAAGTTCTGCTTATGGAAACTTATAAAACTGGTGGCTCCATGCATACTGTTTCAGAAGGATGAGTAAACATACGTAAATACAGACCAGAAAGGCAGAAAGCTACGCGTACCTTTCGTCCATCATGCTACATGATTCCCCAATCTTGCATTCCACTCTCTTGCTCAGTGACTGTCTTTTCTGCTTTGGCCACTTGGATTTTTCACTAAGTCCAGAGAAATGCTTCCTAGATTTAATTTTTCTGAAGGAAGAAACTAGAGCCCACATGTCCAGTGAGGTGTGTGGGTGCAGACTCAGCGCGGCCGTGCTCGTACTTGTGTGGAATGAGCTGGGTGACTGGTTTTGGTACAAGATTCCTTGTGTCCAAGTGAGAGCCCTGTGCAGGTGGCTGTTGGAGGTCAGTCATAGCTGAGCTATTTTTTTTTTCCTCTCACATATTCTAAAAAGCAGGGCTATGTATTTTTTTCATCTTTTCTATCCAGATTGGTAATGACCAACTGAAGGGAAGCCTTCCAACCCCATTGGTAATGTAACTATTTTTCTCTCCTCTAATGCTGCCTGCTCAGTTGGAGCTGCAGGTACGTTTGTTTCCTGTGTTTCACTCACATAACAGAATGTTATTTAAGTGTTTTCCTGACCTGCT
This sequence comes from Camelus bactrianus, assembly GCF_048773025.1. Lineage (NCBI taxonomy): Eukaryota > Metazoa > Chordata > Mammalia > Artiodactyla > Camelidae > Camelus > Camelus bactrianus. The sequence continues at coordinate 21,721,072 of NC_133571.1, read as the reverse complement.
GTTCTTTGCAACCTGTACTTACTAAGTCCTGGTAGAAACGACAATTTGGTTGCTACAGTCAATGCAAATTAGTTAATGCATAGTGATCATTTATTTTCCAACAGTCAGTGAGTAAACTCTGCTCATGCACAGAATGAGGGGCAGGACTAAGTGATGTCCAAGGTCCCTTCTGGCTCCGAAACAGCTGAGTGACCTCTGCAGTGGCACTGAGCTCTAGCCGTACGTTCAGCGCTGCGCCTGGTACACGATAGAGTTTTCACCTGTGTCCTGTCCTCCGGGATCTTACCATCTAATTAGGGCGACGATGTTCGGGTAAGGTGGGTCCCAGTGAAGTGCTCAATTTAAAGGGATAGCCTGTAGCTGCTCCAATAAGTTGGAAGAGTAAAATGCCAAAGAAAGAGGAAGTCAGGGACTAGTTCACAGATGAAGTGAGACTTCAGCTGGTCCTTGAAAGAGAGGCAGGAGGAAGGGAGACTGTCTGAGAGGAAGGCCGCCACAGCACAGAGGGCCGAGACACGGGACTGTGCTTGGTGCGGTCATGGGACGGGGCACACGTGAGCATGACCCCAGCACGGGCGCCGACTGGAGGACAGTGGAGAGCGAGATACACTGTGCAGGGTACGCCAAGAAAGGTTTTGAAAACAAAACAGTCCACAGAAAAGTTCAAAAGGAAAAAAGGCCAACAAACGGACATGATTGATTTCCTTTTAGTGTCAGGGTTCAAATAATATGAAGATTGGTCAGTAATTTAGGTGCCTTGAGCTATTAATGTCAAACTTGTGAAACATTTTGTGGTTTTTGTCTGCAGAGAATCTGTTGTGTCAGAATTCACTTCAGTTTGAGCCGAGCCCCTTGCCGCAGGTGTTAGCAGCTCCACCACTTGAGCAGCTTCAGGGTAGCGCGTGTGCCATCTAGGGCCAAGTGGCTGGCCGAGTGCAGCCCCGGGGCCTGTCTGTGCTGCTTCCTCCCTTCCTCGTGGTTTCTGCTAGAAAATGTGTACCGACTGCTGCTCTGAACCGCAGAAGATACTGGAGCGCAGAGGTGGCCCGCAGGCAGGTCGGGGGTGGGGACAGTTTCAGCGGGCCCACCGCCTTGTCCCGAGAGGGTTACGTGAGGACCACGAGGTCAGAGAAACACCATCTAGCTTTTGATACCCAGTGTTCGGGGCTCCGAGGAAATCAAAGAGAGATAAGAGCACGGTTTGTCTGTAGAGCTGGGAAAGTGGAGCCCGGTGGCTGCTGGGTTCAGATCAAGTGTCTGAGGACACTCACCCCAATCAGAGCTGACAGAAGACTTATTAGCATCATGGAGCAAAACAAAACCGAGTTCTAGGTTTGCCACCCGAGGGGAAGCAGGTCCCAGATCAGTGTGAGCGTTGTGTCTGCCCGTGGAAACGTCACTGAACTTGGGTAAAGGAAATGGTGTTTACACCCCCAAGAACTCTCAGTCCTGAGTCTCGGAGCCTTGTGGTAGCGTTTGTCCATTTGCAAATATTTGTAGCCAGGATAGTGAGAGCTTTTATGTAAAATGAGTATCTGTCTGGATAGAGTGAAAAGATCAGGGGACTGCCAAGCAGTATGATGAAGTGAAAGAAAGCTCTGCGGCTGATCTGAAAAAAGTTCCGTTCTGTACGATCTCTTCCGATGCTACAGAAAAGATCTTGAACTAATTCTTTTTGATTTTCATATGAAATGCATTTCATTAATTTGCAAACTTTTATTGACCATTTCCTCTGAGCTAATTAAGCTTGTTTTTTTGAGCTATTTTTTAAGAGATCTAGATACAAAAGAGAAGAAAATATGTTGCAACCTCAGTCAACTTGGAAAGACAACAGAATTGTTAAATTTATCTACTCAGAATGAATGAGTAGGTAAAAGATCTTCCCCAGCCCTATTAGAGAAGCCGCAAGAAAGATGTTTTCTGTTATACAGAAACTATGTTTAGAATTTTCACTAAATCAAAAATAATTATTTTTGCTTTTCCTCTGAAATGATTGTTTCATATTAAATTTAGTTCAGAAATTGCTGCTCGTAAGTAATTTGAAATTAAGGGTTTAAGCATTGTTCGTTGTGCTTTTTTCATTGCACAAATAATGCACTAAGATCTGCATTAGTCCTTTAATTGCTATTCTCTTGCAGTTCCCTAAGCAGACCCACTCACAGATGGGATTTTTTTTTTCCCCTCATAGCTTTCTAGAGCTTTCCCCCGGGTGTTTTGAGGAATTTATGAATGCATCTTCATTATAGTAGAGCTGAAATACTGATTATGATTCTCTGTGTGAAAGATGATTCTGTTGATTTGCTCTCAGTGGAGCATGAGTTGCCTTCCCAGCAGTAGTGATGAATTTGCGCTGAGTATCCATACGCTGTCACTTGAGTTCCCTGTAACAATTGCATGAATTTACAAGGTGGCTGATCACCATCAGAAGTGCAATCTGTGACTGAAAAAAAAAAAAAAAAAGAAAGAGAGCAAAATTGATGGGTTTAGTCAGGAAACAAAGAGAGAAGCTTAACCGTGTCAGCATGGCATTCTAACCAATGGAACTAACTGCCTTCGCTGAGAACCTGTCCTCTGCTTTCCTGAGTAGGGAGTGATCAGTGCTCCTATTCCACCGACAACGTGTGCTTTTATACCTTGTCTCAGCCGCAAACATGTTCGCGTAAATCCGTATCCTTTGTTCTCTTTCAGTTCTTTTTCACAGATTGAGACACAACTCATATACCATAGAATTCACCCTTTCACAGTGGTTTTTAGAATACTCCCAAAGTGTTACAACCATTACCTGTACCTAATTCCAGAACATTCTCATCACCCTCCAACGAAGCCGCACATCCACTGCCTCCTTACCCCAGCCCCTGGCAAGTGCTACGCTTCAGTTCTTTCTGTTATCTTTATTTTTGCTAAATGTTTTAATCAAGCTTCAAGTCCCTCTTCCTGAGGACTTCGGCAAGTAACATTTGGCTGACTCACTCCAACCTCATCATGCATACATGATTTATCCCAAGTCATTTCTTCCCAATCTTTGATTTTTATCCTATATTTCACTCTGGGATTTGTTTTATTATATAAGTCCTCTGTTGGGAATACTTTATTGAACATTACCTAGATCCTTTCAAAAGAAAATACACATACATAGACATAAAGCGAAACACAAACGTTTGTCTTTTCCAGATGAGCTTCTTTGGGGATGGCTTCATTTTTAATGTCTTCACCAGAAAAATCTTCTTTCAACTGTGTGTCCTGAAGTTCAATGTCTATGGAAAGTCTGTGATGGCAGAGAGCACCCTCTTTCCCTGTCGATGCGTGAGCTGCCTGCACACTCGGTTTACTCACTAAGTAGTCTCATTTGTGTGTGTCTTTCAGAATGCAGCTCTCCAGCACCTGTTTATCCGGAAGTCCTTCCGGCCTTTTAAATGTTTGCAGTGTGGGAAGGCCTTCCGCGAAAAGGACAAACTGGACCAGCACTTGCGCTTCCACGGGCGGGAAGGGAACTGCCCGTTGACCTGTGACCTCTGTAACAAGGGCTTCATCAGCAGCGCGTCGCTGGAGAGCCACATGAAGCTGCACTCGGACCAGAAGACTTACTCTTGCATTTTTTGCCCAGAATCCTTTGACCGCCTTGATTTGTTGAAAGATCACGTGGCCGTTCACATCAGTGATGGCTACTTCACCTGCCCCACTTGCAAGAAACGGTTCCCAGATTTTATCCAGGTGAGTGTCTCCTACTCAGGTGCCTGTATACTTTCTTTCTTTTTTTTTTTTTTTTGGTGGAAGAAATTTCGATTTTTGGAAAATTAAGACTGCCTATCTGCATTTTCATCCCTTCTTTGAAGCGACTTTATAATTGAGAATGATATGTCTTCACTCAAACTACTTATGATAAACAAAAGTTATTATGATTAACTGTCCAGATAAGACATTAGCATTTAAACATTTAAGTTGTATTACAGGTGATAAACACCCAGATCTGGTTATAATTTTTAAAGAAGTCTTTCTTAATCCTTGCCACTACCCACTACTCACAAAATATATAGAGCCTAGAGAAGACATCCTCCCATCTCCTGGCCTGGAAACATTGTCTCCTGCTGCTGCGGTTTGCTGTCTTGTGCTACTAAGGTGATGCATTTTAAAGGGAGAGACAGAAAGCTGGTGTATGATACACTTTTGTATTAAGCACTGACCTCTTCCCCTGTATTATATTCTACAGCAAAATGAATGAGGATAAATTCTAGAATGTTCATGATTTCATTTGGATTTCAAGTGATATTATTATATGCTAGTGAATGAATAATGAAATCTAAATATCTAGTAAAAATATTCTCTTTTTTAATTACCAAAGGAAAAGGAGACGAGGGTTTAATCGTAGTTCTGCTAGTGTTGGGAGCCTTGGTGATTTTTCTCACTTCACACATACAATTAGAAAAGTTGCTTTAAGGCAGAACTTAACGGCAAAAGAGACTCCAAAGATGATGAAGGAAAATGTCTTACAGGAAGGGTTGGATGTGACTCACTGCTTAGCGCCCATCTCTTCTTCACTGGATGTTTATGGCTAAGAGAGTTCAGAGGCTATATCCCTTTGTTTAAGTTATCTGAAACAGGAGATAAATCCCAATTAAAGGGAAATGACGCTGGTGTTGTATTGTTCTCATAAGTGGGTAATGTATTTTATATTGTCTAATTCAAGTCTTTAATTCTTCAGAACCTGATTTTATAGAGTGATGTAAAAGGACCAGTTACTTCAGGGGGCTAAATTGCTTCTATACATGTTAGAGGCAGGAAAAAGTGAGAAAGGATTTTTTTTTTTTGTCTTCCGATAGATAATTTTTACCACGATTCATTTAAATCCAAAGGAACTGTTGCTTTTAATCTTAAAAAAAAAGAAGAGAGAGAAATGAGTTCCATGTGATCAGGGCCTGGGCCAGGCAAGCACGTTCTCCCTCCTCTTCAAGGCCGGCGGGGTCGGGGTTTCTAAGGCTTTGTGGTCCCTCGCCTGTTTCTCCGAGACGTGAGGGGGTGGTGTTGCCCTGGCCCCTGATGGGTCCGCAGGCCAGGTGAGCGGGGTGCACGGCCGTGCGTCTGGCGCCCTCTAGCGTCCAGGGGCTGCCCTCCGTCTGTTGGTGGTGCCCGCGCCCTGACGCCGCTCCTTCACTGCCAGGTAAAGAAACACGTGCGAAGCTTCCACTCAGAGAAGATCTACCAGTGCACCGAGTGCGACAAGGCTTTCTGCCGTCCCGACAAGCTGCGGCTGCACATGCTTCGGCACTCGGACCGCAAGGATTTCCTGTGTTCCACGTGCGGGAAGCAGTTCAAGGTACGTAACCAGCAAGCAGGCCGGGTGCTCTGGGGCCCCTGGAGTTGTCGCTCTGAGGGTGAACACCTGCTCAGGTCACCTGTTACCTGCACTCCAAGAGTCGACTGGACTTGAAGTTTGTGCCTCATGGTTGATTTAGTTATGATAATAAAATTAAGGGGAAAGCTCACTTTAATTTCCCAAAATAATGACTTCACATCCCCAGAGTAGTAATGCATCTCCTACAAGAGTCCAAGTGTATAATGAATAGAACTACATCGCTATCGAGGAATTCCTAAGAGGACGGTACGTTTACCTACCAGATCAAGAGATTTTTATTGAGCACTTATTAAATACAAGAGCCTGATAAATGGAGCCCTGGGGCGTCAGGACTGTCATTCAACAGTGGAATGTTGAGAGGGGTTAGACTACTCTGGGGAATGTTAATGACTTCCAGGATTAAGATAACAAGTAATAAGTATCAGTAACATGCCTGGAATTTAGAAGGAAGCAAAGGAAAAACCCACGGGAGACTCGGGAATCAGAGTTAAACAAATAAATGTGAGAATGGTAAAATTCACTTCACTGGGAAACCAGGTGATCCTGCAGAGATGTCACCAAGAGACACTCCAGAACGTGAGGGCAGGTCAGGCTGTCACAGAAACTGGCAAAGAGGCAGAAGTGGGTTCGGGGGGAGAACTAATTTTAAAAGGATGCATTTGTATAGAATGTGGAGACCTTAAAAGAAATAGAAAGTAATTGTCAAGGCTTCAGTTTTGCAGTGTGTGCGTTGTGGAATATAATCTCCATCTCCATGACTTGCAGTACATAGTAGCATGATTTAGATCTCCGTAGAGAACTCCAGTGTGAAAAGTATAAATGGAGCTACTTTTTTTTTTTCCTGTTTCTTAATTAAAAGCAGCAACAATAGCAGTGTGTCGGAAAGCATCCCTGTCTTGTGATGCTGGCTGGCCTTTTATCCTGTTCATTCAGCACTTTTTGATGGTCTGTTCTGTGCCAGATATCATTTTAGCTACAAGGCACATAAAAAATCTTTCTGCTTTCGTTTTCTCCTCTACATTCTCCCAATATATTAGACAGGATTCAATCAGGGAAGCAAACCCACCAGGAGTATTGTGGAATGAGGGATTTCTCACAGGAAATGTAGGATTTCTTACAGAAACTTAGTGACAGGAGAAGATGGAGAAGGGTCTGAGAGGACAAGTTGGAGGATCAGAGAAAGGTCTCCCATGTGAAGCCCTGGTCAGGGTGGACAAACGGGACTGACCCAGGGTCTGGGAACGCAGGCACCTCCCTGTGTAGGGGGCCCTTGATGGCGAGCTGCTGTGTCGCCGCATGTGGTGGTGGACGTGGAGCTGGCCAAGGGCTGGCCGTCGGGAAGAGGGCAAGCAAGGGTGGAGGGGTGTCCTGCGCCTCTGCATCTGACCCACCTCCCGGCTGAGTCCAAGCTGGGACCACGCTGGGAAGGAGACCCGTGTCAGGGTGGTTCCCTGAGCCAAGTGGACAAGGTACCAAATCACCGCAAACCTTCAGTCCATTTTCAGACGATAACCACAGTGATTCTTCCAGAGAACAAACCTGGTGTCGTGTCCTTCGTGAAAGACCTTCCAACAGCCCTTCGCAAAGATGGGCTCCACAGTGCTTATCTCTGAAAGACATGGCAAGAGCCGGCATGAGTAAAGCTGCGGTGCCCTCCGCTTTGTGCTCGGGCTGCCCTGTACCGTCCTGAGCGCCCTGTGCCCGGCCTGCCGTCTGTCCTGGGCGCATTTGCTCTCCTTTCCACCCCCTGTTGAAATGAACTTTCATGCCCTTTTGTCATCCTACCTGGCTGATGTCACTTTGTGTGGGGCATTTCTTGTCCACCCCCCTCCAACTCACACTGGATTAAGTGCTGCTCCTGTGGTTCCCACCTGGCCTGTTACCCGTGATCCCATCACAGCGCTGGTCCTGCTGCATCGTAGCTGTCCTGCTAAGGGAGCCCCACATGGGCAGTGCATGTAAAGACACCCTGACGTTCAGGAGCTCACAGCTTTATGGGAAAGCGAGACCTGTGCATTAAAAAGTTATTGCTGTTGTCATAGAGAAAAGGAGAAAATGTCATGAAAGGATTACCTTTGATTTGGGGTGAAGGGGAGACTTCATGGGTAGGGCGATGCTTTTGAATGCACCACAGGCTGGGGCAGTTAGCCCGCTAGACACAGGGCCAGGATGAGGGCCGAGGGAGGGGCATCGAGACAGACAGAGAGGGTGAGAGGTGGGGTGGATGGAGGGTGGGCAAGAGGCCCGTGGCGAGACGAGGCCACAGAAGCAGGTTTAGCCAGCTTCTCCCGCCGAGTGATTAGACTTCTGGTGCCGTGAACCCGTGGGCATCCTGGAGCGGCCTGACCGAGGCTCAGGCAGTGGGCGTGGGGAAGGGCCCGAATCCCAGACAGGCGCTGAGGGAGAGCTGTTGGGACCGTGTGTCTGGATGAAAGAGTGGAGGGTGGACCGCGAGGAACCGAGACTCGTAGGTGGGCAGGACTGCGGATGCAGGCACAGGCCTGCGGCAGGAGGGGAGAGGGGAGGCGAATTTGGTTTTGGAGCTGGCAGGGTTGAAGGGCCTTCTGGAGAGCTGGCGTTCAGCAGACTGCATGCGTAGCACAGTGCAGGATTAGTATTAGGCTTTGGGATTCAAGTAGTGATTCATTTAAAATAGATCCGTCTGTTTAAGGAGAATGGGGGGTGGTAAATCAGTGAAGACTGATGCGTAGGAAAAAGTGGAAATGGAGCGGAGGTCTGAGATGGCAGTGAGCTTTGTTGCTATATCTGGACTAAGGAGAAATGCTGTTATTTATCACGGTGTTTTATGTATTTTGTTTTTAATTGAAGTATAGTTGATTTACAATGTTGTTATTTTCTGTTATACAGCATAGTGATTCAGTTATACACATATATATTTTTTCACATTCTTTTCCATTATAGGTTATTACAAGATATTGAATATAGTTCCCTGTGCTATACAGTAGGACCTTGTTATTTTTCTAGTTTATATATAGTACTTTGTATCTGCTAATCCCAGCCTCCTAATTTATCCCTCCATCCCCGCTCCTTTTTGGTAACTAATTTTCTTTTCAGTATCTGTGAGTCTGTCTCTGTTTTGTAAATAAGTTCACTTGTGTCATATTTTAGATTCCACATGTAAGTGATATCATATGTTATTTGTCTTTCTCTGACTTACTTCACTCAATATGTTAATATCTGGGTCCACCCATGTTGCTGCAAATGGCATTAATTTGTTCTTTTCTATGACTGAGCAGTATTCCATTGTATGAATATACCATAACTTGTTTATCCAGTCATCTGTTGATGGACATTTAGGTTGGTTCCACGTCTTGGCTATTGTAAAAAAAAAATATGGAATGCTTCACAAATGTGCATGTCATCTTTTTGCAGGGGCCTGGCTAATCTTCTCTGTATCATTCCAATTTTAGTATGTGTGCTGCTGAAGTGAGCATAGGGCGATGTTTTTAATCCAAATTTTATTGCAGGTGAGGAACTGTGAAGTTCCAGGGATGAGGGTGGGTGGGACAGGAAGAAAAGCAGTTGGGTCACATCCACTGTAGCAGAAGAGAGAGGAGGTGGGGAGCTGAGCATTGCCCCTCTGAACTTAGCATGGTTCTCAATGCCTGGTGGGTGTTCAGGAAATGTTGTTAAATAAATGTGTTGAACAGTGAAGTGGTTACAGGAAAGTCCCCATACCAAAATGTGGAAAGAACTGGTCTGGTGGAAAGGTTCAAAATCTTTATATGACCAGTAACAGTTTAATGATATGTCCAAGAGCAGAGCCTCACTGGATGAGGGAGCTGGCATTTTTGGAATTTGTTTTTATTCGTGATGGGCTCTGCCTCGTTTTTCTCCCTGTGGAGTCACATCTACGTGCACCATAGATTAGATCATCAGACTGAGAGCTGTGACCCAGACCGTGTACCCTACCCAAAGCCGGCAGTGTGACAGCTTGCCTGAACATCTAAATCCGTATGATGAGAGAGACTTCCTTGAATTCATTTGGGGTTTAGAGGAATGTCATGATGTGTGTTAAAATGTGTGGGGACTGAGTATACACACAGCTCTGTAAATCCAGTCTTACCTGCCATTCATTATCAACTTGTCTTGCGGTTCTTAATACCAGACTTACCCCTTGTGCCCTGAAATCTCTTCTATATAAATGCAAAGTCTTCTCAGAAATCAGTGCGTAGCCTTCAAACCGAAAGGTCCTTTTAAACCAAGGCCCGCGGGGACGCGCTCATCTGCTAGCGCACAGGGCAATTCCCGGCCACTGTGGCTGCGTCCTTGTGTTCAGCCCTCCAGCAGCTCCCATGCCTCCTGGTGGGTTGTGTTATTATTCACTTGTATGGGTTTTTTTAACCCCTTCAATTAAAAATGTTTCTACCCCCACCTCCCCACCCCTCTGCCTTCTCAAAAACTCCAAATAGCGAAAAGACAAACTACGGGAGCACATGCAAAGGATGCACAACCCGGAGAGGGAGGCCAAGAAAGCCGACCGCATCAGCCGCTCCAAGACGTTCAAGCCTCGCATCACCTCCACCGACTACGACAGCTTCACGTTCAAGTGCCGTCTGTGCATGATGGGCTTCCGGAGACGCGGCATGCTGGTCAGTGCCCCGCGCCCCCAGGCCCGCCGCCTCTGCCGGGCCGTGGTTCAGCACAACACTGGCCCCCACACCTGCCACTGGGCTTCACCGCTGGCCGGGCGGCTCCCCGCGTGGGGCTCCTCTCTGTCCCAGTCTCCCCTTGTCCCCCTTTGCCCCAGTTCATTTCCAGTGGCCTCTTGGAAGAGGTCTTTTGTGATCACTTTTCAGTCCTCGTTCTGCTTTGCTTCACCCTTCCCAGTCTCTGCTCTGTGCTTTCTTCCCCTGTCTTTGTCTGTGTTCCTGACATACTTTCTGGTGGGAACTCTGCCCCTCAGCCCCCCCACACCAATGGTTCCCGTCAGTGCCTCTCTTTTCCAGACACCACACAGCAAGAGAAGGGAACTTTCCATCCAGGCAGGGCATGTGAACCAAGTTAGCGGGGACACCAGGACAGCCAGCCAGTCCTCTGCTCGCAATCTGTTCTGACTTGATGACAGTTTCTGCAGAATATGTTTCTGCCAGGAGCTAAAGGCACAGAGCGTTGCTTATAATTCAGAACCTCACTTTGTGTCATTCACTGTCCTCAGTAAGGCGAGTTTGCATCAGGAGAATTCACAAAAGAAATTCCTCCTGGTGTAATTACCCTTGTCCCACCAGCACTTCCTTCAGTCCAAGACTGTTGGTGACTCCACAGTGGCCGGCTCACCTGCAGCAATCTGCTGAATTACCGTTAACTCCTGTCAACACTCTGGTGTCATATGCACTTGGTCGTTCTGGTTCTGGCCAAACCCCTTATGTTTTGGGGCGTTGCTTAAGGAATTTCAGCTTCCAGCCGCGAGTACCACGGGTATCTGTTCACCTTCAGCTTGTAATGGGGTCTCTTTTTCTCATTTGCCTTTTTTCCCTTTAGGTAAATCACTTATCAAAGAGGCACCCGGACATGAAGATAGAGGAGGTGCCAGAACTGACTCTGCCCATCATAAAGCCCAACCGGGACTATTTTTGTCAGTACTGTGATAAGGTAAACGGAACCGCCCGCCCGAGGACACCTGCCTCTGTGCGAGCCCTGCCCGGGGCCACCTTGTTTTCTGCGGGTATAAACATCCTAGGATCTCGTGGTTTCTCTTAGCAGATGGTCCCCGGTCTCTCAGAGTTTTCCATCCAGACAAGAAAGGGCTGAAGTGTCGCCTCACTCGAAGCCAAAAGTTTCTATCCTAAGAATTAGTTGACTCTGTTTTCCTTGTGGTTCCTTCTCTCTGTGAGTTTTGCTGTAAAAGAAGAGGCTTATTGCCAAGAGCTTAGTATATGAATTTTTTTCAAGTTCCTTGGCTCTAAAGTGAGAGTGTTTATCATCCGACTTCTAAACTACACAGTAGATTTTGGGCTTCTGGAAGAGTGAGGAGGACGTGAAGACATTTTGAGGTGAAATACTCTATTGGTGCTGTTCCATTCTTGATTATTGTTCAGTCACAGAAAAGACAGGACTAGAACGTCCATTTATTGTTTCATTGTAAGATTGTTTCCTTATATGATGGCAACTATATAAGGTATAAGCTGTGTTTAAGTAGCGTCAACCTAAAAGTAAGAAACATTTTCTTAAGGACAGATTCACCACTATTGGTACTAGTTGCTGTTAGACTTGCTGTTTTGGAAGAGTCTTTGGCACCTCGTGGCCAGCTGCATACATCATACGAGAGCTTCACAGGAAGGCTAAAGGGTGAACTGGCCTGAGAAGCAGTTCTTTCTGTGACTATATATATATCCACCTCTTAAACTCTGGGGTAAAGGGTATTTTTTACTATTCCTGTCTTACATACATAAGTTCAAGGAAGACGCCTTGCCTGTTTGTATCATGTTCTTACTTCATTCTAATTTGTGTCATATCCTTCAGTGTATCTGTTAACACATTTTATTTTGGGCTACATACATACTTTTTCTCATTTCCTTGTAATGAAAGTGTTAGTTTGCTTTAGGCAAGAAAGTGGAACTCTGTTTCATGGCAAAGCTTTTGAATTTGCAGGTTTATAAAAGTGCCAGCAAGCGAAAAGCCCACATTCTGAAGAACCACCCTGGGGCTGAGCTCCCGCCAAGCATTCGAAAGCTTCGCCCTGCGGGCCCTGGAGAACCAGACCCCATGCTGAGCACTCACACCCAGCTCACAGGCACCATAGCCACCCCGCCCGTCTGCTGCCCTCACTGCTCCAAACAGTACAGCAGCAAGGTATGCGGAAGGCTTCAGACCACGTCGGAAGCAAGGGCATCGTTGACGGGAACATTGCGTAAGAGGAGACAGCTTTTCGTCCAAATGCAGTGATGGCTGCTTCTGAATTGATGGGGGCCTCAAGGAGCTGTTCCCTGAGAACAGGGACCAGAGCACAGAGTGGGAAGGGAACACGGCGGACTCTCCCCGGCAGTAGGGCCATCTGAGAGCGTCAGCATTCGATGGGTTTCCTTGTCCCTTGGCCCCTGGCGGTGCTCCTATTTGAACATTCTCTGCTCCTGGTGTATGAGCTCAGGCTTACGGCAGGGACCACATAGGAACCTCAATGATGGTTTTTGAAAAGGGTCATTTTTGCTGGGGTGCTTGCCATTGAGTGCTGCAGGTATTGGTGGGCTCGGGGGATGCTGCGAGGTCACGTGACTCTTCACTTTGATTTCAGCCTCTTCTTTTTCCCCTTTCATACCATTGTCTCACTTCAGGAAGGGCAGGCAGAGCCAGGGTCGCTTGGATTTTTTTTAAGGCATAACACGAAAGACTTTAGGACCATTGGTGGGTTTGCATTTGAGAAAGACTGAAAAACAACTAATTCTAGTCCTTCTTCTTGGTTTTTGCCACAATTCTTCAGACCAAAATGGTACAGCACATTCGAAAGAAGCATCCAGAGTACGCCCAGCTCCCTAACACCATCCACACCCCGCTGACCACGGCTGTGATCAGCGCGGCTCCAGCCGTCTTAACCACGGACAGTGCTACTGGAGAGACAGTGGTGGTAAGTGTGTGACCCGTGACAGCGTCTCCTCCGCAGTCCTGCCCATCACAGCCTCCACGCCAAGGCTGTGCCTGCTTTGTTATTTCATGGGCTGCAAATGGAGCCCACCCGCCTTCAGTTTTCTACACGAGGCACTACGCTTACCATTGGGTCTCCTTGTCGGTGCTTCCCAAAGCTCTCCGTAAAAGGAGCAGCAGGAAGTTTCAGTGCTGCGTGTTCACCGCAAGGTTGTTGGAAGCTCCGGGGTAGCTCCCTGGGGCCGACACAGACAGGTATATATGGGTCTAGAGGTAATCTTCCAACATCTTCTTTTTTTTCAAACGTGATCAGATTTCCTTTTTTTTTCTTTTGTGTATATATATTTTTATTGAAGTATAGTCAGTTTACAATGTTGTGTCAGTTGCTGGTGTACAGCACCATGCTTCAGTCACACATGAACGTACATCTATTCCTTTTCATATTCTTTTTCACCATAAGTTACTACAAGATATTGACTAAGTTCCCTGTGCTGTACAGTATGAACTTGTCTTAACTTTGGATTTTTTTCTGTCTGAGCTCAGGGCTGATTTGTGGTCCCATGACCCACCAGTGAGATAGACCAAATTTTTGTAGGATTTGAGAGCACTGGAGTAGCCACCAGCAGCAGTCTTACCAACTGATGTGCTTTTGGTGATTTCCCTAGACAACAGACCTGCTCACCCAGGCCATGACAGAGCTGTCCCAGACCTTGACGACTGATTACCGGACACCGCAAGGGGACTACCAGCGAATTCAGTACATTCCGGTGTCGCAGTCCGCGTCGGGCCTGCAGCAGCCTCAGCATATCCAGCTGCAAGTGGTGCAGGTGGCCCCGGTACTGTCCTGCGGGTCTTTCCCTCTACCTGCGTGAATGGCGTGTTGCCACCAGCCGGTACGGGGTCCCTAGCTGGGGTCAACTAAAGCACCCAATTTTCAGAGCTGGACCCGAACCCTACCTCATGTGCACGTAAGCTTGGAGTCTAAGGCATTTGCAAAGCCCCAGCTGTCGAGGGCTCTGGACTCGGCAGTGTAAGAGATTTCTGTCAACAGAACCCAGAAATTTTAGGCCCCAGCGTGTCCCGTCACCCTGCACTGTGGCAGGACAGTGCCAAGCCTCCCCCGAGTCTCTGCCCCGGGCACCCAGGTTGGCTGCTTGGTGAAGAGCCTGTTTGATCAGCCTCTACCCAGGCATCTAGTGACGTCCATCAGTGGGCGGTTATAAGGAATAATCGTGAATTTTGAGTATCAGTGAGTACCTTAAGAGCAAAGAAGTAGAGCTGTTCCTTCTACCAAGTAATTAGTAGCTCATTCTTACTGATTCAGGAGCTAAAAGAAAAAAATCCTCCCAGGGCTATTGTTTCACTTAATTATGCTGAGGAAGTGCACTCAGGGCACAAAGGAACAAACTTTTTCCTTTGAAATGAATTGGTCTCTGAAAATTTAAACCTGACATGAAAGCAGGAAGCTGACAGCTGCCACTGTCATTGATCATTCTTCATCTTGTGTTTTTGTTTGTTTTTAACGGGAGGGTTCTTGATTTCGGGCTTTGGAGGAATCTGAATCCCTGGAGTTGCCTGTAAAATGTGACATATGTGTACATTCTTTTGGAAAAAGCATCTGTACTTTAGCCAGATTTTCAAAGATGTCTGTCCGCATAAAAGGTTAGGAAGGTTCTGTTCTTGTGGTTAATATTGACAAGCTGAATTCTCTTCTTCTATCTCTTTTAACTAATAAAGTAAATGCCATTAAATTCAATTGAAATTTAAGGGGAAAAGATTTTTAATTCTCAAGAAATTCTCAAGCTCTCACTAGGAGCTATGTTCTCTCTGTCGCCTTCTCTTCCAGAATTAAATAGCACTGCTGTCTTACAGTTAATAAGCATCGTTTTGAAAACTGTCTCTCACACATCTGCCAGCTTGGCTTAGGTGTGGGCCCTTTGGGATCTGCCATCCCGTCTGTTCTTCTGTTGGGATCTTGTTTTAGCTGAACCTTCTCTCTGGAAGGCTGAGGAAGGCCGTGGAAGGCCGACCCGTCACCTTGATCTGTGCACATCTGGTTTTCTCCTCCCTGCAGGCCACTTCCCCTCACCAGTCTCAGCAGTCCACGGTGGACGTCGGCCAGCTCCATGACCCTCAGACCTACACGCAGCACGCCATCCAGGTGCAGCACATCCACGTCACGGAGCCGCCTGCCCCGGCTGCACCCACGTCCCAGGTACGCTGCTCTGGGGACTAGTTCCAAGCGTTACTGTGGCCTCAGGGACCCTGAAGACGTAATAAGAGCGAGGAGACGTTATCCTCAGCCCTCGTTGTCTCCTTGACTATTGAAATGACATCATTATTTCTGGACCTTTAAAGAGTCTTACTTTGCCTCCAATTTTTTTGTTGGTGTCAGGGACACACTTCCATTAAGTGCCGAGCTTCTCCGGTCCAGATGGAGCCCTGAGCTCTGATCGCCCGGAGACAGCACTGGCCTTGGCTTCCTGTTCTCAGTGGCTGCATGAGAGCCTGCCCCTGCTGGGTTGTTTCTAAAATAACTTTGGGACACTGTGTCTGTGGAGTAGTGCTGTGCTCGTGTGGGTAGAGTCTAGCACTGAGATAGCACGGCTGCGTCCATTAAAAAAAACATTGATTAAAGTCTTACTCTCTGCACGAAGCCTTTCAAGGTCTGGCTTTCAAGGAGCTCAGAATCTAGCAGGGGCATAACACATGGATACGAGTAAACAGGACATACTCTGAACTATGAAGGATGCCTGTGGACCCAGCCCTGGCATTCCCAGGTTCCAGGGCAAGAGCACACAGGAAGGCCTGCACGCCATAACCCTGAGTAGTAACAAGTTTCAAGTCAAGCTCACGCACCATAAAGTAAATCGGTTCTATCTTCCTCCTTGACCGAGGTACTTTCATAATGATAACACTGAGAAATATACGTAAAGTGACGATTGAAACTAAATAACATGGACAGCATCAGTTCAAAATTAAATAAATTTTTCTGCCGAAAGTGCATTCGGACGGCCCTGGCAGCTGCCGGGCGCGGGTGGGGAACGTGGGAGAAAGGATTTTCCTCTCTTTCGCTGGCTCCATTGCTGTGCAAATCCAGAGGAGAAAAATGCTCTCTCTCTGCCTTCCTATTCATTGGGGTAGTGGGGATGGAGGGGTAGGGGGCTCTGCTGCTTGCTGTCTGATTGCTCTCCCCTTCCAACCCCCCACCCTCTAGTGTACGGTTCAGTGGCTGTGAGGTTTCTGGTGACTTCTCCCAGCCCAGGACAGGCAGCCTCTATCCACGAAGGGCCGCAAGCTTCCCACAGCCACTGGCATCATACTTCTAAGTTTCTCAAAGGAACCTGAGGCTGGAGGGCCAGGAGAGACGGCGCAGCATTCCTTGTCAGAATGAGGTGGCCCAGGGACAGCCTTCCCCACGCCTGCGTCCCCTTCTCCTCACCCAGTCTCCACCCTGCACCTCACAGGGCCTTGTGTACCACGTAGACCCCTGACCTATGTGCCTCAGCTCCACCAGCACCCCTGCAAGGGGCGATTCCATGGCCACCCCCTTGGTCCCAGGTCCCCGATTACCATTAGAAGAGCCCACATCCAGGTGACAAGCCCCCTGCAGGAGGACAGGCCCAGGGAAGAGGCTTGTGCAGGTCCCAGAAGTGGGTGTAGGGCCGTCTCCAAGTCCACGTGGCCTCACGGGAGGAGGGGCATAGCTGGAGAAGGGCTGGCTGAGATCCCGGTGGGGGCGCCCTTGCCCGGGTCTGAGGACGATGCGGATGTGAAGTTAGGCTACAGAGTCCAGATGAAGGGAAGATACTTAGCAGGGGATCAAGGACATGTCTGTAGAAGTGGCGTTTGAAGTAGTTCTTGAAGGAGGGGTAGGATTTTATCATGGTGGTTGGGGAAGGCACCATGATCTGAATGTGCTCTGTTGTGAGTAAAGACACAGGGGTGGGCAGTTGTGGTGTAGTTATAAACGCTGTTAGGGAGTGACAGGAAATGGGGTTTGGAAGCAAAGCTGGGAAGGCGGCTTGGAGCTGGAGTGTGGGGGGCTTGAATGGCAGACAGTGGGGCGAGGGCTTTGTCCTGGAGGCGGGGTGGGCCCCTCCGCTGGGGGCTGGCGTGTGTACCCGGGTTCACCCCAACTCCCTGGGGGAGTCTCCAGAGCACGCCAGTGGAAATTCTGACTTCTGGGCTGCCCTTCAAGTTGTGTTCGATTAGCTTCATGACACAGGCAAGTTATTGGGCTTCTCCGTGTTTTTCAGCCCGAGTCATGAAGATAATTATACTTCCATTCATTTACTTTTCTAACAAACTTACTGAAATTAAGCTTTGGATACTCTCGTAGATCACCCTTTGAAAACTCATTAGGGTTTCACAGTTATGATTGCTTTTCATTAATTCTGTTCTTATTTAAAACGTTACTCTCTAAGCAGCGGCACCTCCAGTGTCATATTCCATGCCCGCCCGATCTGTTTTCTTGGGTTACTCAAGAGTTCACCAGGCCCCACTCCTGCTCTTTCTAGGTGGCGGGGCAGCCGCTGAGCCCCTCCCCGCAGCCGTCTCAGCAGGGGCTCAGCCCCGCACACATCCCGGGCGGCTCCTCGGCGCAGGGCCAGCCCCAGGGCTCCACCGTCCAGCACACGTACCTCCCCAACACCTGGAATTCCTTCCGTGGCTACTGTAAGTGAGGGGGGTGCCCCAGGGCACGGGTGGGGAGTCTGCAGCCCCGGGGCGGAATTCCATCAGCTTTATGATCAACGTTCCGGATGAAAGGGTCATTGGTCATTTTCTACACTCTGTAGAGCATGTACTTGAAATGAGTTTCACCACAAAATTCAAGGCGGCGTCTGGTCTCGGGGCCGCCCCGATGGGACGTTTTCTGGAGACATCGGGAATATTGCTGGAGGCAGGTGGTTTAAATAGTAGAATAGGTGGAGGTAGGTATGTTAGTGGTAATGATTCACCTGTTCCACCCGTATCTATCGATGCCTGTACGTCCACCCCTGTGCTAGATGCTGCAAATACAGAAGGTTAACACTGACGTTCGTGTAACACCACACAATAAGGTTAGCCAGCTTTCCTTAAGCTCTTACTATGTGCCAGGGATGATTCTAAACCACATCTATCTCACATCCAGTATTCACAGCAACCTCCCACGTAAGTACAGTTGTCACTTGCACTTCACACAGTAATTTGTCCAAGGAACAGAGCTAGTGAAGGGAGGACTGGAACCCAGGCAACCTGGCTCCAGAGTTCACACTGTAAACCAGCTGCCCCTCCTAATGAGGGTGTTTTGGGCTCAAAGAGACCATCATCTCAGAGATAGATGAATGAGTAGTTGATTTCAAACCCTGAGGTTAGTGCTACCGGGAGCAGTTTAGGCTGGCTGCCAAAAGTCAGACCAGGCGAATCTTGGTGGGGACAACCGCCTTGGGCACGAGCTGGAAAATAGGAGACCTTCATCACTGATGATGTGGGAGGAGCAGGAGTGGCAGCTTGGCAGTAGGGACAAGGAGGAATGGGCTGTGTTGATCTTTCTCCCACCACGGATGTCTTCTTTGGGGCCCCTCTCTGTTGTGATCGGTCTTCGGCTGTGTTAGGTGGCTTTAGCACGGAGATAGGCTCAAACGCTACCGTTTCGTTATTTTCACAATCTATTCTCTTAAATTCGGGTGGCCACAATGACAGCTGAGTCTCCTTCCTGTCAAGGAAGGTCCCCCACTCCTGAGAAGCCCTGGTGGAGTCCTGGTAAGCAGACTGACATTTATACTCAGTTTAATTCCTGTGAGAGGAGTGGAATGATGCCGACAGCCATGGGAAAACTAGTAAGAACCAGCATTCTCACCTGATGACAAGATCTGAAGCTGAAGTTTTTTGTTAGGGAAAAAGTTTAAAATGCACATAAATAGAAGTGTCATGAACGCCCTGCACCCATCATCCAGCTTCAGCGGTTTTCAGCTCGTGGCCAGTCCTGGCTGACGTCGACCTGCTGCCATTCTTTCCCACGGAGCTGTGCTTTTTCTTTCTTTCTTTTTTTTTTAAACAAAACACAACTCTAGTGCTGGTATCACACCTCAAAATAAATGACAGTACTTCTTTACTACCATCAAATATCCAGTGTTCCAGTGTTCATATTTCCATGATTGTCTTGTAAATGTTTTTTTAATAGTCAGTTTTTCAAATTGGGTTCCAAATAACGGCCATACATTGTAATTACATCTTTTGAGTTTCTTTTAATATATGTGCTTTCTCTCTCTCTCTCTCTCTTTCTCTCAAGTTCCAATTTATGTGTTAAAGAAACTGGGTCATTTGTCCAGTAGAGGTCCCCACATTCTGGATTTTGTTGTTGACATCCCTGTATTGTCATTTGAGATGCTGTTCCTCTGTCCCTTGTGTTTCCTGTAGGCTGGCAATGAGACCAGAGGCTTGATCAGATTCAGACTCAGTCCTCTCCCCCCGAGACACTCCACAGCTGGCGGTGTGTGCCTCCACCAGGAGACACCTAATGTTTGCCTGGCCCCCTTTCCCTTTGCTCCACTGTTTCACTAGGGATCACAGAGCTGTCGTATTCTGAGTCTTTCGTTCTTTATTCACTTATTGCTAGAAAACCTCTGTAAAAAACAGTTTTATCGGGGAAGGGTATAGCTCAAGTGGTAGAGTGCATGCCCAGCACACAAGAGGTCCTGGTTTCAATCCCCAGTACCTCCTCCAAGCAGAAATAAATGAATAAACCTAATTACCTCCCCCTCATAAAACAAAACAAAAAGAACCATTTTATCTTATCAGGTTACTCTGAGGTACGGTCTGTACAGGAACGCTGGGATAGATGCTTTAAGTACTCAGCTCATCTCCTTTATTTACCAGTTTTCAAAACAGTGGGTTGTTTGCTAGTGTTACCCGGGGTGACCAATGACGGGTGTGTGTGTGTCTCAATATCGCTGGGTACGCATGGACCTCTACACACCTGACGTGGTTCAAACCATTGCAGCCGCCATCCTGGTTGATGCTCAGGTCACCCCATCTTTGTCTAATGGGAACATCTTCACATTGGCCCCTGTATCTTCTCCACATGACCCTGCAGCTTTTTATAATGTCTTACATGCTGGTATGACACCATATTCCAGGCTCACCTGACACATTTTCTGCCCCAGGTCTGGAATCAGTCATTTCCCCAAGAAGCTCTAGTTCCTTTTAGTAGAGAATATTATTTAGAGACTGTCAGCTGGGTGCTAGGGTGAACTCTGTTGTTAATCATCTTTAATAATGCAGTAGTGAGATAAAATTCATGTTAGACTAACTAGTGATTGCTAGGCAGTAGTGGATACATTGTGCCACTATTCAAATGTGAATATAAAAGATAAAAATATTGAGCTAACAGGTAAGTCTTTGTAACTTATCCCAAGGTTTTAAAATTTCGGATATTTGTCTTTGTGGATATTCCAAAGCCACGTTTGGAGGAGATGCATTGATTGTTTCTGACTTTGGTAACTCTCTACTAACCTCGTATGATCAAATCTCAGTCAGAGGTGCTTTCACTGTATCAAGGAATTAAATCCACATAAGACGCTAAGAGCAAGCAGACCCATGGAAATGACTCAATGGGGAATGTGGTCACTGGTTAGGTATCTGTTTCCACAACTTGTAGTAAAATCTAAGACCCCTGAACTGTGGCTGTTTCCTGTTTTTCAGCATCTGAGATTCAGATGATGACACTTCCCCCAGGTCAGTTTGTGATCACAGACAGTGGCGTGGCAACTCCTGTCACCACCGGCCAAGTGAAGGCGGTTACTCCGGTAAGCTGCCCTGCTTGCAGGGTTTCCCTGTTCACCGCACTGCACCACCCTCGCCTTCCCCTGCCTTCTTCTCCCAGGCTTTTCCTGAGTCAGAAGTGCCTCCTCTGTATTCCTGTTAGACCTTGTGGTGCTACATTATAGCACAGTTTATTTTAATTATTGGTTCACTGCCTGTCTTTTCCCAGTGGGCAATGAATGCCTTGAAAGCTAGGTCTTGGTCTTGTTCTCTTTACCCTCAGTGCCTTGCACAGGAGGCTGGGCTACAGCAAATGCTCAATAAAGATCTACTTTGTTAATAACTGTAATGAACCTCCATAGACGTGTAGCTACGTATCGGTAACTGGCCACCTTTTCATGTGCTTCTTGGAAAGTAGATGAGTCTTGATGACTACTGGTCCTCAACTGAGTTGCGGGAGAATAAGATAATGACTCTATTATGAAACTCTTTTATGTTATTTTAAACAGTCCACCCACCCCAGGGTGAAAAACATAGCCATAAATTATCTTGTTATGTTTAGGTTAGGCAGGTCAGTGTCTGCTACCTCTTGTTTTTATCTTCACTCTGCCTCTAAGTTGTTAGAAGACAGAGTCTGTAAATTTAAATTAAGAAAAATACTCTTTAGTGGCTAGGGATACTGAGATGTTCCCAGAGGAAGACTATTTCCCAAGAGGCCTCAAAGAGTAGCAGGGCAGTCTAGTGGCCTGTTTTTTTGTTTTGTTTTTTTTTTCAAAGCGTACTGAGTGCTTACCAATTTTTCAGCGCACATTAACTAGACTTGATTCACATTAAGTAGATTTAATTAACTAGACTTAATTCACATTAATTAGGCTTAAGAGAGACGTATACATCCAGAGTAACACTGTTGTCAGTGAAAACAACAACTAATGTAAAATGAGTAGTCTCATTGGCATGATCAGTGAGATTTTCACTCTCTGTGGGACTCACTGACTGTTTACCCTTTTCTGGCCGGGAACCCATTATATAGCCGAGGATGTTCCCTCCTCCCTGCCGCGGCACACATACATACAAATTTAATGTACAGTTTTGTTCATGGCTTCTCTGAAGGCCACCTCTGGACCACCTAGGCATCCATGGACTCCAGGTAGAGAACCAGCCCCCTCCTGCTAAAGACTCACACGGGAAGTGAAACCCTGATCAGAGAGTTGCTTGATGAGCACAGACTCAGAACATCCAGCCTGAGATAAACCAAATGGGTGTCTGGCTGTGGCTTTCTCTCTGGACAGCACTAGGCAAGGCTACTGCCTTAGTTTTCCTCCGTGACTTCTTTGTTTCTCAGCCTATGCCGCTAGCCAGCCCTCCTTCTGATGGACACATTCTCTCTTTGAAGATGCCGACAGAGAGACAGAGCTGGCTGTAGGTCCATGGAGGCATTTTCATGATCAGAGGGAAAATTAAGACAATGTATGTTTTCATAAAATTGACTTTATTCAACGCAAATGGCTTTATTCTAAGATTGTGTCTTACTATGCTTTTGAGTGTTGAAATGTCTCACTTGACAGTAGCGTTTAAAAAATGATTCTACTTGGGGAAAATAAAATTTGGGAATACGGATTATTTAATTTTGCTGACCTTTGAAATTCTGAAGTCTGAGAACCTTTGATCTTGACTTGGGGGCCTTTCTGCCTCTTCAAGGAGACTTGAAATATCTCTTCTTTGATCCACTTTGTATTAAACATTCATTGAAAGATAGTGACCTTATTTTATGAATTTCTAAATTCTTAGGGACAGCACAATAACACATTTCCTTTGCCAGGTAGGTTACCATCATGATGTAAATTTCTGTACCTGAAGTTCCTCACTGTATCACTTGGTAGGACTACTAGGATGCTGTCTTAAATTACCTTGATGGCTTGTGTTTATGACTGACCCATCCTTTCTGAAGGACGTGGGTGAAGCATCTCCCATAGGTACTTATTTTGGTTCCCCTTGTAACATTTCTTTGCATATTCCTTCTTCCTCCTCCCCGTCCCCGACCCTGACCTTTAGGCCTTAGATTTCTAAAGATCTTTTTCTTCCCCCTGCTCTAGGGTCATTACGTGTTATCAGAAAGTCAACCAGAATTGGAGGAGAAGCAAGCTACTGCTCTCTCCGGGGGGGTCCAGGTTCAGCCAGCTGCGCACAGTGACTTGGACCCCCAGACCACCAGCCAGCAGCCCACACAGTACATCATTACAACCACCACCAATGGGAATGGGAGCAGCGAAGTGCACATCTCTAAACCTTAACTTCCATCCTTGAGCCAGAATCAAGCAGTCACATCATGTCTTTTCTCATTCATCAGTTTGGAAGCTTCTGACACTTAGAACTCCTTTTTCAGATTTATCATTCACTCAAGAGTTTGGAAATCACGGTTTTGATGCTCATACATACCCTGGGGCTTGTTTTATCAAGGTCACCTTTACCAAACTGACTCTCCAAAGCCTAGCAGTTTCTGCCACGGAATGGAGATCTTTCAGGGGAAAGTAGATTTCAAGACGGAGAAACTTTGCCTTGCTCTTGAGTTGGTTTTTCAACACATGGATAAGCCTTACTTTTCCTTTGTGGAAATATTAAGTGGTGTATCGTGTTTGTGCCAAAGGTGGAGAAGGGATGTGCCAAGTCCATGGCCACTGGACTTCTTGATTCCAAGCCACGGCTCCAAAGGAGAAGGGGCATCTTATGGGCGTGTGCTAGGTCAGGACTGCTTCATCTTGTTTGCATTTCAGTCATTTAACAGAGGGAGTCTATTGAATATGAAAATTAAAATGATGAAACAAAGGTTTGGCAGTGACGGTCTGAAGGACAAGCTGTCATCTCAATTTTTCTTACTGCTGATGTTTTTTTAAACTTGCCTTTTTTAGAAAGCGGTTGTTGGGCTGTTGGTGGTGCTTTCCACAGACGCTGGCCCTCAGCAGGTTAGGCTGGAACCTTGTGTTCTGCTCAGTCTCCTGTTATGACTCCATGACTGTGGACTCCCTGTACGAGAAAAGGTCGCTTGATGTCAGCAGATTTTAAACTTCCACGTGCAAGCTTGGCCTCCCACCCGCTGGTTGTGCTTGTATGGAGAAGACAGTGGAGATAACGGTACCAAGAAAAATTACTAAAACAATTGTACTGAGAGACTAAGAAGCACTGAGACCATGTCCTGCCCGTTCTGCAGGACCCACTTACCCGTCATTGGTGAAGGGTGAATTTCCGCTCTTACCAGCTATATAGTCAACCCTCGCTTGTGCATTCAGTGTATTTTAGTACTTCTAATGCTGTCTTAAAATGAACATTCTTTAAGGTTGGGTAGAAAGGTGGTCCTCATTTTTTTTTTTAACACTTTTAACTTTAAAACATATTGCTACTCATCTGGGCCTTTTGGTAAGATGAGCAACTTCACATCTAAGGGGAAAATAAAAATGTGGGGACCATTTATAATATGTTAAGGTAACTATAAGGGATCTGGAAGAAATCCAGTCTTAACATTGCACAGTCAGTTGGGAGAGGGAGAAAAATCTGCCTCAATGATGGTTTTTCTCATTTGTATTCCTGTTTGGGAGTCCTGTTAGGTCTGAATTCAGTGGGGGAAGATATTCCCCTTCTTTTTACTGTACATTCCAGTGGTACACACAAAACTTTGCAGAAATCAGTATGTATTTTAACACCTCTTTGTGACATACTAATACATTTTTAGAATAATTATGGCATGATAGAATTTATCACTCCAGAACGGAAAGACCTACCTACCTTCAGTTTCAAATGAAGTTAACTGATTTATTTTATTTACATTTCTGGGTAAAAACTGGTTCTGTAAATTAAGAAGTATAGTAACTTCTTTGTGGTGAAGACACCTTTCTGAAAAGCAAACAATTCTATTGAAGTAACTTTACTAATGTGTAGATTTTGCACTTTATTTTTGGGACCTTGTTCATTTAGTTATCCCTGAAAACTCAGGCACTAAGAGAACTTGAGAGTTACTTGGTAATTGTGTAGAAAATGAAAATGCACTCTATATCTTTGGTAACAAAGACTTAATGCTGACGTTTTCAATAGAAAATATTGACTCTGTGTCACAATATAGAGATTTTGAGTCCCAAAGTCCTACAATGCATTGATTATAAATATCCTAGTGTCCAGTCTAGAAAGACTTGCTAGGTGAAGAATATTAGACTTTCCCAAAGGTCCAGTTTAGTTTTTATAACTTAAATCTGGCCCTGTTGGGTCTTTTTAAATTTGAACCAGCAAGGTACCTCCCTCCCCTCAGGAATAACTTATTGATTAACATTGAAAACTATCACTGAATGGAATGTTCATTTTATGCCAGTTATTTCAAGTTTTAAAATACACAGAAGACAAAAAAATATTGTGGAAGGACATCTGTTTCTTTCCCCTCTAAGTTCTTTTTTTCTCCCTTTTTGTTTTTTGTCCTTATGTGGAGTAAGTAAAGATGCTAATTAAAACTAACTGGTATGTTGTCAACCAGAGATGCAGGTGTGGCAGTCAAGCCAAACAACATTGCTTTAAGATCAGGTATTCTGCACATCTATTCTAAGGTAACAGATTCTCGAAAGGACTTGGATTTGAAGAGATGGAAGATTATAAGCCATCTAAAGACCCAATTTGGAAAAAAATGTGTGTAGCCAACGTCTATGTTGTGGCCTCTCCTAAAACACATTGGCACTGTAGACTTAAATCAGCGTGGTGTGAAAATTTTGGAGGTTACATATAGATTTTACATTTTTATTGTTTGATTTGTGCCCACATAAATAGACATTTCATCATGTAAAATTCTGGAAAAACCTATTGTTTTGATCTTCTTGAATTGTTTTCTGACTTGGAATTATCCTTTCAAAAAACTTAAGATACGTAGGGCTAAAAAGCACTTCATGAGAAGCTAAAGCTGACCCACAGGTTGAAAATGTTGACCCTATCCTGTTATTTAAATGTGAACATTTATTGTACATTCAGTGAGTTATAGTGTTAATAGTCTTGTGCTACTCAGCAGGTGTAAAAATTAATAAATATTTTTTTTAATAAACACATTCCTTGTTTGTATGTGTACAAGGTACAAGAGGTACTGAAATCATTACTTTTTTTTTTATGTTACAACTTACTTGTTTTGAGTCTGGTGTGGTCAGAGACGCAAGGTAAGGGAATTTATAGATGACAACTGTGGAATGATGTTCCTCTGTCCTTGCACTTGATGGTTTCTAATTTGAGACCCCTCCCAACAGTCTCACGGGAACTAGGGGCAGGCACGCAGCCAGCAGGGGAACAGAGATTGGTCTTTATTGGGAAACCACTATTTTCCAACAAGGGAGGAACATTAGTTTGGCTCACCAGTTTGACGTATTTTCATCCAATCTAGAGAACTGATGGTCTCTGCATGGCTGGTTGGCAGTAGTTGTGGAATAAGCGGTTTGAAGCTGTTCTAAGTAAAAATTAATGAAGAAGAAAGGGCCCTAGATTCTCAACAAGAGGAAGGCTATTGAGCTTGATTTAACATATATTTCTTCGATGTCTGTACTTTATTTCCAGACCGCGAGGGTCCAGGGCCACAAGAGAGAAATGGGCTATGCTGGGGCTGGGGGTGGGTGGTGGGCACAGGCTTAGGTCCGCATTCTCCTCTATGAAACTCAAGAAACCGCAAAATGGGAACTAATAGTGCACCCAGCTGTGGTATCATACTGGGTGGAAAGTACTCAGCATAGTGCCTGGAGCAGGGTATGCGCTCTGCAAACGTTAGTTAATAAAATTGCATTCACTCACTCACTCTTGGGCTCCGGAGCCTCAATTCGCGGCCGGGTAAAGACTAGCGACACCGTCTTTGCCCTCCGAGAGCTTCTAAACCAGGTGAAACCAACAGGATAACTGCACACTGCATCCCAAGCCTCAGCCAAGCGGGTTTCTGCAGCTCTAGGCTCCGCCCCACATGCCCCGCCCCCGGCGCCCCCAAGCCCCGCCCCGCGCAGCCCCGCCTCTTCCGCCGCCCGCGCCCGGAGCGTGCACGCACCCAGACGCCTTGCGGGAGCGAGCGCGTCCGGGAGCCCACGGGCCGAGAAGCGCCGCGGGTGAGGAGACCCGCGCCCGCGGCGCGGGTAAGTGCGGGCCAGGGGCGCCGGAAGGGTCAAAGTGTTTCCGGGGAGCGGAGGGAGGGAGCAAGCGGTGGGTCTCCGAGGGTCGCTGTCCCCGGGGGCGCGGGGCAGGGGAGCCGGCGGGAGCCGGGGGCCCGCTGGGTGGGGGTTAGGGTTAGGCGCGGTGTGGGGGAGGGGCCGCGGGCGCGGAGGTGCAGTTCAGGGGGGCGGACCTGGGCCTTGGGCCCGGGCGGGGCTGGCTGGGTGGGCTGTGCAGCAGGGGCGACCGATTTGGAGCCGGCGGTTGTTCCGGAAGGACCCGGGGTGTTAGCTTCTGCGTTGGGGAGGGTCCAGAAGGAAGGTTATCCCCGGTGCAGAGGAGAGGCCATTGGGGGAGGCCTTCCTGGTCTGCTAATGAGGTCCAGGCCGCCACAAGACTTAGAAATCCTCGGCTTCCGGGGTTCCAACCCTTTGGCTGCTGTCTGATTTTTGTATTTTGAGGTCCTCTTCAGAATTGTAGCAGGGCAAAGGTTGACACTCCAATAGGTTAAATTTAGCTACACATCCACCTTAGTTGAAGAAACTTGGGAGCAAGTTGTGGAACAGGTGTTCGTCCTAAGAATCAGGTAGAGCACTGGCTTTGCAGCTGTTAACCTATTCTGTGCCAGTTCTGTTCAGCGGGCTTTATTCTGAGCATCAAGTTGCATCTACATTTTTCTTTTTTTAAGTTTTGTTAACTGCGAATGTCACATGCTTTCTCACCTGCTTCAGTCATTTAGGCACCAGGAGTATTCAGGATGCGCAGTTCACCATGTGCTGAAGGGTGATGGTGCCCAGTGGCTTGGGGGCTGTGCAGCTGCTTTGAACACTCATCTTTCTGCTGTATCTTTACTTAGATCTGACGTCTCTTCCAGATAACTTGAAATAATTAGTGGAAAGGTGCTTATTTTAGCAATAGTTATTACAGGTCTGCCCTTTATCATTTGAGAGTTTCAGTATGAGATGTCGTTAGGTGACTACGTTAAGTTATACGAATGCATCCACCTGGAGATTATTCATTGTATGATTCTAGGATTGGAAATAACAGTAGAGAGGACCTGGTCCAGCTCCTCTTCATCTTATAGATAAGGAGATTGACACCTGGTGAGGTAAGATTTGCCCAAGGTCCCTGAGATCAGGCTAGAAGTTTGGTGTTTTAACTGTTAAATC
This sequence comes from Camelus bactrianus, assembly GCF_048773025.1. Classification (NCBI taxonomy): domain Eukaryota; kingdom Metazoa; phylum Chordata; class Mammalia; order Artiodactyla; family Camelidae; genus Camelus; species Camelus bactrianus. Next base: position 21,693,064 of record NC_133571.1, on the reverse strand, counting down.
TTTTTTTTTTTGCTTTCCATTTGGTAGGAATCAGAGATAGAGAATGGATTTAGCATGTTTGTAGAGAGATTGAGTAGCAGCTCCCTGTGGGCCTGTTAACTTTGTTCAATCCTGTGGTCTCAGCTTTATGAGCTGTTCTCTGAAAGTATCTTCATGTGCACTTTTCTAAAGGTGGTCAGCAGTGTTCAGTTATTACAGGAGGGAGAAAAATATCCTCACATTTACATGGTTATAAATATCAAATGGACCAACTAAAGAGGGGTTGGCCACTGACTTTGCTGGCTGTCGGTGTCAGGTCTTGGAGCCTCCAGAGTTTATGTGGATGAATAAAGTCCTATTAAGGTACTTCTTTTTCCTGATTTAAATTGAGAGTTTATCCAGGAGGTATTGTGCATATGTTAAGAACATGGGTTTGCCATCATGCAGACCTGAGTTTCAGTCCTACCTTTGGGGTTAGGCAAGTTACTTATCTACTTTGGTCCTGGGTTTTCCTGTCTGTAATAGATGTAATACCCCTGTCTTGCACGCTTGTAAGGATTGAATGAGGTATACTAAAGGCCTGGCACTTAGAATACCCTCGTTAAGTAATGTAGTGTTACTGTCTGGACTTTACTAGTCTATGTGGATTTTCATTGAATTTTCTTTTGTGAAGGAACAACAAAGAATTAATTGCTAAAACAGAACTCTACAGTATTAAATAAATTGTGTTATAGTAGATTATTGGCCTGGGAAGTCTAAATTACGGACTCTGATGTATTGATCATTTAATCTTTGAGTCTCATTTTGTTTGTGTGTAAAATGAAGGCATAAGAAATTTTATACATTTGGGAGTTACTGTAGAAGCATTCTGAGTAGCGAGAGATCCTCCTAGAAAAGATCTGAAATTCAGAGGAGGATTCAGTGGTAGAAGGGCAGGCGAGCCGTTGAGCTGTAGTTAGGGTGTGAGAATAAGGTGTGAGAATGGATTTGAGATCCAGTATTCTGGTCCAGAATATTTTTTGACGTCAATCAGATCCCTGGGATTTCTGCCTTTCTGTCTCAAGGTGTGACTGCATTTTTTTTTGTCTAGGTTACCCGTGGAACATAAGCAATGGATTCCTTGGACCACATGCTGACGGACCCCTTGGAACTGGGCCCGTGTGGGGATGGCCATGGCACGCGGATCATGGAGGACTGCCTCCTGGGGGGCACCAGGGTGAGCCTGCCGGAGGACCTTCTGGAGGATGTGAGTAGTGACATCGACACTCTTCTCTCTAACTGTTGTTCTTAGCCTTTTCCACACTCGGCAACTTTTCAGTCCTTTGTACTCCCTTCTGTTTAATTTTCTACATTGTAGCCCAAATGATCTCTCTCTTTTTTTTTTAAAGTGTAGAGTCTATTTAATACTCTGACTAAGGAAGAAAGTGTAAGCTACATCCTGTTGTATGTTTAATAACATGTTAACTTGATAATGGGGCATAAGGCATATTTTAATAGGATGATTTTCAGCAATTAACAAGAAGTTTTATACTTAAGGGCAGAATTATATATATGTTTATCTTAGAATGCTCACTTACGTTGCGAATCAGGAAACAAAGCCCAAACATATTATCTCTGTCCATAAGGTAAGCAGCCGTCTAGTCAGTTAATAGTATGGGCCCTGGGATAGCATATCAGTGTGCTTTTGATCATGGCAGACAGCTGTGCGGGCATCATTGTTATTAAGGTGGCTGCCATTAATAGGTGCTTATTATGTACAAGGCACTGGGTATGCTAAATCCTGTATTTGTTATAATTTTTTTTGGAAGGGGAGGTAATTTTATTTATTTATTTATTTATTTATTTATTTATTTATTTATTTATTTATTTATTTATTTATTTATTTATTTAAATGGAGGTACGGGGTGTTGAACTCAGAACCTCATGTATGCTAAGCACACACTCTACCACTGAGCTATACCCTCCCCCTAAATCTTGCATTAATTTATTTTTAAAAAAATTTTTGGGAGGGGAGGTAATTAGGTTTATTTATTTATTTTTAATGGAGATACTGGGGATTGAACCCAGGACCTTGTGCATGCTAGGCATGCACTCTATCACTGAGCTATACCCTCCCTCCCTAAATCGTGCATTTATTTATCTTATTTATTTGGCCGTAGTTCAAACATACAGATAGGTGTAGAGTATCATGCAGCAAACATCTGTGCATCATTCAATTTTGGGTAATTTCATTTAGTCATAACTGGTTCAGGTTTTTCTTTCATGGTGTGTTAAACATTGTAGATGAAATTTTGCCCTCATCTTAGTCTCTCTCCCACCTGAAGTAACAGCTACTGAAATTGGTATATAGCTTTCCCATCCATGTTTTCTTTGCACACTCTTTCAAGTAAATCTCTGTATGTCATTCATTCAGTCAGTAAACACTTATTTAAGTCCCTACTTTGTGCCAGACACTGAGATGCCAGGAATAAAGTCATGTGCAGAAATAGGTTTGCAAGGGAAGGTCTTGGATGAGCAGGGAGCCAGAGGTGCTTTGTTGCATGTGTGCTGCTGACAAGCCTGGTAGGTGGTTGGATTTCTGGGTTGTCTCCTGCTTAAACCCCTCAGTGTCCCCTTGGTGCTCTTAGGAGGAGTCACGAGTACTCAGCATGTGTCCAGCTCCCTTGCTCCTCCTCACCGTCTGCTGCTTCCCTTTTGCTCCCTGTCGTTGTGCTAGCCAAATGTTGCCTAAACTCTTCTTTTAATTAAAAATTGGAAGGTAGCACACATGATGCACATACGTACAGCTTAAGCAGTAATGAAATACCCATGTAGCCACCACTTGGTTTGAGAAATAGAATGCCACCAGTACCGCTCAAGCCCCGGACCCCTCCCCGTCTCCTCCCCCTCCATTCCCTCCACAGGTGGTTGCTCTCCTTTGTTGTGTGTTAATTCTTCTCTTTTTATGGCTTTGCTCTGGATTTTTAACCCTCCTGCCTCAGCATGTTTTTCCCTTTCCTTATCCCTTGCTGTCTTAAATGTTACTCCGTCTGGAAGGTGTTCTCTGGGATGTGTGCTTCTCCTGTGTACTTACAGGTAAACTGCATTGTGATGGCTTGTTTAACTGTTCTTCCTTCCTCCAGTCAGCCTGTGCGCTAGTGCATCTGAGCCCTCGGCTCGCAGGTGTCCCGCACGTGATTGCTGAGAGTGAAGCAGTGACAGTAAACTCAGCAGGTGTCCTCGGCTGCCCAACTTCTCTCCTGCCGTGTTGACTTTTTCTGCCACTCATTTTAAGCTGAACCAAGGTGTCCTCCATCTTAACCCTTGTCAGCAGAACTGGTTTCCACATGGACTTGTATCTGCTGGGCTCATTTTCCTGTTGTTATTTACTGTTGAGGGTAAGAGTGTGGCTTACATGTAATCTTTACTAATCTCTTAAGTTTTGAGAGTTGAGTAAAGATCAATGGAATTTTAGTTTGTTTAAAAAAATGTGAAAACCTGGATGATAGTGATGGTTGCCCAACAGTGTGAGAGCGCTTAATGCCGCTGAACCAACCGTACGTGCAGTAATGGACAAAATGGTAAATTTTATGTCGTGTATGTTTTACCACTTATGTACGAAAAACTGAAAAACTTAAATTTTTTCTTATTTACTTTCCTCCTGCTTTTCCTGATTCTCCAGCCTGAGATATTCTTTGATGTGGTCAGTCTCTCAACGTGGCGGGAAGTCCTAAGTGACTGTCAGCGTGAGCACCTCCAGCAGTTTCTGCCCCACTTTCCTGAAGATGGAATCCAGCAGCAAAACCAGCTCATCCTCGCCCTGTTCAGTGGGGAGAACTTCCGCTTTGGGAACCCTCTGCACATTGCACAGAAGCTTTTCCGAGGTGTGTAGCAGAGAATTCTCTTTTTGAGAGGGGTGGAGGGTGGGAACACACCCAGTTACACTTTGTTCTCATGCACAGACACCGATCCGGAGCGGTTTCTGTGCAACACTTTGCTGCCTGGGCTGTTCTTTTTTTAATGAAAATGTTTAACTTATGCTGGAAACACATGAATCATAATTGTATTGTTCATTGATTTGTTATAATATGAACTCAACTGTGTAGCCACCACGCTGGCTTACCTTTTGTTCTACCGCATGTACATGTGTGTGTGTGTGTGATGCACATGCACACACTTCCTGCAGAAATCCTGACCCTTAACCACCAAGCACTTCAGCAGGATGTATGTCCTAATGGGACATCCTTCCACATAACTGCAGTCTTGCTCTCACACCCAAGAAACTTTACATTGAACAAACAATATCCTGGAATACCCCATATTCAGATTTTCTCAATTGTTCCCAAATGTCATTTGTAGTTGGCTTTTAAATCCAGGATCCAGTCCAGTATGATGTATGTTTGGCTCTCGTGTCTTGTATCCCCATGAATCTATGGCCCTCTGCCTCTTTCCCTTGTTTTTCAAAATAGTGACATTTGTGATTTACAAAACATCCTGCTTTCTGGGGTATTCTTGCTGCTTCATCATTAGGTTTGGGTTAAATGTTTTGCCATGAGTACAAGAGGGGAAATGTCATTTCTTTCCCACCCCACCTCAGGGGGCGTGTGATGTCAGTCTTTGCATTGCTGGTTATGACGTTTTTGACCACTGGGTTATGTGGTGGCTGCCAGGCCTGCTGACGGCAGAGGTGCTTTTTTCCCTTTATAATTAAGAAGCAATCTGTAGGATGATACCTAGAGACCATGTGATAATTTATTTCCCAAAAGCCTTTGTTTTACCCAGTGGTTTAGCTTCCACTGGTCCTTCCCTGAATCGGTTATTACATTGGGGATTCCACAGTGGTTTGGGACCACTCTTTTAAGTCACAGTTTGCTCTCCATCCTGTGGAGAGGAACAGAGGAAGCTCTTCCCTGGCCCCTTCCTGGAGTGACTTTGCTGTGGCAGAAGGCCCTGAAAGACAGCACATCTTGAGTTTTGTTAAACTGGACCACTTGACAGCTGCAGGAGGACCGGAGGGAACAGGCTGTCTCAAACCTCATTACCCTAGGGCTTTAAAAGAGCATTTCCTCTTTTGGTGGGTTATTAAGGAGGATTCCCCTGGCCACTTTCCTTTTTTTCTTTTTTTTTTTTTTTAATAATACACCAAAAAAAGTTTTAATGGTCCCCAATATATATACGCAACAACTAAGCATACACTTGGGAGAAAAAAAAATCAAAAACCAAAATGAAACAAAAAAATTAGGACACAAATGACCACATCTAGAATTCCACTCTCTCTCTGGCCACTTTTCTTGGCTGTCAGACGTCCCGTTTCCCTACAACAGGCCGCGTAACGTGGTTAGAAGTTGGGCTCTGGAGCTGGACCACCTGGGTTCAAATCTGGTTGCCCCTTCTATTAGCTGTGTGACCTTGGGCCAGTTACTTAAGTTCTCTGTGCCTTGGGCTGTGCACCTGTAAGTAAGATGGGCATGTGGAAGTGCTGTCTTTATGGGCTGTGGGAGGATGAGGTGAGTTAATGACACAGGGCCCTCACACAGTGCCAGCTGGTTGCCAGGTCCTGCTCTGGTGTTGGCTGTCACTGCTTACCTTGGAATGGTCACTTCTTTCTCTTATTCTTCAGTGACCCCTTCCCCCACGTAGCTTCTCACTCTTCACAGTCGTCCCAGGTTTTCCTCAGAGCACTCGGGAGAGTTGAGTCTCATTTTCGGGCTGGCTCGGTGGTTTCCTGTCTCTCCCGCTGGGCGGCAGGCTCCACGTGGACACGATCCCCCTGCCCCGCGCGCTGTGCTCTCGTCAGCACAGAGCTGACTGCGTTTCCAGGGCGTGTGACGTGTTTGTTGACAGCGTGTCCGCGGTGGCCTCTGCTCTTTCAGACGGACACTTCAACCCCGAGGTGGTCAAGTACCGGCAGCTGTGCTTCAAGTCTCAGTACAAGCGCTACCTGAGCTCCCAGCAGCAGTATTTCCACCGGCTGCTGCGGCAGATCCTGGCCTCGCGGAACGTGAGTGCAGCGGGGCGGGGGCCGTGCCCCGGTGGCGGGAGAGGCGGGGCGGGGAGGGGCAGAACAGAAGAATGCCACCCGTGAGGCCCTGACACAGCTCAGTGTATCTGTCTTTCTCACGACCCGTTCTGAGATGTGTCCTGATTTTAGAGGTGAACGTGAGAAAAAAGACTACATCGTAAAATCGATGAAGTGTAGCTTCAGCGTTTACCAAGAAAGAGAGGCGGCTGCTGGCTCCGTGGTGGGTTGTGAGGGAGAACCAGGTCGCTCTGAGGCTGCCAGGGCAGGGTGGCGGGGGTGCCCGACGGGGACGAAGTGCACCAGGCTCGGCACCCCCGGATCTGGACCTGTCTTGGGATTCTTCGGGGCGAAGTTGTTCTGGATCTAAGTGGTTCTTTAAGCTTCTTTATGAAAATATTTGGGTGTCTGGTGTAGGTATTGATTCTTGATGGAGCAGTCCAACACACAGATTTGGGATTTTTCGTCGTTTAGTAATAACACAAACCCTTTGTCTTTGGGCATGTTCATGTGCGAGCCTCTTTGTGACGGGGAGGGAGTTGAGCTTGCGACACAGTGACGAGAACCAGGTGTAGACTTGGGAATGTGCCAGAGCAGGCTTTGGCTGAGGCCTGTCCGCTCTTCCAGGACCTCCTGGAGATGGCCCGGCGCAGCGGCCCCGCCCCGCCCTGCCGGCAGAAGCGCCCGTCCCCATCCCGCACACCTGAGGAGCGGGAGTGGCGCACCCAGCAGCGCTACTTGAAGGTGTTGCGGGAAGTAAAGGAGGAGTGCGGGGACACGGCCCTGTCCTCTGATGAAGAGGGTGAGTGTCCTTGGGCTCTGGCGGGCTGGGCACCCGTCCACACCCACAGCCTGTTGTCTGGTTGGAGCCAGTGGTAGCGTTTCCTCCCAGCAAGGAGGTGTCCCCGCGGTCTGTGGGTGGAGGGTCGGGGCTCAACCCGGAGACACTCCCGTCAGGTGTCAGGTGGGGGCGCTCTCAGCAGGCTCTCTGGTCCCGCGGTGCCACTTGAGGGACTGCTTTTCCCCTCACAGGAGAGGAGTAGTGCCTGTCGGCCCCGCAGTGCAGCCCCACCGCTCTTGAAGTCTCTCTTCCTGGAAGAGCCGTTTAAGTGACCTGAGTGCTCCAGCCGTCTGGGGAGGGTCAGGAAGGACGGGGGAGCCCAGCCTCCCTCTTGTTGGCTTAGCCTTCTTGAACCCAAATGGCCACTTACTCAGTCTCCCCTATTGGAGTCCACAGCCACGTTGGATTTACAAGAAAAATTTTCTTTTGAAGATCTCAGCTCGTGGCTTCCGAGCTCTCCAGCACGCTCTCCTAGCCCCGCGGTGCCCCTGAGGGTGGTGCCCACACTCTGCACCACGGACATGAAAACTGCAGGTGAGCATGAGCGGCTGCCGTGGGTTCCTCCCGCCAGGGGAGCGGAGCGGGGTTCCTGAGAGTTAGGAGATTTGGAGCAGGTTTTGTGTGGTTCCACTTTTTCACAAGTAGCTAGGCCAGCCGGCCTTCCTGCCTTTGCTTTGAAATTTACCCCAGGAACTGATCAGCTGGCATTTTGGCCTAAAGAAAGCAGAATCCTCAGTCAAAATAACAATACTAAGAGACGATTCAATAGTAGAACAGAAGGGGTACCAGAGCCAGAGCGGTTTCTTGGCATGTCTGTGGAATTAGAGAACGTTTTAATCAGGAGATGAATCAAAGAAGAATGTTAAGAAACTTGCAGGTGTTTTAGGAGTAGCTAAGGGTCGTCTCTGAGGTCACTGTTACTGACCAACGTACAGAAGAGCTGCAGAGTGAGCCTGTGGCTGTCGGTCCTTTCAGCACCGAGGTCAGAAGGGAAACTCAGGAAATACCTTACTTTCGAATATTGCAAGTGACCAGAAAGCAGTGAATTTGAGTGTTGTGGGAGTGAACAACCATTGTGTGGCTTGGTTCCTCTTCTCTCAGATAAGCTAGAGCTGGGGGAGAGTGACCTGAAGGTCATGCTGAGGAAGCACCACGAGAAACGGAAATACCAGCCGGTAAGACGGGGACTGGGGTCTGATCTCTCCAGATCTGGTGTCCCCTTTCCTTATCCTTGGGGGCAGGAGCAGCATGGGAGGCCCGTTTCCATCAAGGATGTGAGGAGAAGACTGATGCTTTGATTGCATAGGGCGTCTTAGCGCGCCGTCGGGTCCACTCTTTAGGACAGCGCTGCTGTGTGAGGCTCATGGAGCTCGTCTCCAGTCCTGTGGCTGCTGAGCAGCAGAGCCAGGCGTCGGGCCTGGGTTCCTCCCGCTTGTTCCGTTCCTGCCCCTCCAGTCCACCACATTGAGGTGGCGCCAAGCCAGAGCATAGTGGAGGAGGAGAGGCAGGCAGTCGGTCCCCGGTGGAGCGGCGAGCTGGGAAGAGCCCCATGCTGGAGTTAGAACTGAGTTCTGTCTCTGTCCTTGCCACTTACTGTGATGGGCAAATCCCTGATGTCTCTGAACCCCACTTTCAGTCTTTGTAAACTACACTGCTACTTAACCAGACAGTTAGAAGAGCATGTGAGGTGAGAGGTGCGAAAGAGCTCTGTCAGCTTTAAGTGCCGGGTGTGAGCAGTTGGAGCTGGGCTCTCCCTGCCCTGTCATGAGGAGCAAATAGTTCTTAACTCTGTCCGTTTAAGTTCAGTATGATTTCCTCAAGTGCACCTGACGTCTCATTGTATCTGTTAGGTAAGCTGGCAAAATGATCAACAGTTGTAGCTCCTTTTCGGGGCCTCCGTGACGAATCTCACTCTCATGTCTAGGATCACCCGGATCTTTTGACGGGGGACCTGACTCTCAGTGACATCATGATGCGAGTCAATGCTGGCAGGAAGGGCTCTCTGGCAGGTAAATGGTGGCCCCCAGAGGAGGCCGTTGTCTGGCTGTGGTGTTGCATTACACCCGTCGGCACGTTGCAAAAAAAGATGAAACCACCGCATCCTTCTTACTGGTGACCTTTGTTTTGTTATTGCCTCTTTCAGATTTATAGGTAGACAGTGAGTATAAAACCAGTACAACAGATCATTGAGTCTTTAAATCACTCATTGGGTTTGGTTTAAAATCAAAACAGAACAAAACTACATGTCTTCTTACTGAGATTTTTCTTTTACTTCTCAGCTTCGGCAAAATAATACGCAGATAATACTCGTCGTTTTCTGGTGTAGAAAATGCAGTTCTGTGACTTGTGTTGCTTTTTTCTCTCCAGCCCTGTATGACTTGGCTGTCCTTAAAAAAAAGGTTAAGGAAAAAGAAGAAAGGAAGAAGAAAAAAATAAAAATGATCAAATCAGAGACAGAGGATCTGGTTGAACCCCTGAGCAGTGCTGAAGGGCTTCCACCCCTCTCCCAGGCTCCATCCCCACTGGCCATACCAGTTATCAAAGAGGAGTAAGTGAGCGACCGGGGTGACCAGTCAGGCATGCTCCCAGGGCTGGTGCTCGCTGTGAGCTGGGCTGGGTTGACCCTGTGAGCCTTGAGTCCTAGGGGTCCTGGGGAAAGTGTATATTGTGGTCCTCTACTGAACTTTCTTATGACTGCTAGGAGGCTCGGAGGGCCTAAAGCAACCTGGGGGTGTCTTGGTCTTTTTGGTGGTTCTCAGATTTTTCTTCCCTCGTTAGGCCTCTTGAAGACCTCAAGCCTTGCCTTGGAATCAATGAGATATCTTCCAGCTTCTTCTCTCTTCTGTTGGAGATCTTGCTGCTGGAGGGGCAGACCAGTCTCCCTATGGTAAGCCTTTTTGGAAAAGTCAGGTATACATCGAAGTTTCAGGTTGTGGACATCTTCAGTGGTCTGTGGCTCGAGAAGCAGAGCTCTGGGTCCCCCCTGAGCTCCGCAGCAGACTGAGTCTGTGACCTGGGCACACTGGACGAACACAGCCAGCTTGTTCCGGCGCAGCCGTGGGATGGCTGGTGTAGAGTAGAACTCTGACTGGCTTCTGCCTTTACTTTCCCTCAGTTGGAGGAGCGAGTTTTGGACTGGCAGTCCTCTCCGGCCAGCTCCCTTAATAGCTGGTTCTCTGCGGCCCCCAACTGGGCAGAGTTGGTGTTACCAGCCCTGCAGTGTCTTGCTGGAGAAAGCCGCGGTAAGGTACTTCTTTCTGGGGAGTCAGTATCCCCTCCCCGCCCACCTCCCAGTCTAAGAAATCCTCTTAGTAAGCTGAAGCTGGGCTGGTGAAATCATCCTGGCTTTGCAGGGTGCTGTCCTGAGGGCCATTAGCGTGGGGAGGTCGGAGCCGGGTTGCCTGTTGCTCTCGGTTTAGCGTTCTCTCGGACCTGCGCGGCTTGTTTATGGGCTCCGTTTCTTGCAGCTATGCCTTCCGGTTTCTCTCCCTTTGTTGAGTTCAAAGAGAAGACTCAGCAGTGGAAGTTGCTTGGTGAGTAACGCACGCCACTACCTGTAACAGATTTTCCTTCTGTTTCCTCCCCTGAGCTGCTTGTGCCTTCCAGTCAGTACAGGCCAGGGGAGTGTTGAATAGGGCGGTAGTAACCCTTGTTTTGCTCAGTAGAAGAATCCTTCAGGACCCCTCTGGGGCTCACGAGGTCTGCATTCACCCCATCGGGTGTGGCTGCGGTGGCCTTGCCCTTCGCTGTGACGCCCGCTGGGGCTGGTGGAGTTGAAACCTGCAGGGGTGTTCTACAGCAGCTCCTCCGTTTCCGTCAGCCACGTCTATGGTTTTAGATTAACTTGTAGCAAAGAAATTACTTTCCTTCCTAAGGTGGGCTTTGCTTCTGAGGACGACGTGTTGGGCAGCCCCGAGCAAGCTGTTTCTGAAGAACAGGCTCCCTTTGTTGCAAATGTGGGAGGTCCCAAGTGCAGTGTAAGTTGTGGTGACGTGCGCCTGAAATAACTTGGTGACCGTTACCTGGGCAGGGGGTGATCAGAGGAAGACGCAGTGTTGGTCTCCTGGGGAAGCACACATGCCTGTCCAGTGTCTGTGAGGAAAGCAGAAGGTTCATTCATTCTTTGCAGCGTGTATTCAGCCTCTGGGTGTCAGGCACCGTGGTACATGCTGGGCATGTAATGGTTTGTAAGTTAGACAGTGTGCTCCCCTCTTGGAGTTTAAGGTTTGTTTGGGGGACAAATACTCATTTAAATGAAATAAGCTTACACATTCTGTAAGGGAAAATGCTAGAAGGCGTGCGCGTCTGTGATGAGGCATTGGTGTGTGCAGAGTCAGCGCTTTCCTGAGAAAGGTGATTTGAGCAGAGGTGTCAGCGGTGACCCGGGATGAGCTGGGTGGGGGGTTGGAAGCACTCCCTGTGGAGGGAGCAGTGTGGGTCGGGGATGCCAGGGAGACAGGATTTAAGGTCACACAAGCTTGCGTAGAGATGATGCTAATCTGGACCCAGACAGGGAGAATGGGTGAATTTGGGAAAGTTTTAGGTGGTGAGAGCCAGAGGACCGGGTTATGGATTGGACATGGTGAGTGAAGGAGGAGGGCTGACAGGCATCACTTCTGCTAGATTGGTACGTGGTGGGCAGGGGTCCTGCCAGCAGCAGAGGTGGCCTTGGAGGACGTCCAGGCTTGGGTGAGGGGGACAGTCATGAGTGTGGTCTTGGACAAGCTGCCTTTGAAGTACTGAGGTGGAGAAGCTGACTAGGCAGTGGGATGGGTGGGTTGAGGGTCCAGACCAGAGGGTCAGGGTGGAGAGCTGTGGGCACACACCGAGTGCTTGGAGCCGGAGGCCTGGGGGGAAAGTGTTAGGAGAGAAGAGGGCCTCGGACTAAACCTTGAGAAGCTCCGCGGTGGAGGAGGCGGAGTGAGGACACGTGGAGAGGCAGTGACTGCAGAGTCAGGAGGTAGGGAGTGGTCACTGGCCTTGACTGTTCCTGGAAGGTTTAGGAAGATGAAGACGGGGTTTGTGGACATGGAAGAAGTGATGAGTTTTTTGGAGGAGTCATTCGTTAGTGGGGTGACGAGGGTTAGGTTGCTGGCAAGCTGATGGCCGTTCGTGAGGCCAATTCGTAGTGTCTTCAGCTTGTGGGCCAGGAGCTTTTGGCTGCAGCCGCTCAGCTCTGCCCTGTGCAGCACAGCCGCAGACAGTGTGAACCAGTGGCCACGCAGCTCTGTTTACAGAGCAATTCGCTGACCTTCGCGTCCCCGGTGGAGACTTGTACACACATATCGGGGCTCCCTTTCTGCAGCCACGTGAATGCTTCCCAGCACCCCCGTTACAGAGCCAGTGAATCGACTGCACTTTCTAGCGGCTTAGCGGGGGAGGGGAGGGCAGGAAGGGGGCCTGGTGGCCAAGAGGGGACTTTCTAAAATTTTATTATTTTTTTAAATTTCAACAATATTTTATTGTTTAATGGAAGTACTGGGGGTTGAACCCAGGACTGTGTGTGTGCTAAGCATGCACTCTACCCCTGAGCTCTACCCTCCCCCACCACAAGAGGACTTTTTTTTAAAACTGAGAGAAACTTAGAGTGTGTCTAAGTGTTGATGGAGATGATACGAAGCGGAGAAGGGAAAGTCAATCGTACAAATTCTGATGCCAGTGGGTCAGCCTCAGATGGCAGGAGGCGGCTCCTCTGTTTTCGTTGCGGGGGAGAGACTTGGTGCACAGCAGTGGGCTTGTAGGTTTTATTTGCGGGAAGTTTGAGGGGGTTTGGTCAGACGGCTTTTCTGTGTGAAGTGGGAGGGAGAGCGGCGAGCTCAGCTGTGAGCGGGAAGGGAGGTTGACAAGAGTGGGGACAGTTGTTCTAGAGCGAGTGGGGAACCAACTTGTCAGAGATGTGGTTAGCTCGCTGGGCAGATGGAGGGCCCATGGGGGCTGCTCACACTTGTGTATAGAGGTGTCCTTTGCTTTCCTCTGGGTTTTCTTTCTGGCAGCCCTCAGCTGCCTGAGTTGAAACTTGGAGAAGGTGGATAGTGCAGAATTTGAGCTTTGCTCGAGGGCAGTGGTGCAGATGGGAGAGAGGGGCCTTAGGTGTTACTGTGCCTGTTGTTGAGATGGTGGGCGTGGACCCAGAGCTGAATTGGGGAAGACAGGGCTGATGGGAGCAGGGAACTGGGGTGTTTGGACTGGCAGTTGAGACCGGGTAGCATGTCGATGGGAGAGGTAAACACGCAGCAAGCGGAGGGGAGGCTGTTGTGGCTGGAGAGCAGGATGTGTGAAGGTTCTCGGCCCTGAGTGTGTGCTGCAGCTGTTTGGGAATCTTCTCAAAAAATGCTGATGCCTGGACTTCACCCACAGGGTTTTCGATTAACTGCCTGAGTAGGGCCCTGGCATTCATTGTAAAACGTTTCTGGGTAATTCTCATGCACAGCTAGAGTTGAGAAACACTGGATTAAGCGTTTTGAAGGTGGAGCAGCTTTGGGCAATGACAGTCCGGTTGTGGTTGTGGGAGTGAGTGGCTGGGGTGCAGTGGAGGGAGGGGGGCCCTGGGGTCACATGACTGAGCCTTGAGGATGCTGGGTGGACCGTGTTCCATGCGGACATTTCAGGTTAATTTTCGTGAGTGGTGTCACATGGGATCCTGAAGCCCTTCTGCATGTGGACGCCCAGGCGGAGGGTCGTCTGTGCGCAGGACCGTTGCTGCAGGTCCCGGCAAGTTACAGCAAGCGAGGAGAAAGGGAATCTTACTATTTTTTGCCTTTTTGCTTTTTTAATAGGCCAGTCCCAAGATAATGAAAAGGAGTTAGCTGCCCTCTTCCAGCTGTGGCTAGAAACCAAAGACCAGGCCTTCTGTAAGGTACAGTTTTCAGGAAATACCAGCTCTCTCTGTTGGGCTTCCAGAACCCTTGAGTCCATCCACCTGTGCCTGTTTTCCTTTTTCTCCAGCAAGAAAATGAAGACAGCTCAGATGCCACGATGCCTGTTCCTCGGGTGTGAGTATAATGCTGTGATGGGGGGTGGTTAGTGTGTCAGAGCTGTCGTGGGCTTGGGAGGTGCCGGGGGTCCATGGACCCTTCCCTGCCTCAGCCTCCCCAGGGGGGCAGCACACTCCCACCGGTAGAGTTGCCCAAGGGGCCTTTGAGGGGTGCTGTCCGCCTGTAGGTGCCTGCTTTTTCCCGAGCCCCTTCCTCAGTTCCTGCTGGAGAATGGTTCATCCAGCCCATCTTCCTCATTTTCCCTGTGAAGTGGAGGCAGGAGTCTGGGTGACTCTCTGAAGGTTAGTGACAGGACCCAGGCAGGGTTCAGGTCCCCCAGCCTCTCTTCCTGGTCTCTGTGGGTCACCCCAGGCGATGATGTCCAGCCTGTCGTGGCCCCTTTCTCCCTCAGCTTTGTTGAGATGGAATTGTGTGAGTCTAAGTGTGCAGTGTGAGTCTAAGTATGCAGTGTGTTGACTTTATGCATGCATGTAGTGAGGTGATGGCCACAGTAAGGGTAGTTAGCACATCTGCCACCTCACGTAATTATCAGGTTCTTTTCTTGCAGCGAGAACATGTAAGGTCTTTGTTAGCACCTTTCAGTGTGTGATGCAGTATTGCTGACTGCAGTCACCATGCTGTGCGTGAGGTCCCCAGGACTTTATAATTGGAAATCTGTACCCTTTGACGAGTATCTCCCCATTCCCCCCACCCCCAGCCCCCGGTAACTACCATTTTAGTCTCTGTTTCTGTGAGTTAGGTTTTTTTAGATTTCACATGGAAGTGATACCATCCAGTAATTGTCTTTCTATGGGATTTATCTCACTTAGCCTAATACCCTCTAGATCCATCCATGTTGTTTCAAATGTCAGGATTTCCTTCTTTTTTTATGGCTGAGTAACACTCCACTGTGTGTGTGTGTGTGTGTGTGTGTGTGTGTGTGTGTGTATGTTTTCTCTATCCATTCGTCTACTGATAGACCTCTGTCATGATTGTTCCCATGTCTTGGCTCTTATAAATAATACAGTGAACATGGGGGTACAGCTATCTCCTCGAGATAGTGATTTCCTTTGGAAATATTCCCAGAAGTAGGGTTGCCGGATTGTGTGGTGGTTTTGTTCTCAGTTTTCTGAGGACCCTCCATACTGCTTTCCAGAAATAGAAAAAACACTTGTAAAAAGAGGGCACTCGTGTTGCAGAGGGAGTGGCTCTGGCTGCTGGAAGGGGTGATAGATCCAGAATTCTTTGTGTTCCAGAAGAACTGACTATGTGGTGCGGCCCAGCACAGGAGAGGAGAAGCGAGCTTTTCAGGAGCAGGTAAGAAAAAGCTGGAATCTGGTGTAAATCTCTGCATCTTTGAGGCCACGTGGAGAGCTCTGAGCCTGGCTGTCCTTGCGTCCAGATTCTTGGAGGACACTCACACCCTTAACCTTAGCTGTTCTGTTGGTATTGTTTTGAGGGGGTAGTGATGGTGTGAGAAGGCAAATGAAAAAGGTTTTGATGCTTTTTCTTCCAGATACAAAACACACATTTACCGCTTGGTCCCTTTGCTAGTGACTGGCTTTTGGGGACCATCCTTTTCCCACTGTGGTCGGCTTGGTATTCCTCATGGAATAGCCTGTTTCCTTCCTGTTCTGAGGCCCCTTGCTGTTTGGGGGCTCTAGAGAGGACCCCCTTAATTCTGACTCGGGAGCCTTGCCCCTTCTCTTGCAGGAGCGTTACAGGTACAGCCAGCCCCACAAGGCCTTCACCTTCCGCATGCACGGCTTCGAGTCTGTGGTGGGGCCTGTGAAGGGCGTGTTCGACAAGGAGACCTCGCTCAACAAGGCGCGAGAACACTCCCTGCTGCGGTCCGACCGGCCCGCCTACGTCACCATCCTGTCCCTGGGTGCGTGCCTGCCTTCGGTCTGCTGTACCCCTAGTCCCTGGGCGTGCCCCCGCCCCCATGGCGGAGGCTGGGAGGGTCAGTGCAGCTTCAGGAAGCTTTGGGGTTTGGGACACGGAGGGGCAGTTCTGCCTCCAGAGATGTGTGCCAGGAACCCGTGTTTCTTCCCTGGAGTCTAGGCCCACGTTTACATTCATTCAGGAGTTGTTCACAGGCTGCTGAACAGTTAGCTTAAGTACAGGAGTTTGCTTCCTCCAGACTAGGATTCCTTTAAAGAGGTTTTTAACCTTTTTTATGCCATGAATCTCTTAGGCAGTCTGGTGAAACCTCTGGACAGAATATCTTTCAATGCCTAAAATGCACAGAGTTGCAGAAGAAACCAATCATACTGACATCGTTATCAAAATATCCAAACAAATTTAGGGTGCAGAAATACGTGCGTTTTTGTTGCACTGTAAAGTGACAAGCCCTAGGAGCAGGTCTGATGGCTCCTGTGACCCCAGCCATTGTGAGTGGAAGTGAGACTTCGAGTTGCCTGCGGCTGTGCTAAGAAAATACCTAATTTCTGCTACGGCGTCGCAGTGCTGCCAGCTTGTGTTTTGTTACCTTTGTTCCTAATTGAAGGAAGTGCTGAATTTCAGTGAAAGTGGTCACTTTCTCCTGCCTGAGTTCCCGCACCCGCTGAATTCTCAGGGACCTTCAGCCTCGGCTGAGTGTGCAGGATGTGTGGGAGACTGTCCCTGGGGGCAGCGTCCGCCTGGTGGTGGGAGACTGTCCCCGGGGGCAGCATCCGCCTGGTGCTGGGTTGGCGTTGGGCATGGAGGCCCTCCCTGGGGAGCCCTGCTGACACTCGGCTTTGTGTTTTCCGGTGTCAGTCCGCGACGCCGCGGCCCGGCTGCCCAATGGCGAGGGCACACGGGCGGAGATCTGCGAGCTGCTCAAGGACTCCCAATTCCTGGCGCCGGACGTCACTAGCACTCAGGTAGGAGCAGACAAGAGCTTGAGTTTTCTTCCAGGATGGACGTGAGGTTGCTTATGGGGAAATACAAAGAACCTAAATTACATCAAACTGCCGGGGGAGGCGGAGGGAGGGCGTCTTGAACGGGAGCAGCTCTGACCCTGACCTCGCTGTCGGCAGCGTTTCTTTTTCAGCTTCTGCTGGAGGTTGCCTGCTCACATCCTGGGGGTGACAGCGCCCCATCTCCTGGGCCTTGTAGTGTCTCGTTTTGCCAAGTGACAGGGTGACCATGGGGGATGGGCCCTGTGTGTCAGCCGTGCCTCACACCCAGTGCTTTTCCGCTGGAATCCACGTCTGCCTTGCCCTCACCACTTTGCTCTGGGCTCCAGGTGAACACGGTAGTGAGCGGAGCCCTGGACCGGCTGCACTATGAGAAAGACCCGTGCGTGAAGTACGACATTGGGCGGAAGCTGTGGATCTACCTGCATCGCGACCGGAGCGAGGAGGAGTTCGGTGTGTGAGCTGCGGGCGATGTGCCCGCTAGACCAGGGCTGCCTCTGACTTGGTGCCCCAGTTGCGTCCTTCTCGGTGGCATTTGGGCAGGACGTGGTTGTAGCCCTGGCTCTTAGAGGAGCCACTCCTGACTGTGCTGAGGTTAAGCCTTTACTGAAGCTTCCACTTTTGTTTGCAGAGCGGATCCACCAGGCCCAAGCAGCTGCAGCTAAAGCCAGAAAAGCCCTTCAGCAAAAGCCCAAGCCCCCGTCCAAGGTGGTAGGTGCCTCCTGGGGCGATGGCGGCCAGACCTTCCCTTAACACAGTGCGGCAGGAACCGCGGGGGCCGAGCCGGCCCTCGTCCCACCTGCGTGTGAATCCTCTTCTCTTCCGCTCACAGAAGTCCAGCAGCAAGGAGAGTTCGGTGAAGGTCCTCGGCGGTGGCCCTTCCGAGCAGAGCCAGATGAGCCTCAGTGACTCCAGCATGCCGCCCACCCCGGTCACGCCTGTGACCCCCACCACCCCCGCTTTGCCCGCCACCCCTATCTCCCCTCCGCCTGTGTCCTCAGTGAACAAAAGCGGCCCGACTGCTGTCTCAGAGCCAGCCAAATCTAGTTCAGGGTAAGTGCTTCCGTTCCCCTCCAGCTTTCTCCCTCCAGAGTCCTGTGAGTCCGCCTCCTGAGTTGTCTGTCTCCTGCTTCTTCTTGGTGTTCCCCACAGGGTTCTTCTCGTATCTTCCCCGACGATGCCACAGCTGGGGACCATGCTTTCCCCAGCTTCCAGCCAGACTCCACCAAGTTCTCAGGCAGCTGCCCGGGTTGTGAGCCACACTGGCTCGGCTGGGCTCCCCCAGGTGCGGGTGATGGCCCAGCCCGGCCTTCCTGCTGTGAATCAGCAGTCAGCGGGGCCAGCGCCCACCCTGCCACAGATTCGCGTTCCAGCCACTGCCACACAGACCAAAGTCGTGCCCCAGGTAAAGAGGGGCAGCAGGTGGGCCCGGGCTGGTCTGTGAGTCTAGCAGGCAGTCAGGACCTCCAGACCTGTGACTCTCAGTCTCAGGCTCCTTCCACTGTGCCTCTAGTCTTAGCCATGCCACTCACTGGCGTGATCTTAGAGAAGATCTCCTGCCTCAGTCTCCTTTACTTTAAAAGGGATGTAATACTTGCTCTCCGTGTGTAGGAATAAAATGCGATGTTAAATGTGAAAATGTTTCTGAAAATTAAGGTGTTCTACCCAAATATAAAGAAGTTAACTCTTAGAGAGCGTTGAGCCCTGGGCACTGTTAGGTTAGCAGTGCCTCAGAGGAACGCTTCTGGGTGGTGACAGGCTGGAGGCTCTGCGGTCTGCGTCTCAGTGTCTAATTAAGCTCCTGGCCTCCTGCCCCGAACCAGACAGTAATGGCCACCGTGCCGGTCAAAGCCCAGACTGCGGCGTCCACGGTGCAGCGGCCTGGACCCGGGCCGGCGGGGCTCACGGTGACGAGTCTCCCTGCAGCAGCCAACCCTGTGAGCAAGCCAGCCACCAGTTCCCCTGGGAGCTCCGCTCAGGGTGCTCCCACAGCTGCGGTCATTCAGAACGTCACGGGACAGAACATCATCAAGCAGGTAGGGGGGCGTCTCTCTGGGTGGGTCTGACTCCTTTGTCTGAAGAAATCAAAGGACGGTTGGACAGCGATGTAGTGATTTGTGATCTTTGGTCCTTAGGTCATAGGTATATTTATTTTATTTTATTTTGTCTTTAATTGAAGCGTAGTTGACTGACAGTGCTAGTTTCAGGTGTACAGCAAAGTGGTTCCCTTATACACACACGTACATCTATGTATTTTCAGATTCTTTTGTGTTATAGCTTATTATGAGAAATTGAAATTGTTCCCTGTGCTCTACAGTAGCAGGTCCTTGAGTTCATAAGTGTTTCAAGTGTGAGTTTCTACCAAGGGCAGTGCAAGTTTGGTAGATCCCAAAGGAATTTTTTGTGTGTTTCTTTTCATATAATTCAGCGTTTATTAGCTGAGTTTCTCGACTCAGCTAATGACTTTAACTTACTTAGTTAAAACCCTGTGGAGTAACCTGATAGACTTAATTGGCATTTCAGTTTACATCCATACAACTAGAGTATGTTTGTGCTTTCTTGGTTGTGAATACGCAAGGGTAAGTGGTGAACTTGGAGGAATTGTCAGGTAGAAAAGCAGTGGAATGGTGATGGGAGCGCTTCCTGTGCATCTGCACCTGTCCCACCTGTTACAGATGCTAAACGTTGTGGTCCTTAAGATACCACAGGGTGGGCGCTTCTCTTGTCCCCGTTTTATACATGAAGCAGTGGAACCACTACTGATAAAGTGTCCTTTTTTTTTTTTCCATCAGACAAGTATTTATTGAGTGCTTTTTGTGTGCCCGGCACTGTCCAGCAGGGGCTTGCACAGGCTGGGGCTCAGAGTGTCACAGAGTCTGGGGACAGATAGGTACCTCGGGGTCAGCCGCAGCCAGGGCTGTGGGGATCGGTGAGCAGGAGGGTGGAGGGGCCAGAGGAGGTCTCTCCGGGGAGATGGCTGGCGAGAGAGATGAGGGAGGCGGGAGCGGGTGCTGAGCTGGGGTGCTCAGGGGTTCTCAGGGCACAGGAGCAGCAGGGAAGGGCCTTGCATCTGGAGCATGTTGCAGAAACAGCAGGAGGGCTGTGTGGCTGAAGCTCGGTGAGCAGGTGTGTTTGTGTGAGAAGGCGAGGTTGCCAGTGGTTAAATGGTGTCAGACTTCCCCTTTTAATTTAAACGTGGGAGACTGTGAGCCAGGGTGATGACCTCGCTTACATTAAAGGAACCTTGCCTTTGCGTGGAGTGGAAGCAGGGAGGCCAGGTGGGAGGCATCGCAGCCCTGCAAGTGGGGGTGGCTGCCTCCGCCATGGTCGTGGGAGGTGGAAGCAGGGCTGGGAATAGCCCCACGGCTCTTGGGTGTTGCTGTGGTTTCCTGAGACAGAAGAAAGCACTGAGGTATGGGACCTGTAGGACAGATTGAGACAAAAACACTGAAGCCAGCGCCTGCGTCAGTGTGTGAAGGGGAGATGAGGCTGGAGAATTGCCCACTCACTGGACGCAGGTAACGAGTGAACTTGCCAGGGTTCAGAGGGCTGTGGCTTTTGGGAATGGATTCAGCAGAGACTATGAGGCGAGAAAGTGGAGACAGTGAGTGTGGGTGATTGTCAGTCTTGCGTTTGAAGAGAGCAGAGAACTGGGGCTGGAGTCGGTGTGGGGTGAGCAAGGGTTCACGGTGTTTCAGGAAGGGAACTGCGTTCTGATGGCAGGGAGTGGCCCGGTAGAGGGGGTGGCTCATGAGATACAGTCCCCCAGGCTGGAAGGGTAGTATGTGTTCCACAAGGAGGTCGGCCTTAGGTGGGAGTCGGCGTGTGACCCTGGAAAGTCTGGCTTGTCACCACCGTGACGTACTCTCAGAGTGGAGGTTGGCGCAGCCATAAATAGGTGTTTTCTTTTTTTTCTCCCTAGGAGAATAGTAAAGGAGTTTTATTAGGGGAGCAGTGCTGTAGACAAGAGCGGGCCACACAGACGAGGGCCAGGTGTTTGGGGTGCTCTGTAAGGTCGGGTCACAAGGTGCCTGATAGGCTTGTGCGCAGGTCTCTGGATGGTTGCAGGTGAGATAAGAGGTTTAGGGTCCTTGGGGTTTATGACTGATAAGGTGGGCTGAAACAAGCCATCCTGAGCTACTGTGAGATTAGGCATCGTTACCTGGGACTGTTATTTCGTTAGGGCAAACACACGCCGTGAGGAATGTAGTTTATTTGTTGAGGGATCCCAGGCAGACATCTGAGAGCCCAGGAATGGGGGTCGTTGGACTTGGAAGGACACTAGTGGGCCCCGCCTTCCCCCTGACAGATGGGCAGTGGCAGATCTTTGGAGCAGGAGCGAAGGTTTCATCTCCATGTCTGCTTCCTGCTGAGCGGGGGGGTGGGGCACTGTCCCTGCCTGTCTTGCCAATCTGCATAAATGGGCATTTTTGAGACAGTGGGGGAAATGCGAATGTATGTTGTACTATTTGTAGGTGATTACTAGGTAATGACAGGTGATTATTTTTTAACTTCGAGTCTTTCTCGAGGTTAGAGACATGTACAGAGGTGCAGTCAGCCCTCTCCTTCCTCCGGTTCTGCGTCCATAGGTTGAACCAACTGCTGATCGAGCCTGCAGGTGCAGAGGGCTGACTGTCCTGCTCCATTTCATGTAAGGGACTGGAGCAGCCGTGGATACCGAGGAACGACCGTATTTCTCAGTGAAATGATACTTCTTGGTTTACTTTAAAGTACTCCAATGCCCTTCCACCCCAGCACTCCGGAGAGTGGGGAAGGGTAGAGAAAACACAGCTGCCACGTGATCGGTTTTGAAGCTGGGTGATGGTACATGGATTTGTTAGACTGTTCTCTACTTTGTGAATGTTTTCCAGAAGTTTTCAGAGTAAAATGTGAGAATGATTTATGGAACACCCATTTCCCACGGTGGAGCTTTCCCCAGTCCTGCTCTGTAGCCCATCCCGCCATGTGGCCCCCTTCATCAGCGCTCTCCCTTCCCCTCCAGGTGGCGATCACTGGGCAGCTTGGCGTGAAGCCCCAGGCGGGCAGCAGCGTGCCACTCACAGCCGCTAACTTCCGTATCCAGGGTAAGGACGTGCTGCGCCTGCCGCCCTCATCCATCACCACGGATGCCAAAGGCCAGACGGTTCTGCGAATCACTCCAGACATGATGGCCACGTTGGCCAAGTCCCAGGTCACCACAGTTAAACTGACCCAGGACCTCTTTGGGACAGGAAGTGGCACTGCGGGCAAAGGCATCTCCGCTACCTTACACGTCACTTCCAATCCCGTCCACGCGGCTGACAGCCCTGCCAAGGCCAGTCCGGCCAGCGTCCCTTCATCCACCCCAACAGGGACCACCGTGGTCAAGGTGACTCCTGACCTCAAGCCAACAGAAGCCTCAGGTTCAGCTTTCCGCTTAATGCCAGCGCTTGGTGTGAGTGTGGCTGACCAGAAGGGGAAAACTACAGTGGCCTCTTCCGAAGCCAAGCCGGCAGCCACCATCCGCATCGTGCAGGGCCTGGGAGTGATGCCTCCCAAAGCGGGCCAGACCATCACGGTTGCGGCCCATGCCAAGCAGGGGTCGTCAGTGGCCAGTGGGTCCGGCACTGTTCATACCTCTGCGGTGTCCTTGCCCAGCGTGAACGCTGCCACGTCCAAGACTGTGGCCGTGGCTTCTGGCTCAGCCAGCTCCCCCATCAGCATTGGGACCGGAGCCCCTGCTGTGCGGCAGGTCCCTGTCAGCACCACCGTGGTCTCCACGTCGCAGGCTGTGAGTAACGGTGGTGGTGAGGAGTAGCCTTTCCTCTCGGGAAGCGTTTGTTAGGGGTGCAGACTAGACGCCCTGTCTGTCACCTCCTTGGACCCAAACAGGCTTATTTATTGTAAGACTTAGTTATTTAATTTTGAAACATGTGTATGAAGGTGTAGTGCAGGCGTACATTCTTAAACAAATACCAAATAGAGCAGAGGTATGTAAACAGGAAACTCCTCTCACTGCCCTCTGATTCCCCTCCGTGAGGCTCGTTACTGGTGGTGGTTTGGCATTTATCCTTCTCCTTTCTCTGAGCATCTTCGTACACGTAGTTAAAAAAAATCCCTGAGAGATCTCAGTCTGTATATTGTTCCATGATTTGCTTTATTTACTTAAAAATGTCTTGGGGGTTGTTCTGGATCCCACACAGACACTGAATGTGTCCTTTTAGTGATACCGTGGTGTCATGAACCAGGGCCACAGTGAACGTTCGTGTTGTGCACGCGAGCACGTGTAAGTTTCAGAAATGGAGGCTCCAGAAGGGGCCAGGGAGACCCCCGTGTTCAAAGTCTTGCCGTTCCAGTCGCATTACCACAAAGGCCATCTTACACTCCCATCAGCCAGTTCCCTGTTTCCCCCGTTTCCTACCCAGGCTGGATATCTTGTATTTTTCAGACTTTATATACCCGTCTTACTGCCAAGAAGAGTTTCTCCCCGCCTCCCTGATCTTTGGTGCGGTTGGGCATCCCTGCGTGCAGGGGTTGTTCCAGGCCCTCCAGGGGTGGATAAATCCTCGCCAGTTTTCTTCTGGGGTGTTTGGCCTTGCCATGTTGTCTGAGCTGGCACCAGGTTTCTGTCTTCCGGCTGTTAGTGCTTGTACGTTAGAAAATGCTTTCTTCCAGTCTGTCACTGTTTAACCTTGCACACGAAGAGTTCTGCTCTGCAGGTATTTTATCTGATTGAATCTACCAGCATTTTCTTTTATGGCTCCTAGGTTTTGTGTCTTGTGCCTTTTTTACCCCAGGGTTATGAAGATGTCAGCCTTCATTTTCATAAATTATTTTTAGAGTTTTGAAGGAAGTATAATTCATAAATCCATTTAAAGTATATTTTTGTGAACGGCACATGGTAGAGATGGCATTTTGTATTTTTCAAATTATTCCAACATCGTTGACAAGTAAATTTTTTCCCCACTAAGTTGGAACAGCACCTTTATCACAAACCAGATCCCCAGATCAGCAGGTGTGTTCCTGGGTGCACGTGCTTATTCTTTAGCCTCTGGATGGAGGGTGCTGCTCGGCGTGGCGGTGCATACGGGCAGTATAAAACTCAGTTCTACTTTTCCAAGCGAGCTGTATAGTAAAACCTCACTAATTTGGATAAAGTCCAGGATAATGGAGGGAGGAAAATATGCACATTAGTAAAACCAACCCTGAAATACAGTGTGGCTTTAAAGGGAATGTTTGTTAAGTCCTCACATCACAGGAGTGAAATAAGGAAGCAAGGGAACACTGCCTTGGTCCACTTCTGTTTCTCTTGAGCCGTCTGACACAGAAATGTGTATCCAGTGGCACCTACCCTGTTCTCCTCAGTATGGATAAATGTAGCCAGAGAGCATTTGATGGGCCAGGAAGTGTTGAATGGAGCTTTTTTCCCCTATCTAGTTGCCTGGCTGGTTGGGTTTGCTCACGAAAGGCCAGCTCCAGCTAGTGGACTGCTGGCCTGAAATGTTTCAAGCGTCTAAGGCATTCTTAACAAGAAGATGCAACCATAAGTAAATCCTGGAGGCACCGTCTCGCCGTGTTTGCTTGCCTGCGGGCTTTTTTCAGTGCTTTTAGGACTACAGGGCGAGTCAGCTGTGGAGCTCGGTGTGGGGCCCTCTGGCTTTCCTCCTGAACACCCGGCTTTTTTTAGAACCGGCTTGCCCGCGGGAAGTGTCGAGTCCTTTTCTGTGCATCTTGTCAGCCACCCCTCTTGAATCTTTTTTTTTTTAAAGCAATAACTTTTTTTTTTTTTTTTGGCTGGGAGAGGTAACCTGGTTTATTTATGTTTAGAAGAGGGACTGGGGATTGAACCCAGGACCTTGTGCGTGCTAAGCATGTGCTCTACCACTGAGCTATATACCCTCCCCCTCTTGAATAATTTTTAAAAGTCAGATTTACACAAGATTTTACTGTATATAAATTTTATTATCAACCAAGGGTTAAAAACTAGGCAACCTAAAAGCAAGCTGATGTAGTGACCTAACCCCAGCCGTGCTGAAATCCCAAAGACACCAGGCTTTTCCAGCTCCTTTCGTGTTTCTCCTGGGCCTTCCTGTTAGCTGTGGGGCTGGACTTTTCACTTGGTTGAGTTTGTTATTAGTGTCCCCTGACTAACCTCCCTTATCTCTGGGAGAAACAGAAAGCGCCTGGAGAATGTGCCCTTTGTGGGCACCCCAGGTGAGCCTGCCCGCTGGAGCAGGAGTATGCACCTGCTGTATTAACTCTCGAGTGCCTGTGTCCCCCTGAGTTACTGTGAGCAGGTCCTGTGTGCCATGTCAGGGGCGCAGTCCGACTGTGCTCAGGTGAGCACACACTTCCTTTGCGATTCAGGCCCACGTTTCATCCTGATGCCAGCAGGTACATTTGCGGCTCTGCTTAGGAAAGAGGAGGATGACTCCTAAGTAGTGTCCTTGAGCAGTAAGCACAGATGTGAGTGAGTCTGCGAGGGCCGCCTGAGCCCCGCAGGGCACGGGGAGCAGAGGGTCGGGCGCTTGCTCCGGGCGCTCACGGCCCTCCGGGTGACTCTGGGTGGCGTTCCTTATCTCTTCTGTCCCGTGAGCCTGGCTGACTTTTCTCCATAGGGGAAGCTCCCAACGCGGATCACGGTTCCACTCTCTGTCATCAGCCAGCCTATGAAGGGCAAGAGTGTGGTCACAGCTCCCATCATCAAAGGAAACCTTGGAGCCAAGTGAGTGCTGGAGTGAGGGGTGGGCAGGGCTGCTGGAGGCTCCTGACCACGGGGTGGGGTGGCAGCCGGGTTCCTGGGCTACTTTGTGGTGCTCAGCAGTGTTTCTGGGGCACCTCGCGTTGTCTTAGGTGCTGGGGACATGGCGATTCACAGAGACAAGCGTCTGCTGTCCTCAGGCTTTGACTTTAGAGTAAACGGGGGGAGAGGGAGTGAATGAAGATACTGTCTGGGGTGGTGATACGTGCTGTTGAGGGGAGAAGCCAGGGAGGGGACAGGAGGTACTGGGATGGGCTGGGTGCTGACGTGGCTCTGGTGGCAGATCCCAATGTGGGTGTTAGGGATGTCTGGGCCCTTTGCTTCAGAGGATGAGGGCTTGCTTGGAAGCAGGGGCTTCCTGTGGCTCTGACTTACACGAGGGTGAAGGAGCGATGTCTGCCCGTCTCAGGGCAGCTGCTCGCGGAGGGTCTCTGTTCGGAGTGCACACCCCCCCCCCCCCGGGTGCTGTTCTGTTCTGCTGATCACGGTGTGGATGCAGGGCCCCTCCACTTTTTTTAATCCATCAAAGTGACCTTCTTTTTTGACAGTATGGAATTCGACAGTCCTAAACATCAATTTATTTTAATTAATAGGAATGAAACCTGGGATGAAGTCCATTTAACTTCTCACAGCCAGGACAGAAAGCAGGTGTACACACACAAATCCTAAAATGCAATGATCTGTCCTTGTTTAGAACAGTGTTTCTGCCGGAGCAAGGCTGATGTGTTGTGTTGAAGTGAAATGCTCCCTGAAATAGCTCTAGCTGGGAGCCCCCCCATTTCCCTACACGGTGCCCGCCAAGGGGGTCCACAGACCTGCAGAAATGGTCCCCCCGCCCCCGCCGTCGTTCAGTTCTCCTGTGGTGCTGATGAGAAGACTAGGCCCTATTGCGGGGACCACCCGACGCTGGGCCATTTTATCCATGGCACTGGGGGCCTTGCTTCTTCTCTGACCCGGGAAACACAGGAGCTAGGAGAAAGGTGGCCTCACCGGCTCATCCCCATTTCAGTCCAGAAGGCTGGGGTTTTCCCTGGGCACCAGACTCCCTATTTTCCCCCAGCCTTGGGCATGGGCTGGGCCAGGAGGACACCAGCCCCGTCGCAGGCCTCACTCAGGCTTCCCCTCCCTCCAGCCTCAGCGGGCTGGGCCGCAACATCATCCTCACCACGATGCCGGCGGGGACGAAGCTCATCGCCGGCAACAAGCCCGTGAGCTTCCTCACTGCGCAGCAGCTGCAGCAGCTCCAGCAGCAAGGGCAGGCCACGCAGGTAAGGCCTGGCTGCCCTGTGTCGGCCGCTCTCTGCTGCTGTCCTCCACTCATGAGCCCTTCGCAGCCTACTGACCGGACTCTCTGCAAACAGGTGCGCATCCAGACGGTCCCTGCGTCCCACCTCCAGCCAGGAACGGCTTCTGGTTCCTCCAAAGCAGTCTCCACCGTCGTCGTGACCACAGCTCCGTCTCCGAAACAGGCACCTGATCAGC
Source organism: Camelus bactrianus (assembly GCF_048773025.1). Lineage (NCBI taxonomy): Eukaryota > Metazoa > Chordata > Mammalia > Artiodactyla > Camelidae > Camelus > Camelus bactrianus. The sequence goes on along the minus strand of NC_133571.1, from coordinate 21,666,147 downwards.
AGTGATTCTGAGCGAGGAAGGCGGCCACCGTGGACGCCATGCCCGGTCGGCCTCTCGGGCCGGGAGGCGGGAGTGGGCAGCCGCAGTGTCCCCTGAGCGTGTCCGTCTGAGGCAGGCCCGCGGTGGGGCGGGGCGGCGCGAGGGTTGCCGGGGTCCCGCGCGGTCTGTTCTGTCTGGCCCAGGAGGGGCTTCTCCGTGGGGCTGCGTGAGCTCGTGGTGGTCACACAGCCGGGCACTCTGCTGGGAGCTCGGCGCCAAGGCAGGCGGAAGGGCGCGAGGAGTGTGGGCGGCGGATGAGTCCCGCCCTGTGCTGGGCTTGTGCCTCTCAGCGTCTGCTCTTCCCTGTGACTGGTGTCTGGGTAGGAGTTTTGTGTCTGGATGTTTTCATGTAACTTATTTTTTACAGACCCTGTTGTACATGTTTATTGAGTAGAAACTTGGGCTTCAGCTTGGCACCCCGACCCCACCCCAACCGATTACTTACTCTTTTGACCAGAAGGAGAGAAGATCAAGGTGCTTAGTAAGTTGGTGGCTGACTTGATGACTCACGGTAACTGGGGGCAGGAAGAGGGGAAAGGAACGAAGGACGTGGACGGCGTGTGTCCCTGAAGCGCAATGAGTTGGCGCGATCTTACAGGCAAGGTGTCAGGATCTTGATGGTGGTCGGGACCTGCGCCTGCTGGCTCTGCCCTCGTCAGGCCCGCTCACGCGCAGGTCCAGGGCCAGTGGACAGAGCGGGCGGAAGCCCGCAGGGACTGCTCACAGGGAGGCTGCAGCACAAGCTTCGCTGCGGTTTGGAGACAATACGTTTTGCTTTGTTCCAGAGCTAAAGTCAACAAACCGTTCCCCTGGGGCTGGCTACCTGCTTTTTTTGTAAATAAAGTTTTATTGGAACACAGCCCATGCCCATTCATTTATGAGTATCTATGGCTGCTTTCGGTTAGAAGGCAGACCTGAGTAGTTGTCATAGAGACTGTGGCCTCAAGCCTGAAATTTTTCTTCTGTGACTGTTAAGTGACACTCTGCTCCAGAGTGGAGGCGGCAGGAGAGGAGTGGTGTGGCCACGAGGTAGACCTGGCCACGCAGGAGGCAGGTGTGGGGGTACAGTTACGTGATCCCGGCTCCTCCACACTTCTCAGGCTCCATCAAGCTATAGGCAGAGCTCAGAACGGTATTTTAAAATGTAATTAAAAGCACTGATTGTCGATAATAATCAACGCCTCTTTTGTGTTGGAGCAGGTGTTGGATGGTAAAGCTTTTCTGCAGTGACATGGCTTTCCTGCTCTCCTGAAAGTGTCCAGATTAAAAACGTGTTTCTAAGCCATGGAAACTTAGCGATGATCTTTAATGGGGTCTGGCTGAAAAAGTGGAGCTAGAGGGTGAAGAATTAGAATGGCCTTGTTTAGAGGAGGGGAATCCTGGGTGGAAGGTGAGCGATTAGGCAAGTTGCAGACGTGCGGACAAGGTTAGAGTGGCCTGTTGGATACGCAGTGGTCTTACTGAAGTTTGATTCTTACAGCAGTTCTGTGAAATGGACATTATCCTCCCTGTTTTAACTGGGAAGGTGCGGGTCTGAGCTGAAGTTAAAGGGAACCAAGGTGTAAGTGCAGTCTTCTGGTTGTAAGTCAGGTGACCTGCTGCTACCTTCCAGTGGGAAGGATGGCTGTGGTGCGTCCTGGTGACATGGGACTGTCCAGAGCTGGGGGTGGTGAGGCTGGCTTACAGAGAGCAGAGGTGAATTGGCTGAGGTCGGATGGAGCTTTTGATGGGTAGTCGAGGTGGGTAAGATTGGTGGTGGGGAGAGGAGGAGAGTGCAGGGATGGAAGGAGGCTGGTCTTCCGCCTGAGGAGAGGGGCGGTGTCTGTGTTTTATGATAACTGGGGTGTTTGCATGGCGTTATTTCCTAGAGCCACAGTTCACGTGACAGTTCTGTGTGACGGTTTCCAAATGAGAAAAAGGTAGAAATTTGAGGGATCCTGTCTCTGGTATTTACTGCTGGTTAAAACAAACCCCTTCTGAATTTACTTAAGAAATGATTGCATAATTTGTTCAGCCTCAACCCTACCCCACACGTTTATTTGCTAAAGTCACCTGATTACCTGTCTCCTTGGTGCCCGCAGACATTTATTTACATCCTAGCAAACAGGTATGTTTCAGGACGCCAGTGTAGGATTGACGCCCAGGTAAGTGTGATCTGGTACTTCGTGCCCAGCCTGCCATTGGGTACCATGCAACAGTGCCCCCCCGTTGGAGCTGCTCAAATGACGTCACCGGCATTTGCATCAGTCATGGTGCCTTGGACGCAGACCTCAGGGTGCTTGTAGAGATGTGGTAGCTATCATGGGTGTTTTGAGGGAACAAGTCCAGAAGAACTTGGCTGAGAGGCTCGCAGGCTGGTAAGATTGCACAGACCGTGCTTCTGACGCTAGGTTTGGTGAGTGGCATTATGATGTGTTTGTGCTTTACTGCTGCAGCTGAGAATGTTTATATGGGCTGATCACTTCCATGAAGGTGTCTCAGACCCTGGCGTGGGAGGAGCAGCAAAACAGATTTTAATCCTTTGTATCTGATCTTCACACCTCAGTGCCCCACTCTGGAGAGCATGCTACATTTCCTTAAAGTTTCCCCCACCCCCACTTTTCAAGTTTAAAATGGAGACCTTGCTGTGAGAGTGAAACTGGGAATAGCTTCCTTCTTCCCACCTCTGGTCTTAAGGAAAGAGCATGTTTTATACCAGGTGCCAACAATAGAGTCTCCAGAACTTGCTGAGTGAAGGCTTGGGTCCCACTCAGCAGGCAAAGCAAAGTGGGTCCTGAAAGGGGACCCCCAGGCTCTCCTCATAATTCAGTCAGTGTTTTAACCCCTGAGATGTGCCTTCAGCTCTGGGGTGGTGGCGGTCCGTGGGAGGTTGCCTTTCTTGCAAGTACAGCATTTCTTCTTCCCAAGAGCATGAGTGTTTCGCACAGATGGTCTGTGCCGCACTGGGTTGGGTGGCGGAGGGAGTGGCGAGAGGAGCTGGCTTTGAGTCCTCCCAAGGACTGGCTTGAGGGCTGAGCCGGTTCTCCGAAGTGCCTGGCGTACCTGCAGTGCAGGTGGTCGTGAGAATCACACGAGCTTCAGCGCGTTTCGGAGTCTGAGAGGTGCTGTGCGGGTGAGCGGCACTGCCGGTCCAGATGCCCTCTCCGCTGTGTCCCGACCCACCCCTGCCGGTTTCCGGGACTTGAACTCTCCGGGTTCCTTTGTGCTCTTGTTGTCTCCGTGCGTGCGGGCTTCTGGGCCTGGGGTGTGCTTTTCCTGTAGGGCAGACTCCCCGTTTCTCCCTGCTCATCTCCCACGGCCGTTGTCCTTACGCGTGAGGGCACCAGTCACCCTGCCCGAGGCTGCTTGTACCTCTCCCTTTAGACCGAATCCTTGCTGGACACGTATTTCGTTAATCCGTACGACCATTTCAGTACTGGTACAAAGCAGATGTTTAATAAATATTTGTTGAAAGAAGTTTAAAAAAGAAAGAACAGATCCAGAACCAAGATTCGAGTATCAAGACTTTGTATTACTCATTCAAGATTCACGTCCTTCACAGGGTTCTTATCCTTTGCTTTCAGCTAAATTCAGGGCGTTCCATAACGTGACGCTTTTCTCTCTACCTCATTACAGGGATTTCCTCTTAGGAAATCCTATTAGGGTACTTCTGAGGAGTCAGACCATCTGAGTTCCAGCTCTCAGCTGGGCCACTAACTAGCTTCCTGATTAAAAAAAATCACCTTTGGCCCAAGTTTGTTATTTATTGGCAGTGAGTGGTACTGCACGACTGGAATGTTACGATTATTTTGAAGATGTTTAACAAGTAATATTTAAAACACCAAAGCGTATGAATTATTTTACTTCAAAAAATACATACTGGAATTAAATGTCTAAAATAAACTCTGTCAGTCATTTACTTTCTGAAAGTACTTGATTTCTGGAGAGGAAAAGGGCTAAATTATTAAAAGCAGTAAGTTCTGCTGGATTCATACCCTGAAATCATCCAGAAGGTCACTTCCTGTTCAGAAACTTTCAGGGTCCGATTTCTCTTCACACTGAGATGCAGTTAAAGGCTTGCTTCAGTTTTCTTTACAAAGGATACCACACCAACCAGATTTTAGTCGGTTAGATGAGGAGGTGCAAATATACAGACCCAGAGAGGACCACAGTGAGGACTGAAGTGGAGGAGGTGAGCCACACGGTTGACCGCCAGCTGAGGGCGTGCAGGGGACACATCCATCCTCCACTGGCCGATGGGTGACCGGCCACCTCTAGTCCTCATCCGAGCCACCCAGGAGGGCTGTCTGGTAGGTGTGATCTGACTTCAGCTTCTGAATCCCAATGATTTCTCTTTCTCCGTGTCTCTTGACTCGTGTCAGAAAGCTGTAACAGAAACAGTGAGAGCAACTGAGGGTAGCCCCCAGGTCCCCACATTCCCTCGGCTGAGGATGCAGGGGCCTCTGCTGGTGCTTAAAGCATTCTCTCTCTCTGTTTATCAAATACTGTGATTACTTGTCCACATGCCTGACTTCCCAGACAGTATTCTTTGGTGGATAAAAGAACTCATGATCGGTATTATTTAATGGTTAGTGTCGTAACTGAGATTAAGCTCAGGTCTCTTGTCCGCGGTTTGTTTCACAGACCAGGCAGTGGACCAAAAGGAAACCATGAGCTCGCTTCCCTTCTGTTTGGTCCCCGTGGAACTCCTTCTGGGTGAAGTGTCTGCCTTGAGTAGGGAAGTCAGGGACTAGGAGGGAGCAGGGGGCGGCTCTGATGACACAGAGCTCAGCGAACCAGGGCTGAGAGCCTGGAACGCGGTTGCAGTCTCGAGCTCTGCGTTTGCTCCCTGGGCCACCCTGATCCCATGCTTCAGTCTTTCCAAGCCTTGTTTTCCCCATCTCTACACATCACGTGCACGCTTCATCAGGTGAGCGTCACGTGGGGTAATTTAATACGCATCACGTGCTGACCGCATCGCGGGGACACGGTCGGTGCCTGGGAATCACTGTTTGCTCTGGTAAGCCCTGGGAGCGCTCGGAGAGTGCTTGCTGCCCCGGTGTTTATCTGCTGACCGCATGTCTGTGAGAAGTCAGGCAAACCAAGAAATGGTGGGATGGGCTCGGAATGAACCAGGGACAGCAGGCACTGCGATCCAGGACCAATGCCTATTCAGAGTTTCTCCCATCACACCGCTGTGACCAGACAGGCCCTTTAACTTCTCAAGCCCTGGCACCCTTGTTTGCAGGCGTAGAGTACCTTGCACAGGACTTGGCGCTCACTGAGAGGTGGAAGTTAGCACTGCTTGGTTGTGAAAGGCAGGTCAGTGGAGGTAACAGTGATGCAGTGCAGTGCATTTCAGGGCAGGGGGCTGGTTAGGAGGATGACCTTGGACGTACCAGTGAACAAGTGAGTAGCTGATGGCCACTGTGCAGAGGGCGGCCAGGTAGTGCCAGCTGAAGCACATGGTGATGAACATGATGTTGTTGTGGTCACTCTGGTCCCATTCGGGTCCTCCGAAAGGCGGAAACAGCACGAACCCGATCTGGTGGGTGATGCAGAGCAGCCGCCTTGTCATCCGTGGGGGCCAAGACACCCCTGGCCCCCTGTGGCTGCCCGAGTTGTCAGCAGCTCCCCACCACCTCACCCCCATACCCTGTTAGTATCAGAAGGCCTCTTTGCACAGGAAATGTTTCTAAGTTAATCCCGAGTTTAGTGTAGCCTTACTTAAAACAGTATCAGAGCCCTTGTCTATTGTGAAGTTTAGCAAGTGGAGCCTGTAAGTGGCGTCAGTCCCTCCCCTGGGGAGAGCAGACGGGGCGGTCCCCTGCCTGCTGGCGGCGCGTGCTCCGGAGGCACAGCGCCAGCAGCAGGATGTTAATGGGAGAAGCCATGCAGGTCAGGGGTGGGCACAGGCAGGGCAGCGGCTTCTGACCCCTCCGCATGGCACCTAGTGCTGCGTCTCCTGGACACGCTCGGTGAGGCTGTTTCATCCATGTACAGGGTGAGAGGCATGGTTGGGGGTAATTACCTGCCAGAACCAGGTGCCCTGAAGGATAGCGAGGCTGGTTCGGAAGAGTTCCAGCACAATGTTGTCCCGAAGGATCACTTCCAAGGCGATGCTGAGAGCCCCTCCAAATACTGCGTACAGCAGGAGGGAGTGGATGTGCTGGTCCAGCGGCGGCCGGTTGTGGACGTGGTAGTAGAAGAGAAAGCCTGCAGCGCAAGGACGGCCGTCAGCCCCCATTTCCACCCAGAGGACTCATCCCTGCTTTAGCCTCGTTAGGACACGTCTGTCTCCAAGTTAGATTTTCCACCCCTAAGGAATCACTTTATGTAACACTGGAGCAGCAGACTGATGCAGTTAAATCATTGCATGAGCGTGTGCCTCGTGTGAGAGCAGGTGTGAGCAGCGAAGGATGCGTCTTATATCTCTTTACAGAATCCGTGGCAGGTTCTGTGGGATGGGCTGGTGAGACACGTTGCTGATGTGTGACAGTTTTCGTGTGTGTGTACTTTCAGTTTAGTCTTATCCTCATTTCAACCTTTTTTCACCGCTTCCTGAGGTACAGATGTAAATAAGGTGGTTGGAGTACAGAATGCTCCTTTTAACCTAGCTAACATGAGTTACACTGGGAGGTCTGTCCTAGCTGCCGGGCGGGCTTCCTGGGACATGTGACGGAGTCCAGACAGTCATACCCAGGGTGTGGTGGGGGCAGTCTCTCCCTTAACCAGGTGGGCACCCCCAGTCTCCTGTGAGGGGCGAGGCGTTTGTGCGCTGTCAGCCGGAGCTCGGGCTAAAAGCCTCGTGCTTTCATGTGCTGCTTTAGGGGATGTGTCGTCTGAACCATCCACAGCATAGGACCGGGTCCTGTGCAGGTTTCTGATGCTCAAGGATTGGGGTTTTCTGGGGAAGGTTATTAAATTAGTGGTATTTCTGGTGGTTTGTCCTCCGATCCCTCTCAGCACAGCTTGGCAGTCTCCGTTTCCATTTCTCCATCCAGACCACCCAGTTACCTTCATTGAACACCGCCACAGCCATGACCAGCCTGTCCAGCCCCACGGGGGTGTGGGCGCTGAGGTAGGTGAGCATGTCCGCGACTCCCGAGGCAGCGAAGAACAGGTACATGGTGCTGTGCTGCCAGTTCATCAGCTTCACCCAGTGGCTCTCCTGGGACAGGTGGAGGTGGGGCCCATCTGGAACAAACTGCTCTGCCAGGACCCCTGCAGGGAGACGGGGGTGCAGGTTGGGGGAAGAGCAGCTCCAGGACAAGCAGCCAAGTACCCCAAGTCATGCGTGGGGGGCTGCGGTTCCGGGGACCTGCTTTGCTGCCTCAGATGCAGCCATTTCGGTGTAAAATAAGTGTTTGCTGGGGAACCTGTAGGGCCGTGTTGCCTTTGTTGTGGTTCCTTTAGGGGAGAAGCGGGGGTAGGAGCAGCGATAGAAACGCAGCCACTTGGGTCCCCGGGATGTTTGTCCAGCAGCTGAGATGACAGAAGGACACTGTCACTTAAGTGAGAGTTTGGGTGATACGTCCACCTGTGGGTTCCCCCGCCAAGTGAGCCCTGAAAGATCTGGAAGGAAGCAACTCGGTTTAAAATGAAAGGACCCCAGTGAGACACACTGGTGGTGGACAGACCCTTGCTCCCAGGTGTGTTCGCTTCCTACGAGCTTGGAGGTGGGGGTCCTTCCCACTGCGCCGGGTCTCCCAGACGCCGGGAGAACAGGGCTGTTACCCCGGTGTTTCTGGCCTCACTGAAGCTCAGGACACAGGCGCAGCAGAGCCACGGGGCCTTGCTCACTTCTTACTCCTTCTACCTTCATCACCTCTTTTGGAAGCAGGAGGCTGGCCTTTCATCAGGTGCCTAAAGTGTTCTTGGAGCCTAGAATAAATTCTCTGTGATGACACTCTGGACCCTATTTCCCAAACCGGTCTCTTCCTGAATTCACGTGTCAAGGCTGTACGTGTTGGTGGAGATGTCCCAGTGACAGGCAAGCAGGAGCTGTCCGAGAGCGGGGACTGCCTGGCTCCCCGGCTGCATCCCCGACACTGAGACGGCGAGCTCCAGGCACGCAGTAGGAGCCCAGGAGATAATTGTTGGATGAGTAGTATTTCCACCCGGCAGAGAGGTCTAATACTATTTTCCTAGCTTTATTGAGGCCAGCCCAGTGCTGTCCTTACCATGTAAGTCACTTGGGCCCTATCACGTCTCAGCTTCAGAGAGAGAACCGGGTGCCCGGTGAATGGGAAGGTGCGGTGGACTCTGCTCACTCCAAGAGGAGCCACTGCCCTTGCTTTAGTTCCTCAGTGGGACTGTGGGCCACAGGGGACAGGTGGCCAGATGCCACTGCAGGCTGAGATCCCTCACTGCCCGCGTGATGGGCTGCTGGCACTGCTTGTTCCCTGAGGGCCACCAGTGGGGTGGAGAGGCCGACTGGTGACAGTGGAAGGGGGTGGGCTTTGTTGGAATGGGGCTCAGCGAAGGAGAAACCCTTGGACTGACCCTCTGCTCAGTGGCCTTTTTCACCCTCACACCGCCTCTTGCCAGCCTCCAGCATGAATTCCCCATCTCTGAGTGCCTGCGTGTGGGTGTGGGGGACGTGCTGTGAGGGGGTGTTAACTACGACTGCAATTCTGGTGGAGGGACAACTGGGGGGAGAAAGGTGTTTTTCCTAAAACTAAGCTCCATTTAGTACTTACAATTCGTGCATGAGTTTAAACTGATTTGTTCTCTTTTTTTTTTCTATTTTTGTTTTATCTTTTTCATAAAGTATGTCTTCTGTTCATACAACTTATGTCATGTTCCTACAAATTATACCTACATCCTTCTGTGGTAAAGGATGCAGTTTATTTGGTAGTTTCTCACAGTGTACTGTGATGTCGGGTGCTAGTAACTGTCATTGGTACACAGCTCGGTACACAGTAGATGCTGTGATAAAATACTTAGTACTTAACTGAACATCCATGTTCTATTATTCCTGCCAGTGGGGACATCCATTTCACAGGATCCAGAAAATGAATTACAGGCTCTGGGTATGACAGGGAGATGCCCTGGGCCAGATCAACCATCCTTACCAATGACCGAAAATAAAGTTCTGATTGCAGCTTCAGTGATCTCCAGACGCTGATAGTAATGAGTCAGTTGGCTGCTTTTCCCCTTTCGGTGAAAGTACTTCAGCGGGTACTTCACTGACCACCACAGTCCAACTATCAAGAAGAAGCTCCCCGGGAGAGCGTGGCCCTTGAAGTTTGCCATCACGGTCCAAGGACACCTAAACAATAAGGAGACAATTGTTAGGTGGCTGAATGGAGGAAAAAACATGTGGATATTTCGGCAGGAAACACAATACATGACTGACAATTCCAAGTTGTAAGTCGTATTAAGAAGGAGCTCCTCATTCTCATTGAATAAGCCTGTGTTACGTCTTTGGAATCTTGTCTGCTAAGTGAGTTACAAGCCCAAGAACCACTGGCCCCGAAGCCTTAAAATCGTGGGTAAAATAGATGAGAAAAGGAGGATGGGTGAATATTTCATGATCTTAGGGTGGAAAGCCTTCCTAAACGTAAGGAGGGAACTAGAAAGGAAAAACCGTCACCTGTATGAGCATTTTACATATCAAACACGTCAGAAGGCGAACAGTTTGGGGAAAACGTTTGCAGTAGCTGTGATGAGCGGATAGTCCATTGAAGAGCCTTTACAAATGAGTAAGAAAATGACCACAGAAGAATGGGCGAAGCATGAGCCGTGCAATTCACAAAATAACAAACTGATGATAAACTTCACTTTAAAGATACGCAAATGAAAGCACTACTGTATTTCATCTAATCTGAAGAATTAAGAGTTTTGGTGCCGCCCTCTAAGTGTAAATGAACACGGTCATTCAAACTTGGTAAAATGAGAGCCTGCCGTTCAGCCCGAGGTGCGTGCGGAGAGGGGAGCCTCAGCCCTTCCGTGACTCACTCCTCTGGTTTTCCCTGTTAAATTCCCAGTTGGTCTGCTGCTCACCCAGCTGGTCCTGTGACCTCAGGCTCACAAACAGGGCGTGTCCTTGCTCAGTCCTGAGTGCTCGGTCCATGCTAGTCCGGAAAGCCAAGGATTTCCAACTCCCCATCACCGCCCTGAACTGTGTCTGTTTCCTGGGAGCAGAGCAAGTGCCACCTTACATAAAAGTCATTGACTGAGTGAGGGGGACCCTGTTAGGGTGCTGCTGAAAAGGTCGTGGTTTCCCACCATTCTTACCTGAAGTTCTGATAGTTTCTCAAGAATAAATGCTTCTGTTGAGGATTTAGTGGAACTACTCTGTAATATCACTGCCTTGGTCCCCTTTTGTGTGGCAGGTGACCTGCAGGGCTTTGAACTGACACTCCCCTCCTGTGAGCGTGCCCTGGACACGGCTGCAGAGTCCCAGGTGAATGTGATAAACAGTCTCCACGTCCCAGGCCTTCCCCCCTTGGATAAGACCCCTGCAAAGCTTACCAAAACCCTGCTCTTTCTGGTTTGAATTGCCCAATCTGGCTTACCCGGGAACCCTAAAGCACTCCATCTGTGGACCCTGATAAAGGCTTGAATACCCGGTCCTGCCTGTTTCTCTGCTGGCACCCTGCCTTGACCTCCCCGCGTGGCCCTCGAGGCATGCTCTGTACTTCTCCAGGACCTGTAAGTAGTGAACTCAGTTTCAGCTCTCTTGTGGGCTTTGGTTGAACTGAGGCTCACCATCCAGCACCCAGCATTCCAAGATACTATTTTATAAGTGTTAGTTTAACAGTCACCACAGCTTCCCAACTTGTTGACCTTTGGTCAGTTTCCAGTTCCCTGAAGTGGTTGGTTTGGATAATGTTGCCTGGTTTTACACTTATTTAGGAGGCGGGGTGTGTATGTGCTTTGTTTCTTTACAGAAGGAACTGCATCTCTTCATGCTGTCATAACTGGAAGAACCTCTTCTCTCTCTTTTTTTTTTTTTAACCCTCTACTGATCAACGTTTAACGAATCTCCAGTTTCGTTTAATGTTTAACACAGGTCCCTTTCTAAAGATCAAGCCTGTTACACGCCTTTGTTTTCCTGGCCAGAAGTGCGGGAAAACCAGCTCTGCAAACCCTCCCTGCCCCTCCCCATTTTTCTGAGAGGCAGAACCCAAACAGAGGCAGAGTCCCTTGTCTGCTTCTGTGGCGTCCACACCATTTGTCAAGCCTCACCCTTCCCTTTCACCTGGTTTAAAGTTCACACCAGTGGATACCAGGGCCTGCAGTACATTTGGAGAAGCTACTACTGCAAGGTTGAGTACCTTGATTTGATGGAGGAGAGGAGCAAGGAGGTAGATCTCTTCCATTAACAAATTAATAGATTAGTTTATTAGGTTAGCTACATTATAGAGCATGTAAAGAGGATGAGTCCAGTTTTAATGAGAAGGAAGGCAGTAACTTAAACAGGATGATAAAAATTTAGACCTTTAATAATTTGGATAGCGCCATTCAAATAGAAAGGAAAAAGCAAATGTTTAAGGGATGAGCTCCCTTGAATACACAGAAAGGTGTAGCCTTTATGCTATAAAATATTTCAATCTAAGGAAAACCCACAGGTAGGAAAACATTAGAAAGTGCTTCCACAAAGACAAATTCCCTCATTATTAATACTTTTACTCTTTTGATATCACATGAGATAGGATGGGAGTGTGAAGGGATGGTTAATCGTTTTGAGAGGTAGTAACTTTGAGTTAAAGCTAGAAACCAGGAAGGCTAGAGGTCTGGGCTACTTTTCATTTCATGTCTAGAAAGATCACTGGGAAAGGAACGTCGTTTGAGTAAGGTTTCGCCTGCTTTCCTTTTACTCCTGGTTTTAAGCCATTTCCCCCAATCTACATTCCCTCTTTTTCATTTAAGGTATTCAAGGTGGAAGACAGGTGTCAAGAAGAGAAGAAGGCCGAGTGGGGAGCGAGGGAAGGACGTACCCGGGAGCGGTGGGGAGAAGTGCAGAGGAGAGGAGAAGCGCAGTTAATGCCATTTGCTGGTGGTTTCAAATAAAACTTGCCCTGATGGCTTTTCTCAGTAAATCTGACGTTTCCCCTATTTCAGACAGGGCGAGTAGGAGTAATGAAGGAACGGGTGTGTGTGGACGGGCGAGAGGATCAGAAAAAGAAGCAAGAAAAGTGAATTTTGTTTTCTTCCTCAAGTGCTTAGGCTTTACAACCTCCAAGACGAGCAGAACCGAGGCCTTGGCATTCACAGCAGGGGAAGGATTAAAACCAGTTTTCCTGAATTTGTGACGACAGGATACAAATACATAGACTACCAGCTGTCACAGCCTGGGCCTCTGCTTAGCTCCATTTGCGCCTTTTATGCTTCCTGTGTTCACCACGGGGTTGCCTTCACCATGGAGTGTTGTGGCACCGTTAACAGAAATGAACTAGCGCTGTTACAACCCGCTGTTCTGTAAGGTTTTCCACGAGGTGGTGTTGGGGGAGACAGGCAAGATGGAAAAGACCACTTGTAATACGACCTCATTTTGTGCAGCAGTGATAACGTCCCTTAATGCTGCTCATTTCTGGCTCTGTCTTCTAGACATGGTATGGTTGCACTTTTTGGTCCCCTGGTAGTTGGACGGCATCTTGTGAGTCTTGAGTAGAGGTGACGTGTTACTTCTGGGCTGAGACACGTAATTGCCAGTTCAAGACCCCAGAACACGAGCCTCTCCCTCATCACTATCCGTATTCATCTCGGTAGTTTCTCTGACAGCCTAGATCCCAGAGTGGGGAGACATGGAGCCGAGCCCCAAACCCACCACGGTGAACACATGGCATGAGAAGTCAACAGGATGTGCCACTCAGCTTTGTGGGCTGTTTTTTATCAGCATAACCTAACCGGTTCTGAATCAAACAGCTATATACCAGGTTAACACGTTACAAGTGGGACACAGGCTTTTGTAGGTTTTTTTTTTTTTTTTTTAAGTATTGAAAAGTGATTAAATCCAAGGAAGAAGTAGTTGTGGTACCATAGGAACAGCAGAAATTGTACCCAAAATGTGCCGAGGGCAGTTTTGGCAAATTCTCTCTGGAGCTGCCCTGACTCCCCACTTCCCTACCTGACATCAGATAGATGCATTTTCTCTTTTGAAATGGTGCGTGAGTTCTTCCACCCCCAGGCTGTGGCCCTGCCTTGAAGACATCGTTAGAATTCAGGTGGCCAGCGGCCTGTCATGTTGCAGGGCTAAGCGCAGGTCCATTGCTCGAGTGCAGCAGTTCTCAGTGGGGGACCATTTGGAGATATTTTTGGTTGTCACAGTGGGGGTGAGGGGTGGTGGTGTTACCGGCATCCAGTAGGAAGAGCCCAGCAGTGCTGTGGAACATCTGATGTTCAGGACAGTCCCTCTCAGCACAGGATTCTGCAGCCCCAAATCTCCTAGTGCTGAGACTGACACCCTGCTCTTCTGAGCCAGCTTCCTGGTTTTCTTTTTCTATAGGAAACAGAAAACAGGCTGCCTGCCTTTCTTTGTTATTCATATCGGTGCTCTCCTCCCTTGAAAACTCTGTGGATTATAAGCCTCCTTCCCTAGCAGATTTTTCCTTGCTGTCCATACCCTTAAAAAAAAAAACAAAAACCCTGCTTTATCAAAATATTAATTCATATACCATATAGTTTACCTAAAGTGTAAAATTCAGTGGTTCTTGTAATCATCACCACAGTCGATTTCATAACATTTTCATCACCCCCAAGAGAAACCTCTTACTGATCAGTTACTCCTCCATTTCCCCCAATCCTCCTCTGGCCCCCCAGCCCTAGGCAGCCACTAATCTACTTTACATTGCTATAAATTTGCCTATTCTGGACATTTCATATAAATTGAATCATAAATAAGTGGTCTTCTGTGCTGGCCTCTTAGCATCATGTTTTCAAGTTTCATCCATGTTGTAGCATGTATCACTACTTCATTCCTTTTTATTGCTGAGTAATATTCCATTGTATGGATATATCACATTTTGTTTATCCATTCACCTGTTGATGGACAATTGGGTTGTTAAGAATAATGATGCTATGAACATGTGTGTACATATTTTTGTGTGTACCTGTGTTTTCACTTTTCTTGGGCATATTCCTAGAAGTGGAATTGCTTTGGTCATATGGTAACTCTGTGTCTCACATTTTGAGGAACTACCAGACCGTCTTCCAAAGTGGCTGCACCATTTCACAGTCCCACCAGCCATGTATGAAGTTTCCAACTTTTCTACTTCCTTGTCAACACTTATTATGTCCATCTCTTTAATTTTAGCATCCTCGTGGGTGTAAAGGGGTAGCTCATTGTTTTGTTTCATTTTGCTTCCCTAATGATTCCCTAATGTGGAGCATCTTTTCATGCACTTAGTGGGCATTTGTTTATCTTCCTTGGAGAATTGCCTATTCAAATCCATTGCCCATTTTAAGTTGGGTTGTCTTTTTTTATTGTTGGGTTATATTAGTTCTTTATATATTATAGATAAAAGTCCTGTATTAGATACATGATTTCAAAATATTTTCTCCCTTTGTGTGGGTTGTCTTTTTACTTTCTTGATTGTGTCCTTTAAAGCTCAGAAGCTTTGAATTTTGATGAAATCCAGTTTACCTTTTTTTGTGCTTTCTGTGTCGTATCTAGGAAATCATTGCTTAATTCATGGTCATGAAGATACACTCCTAAGTTTTCTTCTAAGATTTTTACAATTTTAGCTCTTACGTTTATGTCTGTGATCCACTTTAATTTTTGTATATGGTATGAGGTAGGGATCCAGTATTACTCTCTTGCAAACTTAGATATCCCAGCCATTTGTTGAAAGGACTCTTCTTTCCCCCACTGAATTGTCTTGGTGCCTTTGTCTGCCCTTTTACTCTTGAAAATGGATTTCACCAATCTTCTGGGAAGGGCTTTGTCCGTAGTAAGGTCAAACTGCGGTGAAGAATTTAATTATTACAACACAAGAGTGTACAGAGTGTTATGACAGTAAAGGGAGGACTCCAATTCAGTCTCTGGGGAAGAGGAGAAAAACTTTAGAGGCAAATGTCACTGCAGTGTCCTTGAAAAAGAAGTGAACGCAGGTAGTGTGGGTAGAGTTCTGGGCAGAGCAAATAGCACATACAAAGGCTAAGAGGCAGTTGAAGCCAGTCATCCCAGTGGGTGGATAACGTTGCTTACTCTCTCTGCCCTACCATTCCCGAAAGACCATGGGACATTCTCTTCCATGGGCAGAATGCACAGCCTTGAAATCATCTTAGGTTAGTCTCCTTAAAAGTCAAACCAACAAGACATTGTGGTCCTCTGTGCCCAGGAGTCTCTGGGAAAGCATATAAACCAACTCACAAAAGGGTCTGAGCCAGGTTGAGTTCAAAAAGATGTAAGTCAAATATTGTATTAGTTTGAGTGCCTTCAATTTCCCAGATTCCCCTGAAGAAACTGGGTTCCTACACTTTCCTTTTAAGGGGAAATATAGTCCTGTAGTAGAAAGCACATGAACTGTGGAGAGTCACGCCTAAGTCCAATCCTGGTTTGGCCACTGCTAGTGAAAAGACCTTGGACAACTCCCGTAAGTTCTCTGAACCTCAGTGCCCCTCCTTCTAAGCAGGGACACTAACAAACAGGGATCTTGAGAGGACTAACTGAAAATGTCTGGCAGCTAACTGGAGTGAGGGTGTTATAAACACTTGCTCCCTCTCATCTCCCACAGTCAGTGCAGGGGGAGTGGGCTGCTCTCTTGGGAGAGGTGTAATGACTGAACTAAGGCTGCTGTGTTTTGCTGGCGCAGCTGATCCCAAGGCTGGGGAGGTCACTGCTGAACCTTTGCCTGATCTTAGGGCAGTGGTTGAGTGTAGTTTTTGACAGAAATATGAAGTGTGTTTGGTGAGTAGGGAGTAGGTTATAGGAAGAATATAGCATAGTTGGAATAGCATATTATTTTATTGTAGAACATGGCTTTTATACTTTCTGAACATGTGCTTGTGAACAGAAACACTCACGTGGTTTCTGGTCTGCGTTTACTTTGGAATGCAACCAGCCATGCCTTTCAGCCTTCTGCTAATCTGCAAATAGCAAGGTTCACACCCGCCCTTGTCCTGTGTACTGCTTAGTAACAGGGCGCAGAGGAAGCACAAGGTAGTGTTGAAAGTCCTCTGTTGCCAACAAGCTGATGACACTGGCTTAGCCCTAAACTTTAGGCACAGTGGACCCCTGCTCTACGCTAGTCTGAGAGGCCTTGAGTAGCTCTGAAGTCCATCACTCTTCTCCAGAATCTGACAGCTGTGATTGTCGCTGTTATGTTCTCTGTACGTGGGTTCCTCAGACAACATGGTTGGAACGAGTAAGACCAGAATGAGCCTGAACCTTGTTCTGGCGTGTGTCTGATGTTGTGGAACAAAATTACCGTGAACAGGGGCTCAGTTACCTCCCAGCTCTGGTTCCTAAGCAAAAGTTTGTTTCATTCCTGCTTTTTTTCCCTTCTTCTTCTTCACGTGAGCCTGTGAAATACAAGCCTCTGCTGGGTGCTGAGGAAGTAAATGAAACAGAAACGATCCCCACCTTCAAGGAGTTCATAATCTAACAGGGAGCTGTATGTACTTGTGAGAAGTGGGATGTCACGAGATACACTGCTAGTAGTCCTTGGAGGCATGGAGTAGAATCTGAGGAGGCTTCCCGGGGGGGCTGGCTTTGGAGCTGGGCCTTTCTTGATTGCATCTTTCAAACTTTCATGAAAATTAGTCTTACTGGAATCTTGAATTAAGGACGGAAGAACACATCTGGGCTAAGTTCAGTTATTTCACAAGCTCTAATAAAGAACATTGGCCTCTGAGTCAGAAGACCTGGGTTCTAGTTGAAGTTTTGCTATGAACTTACTCTGTGATCTTAAGCAAGACATGTGACCTCTCGGGACCACAATTTCCTTGTTCGCTAATCGGGTATAGTTTGGAAGAGGTAATTTCCGTGGCCCTTCCTAGTTCTACAATCCCTTTCTGTCTTTGCTTCGAACTAAGACATCACAAGAATGAAATGCAGTGAAATGAAAAGTGAAACGGCATCAGAGCAAGTTCAGTCATGGTGAGGGAAGTTGGAACCAGTTATGCATGTCGCCAACAGAGAAGCAGTTACCAGCTGCCACGTCAGCACACGTTAGAGTGAAAGGGGCGTCTCTGGACTTTAAAGGTTGGCTTATTTTCCAAGCAACAAGGGAAAAAAGGTTAAATTACATATTTCCTTCCTTCCCTACGTCCAGTGGATTTGTTCCTCACGCCAGTGAACAAGGTGGCTGCCGGGCCTTCCGCGTCACCCTGCGGCCCTTGTCACGGGCAAGCTCTTCCTCCCGTTTCCCGCAGACTGGTTTTTGAAAACTCATAGCTCCCCTCAAACCTGAGTGCAGCCAGTCGTGCGTAACCCTGTCCTCTCACTCCATTCACACGATTGAGACTCTCAGGCATCAGTCATCTCAGTGTCTCTAATTCACCCACTTCCACACCCAGTCTCCTCCTCAGACTCGCCCTCCTCTTGTAGGCCAGGCCCTCACCTACGCTTTAGATCGCATCCTCACCTGTGCCCCCCGGGCCCTCGTCTGTCGGCTACAAGCTGCCCGCGCCCTCTAATCGCCCCCCCCCCCACTATGACCAGGCTCAAGACCTCTTCACACAAAGTAACAACAGAAAAAGGAGAAAGAAACAGCTGTGTATCCCTCTTCCTATTTACTGTTTTGGCCACGAGAATAGTATAACTAATGTATGTAAAAGGCACAAAGAATAACTTAACTGTGTCCCGTGACCCAGCTTAAGAAGCAGAACATGACTAACACCGGGGCTTCCCAGGGACTCCCCACCTCCCCGCCCCGAGAAGCAGCCGGCATCCTGAGTTGTGTGTTTGGCATCCACTTGCTTCTGTGCGTACCACATACATTTACTAGGAGCACCGTCTCCAAACAACACACAGTCTTGCAAAATTTTAAACTTTGTATACGGTGCCAAAGCATGTGGAGCTTTTCCACGCCATCAGTAGCCAGTAAACACCTTTGATAATAGGTCTATTTATAGATAATTAAAAATAATTTTTCACGTTAAATTTATTTGAAAAATTGTTATTCAACTCAGTTACTACTTAAATGAAGTTTTCTTTGTCTAGAAAGGGATTTTGGTAGTTTAGTGCAATCAGACATTGTCAAAATCAGTTAAGTTTCTTGAAAAAAAACTGGAAAGACAATTGCTGACTCCATGTGGTCCTGCCTCCTCCCCACCCCACTGAAACTGTACTCCCAGACGTCACCAGATGCCCTCCAGATTTGCCTAACAGGCTTATGCTCCTCTGTAGTTGACACCGTTATCTAGTCACTTCTCTTTGAGATGACCTAGTCCTTCGGCTTTTGTGACTCTTCTTTCGTGGTCTCTTCATCTTCCATAATCATCTTCCTCTCCTTTAGCACAAGCAGTGTCTGCTCCACTGTTCCTTTATATGTCTTGCGAGAGCCCGCCCACATCTGTGGTTCACTTCCCATGTGCATGCTGATGACTCTGTGACCTTGCCTCTGGCCCTGACCTCTACAGCTTTAGACATCTCGAAGTCATCTGTCCCAAACTGAAGTCGTCATCTTCCTTCCCCACCAAATCTGCTTCTCAGCTGTCTCCCAAACTCAGGTAATGGCTTAGAATTGAGTCACTCTTAAAGCCAGAATCCTGGAGTCTTTCCTGGACTCTTCATCCTTCACGCTGCCCTGCCATGTCTTAGTTCCCCCAAAACCTAAAAATGCTGCTTATTTTTGCTTCCCCAAATATCCTGGTGTTCTGTCTTTTTCTTTCTGTTCCTACGACGGCGATCTTGTGTAGGCTTCCGTTGTCTTGTGCCTGGACTACTGCACGGCCTCCATAAATCCTTCTTCTCTGAAGCCACCGTCACCTACCTGCAAGGTGACCACGATGACATCGTGATTGAATGATAGAATTTAAAACGTTCCATAGACTAACCGCCTGGCGGGTGTAGTCCGTGCCCCTTTGCGCTGAGTAGCCCTGGACTGGGCTCTCTGCCTGTCTCTCCAGCCTCATCTCACATTTCTTCCCGCAGTGTCTCTTTACAGTATATACTTGGCTGTTCCTTTCACCTAGTGTATAATTCTCATTAAAAAAAAATTTGGCTTACCTTCACTCAGTTTTCAATAGGTGGGCTTATCTCCTCTAGAAAGCCTCTGTGAACCTCCAGACTGGGCTGTGTGTGCCCCCCCGGCCCCACCCCAGGCGACCATACTGCCATAGAGACATCTTGATTGTTATCACTGAGTGACTGTGTCATATTAAAATGACACATGTACAGGTCTTACTCAGTGGACTATTGCTCCTCAAGAGCAGAGACCTTACCTGCTTCATGTTCCACTTCCCATGGCTTAGCACAAGGTATGGCGTGGAATAATAGTTCTTGATCTGAACTGAATTGATGCAACCGAACTTTAATCCTGAATCATGGAGAGGAGGGTGGATCAAGATGGCAGAATAGACAGACACAGAGGTCACCTCCTCCCACAGATACGTCAAAAATACATTACGCGTGGAGCAGTTCTCACAGAGTATCTGCTGAACTCGGGCAGAAGGTCTTAAATGCATTCAAGGCTATGGGGAAGAGCTCCATGTAACCAGGTAGAGAAAAGAAAGAAAGAAAGTACTGGGATGGTACTGTTGCCCCTAGGAGGGAGCTGTGAAAGAGGAAAGGTTCCTTGACCCTGGGAAGCCCCTTCGTCAGTGGGGAGATCAGCCCGGAGAGAAGGGGGCTCCAGAGGATGCGAGGACTGCGGCGGGCAGGACAGAGGGGCACCAGGCAGAGCACGCCCCAGCCCGAGGCGCACGTCTGCTGGCACACGGTGGCTGGGGGCTGAAACTCGGGCTTCAGAGAGACCTCGGCGGGGAGGACTGGGGCTGGCTGCAGGGACACAGCCTGAGGGGTCTGCAGTGTGGTTTGGGCCACAACTGGGAGTGTGTGCAACGGAGCTTGGGTCCACCATAGAAAACCCCCACTGTTAATGCATGCGAAGGGAAGGGTGCGACCCTGCCAGAGCAGCCTCTTTCTCATGCTCGCAGCTGGCACGGCCCTGCCTCTGAGAGCTGTGGGAGCGCATGGGCACTGGCGCGTTGCCCCCAGGCACAGGCGCGGTGGAATCTGAGCTCATTTCCAGGGTTTGCGGGACTCGGGAAGCAGGGCTGAAATCTGAGCTGTGTCCCAGGTGGCTTTGGCAGATTTACACCGCCAGTGCCTTTGTAAGCTCAGCGTCTGCGGGACATCTGAGTGCAAGGCTGGGACAGGTCTGGTGTTAGCAGTGGGTGCGCGCAAACGGAGGCAGGGCTGAGGTCTGGGCTGATCCCATGGCGGATCCAGGTGCGCGACTGCATGTGACTACAGCTGGGTCCTGGTGCCTGACTTCAGCAGATCTGCCCTGGTGACTGTGTGAGCACAGCACCTGAGGGACACCAGAGCCGACTGCCTGCCTTCTCACAGCTGAGGCAGGGCTGAGGGTAGTGCCACCAACAGTGCCCTTTGTGAGCCTGCACAGTGGGTGACAGGTGACACCACAGAGTGTACTTCCTGGTGGATGGCTCCTGCAGAGGAATACTCAGGGGATTCTCTCCCAGCTGACGAGCTTCAGTCCCACCTGCCTCACACCGCGGTTCAGAAATGGATCTGGGGGCTTCTGCTGTAGCAGCCTGGGAGCAGACTCAAATTAACCACCTAACTTACCGCCTGAAAGAACTAGAAAAGGAGGAACAAACAAAACCTGAAGTCAGCAGAAGGAAACAACTAATAAAGAACAGGGAGGAAATAAATAAAACAGATTTTTAAAATATAGAAAAAAAATCAATAAAACCAAGAGCTGATTTTTTGAAAGAGTAAACAAAATCAACAAGCCTCTGGCCAGGCTCACCAAGAAAAAAAGAGAGAGGACCCAAATAAATAAAATAACTGAATCATGGGGAAACTATCTCCTAAGTCAGTCCATAGTATGGTTGCTCGTATCATTATTTTTCCATGTAATTTTTCACCCTAGATAAGTCCTTACAAGAGCATCTTACAAGTGCTGTGCCCTTCCTTCCAAAGGAGTATCTGAACTCATAGGACCAACACAGTGTCCCACCCTGAAGTGTCAATTTCACCTACAGAATTGGGGGGAAATGATTTTCATGTTAAAATGGATGGAGATGTGTTTTGGGGTAGCATACACTTTTTGGTATTGAGAGAGGCTTCAGCTTAGCAAAGGAAACCATAAACAAAACAAAGAGACAACTTACAGAATGCGAGAAAATATTTGCAAATGATGTGACCGACAAGGGGTTAATTTCCAAAATATACGAACAGCTCATACAACTCAATACGTATATTAAAAAAACAGTAAAAAAATGTGCAGAAGACATAAATAGGTATTTCTCCAAAGAAGACATACCAATGGACAACAGGCACAGGAAAAGATGCTCAGCGTCACTAATTATTAGAGAAATGCACATCAAAACTGCAATTAGGTATCACCTCACACCAGTCAGAATGGACACCATCAAAAAGTCTACAAATAATAAATACTGGAGAGGGAGTGGAGAAAAAGGAACCCTGCTACATTGTTGGTGGGAATGTAAATTGGTACAGCCGTTATGGAGAACAGTATGGCGGTTCCTTAAAAACTAAAAAAGAGAGTACCATATGATCCAGCAATCTCACTCCTGCAGACATATCCAGAAAAGACGAAAACTTCAAAAGGATACATGCGAGAGGGAGGATATAGCTCAATGGTAGAGTGCATGCCTAGCATGCATAAGGTCCTGGGTTCAATCCTCAGTAAATGATACATGCACCTCAATGTTCACAGCAACACTATTTATAATAGCCAAGACATGACAGATGATTGGATAAAGAAGATGTGGTCTGTATGTAGAATGGAATATTACTCAGCCTTAAAAAAGGATGAAATAATGCTACTTGCAGCAACATGGGTGGACATAGAGATTATCATACTAAGTGAAGTAAGTCAGAGAAAAACAAAAATCATATGATATCACTTATATGTGGAATCTATAACTTATTTACAAAACAGAAACAGAGTCATAGACAAAAATTTATGGTTACCAAAGGGGAAAGAGGGGGAGGGGTAAATTAGGAGTTTGGGATTAACAGATCACACTACTACATATAAAATAGATAAATAGCAGGGCCTAATGTAGAGCACAGGGAACTAGATTCAATACCTTGTAATACCCTATAGTGGAAAAAAATGCAAAAGAATATATGTATATATAACTGAACCACTATGCCGTACACCAGAAACGGACACAACATTGTAAATCTACTATACTTCAATTTTAAAAAGAGAGAGTCTTCAGCTTATGCCAGGTTGTTCCCAGACAAGCCTCCATGACATGAGAGTCCGTGTTCTGTGGCAAGTGGTAGAGTTTAGGAAACACTAATCTGCAGATCGCTGTATTATACTGAGCCTAGTTCTTGTTCTAGAGCTTTCCATATAAAAACAAAGAACTCCAGTGAGACCAAAGCATAGAAATGATGTCAAAAACAGCCAGAAGAGAGAGAGTTTTCATCCTGGCCCTGAGTGAGGTTTGAAAAGGTGTCTGATAGGCAGGGTACGTCTTCAGATATGAGTGCATCACAGTGCTTTGCACACAACATGCCAGACAGCGGATAAAGGCAGGGGCAAAGGGGCAGGAAAACAGTGTTAGAACAGAACAAAGAGAAGGTTTGGATCAAAGCGGGGACCAATCAACAAGAGAGGAGGGAAGTGGACAGGACCGTGAGGCACCGAGCACGAGGAGAGACAAGAATCAGAACTGCGGCCACAGGTGGGCTGCAGGTGGGGTGTCGCTGATGACCCAGGACATTATGACATCTTTAGTAAGATAATATGGGGAGTTTTCACCCCTGGAAATTCTTCCTGGAGTCCTGACAGTCTGAGGTCTTCCCAGTCTGTGTTCTGATAAGCTGTTCCACACATCAAATCTGAGAATGAGGTAGCATCATCCAAGTGGGAGTGATATAAAAAGATGCAAAAGCAACAGAGGATACAGCAAAGGGACGAGTAAGGAGGGCTAATTTAGGATGGGTACTGCGGTCAATTTAACTCAAACCACAGGCTTTGTTCTAGGTGATGGAGGAACAGACAAGACTGGGCAACAGCCTTCAAGGAGTTGGCAGTCTTCTCTGAAGGTGCCTGGGAAGGAAAAGCCAGCAGTAGGAAATCCAGCATCTAATGCCCACCCCTTCCAGTTAAGAGGTCTTTGAGAGCTAAACCAGGTATCATTCCTGTAACATGTTATCTGGTTCCTTCATGAGATCTAAAGCTTTCCCAGCAAAAAAAGTGATGAATCTGTCCCACGATTTAATTATCACACGTTGGGCTGCACAAGGGGAAACATGGTATGGATTTGGAGAATGACCTTCAAGGGCAGAAATTCTCTCCCAAAGCCTATCGCTAAGACATTCTCTAGAGATATTAGGAGAATATTTTCGCAATATAACCTCTTAAATAAAAATACTAGGCTAACTGTCCTTTTCCCTCATAATTAAATCTTCTCCCAAACGACCTGTTAAGGCAAACACTGGCCTGATACAGAGCTTCTCTGAAGACTCTCATTTATTCCGGATTAATCAGTATTTCACTGTAGGTGGGTAATGGATGTTTTGCAAATGGTTATTACAAAACAATTAGTTGTACATGTGTTCACAGAACTTTCATTATCCTAGGATCTTGGAGCTTTTTATTTTTTAATAGAAAAGAGCTCAAACCTGCTCTAGAGGATAAAATTCAAAAGGAATTTCAACCTGCAAGCAGAAGTTTTAGGGTATGGTAAGCTTGAAAAATAAAGGTTCATTTTGTTGGGGGAAAAAAAAAAGAAAGAGCTCAGTCTCTCGGGAAGCCCTCTGATCATCTTTGTGCTGCAGATGGAGGACAAGGCACGTTGCGGCCCAGGGGTACACGGAGGCACTGGCGCTGCAGGGTGGGGTGGAGTCAGGAGCAATTCTGATTCTGAATCCTGGACTTGAGCACCTCTACCATTAAGCAAGTTACATAATAAGTCAGTGTACGTTATTAGTGGCCTTTTCTCAAACAAGAATAAACAGCTTTCTAATGAGAAGTGACTGTACTAGAAATCCGCTAGAGATGTGATTCTAAGTCCTCAAAAAAACCTGCCCTGCCTCGTTACCCTGCCATGGGCTCGCCCGCCTGCATGCGACCAGTCTTAATCACGGATATTTGAATACAGCAGAACCAAAAAAACAGAAAGGGGGCTTTGAAAATAAACACAGCACCTTGCTGGCAGCTGAAGAAAACGCTTAAAATGTAGAAAATATACAGAGTTAACGTTCTGAGAGAAATATGAGAACATACTGCATGCATGAAATAAGATCAAGATGTTATTAAAAAAAATTGGAAGTCTCCCCCTCAAAGACCTTGGGAGTTAAAAATATGATGGTATAAATGCAAAAATTTAATAGAAGGGTTGGAAGATTTGTCAGAACTAGATGACAAGAGATATTTTTAAAAATAGAAAAGATAAGATTTGAGGATGGGTCCCAGAGACCCAACATCTAAGTATGAATGTAAATTTCAGAGAGATAGAACACAGGAGATTATTTAACAGAAGAAAGCCACCCAGAACTGAGGAACATGATTTTTAGATCGAGAAGTTCTTTACCTAAAACAATGACCAAACAAAACAACCTCATCGGCAACCAACAGTATCATGAAACATCAACATGAAGAAGAAAGAAAAAACCCACGAACGTCCGGAGAGAGAAACAGAACACACGGGGTCAGAAGTCAGAAGGGCATACCTTCTTCACACAGCACCATGAGAAGCTAGAAGAAAATGGAGCAACGCTTTCAAAATTCTGAGAGGAAATTATTTCCAATTCAAATCCCGTATCTAGGCAAACCTTCAAGCAAGTGTGAAGGAAGAAGGAGGACACTGGAAACGTGCAAGCTCTCAAAAAGCAGCCACATCTCGTGGTGCCTGAATCTTACCTGCTTTAGGAAGAAGTCCTTAAATTACAGATACAAAGTTGGGTGTGCAAGTGAATATTTACTTTCATTGAGAAAAGGCATCAGAACAAACTGGAGCCACGGAGGGACACACAGGGCTCTGTCTTTTAAAATCTCTTTAGAAAACGGACCAGAATTGCTTCCTGATGGCAGCCTGGCTTTTCCCGCCTGCCCCTCCCACCCTTGGCAACTTGCAGCCACCTGCACCCTCTCAGGGGCCTGGGGCTCTGCCAGCTCCAGACTAAACCTGCCTCTGCCTCCGTGTGCCCTTTCTCAGGAGGCTATGCTCCAGCAAAACTGAGGAATGAGAAGGCATGGACCCCAAGGAACAGGCATCCAGTACAATTCACAGGGTGCAGCAAGGGGGCTCGCAGTCTAACAATGGGCTCAGAGAGTAACCAGGTCCAGAGAATGGGGGCGCCAGCTAAGCAGGGATGTTTCCAAGAAAAAAAAAAATCAGACTGCCTCCTTACTTGATGTTTATCAACTCCGTTGAGAGGAATTTTACCATCCTGTCAAAGGGTAGGCAAGAATGGGTAGTGAGTGACTCAGAACACTACAGCAATTGTGTAAGATGTAGCCATGACTAACTGCAGGGGGTAGAAGAAGGCTGCACAGAAAGGAAGTGTAAAAATCATGGTTTTCCACGGGGCTCAGTTGAGAATATTTACATAGCGTAATGTAAACACTCAGCATTGCCGTATCAAGTAATACTAGGATATAACTATATTAGGACCTTGCAAGAAAGGAAAGTGGATGTGAGGTGGAATAATGCGGACATAAGAGCCAAATCCTCATCCTCCACGATAGGGTGTCAATAGTATTGTCTAGAACTGGGGGAAAAAGAGAGACAGCCAACATGTGCGTGCCGTGCGGGAATATGACAGCAAGTATGAGAACAGCGTAGCCCAAAACGTTGAAAGCGGTCGCCTCTAGGGAGGCAGCTTAGTATAGACTCAGTAAAACCTTGCAGACCTTAGGACTTTAAAGGCTATACATGCATGTCTGTTTATTGGAATAGAAAATTAAGAAAGCAGTGAACGTCAAGAGGAGTGAGACAGAAAGCTGTTGAGGACAAAATGAAGGTGCCTCTGCTTAAACTACCCCAAATTCAGTGTTTTTCAGTTTGTGGTCTTGTGACCACCTGCATTCGAATTACCAGCAGAGCCGGTTTATAATTCAGATGGATAGGCCCATCCCAGATCTAAATAATCAGCATTTCTCAGGATCTACAATTTCAGAAGGTTTCCCTCCACCCACTATGTTATCTATTGCTTTTCAGTAAAACAAACCACAAGAAATAAATAAAATGAAAAACAACAAAAGAAGTGTAGAAACAAAGAGTCAGGGACTCATAAGCTAAACCATGGCGGACCCTGCTAGTTGCCAACCCAACATCCATCCTCCCCTTCTTCCTTATTAATGGAATTGCTATTCTGTTGTATTGGCAACATGTCCATCTAACACACTAGTTGTCCTCAGGCTCCTAACAGGAGTGGTTATGTGACATAGCTTTTGTATCAGTAAGATGTAAGAAGTCTACTGGGCAGAGCTTGCAGGGAAGATCTTAATATTATGATTTAAAGAGAAAAAGGGACAGACTCAGCTGGTATATGCCTTCTGCCCTTCTTGCTGTTAAGCACGGAAGAGGTGCCTGTCCTTCAGTAAGGACGAAAGCTGGGTGCTAAGGATGGTGGTGCAGGAAGACAGACGGAGCCTGTCCCAACCCTGGACTTCCTACCTCCAGATACCTGGTTACATGAGAAGAATAGATTCTTTACGTATTAAGCCCCTGCAGGAGGGTCTTTTGTTACTTGTAGCTGCATGAAGTCCTAATGACATCTCACACTTGTTCAGCTGTTGATTTGATATGCTGTATACCGGATATGTATTTTGAGTGCTTTGTTTGGGTGTCATGCTAGTAATAACACAATGTTGGACAAAGAAGGCTCTTTCCATCATGGAATGTAGAATACAGTCCAGGTAGAAGAATCTACAGGGATTTGGGTCCAGGCTTCAGAGAGGCAGGCGATGGTTTGCTGTCACAGATCCTAGAGCGCTAGAGTGAATCAAAATAAACTGCTTGATTTATGTGTGTAGGAAATCCTCGGGGCACCACATGCCAGAGAGAGCAATCGTCTGGACATTGGGAGACCTAGATTTTAGCAAAGTACATCTGGGGAAGCAGCACTGGGGGGTTTGCTTAATTCTTCCCACATCTACTTTTCTTCTTTGAAAAACAAGAAGACTGGGCTGAATAATCTTTAAGGCTATCCTCAGCCCTAAAATATTTTGTGATGACCTTGAACAAAGATGACCATGAAATGTACCAAACAAGAATGTTTCTAAATTTAGACTCTAAGAGTTCAAGTGCCAAACAACCTCCCCCCCACCCCAAACTCAAATTTAACAAAGAGAAAAATACCCACACGGGAGGGAGCCGTGTTATTGTGGAAGTTCTGGTTTGTGATTCGGCTTCGCCACTTCACAGCTGCGCCACCCTGGGCCAGATACTCACGTCTCTAAGTCTCAATTTCCTCATTTATGAAATAGGGCTATTACTCTGACCTCACAGCGCTGCTTATCAAAGAAATTGCCTGGTACTCTGGAAGGCCCCATTATGATTTGGCACCAGCAAGACAGTGATAATGGCTTAGAATATCGAAATCCTGCCCGGGAAGTACATGCTTGTGCTTTAATGTCTTCAGTTTTAATTCTTCATCTCACAAGGCTGGTAGGTCTTTTGAGTCTCCTTCTCCCTCCCATAGTGTACTTTGTGACTCATTTTATTTTTACACAAGTGAAACAAAAACGGCTAAAATTGAAATAATCTCTGTGTGCTTCTAGCCCCAGTAAAGGTTTGGGGGAGAGGGCTGGCTGCTTCAAAGGGAAGCTGGGTTCAAATGCAGTGGGAATTACATCGCTTACCTATAACTTCTAATTGTCCATATTCAGTATTTTATGGTATTGTGAATAGCCCAGTTTTTGTCTTATAACCTGTCTATAGATACAAGTGTAGATTGGAAGCTTGTCTACGTGTGCAACTATTAGCTGATGACACAGTAATGACTTCCATTCTCTTTACCACAAGTATAAAATGTTTTGCAATAACAGGAACTTATGCTATGGGAGTGGCTCTACATATGAGAAAATTGCCCTTGTCCATTTTCAACAAGCAGATGCATTTGAGGAGAAGAGATAATAATCCTCTGGTTACAACCCACATAGGTAACATTGTACTTTGACCAACTAAGCATGGCAGCCAAAGTTAACTTGAAGGTGATGGGGAGATAAGAAAGCAGAAGTCTTTCTTTCTCTTTACCCTCCCCACCCCAAGCCCTTGCCAAATCCGGACAATTTCGAAGGGCCACTTGCTAAGTTTAGGCGGGGGAGACCGCAAATAAAGTAACTGGTGCCAGACGTGAGACTCGGTAGCTTCACCTAGTCCACCCCGACCAACATCCCCCGGAAGGGTCGGGGAGGAACCCACAGAATATAAGGAAAATTGCAGAGGATGAGATAAGCGGGTGGTGGTACTCTTTCCACCTCCCATGGAAGAAGTGACAGGAAGTCAAAGGTCTTTAAAAGGAAATGTGAATGTTTGCCTCCTGCGGTACCAGAACAAATAATGCATAACCATGCCTTATTGTCTGCTTGTGTCTGATGGTCTCTCCTTGTAAAATCAAGGGGCCATATTCAACAAAGTCCTCAAATCAATTCCATAGCTTTTCCAGAAACTCTAGGGACAGAGGACTCTCAGTCATGAAGAGCTAAGTCTGTAGCAGCGCTGGCCCCTTACCTCACTGTGTACAACGATTCTCCCCTACAGTGTTCTACATGGTACAAAGCCCAGATTATATTGAATATGTTGCACCTGTGGTTAAAACAACATGTCTTTCCTTTGACAATTAGCCATACTACCTATTAAAATGAATGTAAAAATACAGGTAAAATTTGTACACCGCTTTATGAGCTAAGCAGAGCGGTGGGTGGGGCAACCGGGGGACGCGTCAGGGATGCAGAGGAAAATGGCAGACGCTGAGCGCAGTGGCGCAGGAGAATGTGAAGTGGTCATTTTTGTGACTTCTGGAGAGATGCCTGGCTAAAATTTTTAAGTGATTTATTTCATAAAGCGATGGATTTCCCTTGCTGAAACGTAGATCTCTCTTACATCTAGGGCTAGCTCCTATCCCAGAGGTTATCTCTGTGGACCCAGACAGCTACACCTAAAGCTATTTTTAGAGCCCACATGAACCTCTCCGACCACCGCTAATCTCGCCGCTTTGCTCCTGGACATTCCTTTCCGCCCACTGGCCGAATCCTGACAACTGGACTAAGTAACCCCAGAGACGTTATCAATCAATCATCTCTTACTAGATTACAGGCTTTCCGGCCTAAGGAAAGTAAGTGCTGGTGCGTTTGTGGAGCGGTGCTAACCCGGAGGGGGTCGGGGTGCAAGTGCGCACCGCCACCTGCCGCGGACTCCAAACAGCTCGGGTCTCCGGGCCGGCTACGAGCCGTCACCGCGGGTGTCCTCCGATCCTCGGGGCGGACTGGAGGGCAGAGGCTTCACACTTGGAAGCTCCTCTCGCCCAGCGACACGGTCGCCCTGCCCGGCCGGGGTCGCCGCAATATTCACTCTGCTGCCGCCGGCGATCGGACACAGGTGCGCGGGCGCGGTGGGAACCGCCACCCAGCCCCGAGGGGGCCCCCAGCGCCTCCCGCCCCTCCGCAGTCGAGCCCCCCTCCCCAGCCGAGCCCCCTCCCCTGGCCGAGCCCCTCCGCGTCCGAACCGCTCCGGGTCCGAGCCCCCTGCCCGCAGCCCGCGTCTCACCTGCGCCGAGCGCCTCCGAGCCGTCCGCCCGCCGCCGCGTTGCGCGCCGAGTGCCGCCGCCACCCAGCAGGTGCGAGCGCCCCTCCCGGCCCCGGGCGTCAGCGGCCGGCCCTCCCCGCTCCTCCCTCGCTGCCCGCACCTGCCCGCGTCGCAAAGTCCGCACTGCCCTCCACGCCCCTGACCCTCCCGCTGAGGTGTTCCCTGGTTCCAGACACTCCCTAAGGTGTGTGCGCCACCGGGGCCGCTTCCCGGGCAGCCAGGGTGGGCTGTGACCAACCTTGACCTATGATGCAAAGCAGTTACAGAGCCTGGCAGGTGACAGCGCAGGCTGTCGTAAGGAAGACTGTTTATCAAGCCAAGCAATCACGGTGAACACGCCAGCGAATTAGTCACCACCGGACACCCTCTAGCAAAGGAAGGTTCTGGGGTCATATCCCAGACCAGAATCCGGTTTTCTGGTTTAAGTTTGGTGTCTTATGAATTGATTGACTGATTGATTGACTGGTTGGTTGATTGATTGATTGATTCATTCATTCATTCATTCAACAAATCTGCATACTACCTAGACTAAGTTCTAGGCACTGGAGACAGCTGCAGAGGAGGTAAAGTCCCTTCCTTGAAGAAGCTGCTGCTGGGAAGGCATGCATGACTCTTTGTGGTGCCATGTGGTCTCCATGCCCTCCTCTCTAAGTTAAGGGGTTGGTCATCTGTTGCTCATAATCCCTTGTGGAAGTTAAAAGAATACAGAGCTAAGTAAGGCGCCATCTCAGACCCACTAATCAGAGTCTTGGGGAAGAGTGCTGGCAGATGCTCCTGTTAAAAGCTTCTCAGGTGACCAGAGGAGGTCAGGGTTGAGAATCCAACCTCGAGGTCTCTAAGATGCCTTCCAGCTTATCCCATTGTTGCAGGCACTGGGAACTAAGAAGGCTTCGTGCAAGAGATGCCGTATTTAGGTTTTAGAGAAAGGCAAAAGATACACTCTAGCAGGGTAGAAAGGAGCCAGGATCCTAAATGGAGCTTCTTTTGATCAAGTAGCTTTTGCTTTTTCTAAAGTCAAAGTCAAAGGAAGGCACTTTTGAGGATAAGGCATAGACTTGAGCAGAATTTTCCTCTATAAACAAAGTGAGTGGAATTTTCCACTCTCCTGGTGGAAGGAGATAATGGCAGAGGCGCTGCTGTTGGTTAAAAGGCTAATTGTAGATAAAAACAAGTTTCTTCTGTATAGCACAAGACATTCAATATCTTGTAATAACCTTTAATGAAAAAGAATATGAAAATGAATATATGTGTGTATATACATGACTGGGACATTGTGCTGCACACTGATTGTACTTCAGTTAAAAAAAGAAAAAAGCTAATTGAACCACACACTTGAGATGGACGGCGTTCATCGAGGAGCTGGAGTGCGCCTCTTTAATTTCCCTTCAACGTGGGGATTGACTGAACCATCAGGCTCATCCTGGCACCCACTGTTTGTGCAATGGATGGAAAGGTGAAGTCCTGGGTGCCTGTTACCCTGGGAAACGCTGTTCCTGTCAGCTGGCCCCTGCTGTAATCAGGCTTTCTCTTGGGCAGTGGTTTCTTCTCCTCTAAGGCTGTAATGATGATACAAATACGTGAGCGACCTCTTAACTGTCATTACATTACTGGCCTCTTTGCTGGGTAGAGATGCTCCTTAACATTGAAAACCCAGAACTAAGAAAATTACCTCTGCCTCAAATGATAATGTCCAGGTGCCAAGACAAGCCAGTTTTTACAAAATGAGTTTGACCATCTTTAACTTGATCTATGAGAATAATATAAATCAAATAGCTTAAGTCAGTTGCAAAAGATAAATGACTAATACATCAACAACTATTAATTGATACAGTAAGAGCAGTTAACTATTATAAAACTGTTTTAATATAAAAGTGGAACAGATGAGCATTTAGAAACAGATCCAATTGTTTGTTTTCCTAAATAAGCACAAGGATGGCATATTAATTAAATGAGAAATGGCTTATTTTATAAATATTGCTGACATCATTGACTATTCTTTTGGAAGATATTACTGAGGTTACCCACTGTAGCATCTCCCTTTGGCCATCATGGTGCTAGCTGGGCACCTGGCCACCCAGCATGAGTAGGATTTTTCCCAGCCTCCCTTGTAGGAATGATGAGTCACGGGAATGGAAGTGGTATGGGCAACTTCCGGTGGAGTCCTAGAAGGAATAGCTTGTGCCTGTCTTCTCCCTGCCCCACTCCTGGTGACTGGAATGTGGACATGGCAGTGAGCCATCGGAGACCACGAAAATGAAAGGTAAGAGGATAAAAAGAGGCTGGATCCTTGGGCGAGCTCAGAATGCAGTCTCCGTACCAGTCCTGGAATGCCTGTCTCCAGACTATAACCTGAAAGAGAAATAAAATTATGTCTTGTGTAAGTCACAGCTATTGGAGGTTTTTGTTACATGCAGCCAAGTCGTAACCTAACTACTGCAGAACATCTCCCCTCCTGCTTTTCCCGTGAACAAACAAAAATTGAGAATGGATCGAATATAGGTCTAAATATACCAGTTACCAGTAATCACAGTTTGGAGACTCCGTTGCGCAGAACTAGTACATCATAAGAACCTTAACGATTCTGACTGCAGCATTATTTATTAATTTGTTTATTAAAATTTTTATTTATTTATTTTTATTTTATTTCTTTATTTTGGTAGGGGGAGGGAGGTAATTATTTATCTATTTACTTATTTGCTTTTGGGGGAGGTACTGGGGATTGAACCCAGGACCTTGTGCATGCTGAGCATGCGCTCCACCACTTGAGCTCTAACCTCCCCCTTGTAGCATTGTTTATAATAGCAAATGTTTGTCAGCGTGGGAGTCGTATTGTTTTTCACAGCAGCTGGACCACTTTACATTCCCACGAGCAGAGCAGGGTTCCAGTTTCTCTGCATCTTCCACGACACTGGGTTTCTGTTTTTGGAGAATAGCCGTCCTAGTGAGTGTGAGGTGCTATCTCACTGTGGTTCTGACTTGCGTTTCTCTGACGATTAGTGCTGTTGAGCATCTTTCATGTGCTAATATTGGGCGTTTGTGTATCTTCTTCGGAGAAATGTCTGTTTGACTGCTTTGCCCATTTTTGAATTGGGTATTTTAACTTTTGTTGTTGAGTTTTAGGAAATCTCTACATATTCTGGATATTAATCTCTTATCAGATATGTGATTTGCAGATATTTTCTCCCATTCTGTGTGTTGCCTTTTTACTCTGATAGTATCCTTTGGTGCAAAAAGACTTTGATTTTGATAAAATCCAACTTGCTATTTTTGCTTTTTGTTCCTGTGATTTTGATGTCATCTCCAAGAAACCATTGTTAAATCCAGTGTCATGAAGATTTCCACCTATGTTTTCTTCTAGGAGTTTTATAGTTTAGCTCTTATGTTTAGATTTTTTAAAATCCATTTTGAATAAATTTTTGTATATGGTGTTAGGTAAGGGTCCAACTTCATCATTTAGAATGTGTATATCCAATTTTCCCAGCACTATTTGTTGAAAACACTGTCCTTTCCCCGTTGAATGGTCTTGGCACCCTTGTAAAAACTCATTTGACCATATATATTCAACAGCTCATTTCTGGGATTCCTGTTTTATTACATTGACCTATATGGCTGTCTTACCAGAACCACACTGTTTTGATTATTATAGCTTTATAGTAAATTTTGAAGTGAGGAAGTGCAAGTCTTCCACATTTATTTTTCTTTTTCAAGATTGTTTTGGCTGTGTGAGTTTCTTTGAGATTCCATATGAATTTTAGGATGGATTTTTCCATTTCTGAAAAAAATAATCTTTGGGGTTTAGATAGGGATTGCGTTGACTCTGTAGATTGCTTTGGATAGTATTAACATCTTAAAATTAAGTCTCCCAATCCCTGAACATGAGGTGTTTTTTCATTTATTTATTTCTTCTTTAATTTTTTCCAGCACTGTTTTGCAGTTTTCAGTGTACAAGTCTTTCACCCCCTTGGTTAATTCCTAAGTGTTTTATTTTTTCTGATGCTGTTGTAAATGGAATTATTTTCTTAATTCCAGATTTTTGTTGTTCGTGTGTAGAAACGCAACTGACTTTTGAATCTTGAGTTTGTATTCTGCTACTTTGCTGAATTTGTTTATTACTTCTGTGTGTGTGTATAATAGGATTGTCTACATATAAAGTCATGTAGTTGATGAGTAAAGATCATTTTATTTCTTCCTTTTTACTTAGATGCCTTTTATTTCTTTTTCTTGCCTAATTGCTCTGGCTAGAACTGTAATACTGTGTTGAATAAAATTGGAAAAAATGAGCATCCTTGACTAGTGCTGTTTTTAGAGAAACAGCTTTTAGTCTTTCACCACTGAGTATCATATAAGCTGTAGGTTTCTCATTTATGGACTTTATTATGTTGAGGTAGTTTCTTTCTATTTGTTGTTTCTTGAGTGTTATTTCTATGAAAGGCTGTTGAATTTTTTCAAATATTTTTTCTGCATTGATTTAGATAATCGTACAACTTGCCCCCAACTTTCATTCTGCTAATGTAATATATTACATTAATTGATTTTCATATGTTGAACTGTCCTTGCATTCTAGGAATAAATTCCATTTAGTCATGGTGTATAATCTTTTGGACATGCTGTTGAATTCTATTTACTAGTATTTTGTTAAGAATTTTTGTATCTATATGCAAAAAGAATACTGGTCTGTAGTTTTCTTGTAATGCTTTTAAGACTTTAGGATCAGGGCATGCTAGCCTCATAGAATGAATTAGGAGGTATTCCTTTCTCTTCAGTTTTTGGGAGATGTTTGAAAAAGATTGGTGTTAGTTCTTTAAATGTTTGGTAGAATTAACCAATGAACTCATTAGGTCAGGAGCTGTTCTTTGTCAGGAGGTTTTTGATTACTGACTCCATCTCCTTACCAGTTATGGGTCTGTTCAGATTTTCTGTTTCATCATGATTTGGCCTTGGTAGGCTGTGTGTTTCTAGGACTTTGTTCATTTCATCTCGGTTATCTGATTCGTTGATATTCAGCTGTTCATAGAGCCGTTGTCCTCTTATAATCCTGTTGCTTCTATAGAATTGGTAGTAGTGCCTCTGCTTACATTCAGATTTTAATCATTTGAATCTTCTCTCTTTTTAAAATTAGTCAATCTAGCTAAAGATTTCTCAATCTTGTTCATGTTTTTCAAGAACAAACTTTTAGTTTCATTCGTTTTCTCCATTGTTTTTCTGTTCTAGATTTTACTTATCTTTGCGATAACTTTTATTATTTCCTTTCTTCTGCTACCATTGGGTTTAGTTTTTTCTTCTTTTTCTGGTTCCTTGAGTTGTGAAGATGGATGGTTAATTTGAGATCTTTCTTGATTTTAGTGTAAGTGTTCACAACTATAAATTTTTCTCTTAATACTGCTGTTGTTGGACCTCATAAGTTTTAGTAAGTTGTATTTTCGTTTTCATTCGTCTTTGAGTATTTTAAAATTTTGCTTGTGACTTCTTCTTTGACCCATTGATTGTTTAAGTGTGTGTTATTTAATATGCCTCGAATTTGTGAATTTTCAAGTTTTCCTTTCATTGTTGATTCCTGACTTCATTCTGTTGTGGTCAGAGAAGGTACTTTGTGTAACATCCATCTTTTCAAATATCCTAAGATGTGGTTTGTGGCCTGACATATCTGTCCTGGAGAATGTCCGGTGTGCACTTGAGAAGAATTCATATTCTGTTGTTGTTGAGTGGAATGTTCTGTGAGTGTCTGTTAGATCTAGTTTGTTTTTCTTTTCTTCTTGTTTGTTCTTTTGTTTCACAGTAATGAGATCATGTTATATACAAACACAAGTGTGTGGCATGTGGTCCATGTATGTGTAAAGGAAGATATGGAAAACCACCTTGGTTACCTCCTGGGAATAACACTGGACAGGAGGGAGGCGGGGGAGAGGTTGTTAACTCCATTTCAGAAGTGTGTTCCAAGCTGAAGTGCTGGTGAGGGAGAGAGAGTCTGGATTGGGTTCTATCTGATGACTATCTTTTTTTTTTTTTATCCGATTGAAGTATAGTCAGTTTACAATGTTGTGTCCATTTCTGGTGTACAGCACAATGCTTCAGTCATACATGAATACAGATATATTCATTTTCATATTCTTTTTCACCATAAGCTACTACAAGATATTGAATATATTCCCCTGTGCTATACAGTATAAACTTGTTTATCAGTTTTATATATACCAGTCAGTACTTGTAAATCTCAAATTCCCAGTTTATCCCTTCCCACCCCCTCACTCCTGGTAACCACAAGTCTGTATTCTGTGTGATGACTATCTTAATTGTGGTCTCAGGACAAGCTGAGCAGTGAGGACTGTAGATTTCGCCACTAAGCCTCTTACATGGAGTCCTCTCAGAAGCTGTGATTGGCCACTACATGGAAGAAGGCTCCGTGATGAACTGGATTTAAGAGAGGCACGAGTGGCTCTAGTGAGCAGCACTGGACACGCCTTGTGCAGTGCTGCTGAAGCCGCTCAGTCCCACCTCTTATTTACGTCCTGGCTGTGGTGAGCAGTTCATGTAAACTCTGACAGGCTTCGTGCGGCTGCCCTCAGAGCGTGCTTGCCTGGCTGCTTCTGCTGTGATCTCTTCCTCCTGACTGGGGACTTTTCTGAGGCTCGCCAGCCGTAGAACCTTGGCAGGAACCCACTTAGTGGTCATGCATACGCAACTAGGAATCTGGGGGGAATAAATGCCCATGAGGCCACATCCATGAATGGGGAATATTAGGCAATTTGTAAATGCTTCCCTTTTGTCCCATGGGCAGATAGGTCTGGGACGAATTTCAAAAGACTCCTCAAACGATACCAGTCACGTAAAAAGCCCTGGTAGCCAACTGGTCCCTTCTTCCTGGTGACGCTCCCCGTGTCTTTCACTTCTGCCCCCTGGGATCACCTTCCCAAACATGCTCCCTGCGCACAAACGTCTTCTCAGGCTCTGACTTGGGGAAACCTAGGTAAAGACAGGAACTTTGTTAAAAGGACACGGAAGCTAGCTTGAAGGAACATTCTAAAGATGGGAAAACTTGAAAAACTAGTAGAATACCAATAGTATGAAAACATACTGAATGTATTAAAAACCATTCGTTCACAATGATATTCAGAAGAGAAAGATGAGTAAAAGTGTTGAGTGGACCACGGGACATTGGTCCCCAGTCCCGGGGAGGACTCCAGCTACGTGGAGGGGAGCAAAGCCCATCGCACCACCAGCCACCAGGAGTGGAAGCCCAGACGTGCTGCCCACTGCGTCCTGGTCAGAACTGCTCTTCCAGTGAGTGTGTCTGGTGACTGCCTCCGGCAACTTACGGGTCCCAAGTCCAAGAGGCCAGCACATCCTAGAGGCAGTTTCTTGTTGCCACACCACCTGTTGGCATGAGTGGAGGTTGTGTCCATCCTGGTAATAGGCTCCAAAGGTCACAAAGGCAGTGACTGGGCCGTGGCTTGTTGAACAACTCTGAGATTTTCTGCTGCAAAGGACCGCATTGAAAACTGGTGCCTTTGTGGGGTCCCCTTAACAGAGAGCCAGAAGAACACCCGAGTGCTGTCTCTAGTGCCCAGAGAGCCCTACCATAGAGGTTGGATCTGCTTTTTATTGGTGGGGGCCTGCTGGGGCAACAATTTTTATTTTACTATATCTGGGGTGCATCTTTGGCTTCTTGCCCACAGGGCCCTTAGGACTTGCACCTGCCATGCCGGGCCCTGCACTTTATCTGGGTTTATAGCCCAACGGCTGCCAGTCCTCATATCAGTGACTAACTGCGTAGCCACCTCCTCCTGTTCTTTGGGGGACCCTGCTCTCAGGATGAACGAAACCCAGGCATGACCTGGGCTTGTGTAAGTCATGCCCCGCCCACTGATGGCACCCTGGGGGAGCTGAGGTTTCCCCGTGGGGGCACATTGAAAAGTGTGCTGCAGGCCATTCCATGTGACTGGTCCTGACCTTCATGCTGTAGGGCAATTGAGAAATAAGCGTGAGCCAAGTCAGTAAGAGCGTGCAGCCCGAGATATCACCATCCTAGTGGCAGTGATGCCTGGAGCTGCTGGGGCCAAGAGCGGGAACCTCATGACTCGGACCGCGATAGTCCACTGTCAGCCTCTACGCACTTGAGGCCTTTTCGACTGGCCAACCAGGCTGTTAAATTGTGACAGAGTAGTTTGTAACATTCCTGTCTCCAGCGAGTCCTGGGTTAGCAAAGCGATGTCCTTTTCCCCACCTGGTATTCGGAATTGTTTCTGTTGGATAATGTGCCAGGGTCTGGACAGTGCTGGGGGACAGGAATGCACCTGGTCTACTACAATGGCTTCAATCTGTCTTTTTTGGGGTACATTCCCCTTGAGACGGTGATGGTGTTCGGGGCAGCAAGTGGCCAAAATGCCGGTGCCTACTCGGCCCTCTGCAGCAGGAACCATGGGTACTGCTGCTGGAAGCACCTGTCTGCTGTGGGTCACTGTGTTCACCCCAACCCCCCAGAGTCCTCAGTTCAGTTTTACCCCTTTAGGGACCCGGAAATATTGTCATGTGGACACCAGTATCCAAGAGCCACGTGAAGGTCTGAATTTCCCTCTTGTCCCCTTTTATCCTCCAGGGGTGCAGGGCAACTGCTCTGCACTGGGGACTGGAGACCTTGGCCCTGTCCCCAGCTGTGCCATTCAGCCTGAGACATTTGGGCCTACAGTGTTCTTTTATCAAACGATGCATCGGCCAGGCTGCAGAGGCCCCTGGCACCTGTCCGTGTCTGCCCTCACCTTCCCTATTTCACTCTCAGAGAAGGGCCTCACTTCAACAGTTTTGTTTCCAGCAATGCCATCAGTGATTTTGCACTGAGTGAGAACAGGTCATATTTGAGACCTAAGACTGACCCAGACTGGGTGGAGCTCCCTGCGCAGGACCCTTGGACAACCCTTGTGATGCCTGGGACAGCATGGGAGTCGGCAGGTGGCGTGGGAGTGCTCGGCGGTCAAGAGCGGGGCATTGTTTTCCTACTCGTCTTAGGACTTGACCTCTTGTGTCTCCATCCTCATCTGCGGCAGCTCATCCTTGTTAACAGGGAGATTATCTACATCCTGTTATCCCCATGTGGCCAGAGGGAGCCAGCACCTCGGGGAGCTGGCACTGCCCTGGGGCAGTGAGGCCGACGAGCCCTGCTGTCTCCACCGTGCCCTGGTCGGCAACCCTGCCCCGTACACCAGACTGCCAAGCGAAACACAGCGCAACTGTTCCCAGTCCCAGGGAGAACTCTGGCCACAGGGAGGAGAGCAAAGCCCATCACAACATCAGCCACCAGGACTGGAGGTCCAGACACGCTGCCCACTGCGTCTTGGTATGAGAATCTCCAAGGAAAACAGCACAGAAGAGCTCTGGGTGGGACATCGCTGGGCTCACAAGAGAAGAGGCAGAGCAAGGTCAGATCTGATAGTGCGCCCCGGTCCCCCATGGCCCAGCAGCTGTCACGGGGCAGTTGGTCTACAAGCACCCTCTTGTGCTGGAGGAGAAGGACCTGACTCCTCCCCTGTGGAGTCTGAGATACCGAAAGCTGGGGGCGTGCCTGAGGGCCACCGATGCGCACGTGCAAGCAGGGCAAGGAGCACACACTGAGAGTGAATCCAGGAAGGGCGCGCCCGCACAGGCCCTTGGCCGCACCACTGGGCGGGCTCCCCGTCTCTCGGTAACCTTGGTAACTGTGTTCCAGGCCCACGGCCCCTTCTTACGTGGCCAAGTAGGGCTGAAAGACTGTACCCGAGACCGCCCTTCCCAACCAAACCAAAACCAGTTGGATGGTTTGGGGGTTTGCCGAGGAACCAACTCTAAAAATTAATAGCCTAAGGGAGAGAATTAAGCATTTATCCTGCCTTTCTGGTGTGAACTGTGCATCGGGGGAACTAGACAGGCTTAGAGGTTGGAGGAAGGTATTTGTAGAAAACTTGTAGCTAAGTGCATAATGAGTGGTAGAATTGGAAAGCCACCATTTGACAATTTCCAATAAAATAATTGATTCAGGTAACGATGATTAATAAGTAAATCTAACAAAATAGGTCTAAGACTTCTACACTGAAACCTATAAAGCAATACTGAGAGAATTTAAAGAAGACCCGTGTGAAAGGGGACATACCACGTTGGCATGTTGAAAGACTCAGTCTACTGATGGTTTAAGCCTCTCCAAACTGGCCTGTTGATCCAGTGCAGTCTCAATCACTGCAACATTTTTTCGTGTGTGTGTGAAAAACAATAAACTGATGTAAAAACAAAGACGGAAATGCAAAAAGGGTAATAACAGCTGAGACAAACCTGAAAAACAAAGCTGAGGGACTTGCATCATCAGATACCAAGGTTTATTATGACCTATAAGCACGAAAGTATGGAAACTGGTACAAGAATAGACCAATTAACAGAAAGAACAGAAAACAGAGTCCAGACACTGACCCACACGTATACGGTCGCTTGATTTGTGCCAAGTCTGCAGGGCAGTGAAGCGGGAGGTGGGTAGGAGGGTAGTCTCTGAATAGACAGACCTGTGTCATTTGTACGCCCATATGTATATAGACGTGTTTTTATATTGACCTCTGCTCACTGTGCACAAACTCAGTTCCAGTGGATCCTGGGTCTGATCGTGAAAGGCAAAACAGCGAAGCTTTTAGAAAACAATATCGAAGAATATAACCCAGGGAATAAAAATATTTCCTTCAAAGGTCATAAAAAAGCACTAGTCATAAAGGAAAAAGATCGATAAATAAGACTTTACTATAATTAAGAACTTCTGTTTGTACCAG
This sequence comes from Camelus bactrianus, assembly GCF_048773025.1. Classification (NCBI taxonomy): domain Eukaryota; kingdom Metazoa; phylum Chordata; class Mammalia; order Artiodactyla; family Camelidae; genus Camelus; species Camelus bactrianus. The sequence goes on along the minus strand of NC_133571.1, from coordinate 21,625,474 downwards.
GGCAACACGAAGAAACTGAAAAGGCAAGCCACAGACTGGGAGAAGGTGTTTGTGATATAGATCTGATACAGGTTTATATACAGAATATACGAATGACTCCTACAAACCAGAAGGAAGTAGGCAGACCATACGTTTAAAATATAAGCACATGAGGTATTCTTTAAATAGCCACTTAAAGAAGAGGAATATAGCCAGTGAAAGAGGTACAAATTCTCGATTTTTTCCCCAGCTCTTGTGAGATGTGATTGACATACAACATGGCGTTAAGTTTGCGGTGTGAAATGGGATGATTTGATACATGTACATAGTGTGAAACGTTCACCACAGTAAGGTTAGTTAACACATTCTTCACCTAATTACCGTTTTTTGTTTCTGTTTTTGGTTGTTATAGTGAGAATATTTAAGATCTACTCTCTTAGGTATACAATGCAGTGTTGTTAACTGTCGTCACCATTCTGACATTGGAGTCCCAGAACTTACTCACCTTTTAACTGAAAGTTTGTGCCCACTGCCAAAGTCTCCTCGCTTCCCCCTGCCCCACCCGCCCGTCCCTGGCAACCGCCAGTTTCCTCTGCTGCGTGAGTTTGGATTCTGCATGTAAGTGAGAACGTACAGTATTTCTCTTTTGACTTATTTCACTTAGCAGAATGCTGTCAAAGTTCATCCTTGTCTGTCTCACAGGGCAGGATTTCCTCCTTTTTTTTATGGCTGAATTACTTTCTGTCTGCATTTATTCATCAGGAATTTGCTTCCATGTCTTGGCTATTGTGAATAAAGCTGCAGTGAACGTGCCGGTGCACATACCTCAACAAGATGGTGATTTCATTTCTTTTGGATCTATACACAGAAGTGGGGTTGCTGGATCACATCGTAGTTCCACTTTTAATTTTTTGAGGAACCTTTATAATGATTCCTGTAGAGCTATACCAATTTGCATTCCCACCAGCAGCGCACAAAGTTTCCTCTCCCGCCCCCACCACGTCCTCGCCAACATTTATCTGTTGTCTTTTTGATAGTAGCGGTCCTCACAGATGTGATGTGATAGCTCGCTGTGGTTTTGACTTGCGTTTCTCCGATGATGAGTCATGTCGAGCATCTCTTCATGTGCACGTTGGCCCTTTGTATGTCCTCTTTGGAAAAATATCTATTCAAGGTCTTCGCCCACTTTAAAATCACATTGTTCTTCATTTTTGCTGTTGAGTTGTATGTGTTCCTTGAATGTTTTGGATATGAACCCCTTACCAGATACATGATGCAAATATTTTCTTCCGTTCTGGGGGTTGCCTTTTCATTTTGTTGATGATTTCTTTTGCTGTGCAGAAAGTTTTAAGTTTGATGTCGTCCCATTTATTAATTGTTACTTTTGGTGTCATGTCCAGAAAATTGTTGCCATGACCAATGTCTAGGAACTTTTCCTCTATGTTTTCTTCTAGGCATTTTATAGTTTCAGTTCTTATTTTTAATTCTATTTAGTTCCTCTGTCATTTTTGCATTTCGAGTTGATTTTTGTGAGTGATATAAAGTAGTGGTCACATTTCATTCTTTTGCATGTGAATATCTGATTTTCCCAACACCATTTATTGAAGAGACTATCCTTTCCCCATTGAGTATTTTTGATTCCTTTGTCAAATATTAGCTGACCGTATATTTCTGGGCTCTTGATTCTGTTCCACCATGTATGTGTTTACTTTTATGCATTTTATTTTTATCACTTAACTATAGTTGCTGGTGTAATCACTATAGCTTTGTAGTATAATTTGAAATCAGGAAGTGTGATGCCGACAGCTTTGTTATGCTTCCTCAAGATTGCTTTGACTATTCAGAGTCTTTTGTGATTCCATATACGTTTTAGAATTGTTTTCTCTATTTCTATGAAAAATGCCACTGGAATTTTGATAGAAATTGCACTGAATCTATGCATGGCTTTGGGTAGTATGGACATTTAAACAACATTTAATCTTCCAACCTATGAACATTAGATAGCTTTCCATTTATTTGTGTCTTCTTCAGTTTCTTCAATCAAAGTCTTGTAGTTTTCTGTATGCATCTTTTATCTCCTCAGTTAAATTCACAGGCAGACCTCATTTTATTGCAATTTTAAAAACTGCACTTCCCAGATACCGTGTCTTTTACATATTGAAGGCTTGTGGCAGCCCTGCATTGAGCAAGTCTATTGGTCTTGTCTTCCCCAAAATTAAGGTATATACCTTTTTTTTAAAAAAGACATAATGCTCTATGCACTGGGAAACCAAATAATTCTTGCTACTCACTTTGTTGGGATATTCGATTTATTGCGGTGGTCTGGAACTGATCCTGCAGTAGTTCCGAGACATGCCTGTGTTCCTAAGTATTTTGTTGTTTTTGATATCATTTTGAGTAAGACTGTGTTCTTTACTACTTTTTCAGATACTTTGTTGTTAGTACATAGAGATGCAGCTGTCATCCGCATGTTGGTTTTGTATCCTGCAATTTTACTCAATTTGTTCATAAGGAGTCTTTAGAATTTTCTGTAAGAACGTGTCATCTGCAAACAAAGACAGTTTTACTTCTTCTTTTCTGATTTGATACCTTTTATTTCTTTTTCTTGCCTGATTGCTCTGGCTAATGCTTCCGGTACTGTGTTGAATAAGAGTGGTGAGAGTGGGCACCCTTGTCTGGTTCCTGATCTTAGAGGAAAAACTTCATTTTGTCTGCATCATCCTATCCCCAAGCCAGCATTGCTCAGTGCCAGGAGGGGAATTCTCACCCCCAAAATAAACTCTAAAACTGGACTACATTGTCAAAAACATCCATTTTAAGGTTCTGGAAATTGACCAAAGGCATTAATACCACCTGGGTATTAATGAAACACTGAACTCTGAGTAAAAACAGTAGGTTCTCTGGCAGTCTTACCTGGGGCTGCTCCCATTTCCCCACCCTCCACCCCAGTTTGAAGGTCATACCAGGGTATTCAAGCTGTGAAAACCCACCACTTCACTGCTAGACGGATCTCAGCTGATTTAGAATGAGCAGGGAAACCCCACGCCAGCAGTATTGTGGGTCACAGTTGTGATCTCACTGGCAAACAAACATGTGAAACCACCGCCTCAGCTAGCCTGAGGCTGCAGTCCTGCCGGGGACAAGCAATCAGTTGGGGGACTGGCCAAAAATTTAACAGGAAGATTTAGAATATGAGCTAGCCATAGGGTCTGGGTAAGTTTCCACCCATCTGCCCAGGATAGACTGGAGCAGAACTAAGCTATCTACATCAACAGAATCATCCATGAAAGAAAAACTTGATAAATTGTGTCAGTTTAAGAGCAGACTGTCCGGATTGGTGAGAATGCGTCATAAAGATTTAGTGGGTCTGGGCATCAAATATGAATTTTTTTCTCCAATAAAGCTACAGACAGTCCCTGACTTACAATGGTTTGTTACCATTTCTTGGGTTTAGGAGGATGCTAAAGCGATAATGCATTTAGTAGAAACCATTCTTTGCATTTTGATCTTTTGCAGAGCTAGCATGCATGGTAGGGTACTACCTCCCTGGTGAGGCTGGGCAGGGCAGTGAGCCGCCACGGGGGTGAACTACTGACATTCAATCGTTCGGTTTTTCACTTTCAGTACAGTATTCAATTACATGAGACACTCAACACTTTATTATCAAATGGGCTTTGTGTGAGATGATTTCACCCAAATGCAGGCTAATGTAAGTACTCTGAGCATGTTCAAGGGGGCCAGGCTAAGCTGTGTTGTTCAGTAGCTTAGATGTATTAAATGCATTATCAGCTTACCATATTTTCAATTTGTGATGGGTTTATTGGGATGTAAGACATTGTAAGACAAGGAAGATCTGTATTTTAAAATTCTGATGGGCTCTCTGGAATTTTAGAGGATTCCTTTTTACATTTGGAAGCTTTGCAGTGTCTTTCTTTTCATATATTGGACTGCTTGAGATCATCCTACAGTGCACGGCTACTCTTTCCATGTTTTTCAGTGTTTTTTTCCCTTCTCTGTATTTCATTGTGGAAGGTTTACACTGCTGTGCGTTCAAGTTCACTGATCTTTTCTTTTTCATTGTCTAAATTGCTGTTAATCTCATCCACATATTTTCATTTCAGACACTGTAGTTTCATTCTTAGAAGTTTAATTTAGGTATTTTTAAAATATCTTCCACGTCTCTACCAACATGTTCTGTCTTTCCTCTCTTCTGGAACATATAGGATATAGTTATAATAACTGTTTTAATGTCCTTGCCAACTGATTTTATAATCTGTGTCATTTCTGAGTTGGTTTCATGTTTGCTTTTGCTCTTCATTATGAATGGTATTTTCCTGGCTTTTTTTTTTTTTTTTTGGCATGTGTGATGATTTTTTGACTGGATGCATGACATTGTAGATTTTACCTTGTTGGGTTCTGCACCTGAAAGGGTAGAACAGCAGGAGTCTGGGTGGCGGCCACCCTGGCTGGAGGAGCTGGCACGAGGCTCCCTCTTGTGGAAGGAGAGGAACAAGGAGAGAAGTGGCCCTGGCCCCTGGGGCAGCACCTCCAGTCCCTGCTCTGGACCGAGGCTCCCACTCTCACGTTATGGCTTCACTGAGGGTCAGCAGCTCAGGCCAGAAGCAGTGATGTGACTGGAAGAGTCGGTGGGAAAGGAAGTGGTCCCAGTCTCAGGACCCTGGAGAGCTCAAGTGTGCTGAGGGGAGAGATTTAGTATCAGTAAAGTGCGCCAGAGAGAGAAAAGCAGCTTTAGCAAAGTGGGGAGGAACTGACCAGAGGAGGGGAGCTGCTTGCAGAGAAGTAGGTCATGTCTGCAGTTGCAGGGATCAATCTCGAGCCACCCAGGGACTGGCAAGGTTGGGAGGGACCTGGAATTCCACTCTCTGCTAGGGGGAGCTCAAGAAATGCTTTTTTTTTTTTTTTTAATGCTATTATTCTTGTCAACCATATTCTTTGATATTAACCCTCTAAGGTTAATGAACTTAGAAAATTTCAGTTTTGATGAAATCAAATCCTGAAAAGTTAAGGCTTGAGAGACATAGCTGAAACCTTCATGATGCCAGAAAAATTACTACTTACGCCTGGAAGTTCGTTGGACACACAGGAGGTCCTTTATTGTTATTTTTTAAAAATTAATTAACTGTGTTTATTTCATGGCAAAGAAATCACCTATAATGTTATTTATTTTTTTTTTGGAGGGGGGAAGTGATTAGGTTTATTTATTTATTCAATAGAGGTACTGAGGATTGAACCCAGGACCTTGTGCATGTGCTCTACCACTAAGCTATACCCTACCCCCTTATTATTTTAGTATGTACTTATTTTTTTTGCTGAGATCAGAGAAATTTACCACATTTTGCCCAAAGGTCACTTGTAAGATCAATGTTTGCTCTGATCTTTGTCTATGTGGATGACTATCCATGGAAACAAATTCTGTTTCATTATTTGTGATGCATTTTCTCTGTTGCATTTACTTGTCTGTCTCCCCACAAGAAGGTCAGCCCTTCAGGGGGTCGTGCCTTGTAGTCACCACGTGTGGAGTGATTACTAAGTTGGTAAACATTGACATGCCTTCCGCTGCTTAACTTACACCCTCCTGAGAAATAGGAGTTTCTTCCTTTTATCTCCACTTTCAGGTTAAGGAAATTGAGGCAAGTGATGTAAAATAAGTTGCCCAAAGCCATATGGTGATGAAAGCTTGAACCCTGAAACTGCCTTTCTCATTCTTAACGTCCTGCAGCTAAGGCAAAGCGTGAGGCGTGGTGCATGCTGGATACTCAACACAGAGCAATAGACCGTGTGTAAGAAAGGCAGCTGCCTCGCCGCGAACACCAGGTGGCGCTGCGGGCCTGGCCACGCTGCCCTGCGGGGTGGAGCGCCCAGCCCGCCCCGCCTGGTTCCCAGGGTGGGTCCTTTGGTTCCTGGGGCAGAACTTCCAGGACGGCTGACTAAAACTGAACCTAGAAAATGCAGACTCCCTCGGGATTTTGTTTTTCTGCTTTTTAAAGTAGGAAGACTAATTCTGTCGCTTACAAGAGAGGGCGAATGACATCGGTATTTTGCAAGTCTCAGTGAGGGGATCTGATGGCATTGATACAGTAGTTTGCTCGCGCACAGCAGGAGGGCCCAGGACAGAATGGAATGGGCAGGGAATCTTCTTTCCTTAGGATGACGGAATCTCACTGGCCTCTTTACCTCCGTCCAAGATTATACAAAGCTCCCAGGGCAGTTTTCAGAGCCCGTGTGCACACATCGTGCCTCCCCCAGCCCCGTTGGTCTCCTTTTCCAGGGACTCAGGCTCTCACTGTCACAAAGTTCTGCACGTGAGAATGAGGAATAACTATGTGACGTCGCACAGGTCCTCTGGAGGCAGTGGCTGGCCCTGCCCTTCAGCCTTGTTTATCTGAATGATTCTCGCATCTCTTCTCAGAGCTCCTTCCCCTCATTTTAAATAAATCTGGTGACTCTCAGGGCAATCCCCCTGAGGTCTGCATGTCTCCCAGTATCATAGTTGTCCTTTAAGAGCACACTCCATCCACCGCCCACGACCGGTTTGGGTCCTCTGCTGTCATGGAATCCATTTCAAGTTTATATCAAACTTGAATTTGTTTTCTTTGACATATGTTTCTAAGAACTGTAGTCCCACTCCAAGAACTGCATGTGTATACTTACCAAAAGACACGTTCTAGAATGTTTGCAAACACTTTACCACGAATGTCTCCAAACTGGAAGCTGCCCAAATGCCCAGCGGGAGGATGGATGAACGGACTGGGATCTGTTTATTCTGTGTAATACTGCACAGCAGTAAGACTGAGTTAACTACCTTACACAGAAGGATGAACTGCAGAGACCCATGTTGAGCGAAAAAAGCCAGGCTCTATAGTGTGCACATTCTGTGATTTTACTTCATAAAGCTCAAAACACAGGAAAACTGCTCTACTCTTCTCTACTTCTGTTAGAAGTCAGGACAGGGTTTGCCCTGGGGGTGGAGGTGGAGTTGTGACTGGAAGTGTGGTTGGGAGCTTCCGGGGATTTTGTAATATTCTGTTTCTTGACTTAGGTGCTGTTTTTATTTTTTTAATCGGAGTATAGTTGATTTACAAGATTGTGTTTGAGGTTTTACAGCAAAGTGATTCAGTTATATATATTATTTTTTCAGATTCTTTTCCATTATAGGTTATTATATGATACTGAATATAATTCCCAGTGCTATACAGTAAACCCTTGTTGTTTATCAGTTTTATTGCTGTGTGTCTGTTGATCCCAAACTCCTAATTTATCCCTTCCTCCCCTTTGCCTTTGGTAACCGTAAGTTTGTTTTCTATGTCTGTCAGTCTGTTTCTCTTTTGTAAATAAATTAATTTGTATTATTTATTTATTTTTAGTGGAGGTACTGGGGATTGAATCCAGGACCTTGTGCATACTAAGCACATACTCTACCACTGAGCCATACCCTCCCCCTGTATAATTTTTTAGATTATACATATAAGTTATATCATATAATAGTCATCTTTTACTTACTTCACTCAATATAATAATCTCTAGGTCCATCCATGTTGCTGCAAATGGTGATATTTCATTCTTTTTAATGGCTGAGTAATATTCCATAATATATATAGACCACATCTTCTTTATCCATTCATCTGTTGATGGGTGTCTAGGTTGCTTCCATGTCTTGGTTATTGTACATAGTGCTGTTATGAACATTGGGGTGCATGTATCTTTTCAAATTAGAGTCTTCATCTTTTCTGGGTATATGCCCAGGAATGGGATTGCTGGATCATATATTTGCTCTACTTTTAGTTTTTTAAGGCACGCCCATACTGCTTTCCATGGAGGCTTGGGTACTAGGTTTTACAGATGTGTTCACTGGTGAAAATGCATTGAGCTATGAACTTCGTGACTTATGTATGTTTCTGTATGTATGTTTAACAAAACTTGCAAAAAATAAATAAGAAACATATTGCCAGATATAATTGGATTTCATTCTGGGCAATTTTGAAAGCCTTGGAAACAGTCTGAAGAGTGCTGGTGCTTAGAACAGGCCCTGACCGACTGTGGTCCAGGCCCCGGATTCTGGTCATCCGTGAGAACAGTGCAGCATTTTAAAGGAAGCGGTCGCTCTGTCTTCACAGCCCTTGTGTATTTAAGGGACGGGAGTGGTAGGGACCTGGTTTCAGTTTTATCCTTAGTTCCCATCCATCCCCTGGTCGTCCTTAGGAGGTGTGCAGGCTTTCGAATTCATTGCACACACGGGGCTGGCGGTGTTCCCCTCCCCTGCTCGCTGCCCCGCCGTCTCTTCTCATTGTTCTGGGTCTCGGCCACACAGGCCTTCCAAAATAACTGCACAGTTGTCATCATTGTTTGGGAGGCTGTTTTGGAACATTGGCTTAGCTGGTGATGCGAGGGGATCCAGGAAGGGCCCAGCTGTCGGGAGGCCCGGGGACTCGGGGAGCTGGGGGCGGAGAGGCGGTCACAGCGCCGGGGCACAGGAGCTTCGGGGTGGGGGGAGTGCCCAGAGGTAGCACGGTTTTGGCAAGTGTTCAGTCTTGGGGAGGGGAATTGGGAAAGAGGGAGGAAAAAGGATGAGAGGTGGGTGTAGCTTGGAGGGAAGCTATTACTGAAGCTGGAGGAAGATGCCAAGAGGACAGTGGTTCGCAGAGGAAGGGAGGGAAGAGCCGGTGGGTGCCGAGGGCCCCATTGGTGCTTTGGCATGTTGTTTAGAGAGTAATTTCTGTGGCCTGGAGAACTCGTCCACGGGCTGATAGAAAAGTAAGTGGAGGAGAGGGACGTGAGGACTAACGGGCAGCTTGGTGTCGAGTCGGGACACCCTGACGTCCTCAGCTCTGTGGCTGGGGGTCAGACAGCTCCCCAGCCTCCAGCTATGCGGAGACGGGGAGAGGGTGGACACATCTCAGTAGGTGTTAGGATGGAGCAGGGGGGCAGGTGAGTGTGAAAGGGGCAAAGGTGAAATTCTCCTTTCTGTTTAAGTGGTCTCTTGATTTCACAGGCTGGTAGAAACAGCCTATCATGAGTTAAAAACTCTGTTTCGCTGGTTCTTGCACGCCGTGATCTCACCAAGTCTCTGGGCCCCCTCCAATCCTGCTTCAAGCATCTGGGGTCCCGTGACATGTGATTTATAATAAGAAACATGTATTTGGTATTTCTCGCCTGTCTGGCACAGAGCTCCGAAAACTTGGAATTTCCCATGACCAGAGTGAGGGTGTCTTCTGTTATGTTAATGACGTGACTTTTGGACAGCTCCTAGGTCACCTGGGGGGGTGGGGGCTGGTTGCCAGGGGACCCACCCACGTGCTTAGAAGGTTGGCCCTTTCAGTCCCACCCCCACCCCGGGGAGGGCAGAGAGGCTAGAGGTGGATATCAGTCACCAGTGGTGCGTGAGGTAACCCACGTGCCTCTGTCATGAAGCCTCCACCCAAACCTAGAAAGGATGGGGTCGGAGGTCCCGGGGAGCGTGGGAAGCGCGCCCCCGTCCCACATGCCTTGCCTTTGCCTCTCCTCCACCCGGCTGTCCCGGAGTTACATGCATTTACAGTAAACCAGTGATTAGTAAGTAAAATGTTTCTCTGAGTTCTGTGAGCCATTCTGTGGTATAAACACTTTCACCACAGAGCATTCCAAGCAAGTAAGGTGATCGTGGGTTGGCTTGTAGACTTCCTCAAAAGTTAATAGTGAGTACTCTTGGGGGTTCCAGCTGGCTGCAGCGCATCCCTGCCTGTGTACACCTGTGTGTCCATCACCCAAATCAAGACTTAGAACATTTCCGTCATTCCAGCAGCTAGTTACCTGGTGCCCCCTTGCAGTCAGTCCTCACCCCCTGTCCTGAGTAAACTTCTATTCTGATTTCTATCACCACTGATTAGATTTTCATATTCTAGAACTTCATAAAAATACTGTGTGTGTGTGTGTGTGTATGTATATATATATATATATATATATATATATATATATATATATATATATATATATATGTATTTTTTTTTTGGTCTGGATTTTTTGGGATGGCTGAGATTTGAGATTAACGCCCATATTGCTGTGTTTATCTGGTGGTTTGTCTTTTCTATTGTGTGACTGTATTTGTAGGTATGTTGTATGGATTGACTACAGTCCTTCCCTCTGTTGATGGACATTTGGGTTGTTTCCAGTGTTGGGGTTTTCTGAGTAATTTTGAAAGTACTTGAAAGAGTATGAAAGCAGGAAGTTCTAATATTCTTGGCAAAGACTTTCTGGTGGAAAGAAGGGTTGAGTCTTAAAAAAATTTTTTTTTATTGAAGTTTAGTTGACCTACAGTGAGAAGGGAGGGGCCTTGATGCTTTAGATTTTACTGCTGAAAATAAAGGAGTTTCTCTGAAAGTGTTGAGCACGTGGCTGGTATTCAGTAAATGTTAGTGGAATCTCAATTTGGTGAAATTCTGTTTCTAGGCCCAGTGACCAGAAATAAATTATTTCTTTGAGCAGGGTCAGAATTAACCTTTCTAGAGAAAGGACAATCTGGACTATTAAAACAAAAACCCTCAGAGATTCTGTCGTCTCATTTGATACAGCCACTTCGGGAATATTTCACAATTTTAACAGTTGGGGGAAATTTTCTATGTTAAAATTTTATATTATACATCTAAAATCTAGTTATTATACATATTAAGTGGTTTACTTTATACACATTTCCTTTTTAATTTACATACATTATCTCATTTAAATTGTACTGTAATGTTGCAAGGTCAACCCCTCCCCGCCTTTAAAGATAAGGAAGACTGACGCTCAGAGATGTTAAGTGACTTTCCCAAGTTCACGAAGCCAGTGGGAATTTGACCTCAGTTGTCTGACTCCAAAATTCTTGCCTTTTTTCACTGCAAGGTGTTGGCTCTGCGCGCGTCTCCGGACAGACGGGCAGCATTTATTATTGAAATAATTGCTGCCCAGTTTCCTTGGTTCCCTTTGAACGGTAAGCAAACCATACTGTATTTTCACTTTTTAAAAAAGATTTCACCAGTACACTTCCAACAGGCTCAATACTGCCTAATTTAGGTCAGCAAATTGAAAATACCTGCAGTAAAGTTTGGAGTTGGCAAGTCGACATGCTACAGAGTGATCAGCAGGTGGCGCAGTTTCCACGCTATTGAGATGACGCGCACACCCATCCGGCCACCAGGGGGTGCTGTGCTGCCCCTGGAGACGTGTTAATGCAGAGAGAGCTCAGTGCGCGCTTAGTCCCTGCAGCCTGCACCAGAGCCGTGAAGCAATCTCAGTGCTTTCTTTCCCTCCAGCGTGGGCCCCTGCAGCCCCATTTCCCCGTGTCTCCATCCAGCCAGAGCTCTTACGTTAAGAGGCTTCTTTCGGGCCAAGTTTAATGCAGGAGTCAGGCTTACGTTCAGTTCTGCTTGAAAAGTACGAAACTGTGCAGACCTCCCCGCGCTGGCCTCTGGGTCCATCTCCTCTCTTCCTTCCTGCTACCTTTCAGGATGCACTTCTGATCCTACACATCCCAGGTCCAAGACAGTTTCACAGCGGTGTTGTTTCTTGGCTTCCTAGGCTGGTAGCCCTCTGAACAGTGAGAGGCATGAACAGGTATCCTGAGCAAGCCCGACACAGTGATGGGAGAGCGTCCCAGTGCCATCCTGGCTTCGTCCGTCAGCAGAAGCCCGTGGCTGAGACACAAAACTAGGTTCTGTTAACACGCCATCACTTAAGGCAAACGTGAATTTCTTTGGCAGAATCTCTAGGGCAGAAGGAGAGCACGTCCTTGACCCTGTTCTCGCCATGTTTCCAGTCCCTGGGGGTTTCATCAGAGCGAGGTGGGAACGTGAGACCTGGGAGGCTGCGTGACCTCGGCTGGAGGCGAAGGCTGCACACCTTCCTTCTCCTTTCCAAAGCCGTCCTCCCAGCCGGCCCTGGGCCCAGAGCAGATGGCTGCAGGCTTCCGGGGCCTTCCCTTCTCAGCTGTGACGCCAGCACGTCCTTGAGTCCAGAAGTCTTTCATTGAGCTGCACAAGGTTGGACTTCTAGGAAGTGCATCTCTCTCAGGCAGGGGCAGGAGGGAAGAGGGAAAAACCCGAAGCTGGAGACGGAAGAATGTGAATCTGGTAGGAACTGGGCCCATCTGACTGTCACTGAGGGACTGGGTGAAATTGTGGATGGCGAGGAACCTAAGGCCGTAGTGTCTGACTCAAACCTTTGCCCCGTCTCCAGGGGTGATGTCAGAAGGCAGGGAGGGAAAGGATGCAGTCTTCACTGAGCTCAGTTCTTAGACACTTGGCTAAAAGCTTCTGTGCCCTATGTGAGCCCTAGGCCAGCCTAGGGTGTAGGTAACGGGACAGAGCCCAGGTCAAGCAGATCTGAGTTTGAATTCCACCACTTATGGAGGTTTTAACTGCAGACTGGGGCTGGCTTCCTCTTGCGCGGAGTGTGGACAGCAATTCTGCCTCGTGAATTTGCTGTGAGTGTTAAACTGGATAAGTAAACATAAAAGCTGTTGGTACGGGGCCTGGCCGGTGCCTGACACACAGTACGTAGTGGTGACCGCTGTATTTCACTCCCTCCGGCAGTACCCTCGCTCAACCTTATAGAACAAATTCAGAAAAAACATGCCCTACTCTCCAAAAGTGCTCACTGAAATCACCAAACTTTTGTTTGGCCAGCTGAGATCGATGGTATGAGAAGTACTGAAAATCCTTGAACTTCAGGCAGAATCAGGGGTGGGAAGCAGCCAGGACCACGAGGGGAGCCTGCTCCCCCGCGGAGGGCGGGGAGCCGGCTGCCGGCTCCTTCCCGCCACACCCTGTTGTCCCCTGGGGCCGGCCCGCCATGGCCAGGCTTCCCTTTGTTGTGGGGGTGGAAGGCTGTTTCCACCCTTGAAGAAGTCCAAGTGACTGAGACGAAAGAAGGGGGACTTGAGTCAGGTCCAAGTTCACGCTCACATGTGCCCGCTGATGCCCACACACCAGTCAGGAGTTCAGCGGGAGACAGCGGTGTGCGCTGAAGGCTTCATGGAGGAAGCTGCACTGGATTTGGCTGGAAGGAGGGCAGAGGATGGAGAACTGGCTTTGGGACTCTACACCCTGCCACGCGTCCGCATCTCTCTGCACGGTTCTTGCTTCCACGTAAGCCGGGCAGCATCCACGCTTACCTGCTGCTCAGCTCAGGGAGGGTCCCGTGAGGCCAGTTTACCCCGTAGCTTCATCATGGGCTTCAGCCACTGCTGTCTTTTTACCCGTGGGAAAAGGCAGAGGTTCAGGGGCTTGGCCCTTCCCCCGAATGCTCGGACTCTGGGGCTCAGCCTCCCTCGGGCCCCCCACACCACGGCTGCAGGGGACTGGCATCCACGTGGGTAATCCCACGCCTCTGAGCTGCCCTGGTTCCCTCCTGAGGTCTGCAGGGCATTACGTGCTATATTGAAAGGAACCCGCCTGCCACTGACCGGAGGAAGGGGATTGTCACCCCGGGGGACACTCAGCTGCTGTTCCCCTTGGAGCCACGGACACACAGGCCGGGGGTTTTCATCTCCTTCTGGCTCTGTCTTCAGCTTTTGGGTAGGCTCAGGCACAGCTGAGGGCATGGTGGTGGGAGTCGTGGTGGGGGCCCCGCGGCAGGTCCCAAACTCCAGGGCGCGTGAGGATTGTGTGAGGAGCTTGCGAAGCTGCACGTGACACGGAGCCATGCCCAGTGTCCTGAGTCAGGAGGCTGGGGCTGCTGCCCGGGAGCCTGCGTCTTTAGCAGGCAGACCAGTAGTTCTGATGAGGGTGGGCCGTGGGCCACACTTGGTGAAAGACAGTTGGAGACTGCAGCTCGTGGGCACTTTGTCAAAGGAGGCAAAGGAAGTCAAACAGCCAGAGGTGGACCCTGTAGCAGAGGAGTGATTTTGAACAGAGTGAAGAGGATGTTGGTTAAGGAAAACTGTCACCTCACGGGCTCAAGAATGCTAAGCACAGGGATTTCCAGCTGTATTTCAAGGAGACCTCCAGTCCTCTGGAATCACTGATGTGGGGACCCTGAAGTTGGGGATGATGGTGATTTGGGATCAACTCTACTTCACCCAGAGCATCTTCACGCTGATCCACTTTTATCTATGCGGGTTCCACGTAAGACTTCATTTGCTGGGCACTGCTGAAAGAAGGTGGAAAATCACTAACCTAGAGAAAAAGTTTCAGTCCTTGGAAACACCTTGATCTCCTTGGGTAACTTTTGGAGCAGGAGGCCATCAGGTCTGGATTGTTCTATCTGCAAAAGCAGAACAACTTTGGACAGGATGCTTCTGTCTTCTCGTTTCCTTTCTCCCTTTAAGCCACTTGTTCTGCAGTTTTTGGGTCTTCCAGATCCATCTGAGAATCAGACAAAAGCTTTTGATCTTTCCTTAGAAAAATGTGCACATACCTGCAAACTTGGGCATCCAATTTCAGTGGGGTTCGTGGGCTCCATGAAGCCCATCTGGAAACTCGGTGATCACTTCCTCCTCTAAACTTTTATTTTATTATATATATATTTGTTCTATAAGTTTCAGTGTTATTTTTTTTTCAGGTCTTCTCAACCAGACCGTAAGTCTTTTGATTGCAGAACCTGTGTATCCCCTGCACCAGTGGCTTCTAAAGTGGGAGAGCAAGGTGATCTGCTGCGGTGTAAGAAGAAAACATTAGAACCTCTGCTTATTTTTAATCTTACCTCTTCTGATTTCTGCTTTTCTGTATGTTCTATAATGCTCCTTTCATTATCAGAATAGGTAATATTATTTAAGTAAACCTACCTATTATATATTATATATTATATAGGTAGGTTTACTTAGGGATGCCTGTTGAAAACTTACTGACAAAGATACGTGATTGCAAAAGTTAGGAACGCCCTGCCTAACTGAACTTCTCTGCTTGGTTGTTGCGGGCACTGAGCATTCTGCTGGGCGTTGGAGGTTCACCCCAAATCCGTGTGGTTCCGTCTCTCCAGGAGGGAGCTTACAGCGTACACTTGCACATGGTCGGTGCTTCGTTGTGAATGGAGGAGCTGAGCTTGTGTCTGGGTTCTTTGACTCCAAGCCAGTAACTATGCGACGAGCTTGTTTTTAAAAAGAAGGGTCTCTCAATGAATATTTGAAAAGAACCTCCTCACGCCCTTGGCCGACGTTCCTGGGACTCCTGGCTTCCAGGGCGAGTTCCTTGCAGGGATGCGTGAGCTGGTGTGAGGTGTCGGGGAGAGCATCTAGGTGGAGAGGCACTCTCGGCAGGACCTGCAGGCGAAGCTCAGGGGTCGTACAGCAGTTCCACTCCTGTTACTTAGATTTTGTTCGACTGGGTCTCAGGGAGATGCTGGAGATCACGGGGTAGAGGTGGGTGTACAGCTAGCCCAAGCCGCTTCATAGTGCTGCCTCAGGGTATCCTGAGCAAGTGAAGTAAAGACTGGGCGGGGGAGGCGAGATGAGAACGCAGCAGGAGAGCCAGGGTCCCAGCAGCTCTGCTGAGGACCCTGCAGTGGGCAGAGGATCAGACCCAAAGAGAGAATGTGTCTCGTAGCAACTGCCAGACTGCACCCATCTCTCAACAGCTGTCAACCATTTATTAGTGGGACTCTGCTGAAGCCAAGGGAAGGCGGAGGGAGAGCAGACAAATGGAGGAAATAAAATTGTGTTAATTACCAGTCCATTTCCATGATGCAGAGGTGACCTGGTCTGTCATCTCCCGCCCCGGGGCTGGGGTTTTGTTGAGTCTGACATTTGCGGGCCAGCGCTCCCAGCCGGGCATCTGTTGGCCCCGTTGCCGTGGAGACAGCAGCTGCAGCAGCGTCTCCTTTGAGAATGTGCCGCCCAAGATTTCGGGAACCATTTTGGAAGCATTTGTCCCGACAGTGCGGGCTAATCTCCCTTTCATTTGTAATTATTGTATCGCCTTGATTCTCTGCTTTGGCATCGTTCCCAAAGCTAGCTCTGCTCCCCGACACTGGGGTCCGTGGGGAGGTGTCAGCGCCCCGGCCCCGTCTGGGTGGAGATGAAAGGGCCGTAGAAGGCAGAGCCGTCCGGGGAGCGCTGCAGTCTTCAAACAGGCCCTGTCTCCTGTGCACAGCCCTGGGAGGGCCTGGGCCGATTGAAGTGGCCCGAATTATGAAGCCCAAAGCCTTTGAGGCAAGCCGCCCCATCCAGGCCAAGAATAATTGAACAAATAGTTTATCTGGCTAACCAACAGCTGTAGAGCCCGGGCGATTTGGAGAGGATTAGGGGAGAGCCGTGAGAGGATACTCCCACAGGGCCCTTCAAATCCTCATCCTGAATTCTACCAGCGAAGAACACATGTTGAAACCCTGGAACTGCTTTTTAAGTCCATTTCTCTCATTTTCCAAGTGACTCTGTTCAGTACTTCCAAGAATTTTAACTGGCTAAGGCAACCAACTTTGGGGTCCCTGCTGTTGGGTTCCTTTAGTTGCCCCCTTCAATCCCCCCAAACTTAGTTTCATCCCAGACAGCTCGGATACATGTGGAAACTCTGATCCCTCTGGGAGGTGCCTAAGGGCGGCTGCCTTCTCCCCACGTCTGCATTGCTGGCAGCTGCTGTAATGTCTAAAGGTAGTGCCAGGGCCAAGTTCAGGTTCGGAGAGAAAAGGAGCCCAGGGGGGCTGAATGGAGAGAGAGGACGCAAGGAATCCTCTTCCCTGTGCAAGAAGAAATTGAAAAAAAAAAGGCTCCAAACGGACCAAAGATTTAAATGTTTAAAAAAATCCATGTAAGTACAAATGAGATCTTGGGAGGACGTGCGTTAAAACCTTTATAACCCTGAGGTGACAAATATGTTTCTAACTCTGATTCAAAATCCAGAAATCATAAAACCATAGAAATCACAGAAGATTGATAAATTTAACAATATGAAAAAGTCTGCATGGCAAAACATCACAGGCGAGTAGGATAAACTAGGAAAAGTATTTGCAGCTCACTTCACAGATACCCATCAGCAAAAGACCAGAAACCCCAAAGGGAATTGGGCAAAGGCTGTGGGCAGATGGTTCACAGGGTGGAAAATAGAAATGGCCCCAAATACGTAACAACGGTGTTCAACCTCACTTGCGTGATAGGAGCAACGCAAATTAGAACTATGCTGAAATACTATTTTTAACCTATCAGATTGGAAAAAGTCCAAAAATTTGACAATGTGCTGTGTTGGTGTACCTGTGAGGAAACCAAACTTTCCTTCCATTAATGCTGGCAGGTAGAATGGGGAGTCATTTGGCAATATCTGTCAAAGTTACACGTGCACGTAATCTTTGACCCAGCAAAATAACTCTCTTGGGGACTGACGTAATAGAATTGCACGTGTCCATGATGACCTGCAAGATTTGTTAACTGACACTGGTTTTTACTAGTAAACAATTGGGGGGGATGGTTAAAAATAAATTCATCAAGAGGTGAGTGTTTAAATAAATCATGGTACCTCCCCCCATGGGAATACTATGTAGCCATAAAAAAGAACGAGGCTGCTATCTAGGAACTGATTTCCCAGGAATATTAAGTGAAAAAAGTCCAGATGCAGTGGGGTGTATAAAATATGCTGCCTTTCCTATAAATAAGAGTGAAAGTAAGAAGACTGCTGAATTTTTGTCACTTTACAGAGACTCTGGGGAAGGTAGAAGAGGCTGGTGAAATGGGTTAGCTGTGGAGTGGGGAGGAGGTAACTGGGGTGGGAGTGAGACCGCATGTGTACCTGTTTGTGTGAGTTGATTTGGGGGTAATGGAACACCGATTCTGAAAAATAAAACCACTTCATGCAAGAGACAAAAACAGAACATAGTGAAAACAGGACCCCAGACACAACAATGAGGTCATCTTCTGCTGCCTGAGTGGGGCTGGAGGGCAGCAGAGATGCCCGCCACCCAGTCTTGTCACAGGTGTGGGCCGTCTGCCTGGGAGTTGGGGGCCAGCGCCCTGGACAGCGTGGCCCTCCACGGCCTCCTGTCCTAAGCGGCCTGGGAGGGGGGCCGGAACAGGGGGACCCCGGCCTCCTCGTGGATGCCAGCCTGGGAAATGTATGTCTCTAAGTCTGACTGTGTGGCTCCTCCAGGGCTCCCTCCCTTTTCTTCACGGGAATCTCACCAGTCCTTAAAAGGAAGGCGCAGCCCAGAGAGCCCCGCACCCTAAGGCGTCTGAGATTTTGGGTCCCCACTGGACGGTCTCATTCTTTTCACTGCGTGAGAATCTCTGGACAAGGAAGAGTGACCTGGATGAGCTGTCCAGCCTCTGCAGGAAGACAGACAATAAACACGGACGTAAAAACAGTAAACGAGGTGATTTCAAGGAGTCCCAGGGCCACGCATAGACGCTGCTTTGGCTGAGGGCTGGTGGAGGGCCCTGAGGCAGTGGTGGTGGCTGCACAGGGCCCAGGCCGCCTTGGACGGGTTTGGATAAGTAAGTGCAAAGGCGAGAAGTGAGAGCAGCTGGAGGTGCCCTGGAAAATGGGGCGGGGGCTGCGCTCGAGCGCGGGGTGGGGGCCCTGATGACGGCGGAGGCTGGCCTGGGTCTTGATTAGTGCCTCGCTGGCTGCAGGAGAGGGCTTGGATTGTATTCTAATTGCAGTGGGAATCCGCTGAAGGATTTTAAGTAGGGGAGTGATACAGCTTGATTTAGTTACAGATGCTGTGGAGATAAGCATGAGAGAGAGAGAGACAGACGGACAGAGAAGATACTTTTGTCCATATATGTTAGAAATGCAAACTGAGAAGTTTTAAAAAGTGTAATTAAAAATAACATCGATACAGCACAGGGAACTATATTCAGTATCTTACAATAACCTTTAATGAAAAAGAATATGAGAACGGATATATGTATGTACATGCGTGACTGGGACACTGTGCTGTGCAGCAGAGATTTTGACACCTTGTAACCGACTGTACTTCAATAAAAAAATAACATCAATAAACCCATCATATGTTAACATAACACAATTTTAATTAAAAAAACCCTATACTTTCCAAAGCAAAGAAATTTTAAGGAGAGTGGCATTGCTTTACATGTTTACCGCTCTTTCTAATGTTTGGTTTAAGAGAAGACAGCTGATTTCTCACGTTTGCTTCTGAATAAAATGTGTTGGGATGTGTTGTTTACGCTGAAATATTTGGAGAAAGTCTGGCTTCACACAAATATGTAGTTGTAAAAAGGAGAAATATTTAAATAATCGGGGATATTTTTCTACTTGAAAAATTGACAAGTAATCGTTTCTTAAAGGTTAGTTGCGATGTGGCCTCTGAAGCCTCATCAGTGAAATTCGTACTCTGTTAGATCAAAATCCACTGGTCAGTCCAGAGCTTGAGTGGGTCTTCACGCCTGTGTGACTTAATGACATCATGCACCGGTCACTTGGAAAACAGTGACTCACGGAGTTTCGCAGATCTTTCAAATGCTGGCGAATTTCACTCGACCAGATAAAAACCGTCGCATTTGTTAGTAACACCACTGACGTCACTGGAAAAGTCTGCAAGGGCTGGGAAGCCGTCTAGTTTACAGCGGTGGACACAAGTTTTCCGAAACTCTATTTTTGCTTGAAAGGTCAAGTTTGATCACTGGCACACATGTTGTCAGCTGCTTCCATTGAAGTGACAGGCTCATTTTATTTATTTTTGCGAGAACGTCTCTAGATATCCGTGTCTGAATAAGCCCAGTTTGTCAGTCACCCTTTCAAGGGACAGTAGTGTCCCACAAAAGAAGCGGCTCATGCAGCTTGAATTCAAATAGCCCACAGTTGCATATTTTCTGGACAGGGTTGTGCTCCGAGTGCAACGCAAGTGCTCAATGTGTAACTTTTTAAAAAGGTGTGTAACCGAAGACTGAGACTTAATAAGATTCTTGTTTTTTAACTGTTTCAATGAGGACTTTTTTTTTTAATTGAAGTATAGTTGATTTATAATATTGTGTTAGTTACAGATATACAGCAAAGAGAATCAGTTGTCTATGTATGTATATATATATATATTTCAGATTATTTTCCATTATAGGTTATTACAAGATATTGAATATAGTTCCCTGCATTATGCAGTAAATCCTTGTTGCTTATCTATTTTATATATAGTAGTTTGTTATCTATTAATCTGTTACTTCTTTATTCCTCCCCCTCCTCCCTTTCCCCTTTGGTAACCAAAAGTGTGTTTTCTATGTCTGCGAGTCTATTTCTGTTTTGTAAATAAGTTCATTTGTATCACTTTTTTTAGATTCCACATACAAGAGATATCATACGATATTTGTCTTTCTCTGTCTGGCTTCATTTAGTGTGATAATTGCTAGGTCCATCCATGTTGCGGCAAAATGGCGATACATCATTCTTTTTTATGGCTGAGTAATATGTATGTATGTGTATGTGTGTGTGTGTATGTGTATATACACGACAACTTCTTTATCCAGTCATCTGTCAGTGGACATTTTGGTTGCTTCCATGTCTTGGCTGTTATAAAGAGTGCTGCTGTGAACACAGGGGTGCATGTATGTTTTCGAATTAGAGCTTTTGTTTTTGCCAGATATATGCTCAGGAGTGGGATTGCTGGATCCTGTGGTAAGTCTATTTTTAGTTTTTTAAGGAACCTCCATATTGTTTACTGTAGTGGCTGCACCAGTTACATTCCCACCAGCAGTGCAGGAGGGCTCCCTTTCCTCACCGCCTCTCCAGCATTTACCATTTGTGGGCTTTCTGATGATGACCATTCTGACTGGTGTAAGGTGATACCTCATTTTGGTTTTGATTTACATTTCTCTAATACTTAGCAATATTGAGCATCTTTTCATGTATCTATTCCCTATCTGTATGTCTTCTTTGGAGAAATGTCTGTTCAGACCTTCTGCCCAGTTTTAAATTGGGTTGTGTGTTTTTTTGATATTGAGTTGTATGAGCTGTTTATATATTTTGGAAATTAATCCCTTGTTAGTAGCATTGTTTGCAAATATTTTATCCTATTCTGTAGGTTGTCTTTTTGTTTTGTTGATGGTTTCTTTTGCTGTGCAAAAGCTTTTAAGTTTGATTAGGTCTCATTTGTTTATTTTTGCTTTTAATGCTTTTGCCTTGGGTGACTGACTTAAGAAAGCATTGCTATGATCTATGTCAGAGAATATTTTGCCTGTGTTCTCTTCTAGGAACTTTATGGTGTCATGTCTTATGTTTAGGTCTTTAAACCATTTTGAGTTTATTTTTGTGTATGTTGTGAGGGAGTGTTCTCATTTCACTGACTTACATGAGGCTGTCCAGCTTTCCTGGCACCACTTGCTGAAGAGACTGTCTTTTCTCCATTGTCTATTCTTGCCTCCTTTGTCGAAGATCAATTCACCATAAATATGTAGGTTTCTTTCTGGGCTCTCTATTCAGTTCCATTGATCTGTCTGTCTGTTTTTGTGCTGGTACCATGCTGTTTTGATGACTGTAGCTCTGTAGTATTGTCTAAAGTCTGGGAGGGGTATGCCTCCAGCTTCCTTCTTTTTATCATCAAGGACATTTTTAAGTGAAACTGGATTTTTCATTTTCCATGAGTGCATGCAAAGATTATGGTGTCTGCTGGTGAAGTTTGGTGTCACCACCTTGATTCATGCTAGGCACCAGCAGTTTTATCCACCAGTGCAACTGTGAACGCGATGAAAAAGAAAAATAATATCTCAGTACTATCTTGAAAGTAGTTTTGACCTCGTAAACCTCCTGAAGTGTTTGGGAGACCCCTCAGTGGCCTGTAGATCACACTTTAAGAAACATGGATATAGGTTACTGAGTGTTCAAAATATATAAGCATTTAAAGTCTTGTCTCACAGCTGCATTGTGATAGAAAAAACAATCTGGTACATCTAGCATGTGCCACCTGTGATAAAGGGACGGTCTTTCCCTGTGGGGACGTCTCTTGCCCACGGATACCACCCACATCTACTCTCCTTGAACAGACACCATTTAGCTACATCATAACATCTGTGTTAAATCCACGGCTCCCCCGTCACCTTCCCCAAACCCTAATATCTCCCCAGAGTAATGATGGTGAGAGAGGTTCATCTCATTTCAGGCTCGGCAGGCGTTGGGTAGAGCTGCATCTGACTTAAGGGAAAAAAAAACCTAAAATGTCACTCATTTTATCATGCATGCACCGCAGAAGGTCTGTGAGTAAATATTTCCCGCTTCATATGATTACTAAATTCGACCAGAGCGCCCCAGGTGTTTTGCTTTATGGGTGATTGAGCTCTGTTAGAACAAGGCTTTGGATTGTCTCGGATAATTCTAGGAGAGAGATCAAGAAACCGCGTTCCTGGATAAGCTCCCACACCAAGGGCCCGCCTCTCACTTGGTGCTTTAGAGCTCTGTGTCCCTGGCCGTAAAACACACTCTCCTATGGACAGTTACACTTTTTCACTCAGTCAGAGAGGGAAGGAATGAAGCCGGTGTCCACCCCCAGGTGCCTGTGTCTGCCGACTCTCTGAATTTATAGTGGGTGGGCCTAAAATGCTGGAGGAGGAGGGGGCTGGGAGGGGCAAGGAGGGACCGCAGACCGGCATTTTCACCATCTTTCTTCTTTGAGATCTTATGGGTCGAGTTTTCATCTGTAAATGTTGGCAGCTGGGCTGGAGGACTCCTACTGGTCCTTCTGGATTTGCACTTAGCAATTCTGGGGATTCTGGAAATTACTGATGGGGATGGTGGCGTGAGGGTGGGCCCAGGTGACTTTACACAAGTTCTCACTGTCACCTCTAGGGGGCGGGCCAACCCGCCCCACAGCCTCGAAAAGTTAAGCAGCCAATTCTTCAGCACTTCTCAAAGTTTCCAGGAACTTCTGAGGTCCTTGGTGGGGTGGGCTGTCCTGACTAGGGGAGGAATATGAGGCTGAGTCAGTGAGGGGGCAGCGAAAAGTAACAACAGGAGTTACGTTACAGGGAAATAGAACAGGGAAGCTGGCGTCGTGTGATTGAATATAAAAGGAGGAGCCCAGAGCTGGAAGCGCATGTTGGGCAGGAGTTTGGGAGGTAGCAGAGAGGTTGGGCATCATGGCTGTTCTGGAATGAGTCTGTGTTTTCATTCAGCCCACATTTACTGATGCAGGAACGTTTGGAGAGCCATGGGGAGCCAACAAGCCAGGCAGGGACTGGCTCTCGGGCACGTGGGAAGCCTGCCATCACAGAGTGTTAATGAGGGTTAAGACGGGCTCAGTTCAGACAGATGATGGTGCAGAGCAGGGGCAGGTAACCGGGTCTGGGGAGCAGAAATCTACAGGCAGCAGGCTTGGATGAATAGAGTTGGTGGGTAAAGAGATGGGCTGAAAGCAGCGGGGAGGGAGGGAGGAAGATGAGTGTGGGAGATGAGAGTGCTGCCATGAAGGATGGAGGGTCCTGGACAACCTGGAAGGGATGGAGGCGTGGTGTCTTGGAAGAATGGAAGAGAGCTGAGTAGGGCTCTTTTGTTGAGTAAGAGATGGAGGAGTGGGAGTGGCTGGGAGGAGTCGGATCATGGTAAGGAGCCTGAACTCAGCCCGAAGGACAATGGAAACTACTGGAAGGTTTCAGGGAAGGAATTCAGGGGGAGATGATTCCAGCTGGAGGGGCGAATGAACGGGAAGGGAGCACAGTTTCAGGGACGCCAGCTCGGGGTGGCTGCAGTCAGCCAGGTCCGGGTGCATGTGGACTGGGGTGGGGGAGAGATGCTGAGGGGTTGAGATGTATCAGGAGGTAGTCACGTGGGTTTTAGCAGAAGAACTTAGGGGGATTTTTTTCAAACTTTTGGCTTCACTGACAAACAAGCACAGTTAATGATGTTCTGTTCCCCTGAAGCAGCGCAGATAAACTGGAGAGATACTTGCTTCCAGTGGGACCTCCTCCCCCGGAATCAGACTGCTGCCTCCGTGTGGACAGGTAACTGGAGAGACCTGCCGGTCTCCCATGGGCCCTGTCTGCTTCACAGCTGAAATATTCTGGCACTTTCAGCCTCATTAAGGAAAGGGATGAAACTCCAGTTGGCCAGTAACCAGAGACCTGGATTAACGTGATGGTGTCTGTTACCAGGGAATGGTTGCGGACGGCTCTCAGCTCCATTTAAGAAGCATTTTCTTCTGTGATCTGTCGATATTTTGCAGTCCAGCTGCTTCCACTAGAGATAGTGGCGGAGCACGCGTGTCCTCGGAGCCTTGACCTGGGAGTATGAGGGCGTGTGCCTCCAGCCCAGAGGCGGGAGCAGCCTCAGAGGTGGACCCGGGGCACTGGGAGGACTGGAGACCAGGAGCTGGGCCGTGTCCAAGGGCCAGTGATTGGGATTCTAACAAATGGTGTGGCACTGAACACGCTGCTCACTGCCTTTCTGCAGTGCAAGGTTAGCTGGCCGGTGCTAGGAACGCCCAGGGCCTCGGTAGTGCAAACGTGAGTTTGCTAGCTATGTGGTCCTAGGACCCCCAGCATGGGGCTGCGTGCACGTGCTGTAAGTCTCAGCTCCTCACAGGCTCTGCCAAGTTCACAAGGTCTTTGAGCCACCACACAGGCTAGGATGGTACAAAGGCTGCCCCGTCTCCCCTCTCCTTCCCCGCAGATACCGCTGCAGTAGGTGGCCGGGGTGGCCGAGAGGAAGCATGTGCCCCTGCACTCAGGTGCTGTGTCATCCTAGCGTCCCACAGAACTGTACGACATCCTCCTGAAATGTTATCGCCGTGACCTTTTCACTGTGCGCGTCAACAAAGTGTTTACTGAGTGTCTACACGTGCCAAGCACCGTCCGGGTTCAGGGGCTGCGTCTGTCCACAAGACGGAGCTCCCTTGCAGCCCCTCTCCACAGTGGGAGCTGACAGGGGATAAACACTCCCTGCAGGCCATCCAGGAGGAGGCCGTGTTCTCTCTGCCTGCCAGGTTCTCAGAGCCCGCGGTGAAACCTGGCCTCCTGTTGGATGAGCTGTGTGGCCGCTGAGTGAGGAGGGTGGGTTCTGTTCGGGACCCGGGGAGGGAGGGAGCAGAGCCAGTGGGTGGAGAAGTAATTACAGAGCAGGTGAGCAGGTGCGTGAGATGGGAAAAGAAGGAAAAGCAGAGCTGGCTGAGTGCAAGGTATCGTCCCTTAACAACCGTCTGTAAGGTTTTATCCAGAAGCCCTTCACATTTAGTCCAGATGAGGGGGACGGATGGAGGGGGCTGGGGGAGCCCCCCTCCAGAGCGGGGAAGTGCTGCTTGGAAGACACCAGCTGAGGCGTGGCCTGGCTGTCACAGGATGGCTGTCCCTATTTCTGCTTCCCCAGCAAAATGTAGGGAGAAGCTCGTGGTTCTTCCTCTCAGGGGCTGGAATTCTAACTGACCGAAGGACGGAGGGGCTTTAAAAATTCTCAAACAGGTGAAATGATCAGGCAAAGGGCTGAGCCAGGGCTGCCACCTCGTGTGGTGCCACTGGGCGCCACTGTTTCCTTCTCCTTTTTTTGGAGGTCAAGTTGGTTTACAATGTTGTGTTAATTTCCGGTGTACAGCATGGCGATTCAGTCGTGCATGTTCATATATGTTCTTTTCCATATTCTTTTTCATTACAGGCTATGAAAAGGTATTGAATACAGTTCCTTGTGCTGTACAGTAGGACCTTATTTATCCTTTTTATATATAGTGGTTTGTATCTGCTAATCCCAAACTCCCAATTCACCCCTCCCCACCTTCCCCTTTGGTAACTGTAAGTCTGTTTTCTATGTCTGTGACTCTGTCTCTGTCTTACAAATAAGTGCATTTACACTATTTCCTTCCGACCTTTAGACGCATGGATTTCAGGGTTTAGCTCATCGTCAGGGAAGCTGGAATCAGGGGCACTTACTAAACCTTTTCCGTGTTTGCTGATAATTACCACCCAGCTCCCGATGGGCCCACGTGCTCCCTCTTCCTTTAATTAATTTGCCCTGTATTAATTATTGGGGTATTTTATTTTATAAGGATGATGACCCACCCAGCCGGCAGGTTCAGAACCGCCCTGTTGGCGCTTGACTGACAAGGGCTCGGTCCCCCAGTTCAGCCCAGTCCATCCCGGAGGAGGCATCATTCTCTAGACACGAGGCGTGGCGTGGGGCCGCACCTGCCAGGGACCCGGGCCTCCTGGGGCAGAGAGCTTGTCAGAGCTGCCGAGCTGGGAAGCACAGCTCTGTTCCTGACCCGTGTGGAGAGCCGGCCGAGCCAGCCAGGGACAGCTCCCCGTGTGCTGGGGTCCCACAGAGGAGTGGATTCAAGGCAAAGTAGTAGGTGCCCTTCAGACTGGAGGCCCCTCTACCAGAGCCTCCTTAAAACTCAGATACTTGAGGCTCCTGAAGTGCTCGTTTAGAATTCAGCTCCAAGCTCTTCGTGGAGTGGGAGGGGTGTCTCTGTCTGGCTGCTTCTTGGTTCCCCTAAGTTCTTTCCTAAAGCCGCTCTTTGTCCGTCTGAGGCTACTGTGCGGTAGCGACATGCAATTTTTTCCCCTGGAGTTTCTGCATTTTTATTCCAATTTTATTCCCAATGCCTACTTGAAATCCAGGAAGTTAAAGATCGTTGGATTCACAATTGCGATGGACGATGAAGGTGTGTGATGCATTGCTGATCTCCAGTACGGGGTGGACTCCAACATACAGCCCTCCCCGACCCAGACTGCTGTAGGAGTCTCCTGACTTCTCTGCCCTCCCCCCCCCACACACACTCAGCTCTCCTCCTCTCGGTCCACTTTTCACAGGGTGATTTTTCCAGATCCCAATTCAGTTGTGGCCCTCCTCTCCTTCAGGTTCTCTGGTGGATTCCTGTCACCTACATAACAAACCTGTATGTCTTTATCTTGGGGCACAGGCTCCCCGGGACCTTGCCCCTGCATCGGCTCCTGCTACTCTCCCACTGTTACTCAGTCACAGAGGGGACTTTTTGGAATATGTGATGGTGGCTCAGCCTCCACACTTCCGCGCATTTTGTTTGCTCCAGGGACTGTCAGGTCCCAAGCTCGTCCTCTGCTTGAGCTCCCTGTGAACTTGCTCAGATGTTCTTACCTCTGTGAAGGCTTCCCGACTTGTGCCAGGTCCAGTGGACCCCGCCATCCTCTCCCCACATGCCCTGCACCCCGGGGCCCACCCGAGTGTAGCGCTGCTCTCACGCCTGCTCCTCCTGTTACCTTGTGGCCTCCTCGGGGCAGGGCCTGGGTCTTCCTCGTCTTTCTCATTCCGGGCCCAGCAGAGTGCTTTGTCCACAGTGGGGAAGTGAGTTTCTGTTTCTTGTAGGAATAAACACATTAAGGAATGAATAAAGCAGGAATCTCAATCCCTCAGTTCATCCTCTGCTCCAATAAAGATGTGTCTCCTCTGAGAAACAGGAATCTCCACCCTTTCTTTAATGTCATTGAGGTTTCAAAACAAGTCGAATATTGTTAAGGCAAATCAAAGCGGTGGAGGTTTGAAGTGCTTAAACCGATCTACGCGTGCTGTACTCTGCGGGGACCGTGGTCCTCCCTCCTGCCTTGACAGGCACTGTCCTGCTGAGACCCCCCGACTCTGTGGCTCAAGGTCAGGTCCCTGGAAGTCAGAAGGTCGATTGGGTTTTGGCACTTTGGCCATTTGGCGGTTTGCCTCCAGCAAGGTGGCCCGCTGCCCCATCACAGGTGAGCGCACCCCGGTGTTGGGAGGGGACCAGGAAGGCCCTGGCCAGGCTTCTCCAGACCTGGCATACCTCTTCCACAGTCACGCGGAAGAGGCACCTTCAGAAAGTCTCGAGGCCCGGATTGTACAGCTTCACGAGCCAGAGGCTAGTTCGCGTGTCCACCTTCACTCCTTCAGGCTCTGCTCCAAGTCATTTCCCTTCTGTTCTGCCTGAGAAGGTGGAAGAAACCCGCATCCTCCTGTGCCCAGCAGGCTATTGCTTCAGAGGGTGAACCCTGTAGATGGAATTTGCTCTCAGCGTCAAGTTCGTGTGTGCTTGGGGTGGGGGTGCAGGCGGGGGTTCAGTCCACCCCAAGGGTCACTTCACGTGTCCCTCTTTATGAGGGAGGGGTTGGAAGGAAGGAGGGAGAGGTGAGCCCTGAAAGCAAAGTTAATCAAGAGAGTTAAGACCGTGCGATGTGAAATGACAGTGATTGGACAAGTACAGGCAGTGGAAGACGACGGGGGGAGGCGTCGCTGAGTGTGGGCGCATAGCGAGGCGGCAGGAGGAGGTGGGGGTCAGCCGTGCCCTCCTGCAGCCACAGAGGGCAGCTATGGAGGTCGTGTCTGAAGCAGACCCCAGGGCTGGGAATCTGGGGGAGAGTGGCAGGCGCTGATGTAGTGGATGTGGGCAAAGGGGTAATGGTTAGACCCAGGGAGTTCTGCATCAGGCTGGGTTTAAAGGTGCACTTCAGTCTCTTCCAGGTGGATCTCAGACCCTGTGCTAGAACATTTTCTAGAAAATCCTTTGGCCTGGGTCAGACATTTGAAGTCTGGACCTCCTTCCCTTCTTCCCTCCCTCACCTGCTGGCCTCTGAGTAGCCCTGGCCTCTAGGCAGTCCTGTGTCCCCTTCTCCCCACCATTCCCGTTTGCCTGACTTTCTCCTGATTAAGACTCAAAACAAAGTGAAATGTGACAGCTTTTGTAGAATTTGTCTAGCAGGTTTTCTGGTCCACATAGGAAGGCCCCCTTGAAAACAAACCAACAAACCAACAAAAAACAGAGTGAGAGGAGCCTGGACTCCTGGGTCCGGTCACTGGCTCTGCCTTCCCGGCCCCCTGAGTTCTGCCCGGCCTTGGTTTTTCCCTCTGCCATGTGGGCAGCCTGCCCTGTCACCTCCCTCGAGCTGCCCAGGTGATGATCACTCTGGGTTCTCAGCGAGTGCAACGCCCTGCAGCTCTCCAGGATGCAAATCTGCACTTTTTGTTTTTGGCTAAGCCTCTCACATTAGCTCCAGTTTCATAACGTCGGTCACCCTGCCCCTTCCCTCCCTTCCTGCACGTACAGAACCCTCCCCTCTAGCCCAGATGCACACCTGCAGGAAAAATTGGCTCAGACTCCTTTCCATCTGTCACCGCTTCAAATAGCTTGAGTGTGCTGATGACAGATAAAGTAATTGCAGAGCATACGAATGACTTAATATTTGATGTGTTAAAATAATTTTTTAATGCTGAGCATCTGTACAATTTATAGCTGGAATCCACAGTTTTCATCTTGTTTCCCACTTCTCCCCTGGTCGCTCCCGCGTCAGAGTGGCAGGTACGTTGGCCCCGTGGCTCCCGTTTGTGCTCAGTGTGTCACCGGGAGGAGGCAGGACCTGCCACAGCATCCACAATGCCTGCCGACTTCTGAATCTCTGGGGCCTCATTCAGTTCTTAGCATGTTGAGTTTCTTACAAATGTTGGATGGATGCATTATTAAACAGAAGTGGGGGATTCCTTTGACAACTATTTACTGAGTGCTTCTATGTGCCAAACGCCGTTCTAGGCAGTGGAGCACCACAGTGACAAGACAGACAGGTCCCTGCCCGGGGAGCGTGTCGTTTGGTGGGGAGCCACAGCAGCAGTGCAGGTGGAGTCTACCGTGGGGGACACAGGGAACCCCGGTGACATGCACATCAAGGTCTCATCTCAGAGGTCAGGGAAGTGAAGTGAGTGGCAGACCGGGTAGGGAGTTTGGGGCAGTCGGGGAGGGAGGCAAAGAGAGTCCCAGGTAGAAAGAACAGCCCGTGGGAAGGTAGGAAGCTGGGACAGAGAATGGTTAGTTTGAGCAGCTGGAAGACATTCATTACGAGTAGAATTTAGGTCGAAAGAGAGAAGCGAGGCTTTGGAGGGGGAATGGGACAGACCACGAGTCACCTTCTCAGTCGTGGTGGAGAGACAGGGAGGGACGGAAGCATTTGAAGCAGGAGAGTGACATGATTAGGTTTTTCTATTAGGAAGAGTCCCAGGCTGAGTCCGGCAGGGGAGGGTGGCCCGGGGATAGGGCCAGCCATAGGAGGTGGATGGAGGTCTCCATCACTTCAGCTCTTGGAGCTCACTGGGCTCAGGGTTAGGCTTGGGGGTCAGGAAATACAAGGAGAGAAGTCACTCTCTTTAAAAAGGGCTTTCGAACGAGGAGAGCATTCTCAGTGAGCTCCCTTTGGCCCCCACACTCCTTACTTCTGTTCCTTAAATGCCTCATCACCTACGGGTGTGCATGGTCTTGCCCGCAGAGTGAAGAAGGACAGATGAGAAGCAGATGGGAGATACTAGACGCTAATTCCTCCTCCCTGCGGTGTCCCGTCCGCTTCCCTGGTCCAGGGTCCTCCCAGCCTGTGCGGGAGCCACCTGCACCGGGGCACCAGGGTGTGTGTCTCTTCCCCACCCCACCGCCAGTGACATCACATTAGAGTTCAAAATTTACAACGTGGAAATCCAGCAAGTGCCGCTCCTCAGGGCTTTTATTTTTCCCGGAGCACTGGTTGTCGAGCATCTAGCAGCCCGCCCCTGCCCGCGACCCCGGAGTGAATCTGCAGTCCGGCAGCCTCACGCCCTGATGGAGAGGGGCTTGTGTCGCAGCCGTGGGGAGCACTGAAGGGGTGAATTCCTTTCTTGCTGAAGCGTGATTTCTCCCCACCTCGGCATGGTTGGTTTTGAACGTGTCTCTGAGTTTGAATCAGTTGCTTTTTCCTACCCACCTCAGCTCGCTGATTCTATAGGCAGCACCAGTGAGGGCTGGAATGGCGAGAGGATGTGTCTGTTCCGACAGCCTCTCTGCTGCACACTGTCCAGTCAGTGCCCTTCACGGGGGCAGATATGCTCTCTGGGCCGTTCTTCCGTGTCGGCTGACTTTCCCACCCTTCCTCTGGTTCCTTCTCCGTTGCTCCCTGGAGATGCTCACTTACTGGAACAGAGAAATGTGGAAAGCAAAACAAATTAGTTTTGCTCGTTATCTATCACTTGGAAGATGGTGAACCGATTATGTAATCACTTCGTGGTGTTGGAAAGTGTTCTGGATGTGGGGTCACGCTTTCCCACTTACCAGCCACGTGACTTCTCCAAGTCCCCTCCTGTCTTTGAAGTTCAGTTTTCCTTGTTTGTCAGCGGGGATGGTGGTAATAACCTAACACAGAAGGTTATTCGGAGGATGGCATGTGGATGCTCATTAATATGTGCACATTTCTCTCCTTATGTAAATATTTTCTAAATCTAGAGTGACTTTTTAACGTGTGAAGTTCTCATGTTTGTTCTGAAGAAATAATCGAGTGTTCGCTATGGGGACACAATCCCAAATTTGCCGGGAATGGCTCAGAAACAATGCCAAGGTCACTATCCGAGCTCCTGCCTCAGCTGCAGTCCAAGGAGAACTGGCCATACAGTGCGAGAGCCAGTCCCGGGGCCTCTGAAAAGGCTCTGAGGGGAGGGGACCGCACGGGGCTGGGTGGAGCTTTCCCGAACGCCGCGAGGGATCAGGGTTGGTGGGACTGTGGGCGGGACTGTGGGAATTTTCTTGTTGCTCAATTTTTAAATTTTCTGTAATCCTGGTACAGCTTGTACAGCGGGGTCCTTCTGTCCTGCAGGGGGTCCTTCTGTCCTGCAGGACGTGGTCCTTTACTGGCTTCTGGGGGGGCACAGGGAGGAGGATGTGGACGGGGGCTCCAGGCCTCTGAAGCTAACGGAGTTCTGTCAGATCTGTCATCTCTGCCACAGGGGAAGGGCTGATGCTTGCTTAGGCTGGGTACTGCCCCCTTGTCCCAAATACCACCATGCTATCTCCCCAATGTCAAGTGCTTCATTGCCTAGAGGGCTCCAAGACTGTCACAAAGCAACACATCTTCAGAGAATGAGTGACATGATTTAGCCACTCATCCACTGCCATCCAGTAGTGGGTGGGGGAAGAGGAGGGGGATAAGACCTCATCACTCAGGGCTTTGCCAAGTGTCCTGTGACAGAACTCGGGCACATCTACTCATTCCCAACGTGTCTCCAGTCCCTCATCGTGTTCCTCCACACACACCCCCCCTCCACATAACACCCTCATCTTTCACGTGGGACACCCATCCCAGGTGAGAATCTTACCTCCTTGGGCCTTCCAGAGCCAGCTGCCTCCACCAGTAGCTGAATGACAGAGGAGTCCCCTTTTACGAGGCTCTGAAGGGGACCACAGTTCACAGTTGCTTAGAAGGATGTGGGTTCTTCACCTTCTGTTTGGGAAGATTTATGAGAGACGTGCGCTTTTACTGTGGCCCCGTCAGAGCCAGATCAGGCATGAGAAATGTCGGTTCTGCTCTGGGCTGATGCAGTGGGAGGTCGGAGTCAGTGGTGGTAAAGATAAAAGGGCTGTAGAAGTGGAAGGCTGGGGAGGGGGCGGCTTACTAAGGGCATCTGAGCGTATAGGCAAGAAATTCACAGAAGGAAAGCAAAGTGCCCACCAGCAGATGAAAATAGTCCAGCCGCACTAATCGTCACAGAAAGCAAAATAAAATGGGTTAACGAGAGTTCCTGGAAAGGAACCTGTGAAAAAAGAGACGTACAGAAAGATATGTGCACAAAGATGTTTACTGCAGTGTTGTTTGCAGTGGTGAGTAATTGGAAACAACTTGAGTGTACATCAGTAGGGGAGTGATGAAACACATTACAGGACATCTTTGCAATGAACGCCGGAGCAACCACTTAGGCAACGCGTTAGCTTTTACGTCCTGCATAGGAACGTGTCCTTGCAACACTGGGAAAAGCAAAGCGTAACAGTTTGTATAAAATGTTCCTGTTCATGTGAAAGAATACTTTGTGGGGTGTGTGTGTGTGTGTGTAAAAGCGGAAGGATACACACCGAACTGTGGAGAGTAGATTCTTCTGGGGATTGAGATTAAGGAGGGGGAGTGTGGGGGGAGCCGTTAATTTTTTATTGAGGTATAATTGGCATATAATATATTAGTTATAATGTATTAGGTGTACAATGTAATGATTCAGACATTTGTGTGTATTGTGACATGATCACCACAGTAAGTCTAGTTAACATCCGTCACCACACATTGTTAGAGAATTTTTTTTCTGATGAGAACTTTCAAGATCTACTCGCTTAGCAACTTCCAAATATACAACACAGTATTGTTAACTGCAGTCCCCAGGGCTGCTCATGTTTTATAACTGGAAAATTTGTACCTTTTGACCCCCTTCACCCACTTCGGAGCTATGACTTTTTCCTTTGTACACATTTCATTGTTTGAATTTTTTTGTATTAAAACTGAAAAAAGATATTTACAAAACAGGTCTCTTGGAGCTAGGGAACTCAGACCTAAAACGTTATCTTGGAACATGGTCTGTCAGACTAGGACCTGGAACTACTTCTGCTCCTGGGGTGGGGACAACGTGTGAGCACAGGACGCGGCCCCGCAGGTCCGGGGGCGCAGAGCGCTCTGTCAGGTGGGTGGAGCTCCACGGCGGTCTGGTCGGGGTGATCCGCTGTGGGACTCAGTGGGCATGTCAGCAGGGGCGTGTTACTCCGAGGCCTAAGAATGCAGGCAGTAAGCACTTGGGGGCTTGTCAAGATGTCACGAGCCTTAGACACCAGCGACAAGGCTGACACCTGAGTCTGGGAAGAGCCAGACTAGAGAAATAAGGGTTCCCTGGAGGGATCAGTACCTTGTGTCCAGCAGGAGCAAGGAGACGGGTCCCTGGTACAAGGGCAGCTGGGCGCTTACTCCCAGGGGGTTCCCACTAATTCCGGGGGCGGGTGGCCTGCGCGTGGGAGGCAGACGGCCCCAGCTGCGGGGAGTCTCAGAAGGAGACTGGGGCCTGGGATGGAAGCTGCCCGCTGACCCCACTTTGAAGCGGGGCAGGGCTCTGGCCCAGAGGTGCCCCTTCTGAGCTTGTGTGCACGGAGCCTGCTCCCCAGGCTGGCCGTCCGGGTCCTGCTGTGGCTCTGGCCCCAAGAGGCTCTAGCGGTTGGAGAAGGCACGGCTAGGGGGCTGCCCAGGGTGCCTTCTGTTCATTGTCTCCTAGTCGCAGGCCTGGAGGAGTCAGCTGGGTGGAAAGTCAATAAAACAAGCTGGCGGTTCTCCCCTGGCGCCCTGACCGCCTCCACACCGTGGGAAGCCGGGGCCAGCAGGCTCTTTTCCGAGGGCCCCCCTGCAGGTGCTCAGGGCCAGGCCGCCGCCCACGGGTCCTGCTCGGCAAGTTCTGGGCTCACTGGGTGGGGAGAGAGGTGTGGGAGCTGCGGTGACAGCAGCTTCTCTGGGGTGAGCCCCTCCGGGCGTCTTACGACAGCTGGTCTCCCCTGCCCTCCTGGTTTTTTTTGGAGGGGCAGGGAGAGTAATGGAAGCACACATGGGTTTTGTGCTGCTGATCGGCGAACCCAGGGCTCACATTGGTCTCACCCTCAAGACCCTGGGAGGAAGGAGGTGGTGGTGACCCCGTGGCAGAGACGGTGTGGGTGTGGACCCGGGCTGTGAGAGGCCGGAGCCGGCGCCCCCAGCCGCGAAGGCCCGAGTAGGGCTGTGGGGGTGGGGGCTCCTGCAGAGGCAGGGAGAGAGCACCGGTGTGGGAGTCAGAACAGGACCCAGTCCTGGCGTGGCCTGTGCTCGCTGTGTGGCCCTGGGTGGGGCCTGAGCCTCTCTGAGCCCAGGTGGCGCACCTGTAAAATGCAGGTTGTAAGTCTGTCCACCACGCAGGGCTGCTGGGAGGCGGGAGTAATGACGGCTGGTGTTTGCCCCATGCTTGGGAGGTGCCAGGCACCACAGTCCCACCCACCTGCTCAGTTTTGTTCATATCTTGCATCACCTCCTAACATACAGTCCAGTACACTCACTCACGGGGTCAATTTTCTGTCCCTCCCACTGGAGAGAACGTTTCACAAGAAGAAAGTTTTTGGTGTAATTTGTTCCTGGTGTTTAGAACAGAGCTTGGCATGTGGGAGCTGCTTGAAGCTGTTTGATGAAGGAAGGAAGGAAGGAAGGAAATAAATGAAAGAACGGGTATCGCATTTAGTCCCCGTAACTTCCCTGCGGGCAAAGTGTTATTAACATCTCCATTCTACAGGAGGAAACCTGAGATGCAGGGAAGAGGACCGTCTTTGTAAAGTCACAGAAGAGCAGGAGGTGGGGCTGACGTTCCAGCTGGGCAGCTCAGCCCCAGGGCCTGGACTGTTCGTTCTCCAAGTAAAACGATGTATGTGAGTGTTGAGTAAACTGTAAAGTGCTGCAGACGCGTAAGGGGTTAGAGCAGCTTCACCTTTCGCTTACTTACTCGAACGTGCCTTTTGCGCAGTGTCTGGTGCCCCGCCCTCCCTCAGCCCGCGCGCCCCTTGTCTTGGGCGGCAGGGCCAGCTCCTGACTGTCTGCTGTCTTTATCTCGTGCATTGTCTGTAGCCGATCCTGAATCCAGCGCTGAGCCACCCAGGCCACCCAGCATGTTCTCTGCCAGGTCTGGCCCCGTCGCAGGTGGGGAGCCCCGGGGAGGTGACACTGCATCTTACTGGAGCCTGAGCCAACCTCCGATAGACGCTGGGGTCCTGTAGGAGACGTGCTGCCTTCCAGAGCCAGCCGGACGGACCTTTGAGGTGTATTTTGCGAAGATCCGTTCCCATGTCTCATTACCCTTGTTCCCTGAGAATTGCTCGTTGATCTTTAAAGTGGGTTTGGGAACATCCTGCCCCCGTGGGCATGCCGCATGCTCCTCGTTCACCTGCACTGGGTCCCGCCCTCCGCTGGGTCCCGCAGCCGTGCTGACTCCTTCCTGCTGTGTTTGCCCCACTGCTCCTGCCTCTGCCCCTCACATTTTCCGAGTCACACGCCAGAGCGTGCTTTTCCCTTGGCTGTCAGGGCGTGGGGGTCCTGGCTGGGAGTTGTGGGGCTGAGGGAGGAGGGAGCAGGGAGGGTGATCAGGGACACAGCAGTACAAACACAGGAAGGAGGAAGGTCAGAGCCAGCCTCCTCTGACCTGCGTCCCCCATAGCTTGTTTCCTGTGGCTCCGGAGAACGGCCTTTGGGAGACTGGAGACTGGCTGCTCCCGTGGTGATGGGAGCACTGGGTTCCCCTGGGGACGGGGTGGTGCGGAAGCAGGGTCTTCACCCTCCTGGCAGGGAGAGGGCAGCTGCCAACGTCCCCCTGGAGCAGGTGTTCATCTGGGACCAGCCTTGGGATGGAGGGGGCTTCAGCCTTGGAGACCAAGGGGCGAGTGGTGGAAGGAAAACACAACTTTGAATTTGAGTGCTGTTCTCTCCCAGGGGTGTAGCGGTGCTCACGTCCCATCTCCCAGCCTCTGTTTCCCCATCTGTAAGATCACTCTTCTCAGGGCTGTCATGAGGGTGGAATAAGATGGCTTGTAACTGGCCCCATGAGCAAAGTGCGTCAGTGTAAATTATGGCTGATGAGATGGAGTTTGTTCACCAGCTTCTCCAGCTGGATTGCTGGGGAGATACTTCGGTCTGTGCCTTAGGACAGAAGCTGGAATTTAGGGGGACCTGGGCCAGGCAGCATGGGGAGGTCTGGGGGTGTGTGGAGGCTGTGAGGTGCATGAAGGGACCGCACTCCATGGCCCCTCCCCCATATTCACTTTCCCCAGTTCAGAATGTGCTCGTACGTAAGTGCATTTTTCGTGGCATTCAGGCAGGCAGATACCTGGGTTGACGTGGGGCAGGGTGGAGGTAACATGTACATACGAGGTGCCCGGAGGCAGGAGAACCGTGAAGAGGTGAGCCCAGGAATTTACGGGAACTGTGGGGAGGGCTGTGGACTGCGGTAGGCTGAGGAATTGGGGTCTAGACCAGGTTTGACAGGGTTTTCATGGAGGCCGTCTTGTGACTTCCCAGCCCGTCACCCTCGCCACCCTTCTTTAGGGGAGAGAGAGAAACAGGTTCAAATTAACTGCTTTCTCAGTCAAGGTCACGTAGCACCAAAGGTGACAAAACTGGTTTTAAATTTCCCTGTCACCTGCTTCCAGCCCACGGCTGTACCTTCTGAGCCAGACCACCTGTCCGTCACCAAAGGCTGCGGTCTCAGGGAACAGACGAGGGAATTAACCTCAAGCAGTCGCACAGTCTGCCCAAGGTCAGACGTGGGCTTCTCGCAGGGCGTTCACAGCCGGCAGGAGAAGCCAGCGTGAACCAGGCCACTGGCCGGGCCTTCAGGGCCGCGGGGAGCAGTTTTCCTTTCAGACAAATCACTTCACTTATCTGGGATGATCACCCCTACTAACCCTGTCTGCTGATTGTCCTGAAAGTTCTCCTCTGTACAGTGGATTAGGGTTAACGTGACAGCACCGGGCACAGAACCCGGCAGGCCTCTCCCACACCCCTGCGCTGACTTCACGGCCGCACCTGTTTCATTCTCGCAGAGCGGGTTTCATTTGGTCACACTTCAAACCGTAATCTCACATACAAAGGCTAAATTTAGCTTTAATCAAATAATTGCTGAACACTAAAGCATCCAGTGATCATTACCAGCTCCAATGATTGGTGACTACGGAAGAATAATCTTAGGAAGAGAAGAATAAGTCAGATAATTAAGCCTTCACGGAGGTTTAAAAAAAAACTCCTGCATGCAGACAATGTTTTCTTATTTCAGAAAGCTTAACATTTATATCAGATGACCTCCTAGAAGCTGTGGAAGCCCTGCTGGCAATGGAGAGAAAGAGGGTGACCCCAGGATGGTTGAGGGGGGGCTGAGTGGGGTGGGGGTCAAAGTAAGAGAAGAGAGAAGGCACAGGGCAGGATGTGGCCACGTGCGAAGAAACCATTTTAGATGACGCGGGGGACCAGATTCTAGAGACTGGAAGGTCTGCTGTGGCACCAAGCATGAAGGAAAATGACTTAGTGATTGTCACGTACCCACCTGCCACCCTTCGCGTCTTTGTCAGTAAGACAGAAGTTAGCCTAGTTAAGCTTGGGTTCTGCAGAGGAAGCTGCTTACAGGATTTTCCCACTCTGAGTACCAGGACGTCAACCATTAGTGATCAAGTAGTGGTCACCAGTCTAGGAAGGTGACAGATGGGTTTGTTGAGAATGGTTAAGCCCATCTCTGTCCTGAGCGTCTGTACAGGCAGGGGAGCTGCAGTCAGCACACACCTGGTGCATCTCCTCCCGACTCTGAATCCAGTGACATCGCTTTGGTTGCTTAAATTGGCCATGGTTGGGAGTATTTACACTGTGAACATCAGCAAACAATTCAGGGCTTTCCCTTGGCTGGAGAGCTGCTATGAAAAATCTACCAGCAAAACACCTATGAGAACGGCTAAAATCAGCAACACCGGCAGCACTGAACGCCGGTGAGGCTGTGGAGCGACAGGGTCTTCCGTTCGTTGCTGGTGGGAAGGCAGGACGGTACAGCCCCTGTGGAAGACAGCGCGGTGGCTTCTTACAAAGCTAGACATAGTCTTACCATGTGATCCAGAAATTGCTGGTTATTTACTCAAATGAGTTGAAAACTTTTGTGCACATTAAAACCTAAGTGCAAATGTTCATGGTAGCTTTTTTCATAATGACCAAAACTTGGAAGCAGCAAGGGTGTCTTTCGGTAGGTG
Source organism: Camelus bactrianus (assembly GCF_048773025.1). Classification (NCBI taxonomy): domain Eukaryota; kingdom Metazoa; phylum Chordata; class Mammalia; order Artiodactyla; family Camelidae; genus Camelus; species Camelus bactrianus. The sequence continues at coordinate 21,587,140 of NC_133571.1, read as the reverse complement.
ACTGGATAAACAAACTGGAATACCATAAGCTTCTTGGCCGTAAACATGATTTCTGCAAACATTTTCACTGCATAACTAATTGGCAATAAGCAATTTTGCCATAAAATATAAAATAACTGGTTGACAGTCTTTGGGTTGACAGTTTGGACTGGTTGAAATGTGGTATCGAAATGCGGTGGCTTTATTGAACTGACAGATGGCGATGATTTGCCCCAAGAGTTGCTTTCTTATTTTGAAACATACTACACCAGAGGAGAAAGAGGCAAGGGTCTCAAAGGCGCAGAGTTGGTCCCACATTTCCCGTAGAACTTTGGACCGTCTATCTGTGGACATGTGACAATACGCCAGGAGCACAGAGAAGCGTAGATGCTCCCTCAATGCGGTACAGAGCTCAGATACAAATTTGCATCCTCGTATCTATCTGGAAACAGATAACTCGTTTACTGAGGAAGGAATTTTAGCTTAAAAAACAACCCGTCCGATGCCAAAGGAGGAGATGAATCAACAAGCCAAAAAAAAAAAGACTATAAAATACTGTGAATGAAAGACCCGGAAGACAAATGCTCAGTGCTTCAACAAATACAACCCACAAAATAAAATCAGTTATTTGCGAAGTACTGCCGTGAATCTACACATATTTTAAATGTATTCAAGTCTTTTGTATTTTGCAACAAAGTCTTTTAAATTTTGTTATTCATTTCCCATGTTTCACTACATCCTTTTGAATGTCCCTCTTTTGTTTTTTGTTATTTTATCTTTTACAGGAAAATTGCCTTAAGGCCACTTAGCTGTGCGGTGAAAATGTCTCAGGTAAAAATGCTTGTTGCAAATGTGTTTATGGCAAAGATATTTATGGTGAAAGAACCCAGAACTGTGGAATGCAAAATTTGGAAGACATATGATGGAATATTATTCAATGATAAAAAGAAATGAGCTATCAAGCCGTGAAGGACATGGAAGAACTTTAAATGCGTGTTACTGAGAGAAGCCAGTCTGAAAAGGCTATGGACTGTATGACTCCAACCATGTGGCGTTCTGGAAAGGGCGACCCTGTGAGAAAGCATAAACATGAGTGGTTGCGGGGGGCTGGGGGGAGGTGGGGAGGGAGAGATAGGTGGAGCACAGAGGAGCTTCAGGGCAGTGACACTGTTCTGTATGACACAGTAATGGTGTAGCGCCATCCCTATACACTTGTCAAAACCCAGAGAGCTGCACAGCACAAAGAATGAACCCTCATGTAAACTGTGGGTTCTGGTCAATGACAGTGTGTCAGGTTTGGCCCACCAGTTCCCACCCCTGCAGGTGCATCACACGGGTGGAAGATGTGGGTAATGGGGCCATGATGGGCGGTTGCGTGAGGGGAGGACGTAGTGGACACTCTCTGTACTTTCTGCTCACTTTTTCTGTAAACCTAATGCTGCTCTTAAAAAGCCTATTAATTAAAAAAAAATTCTCCAGCAGCTTGTGTATATATGCAGTGACTTAGTTAACTGTGTGTTGAGGGCAAGCAGCCTGATTCTGTCCCACAACGGCCTCTGTGCCCCTTTTCTTCTCCCCGCTGACGTCATCGGCAGAGCCCACCGCTTTCCTGGTCCCTCTCAAATATTAAGAAATCTTGTTTTGGAGGGATGACAGCGTCGGCTCCGCTGACTTGTTCAAGCTCGAGTCTGGCTGCTCCCAGCTTGTCCCCTCCCAGCGGGGGCCTGCCGCAGCTGGGAGACTGGGTGTGAGGATGGAGGGAGGTGGGGGTCCCCTCTCTCCCTTCCCTTCCCCGCTTCCTTCAAGATTCACAAGCCAGCCCTTGGCTCCTCTGAGAAGGAGGACGGAGAGTGGGTTTTGGTGGCCTCGGGAGGGCAGAGCTCCTGGGGTTTCCTGGAGGTCACCGTGCCGGGCTCCTGGGTTCAGGTGAGCCCACCTGCGTCTGGGCCCTTTGCCGCCCCTCAGCGCCCTCTCCAGGCTGTGCCTCGTGGGCCCCTTTGCCCTGAAGGTGGTTCTTGTGCTCCAGGCTGTCTCTGCTCCTGGGGGGGGGGGGGCGCACCAGCTCTTTCAGTCCCTTCCTCCCCTGTCTCTGCCGCCGGCCCGCCGGCCCGCCGGCCCGCCTCTCTGAGGTTCCCATCCTGGGACGCTGTCATGTTTGTGGCTGCAGGTGAGGGGGAAGCACCCCACCCCCGTGAGGAAATCCTGACTCCCGCCCTTGCCTGTCCGCCTTCAAGCCGCGGCAGGGGTTAAGGGTCCCTGGACTGGACTTGGCTCAGGCTTAGCAGGTTCTGTCGATGCCCTGTCGCGCTCAGAGCCAAGCCGTGTTCTGCTCCTACTGGGTGTACACACTGCTGTGAGACTGCTCTGATGCCACGATGAGCCAAAGCCAGGCCCCTCATCACCGTGTCTGAGCACAGACAGAGCAAGTCGTGGCTTCACAGAGAACGCCAGACACCCCCTCTCTTGGCGGAGAGAAGCGCGGGCTGTTTCTCCCCCGACCTCAGCTCCCTCCTCCTTCTAGCCCTGTAGACGCGGTTTATTAAGATGCCAGGTCACAGAATTGCTCCTGATCTGGAGTGAACCCCTCCCAGCCAGACCCTCCCCCAAAGCACAGATGAACGCCTCCGTCCTACAACAGCTCCTTCTAACACCCGCTTACTGAGACCCCTCGCAGTTCCCTCCCTGCACGAGTAATGAGCCCAGGTGGTATGTCCAGTGTCTTTTGAAGAGCCTTGACAGAAAGACAGCAGATTTGGACTTCCTCTCACATATAATTTGCCCTCAGCATTCCTTCCAGGACTTTTGTGTTCCACCCAGATTATAAATATTTCTTTCTTCCCCCCTCCCCTCCTTCCCTCCCTCCCTTCCTTTCTTCCTCCCTTCCTCCCTTCCTTCCCACCTTCCTTCCTTCCTCCCTCCCTCCCTCTCTTTCTCTAATCACAAAGTTTTGTCCATAAAGCCTCATTTTTATTTAAAACCTTTGGGAGCAGATGCCTTGGAGCTCAGACACTTTGGGATTTTAGAATGATACCTACAGTGGCTATTCTGCAGTACCTCCAGGAGCTCTGGGGCAGCATCCTTCGGGGCAGAGAAGTACTCGGCGTGTCCACAGTAAATGGGATAATTACAGCCAACATGAAGACTGATAGTTACAGATGACGGAAAGGCTCGTGGTAGTTCAGGCTAGGTTTTTGTTGCTAAACAAGTTTTCACTAACTTTATGAAAAACTTTCATTCCAAAAGCTTTTTTTGTGATTTCTGAACTATAGGCAGGGGATGAGGGGTTTATACAGACACATATATACATGTACACAATTGGAGAAAAGCTGGAAAATACAGAAAACCACCAAAAAAGCATTCACAGTCCTACCATTCAGAAGTAAAAACCATCCACATTCTGGTGTATTTATGTACATAAAAAACACACATATATTAAAAACACAGACACATACATTTGTTTATTTCCCTCTCCAGAGAAATGAGTCATATTCATACTTTTTTTCCGCTTAAAACATATAGTGAATATTTCCCCATGACATTAAATACTCCACAATAATCTAATGTTTATTTGAAGTTTTATTGTCCTGTTACACCATAGTTTGTCAGACGTTTAGATGGATTATAATTCTTTGCATTATAAATAACATCGTAGTGAACATACTTATGTGTATATCTTTGGGTGTGTCTGTATTTCATTCCCAGGATAAATTACTAGATGCAAAATGATTGGGTCAAAGAGTGTATAAGAGTTTTTTGAAGAGTGTATTTGAAGAATATTTTTTTTGTCATGAAGTTTACAAGAGAAATTACTAAACGTTTTCCATGCACGTATGACTTTGCATTAAATCATTGATTTTACATGTCATCCTTGTTTTAGAAACTTTGTTACTATTTATATTAAAAATCTGGATTCAGAATATAATCCCATTTATTAAACATTATAAAAATATTCTAAGAAAATAAAATTCACCTTCTTAATTTAATAAAAATATTTAGAGAGTTTTAAAAAAAATCATTCTAATTTTACATTTTTGAATCTAGGATGAATATCTTGATTTAAAAATCCTGTTCCTGTTTTCCTTTAAACAACACTTTGGAAGACGGGGCATTAGACCTCTGTAGAGTATTGCTTTCTTCACGTGGTGAATCCAGGGATGCCAAAGATTTTAACAGGTTTATTGAAGTGTAGTTTGCACTTAATTAACCATGCATATTTAAAATGTACATTTTGATACGTTGTGACATATGAATGTATCCATCACCCCCAAAGTTTCCTTGTGCCCCTTATAATTCCTCTGTCACACTCCTGTTCAAACCCTATGCAACCATTGAGCTGCTTCCTGTCACAGTGGATTCAGAGAGTGTGTCTCTGTGTGTTTGCGCATCTTCTCCACTGAGGGGTCCTGGGAACAGTGACACTCCAGTAGCGGTAGGCAGACTTAGTGCTCAGATCTCCATTTCTTTTTTTTAATTGAAATACAGCCGATTTACCATGTTGCATTAGTTTCTGGTGTACAGCATAGTAATCCAGTTATACATATATACAGATACGTATACCCTATTTTTCATATTCTTTTTCACTGTGGGTTAGTACAAGGTATTGAATGTAGTTCCCTGTGCTGTACAGTAGGACCTTCTTGTCTATCTGTTCTTATATTAGTAGCTTGTATCTGCTAATCCCAAACTCCCAATTTATCCCTCCCCCCTTTCCCCTTTGAGAACCGAATGTTTGTTTTCTTTGTGAGTCTGTTTCTGTTTTGTAAATAAATTCATTTGTATCACATATAAGTGATACCATATGATATTTGTCTTTCTCTGTCTGACTTACTTCACTTAGTATGATCATCTCTAGGTCCATCCATGTTGCTGCAAGTGGCATTATTTCACTCTTTTTTATGGCTGAGTAGTAGTCCATTGTGTGTATATGTATGTGTGTGTGTGTATGTATATATATATATATATACACATACCCCAGAGCTTCTTTATCCAGTCATCTGTCGATGGGCATTTATAGGTTGCTTCCCTGTCTATTGTAAATAGTGCTGCTGTGAGCATTCGGGGTCCATGTATCAGATCTTAGTTTCTAAATACCCCTGTCCACTAAAAGGATTCAGGGCTCCTTGGAGAAATGGGCTGAGTCCATGAAGGGTGGCAGGGCAAGGACATCATGACCCTGGAATGTTCTCTTGTGCAGGGAGTGCTCAGAGAATTACAGAGACAGGTCTCAAGGACATAGAAGCCAGCCTGCAGGAGCTCCCCTGACCAAATCTGGTAGAATCTGAACATGAAAATGATGTTAGTAACCATTTATGTCCCACTGAATAAAATAGAATCTGTGAGTCTGTACTGATGTAAACACGCAAGTGAATAAATAAATGAAGAGAAGAGACAGCTTTCCCTGCAGTGGACGGCCAACTCATGTACTGTGAAGGAACGATAAAATTAGAAAATCACCGCTTGGCAACGATCGTAATAGTTAATTCAGCCAAGAAACATCAATGAATGTTAGAACCAGTGGGTGACAGTTTGATGAGGGTTGGTGTGTTTTCTTAGTCTCAAATAGTATCATACCGACAGAGAGAAAAGGGGCGAATGTACATTGGAAAAACCCAGCTGACACCACCTGCTGGAGTGGTCAAGGTAACGTCAGATGCCATAAGGCAAACTGTGACCGTGTGCTGCCTAATAGGATGCAGGGGGAACTCGGCATCACTCCTGTGGCATTCCTGCCCCAAACACATCACCCGAGGCAAATCCTGAGGCAGCGTCACACGAATGCCGAAGGAGGGACATTCGGCAAAATAACTGTCATGTAATCCCCGAAGGTGCCCAGTCGTGAAGGTCAAGGACGGACTGAGGAAGTGTTCCGGATTAAAGAGGACCACAGAGCCTGACACCGAAGCGATGTGTGATCCTGGGCATAACTGGGGCGGTCAGCAGCGCTGGCGTTGGATGTGGATTCCATGATGGAAGGGTACCTAAGTGAATGGCCTGGTTTTCAGATTGCGTTGTTATCAGGTAGGAAGGTGTCCTTGTTTGTATAAAACACACACTGAATTGTCATTGCCCTTCTTGGAAGTGAATCGACCATTGTTTGACTCAGTTGCCTCCAGATTCTAGTGTTGGGGGATCGCTAGCCCCCTTGAAGGGGCCTGATCCCTCCCTTCTGCAGATCCCTTCTAAGATTCTGTGAAGGTCCTTGGGAGCAAGCCTGGCTTCTCAAGGCGTGGATGCCAAGGGCTGCTTAAGGGCAGCATGGAAGCGGGAAGTAAAGCACGTGAACTTTGTCCTATGCCTGGGACCTCCCCGGCTCCTGCTGGCGTGCTGAAACCGGGAAACCTATTCATGGGACCTCTGTCATATCAACATGGGGTTGATAGTAATAACTTGTGCGGACGCTGGACTGAGTTAACTCTGGGAGTTCCCCCCTTGCCATAGGCGTTGTCCCTGGGCTCGAAGGTGATTGAAGCCATAGTCTGCACCTGCACCGGTGGATTTTCCGCAATCAGATTCCTGCTTCTCAAAGCTGCACAAAATCTATCTATATCTGTTTTGTATTTAGCAATTTCTTTATCATATTGTATAGAAACTAACCGAGCATCAAACACCAGAAGCTGGAATTTGTTGAAACCGAGCACTTTCACATGGGTAGGACAGATGACGCTCCCAACCCTGCTTACCCAGCACGGCTCCCTGCCCCCGGGGCCCCCCTCCCTGCCCACAGCAGCCCTCAGAACCCTTCCTACCAGTGATGTCCCTGCCCCAGGTGAGTAGGCAGCGACCTCATTCCTGACATTTCACCCTGTCCCTTGATTTTCATATTGGTTAACTGCAGGCCATTGGACCTGGTCCCTGAGCTGGGTGGGCAGTCCCTGGCCCTTATCTCCCAAATCATCTGCAGAAAATGACTCCCTTCCTCCCCCCACCCACACCCACCCCCTCCTGCATCCTGCCCTCAGTCACGTCCCCTACCGCCCCTCCAGGAATGGCAGCCACATTCTGGCTCCAAAACAGTGTTTTTGGCTCTGTCTTGCTTGTTTGCACTCTTCCAGCCCCATCAGGCTGACAGTGGCCAGACCCAGTGCTTCGAGAGACGCACTGCATTTTTTCACTAGACAGCACTTGGGGGGTGATTGTAGTTCTGCTTCCAGAGTCTGCAAGTGAGTCCTTCTTTCACGACCGACCTGGAACCAGAGCCCCCAGACCCATGTTCATTCCACGACATCGCACCCTCCTCCCCAGCTCACGTGCCCCTCCCTGGGGTGCCCAGAAGGTCGCTGACCCCGCGGAGAGGTCAGATGGTCCCCCCCCCCAGCTTTAGAGGGCTTGCTGTACTCAAGGCTTTGGGGCATATGACTGAGCAAATGCCAGCTCAGCAAATCTCATGCCCACAGTCGCTCTAGATGAGTGAAAAGGGGTGATGGCAGTGGGACAGACAAGGGCAGAGCACGGCGTCCCAGGGCTGGGGGTAACCCTGCCCTAACGGCAGAGGATGAAGAGCCAAAAGGGATGAATAGGGGATTGTGCGTCTCCCTGCCTGTGAACACTCCTCCCCCCGCCGCCTCCGCCCGGCTCCCCGTAAAAAGTGATTTGGGATAAGTGCTGGAAAACAGCCTGTGTGCACTTGGGGAAAGAAACTTCATGACATAATGATTTTGGATACAATCCCATTAAGCTGTGCCCTGTGGCTGTTTTTTCCATTAAGGCATTTCACAACCCGTGATCTCCTTGGGAGAGAGAGAGACTTGGTCACGGGGGTCGAGTGGAGAGAAGGACAAGACCTGACTTGGTTTTCTTTCAGCACAGAGGTCTGTCAAGGGTCTCCCTTCACGTGGGCTTCCCCGGAGGAAGCACTGGGAGGTCCTTGGCTTGGCCCCGTGGGGTTAGCCGTCCTGGGCTCCCAACCAGTCGGTTCTGGATGGAATGTGAGAGCCTTAATGGGCTGCAGAAATAATAGCCCACTGGGAGCCATGGCACCAGCCACGGACAAAGGAAGGGCACAACCCAGACTCACCAGGAAGGATTTATTTCTGTTACAGTTCTGCTGGCTCTGCAGTTTGGGGTGAGAGGAAAACACTTGGGTTGGGATGAAGGTGTTTCCCGCGGGGTGTGGGAGTCCTGTGTTCAGGGCTGGGGGCCCCGGAGAGAGTCACAGATGCCTCTTCATGTTGACTCAGATGGATGGGGCAGTGAGCCGACATCACCTGGAGGGACCAGCCCTGATTCACGGAGGGGTCCTGCGGAAAGAAGCAGAGGTGGCCGGCCTGCCGAGGGCAAGAGGCAGGAAAGAAAGGAGGACGGTGTCTAACAGGAGCGCGCCGTGGCTCTCCAGGGCTGGATGCTTGGCAGGGCACCGTGGGTGTTGCCACAAACCTGGGAGGTTGGCCGGACAGACATTCTGTCTCCAGCCGACGGATGAGGACTGCGGGGCTCACAGGTGCTAAGAGGCCTGTCCACCAGCACGCAGCAGGCGAGGGGCGGAGCCAGGGCTGGAACTCAGGTCTCCGGACCCAAGTGCAGGTGGATACGCTGGCTGACACTTGAGGGGCGTTAACGGGCTAACCGTGCGCTCTCTGCCTCCACTCCGCTGCCCCGGAGCCCCGGATTCCCTCCGCGAACTCGTTCTTTAGGTTAAGGTCTCCAGCCAAGTCCCAATGAGAGGCAAATGCAGGTACGAGAGATTACAGATTTCACAAGCCCCTGGCCCTGGTAGTTCCCTGCAGGATGTCTCCGTGACTTGTGTATGCCGTGCCGCGCTGTCATCTCCCCGAGGTGCAGTGTGTGTCAGGCGCTCGGCCTCTCGGCTCCTCGTTGCTGTCCCTCTCAGGGCTGCACAGAGAGGTCCTGTGCGCTGCCCTGTTCTTGCCAGCTTGGACTCCTCATCTGTTGTTTCGCAGATATATCTTCACCTTCTGAGCGTCATGCCTTTTTGTTCAAGTGCCTCTGTCTGCCTTCCTTGTAGTCCTCTTCGTTTTGAGTAGGATGAGAGTGCTCTGTAAGCCATAAAAGACCACCTCAAAATCCCATCTCTGAATATTCTGAAGCCCGTGGCTCCTGACCGGTAGTGGATGCCCAGCAAATAGCTCTGGAAGGAAGTTTGGGTGGCACTTGTTGGACACCATTCCGTCCTCTTTAGTGTCACCAGTTAGACTTGAGCAGCTGTGGGCTGTTGGTGATTTTCTTAGGGGTGGGCAGGTGTCTCAGGCAACAGACAGAGTTGAATTCTGCTAATGGTGTGGAATGAGGGTTTCAGGCCTGCAAGGGCCATGCAACATTTTTGAATTGTTCACTCAGGTTTTCCCACATCTGAAACCAGGGGTTCTGTGCTCCAGCCTGGGGTCATCCTGACCTTCGGGGGGATGCCCAACTCACAGTGAGACCCAGTGGTTGGTGGAAGAGCTCAGACAGAGAGAGCGCCTATCAGGAGCTAGTGGAGCACATCAGAGCACGCGCTCTGGCTTTGACACACTTAGTTGGTGCCGTCAGTGCCTCCGTTGCCCTGTCTGTATAGTAAGGATAGTAATTGTCCCGACCCCACAGAGTTGTGTGAGGATTGAATTGGATAATTCATGTAAAGTGCTTAGCAGAGAGCCTGGCATGAGGTGAGTATGCAAAAAAAAGATGCGCTCACTAAGGCGTGCCCTGCCCAGCAGGATGACTTGGGGCCGCGGGGTTGGGACAGGGCTGCCCTGAGGACGTACAAGCCCACCTTTGGACTTTGGTATTCCTGCTGTGAAATGGGGAGCTGGCTGACCTGAAGGGGCCCTTCTGGCTCTGACATTCTAGCATTCTGCCACCTAACTACCTTAAGAAACCAGAAGGGCAGGATGGTGAACCAGCCTGGAACCAGGCTGTTTGCAAGGTGAGCACAGGATGGTGTCTCTGAAGATGGTTCTAGGACGGGGTGGGGAGTGAGAGGACCACACAGACGATGCAAACAATAAACCCTCATGCTTGGTGCTCCACGGTCTGCAAACATTGTCCACAGTCATCACCTCACGCCATCCCTACAGCAGCCTTACGAGAGAGGCATTTTTTTCAGATGAGGTCCTGGGGCGGGGAGAGGTGAAGGGACATCACTCCTAAGTAGCAGAGGTAGCAGGGCTGGGACGCTGAGTGAGCCCCTGACAGTGCTTGTCCCTTGGATCCACACACAACTGAGTGGCTTTTCCAAGAGGGACAGTTCCAAGTGCTGACTCATGGTCCACTTTTACTGAACTTCTCCCTGGTTACTCCAGATGACGCCCCTAGCTCTTCCAAAAGACTCTTTGCAGCCCCACAAGTGCTTGGTATATTTGATCCAGAGCAAACAGGACTACTGCCCTACCAGGGCTTAAATCCTAATATGAGAGACAAAGAAGACAAACTAGTCATCAACAGACTTTGTCATTAAAATAATCACCAAAGGGCACCGAGGGGGAAAGGCAAGTCAGGCATTGGGTGGGGGCAGTCAGACTGGTTTAATCTAGGAGGACTTCCTAGAGGTGGCGGCACAACTGATTTATGATTTAGAAGAGGGAAAAATGTAGTAGTTGAGGTTAGGGGAACCAAGCGATCTACGGAGTCTTCCCTCCCTTCCTGACCCTCCCCATCTTGCCACCTGTGGATCTGAGAGTTTTGTGCAGGCAAACTTTGGCACAGCTCAGTGGGAAAAGCCAGAAAGAGATCCCAGGACCTCTGATGACCCTAGTCGGAGGCCTGGAGGGAGATGGGGTGCTGCTCCCCCACCCCATCATTAATCTTTCTCAACCTCTTTTGCAAAATGGGAGTCTCAGCAACTACAGAAGAGATGGGAGGAAGAGTGCTTGCAAACTCCCCGAGCTTTCTGAAAGAAAGGGGCAGTGTTGGTGGAGGCGCTTCTGCCTGGAGGTGCTGCGGCCGCGCTGAGCACTCCCATTCATGCCCTGAACCCGGGGGCTGGGCACGACTGCTGCTGTCACTGCCACACACCAGCGGGCATCAGGAGGAGCAAGTTTCAGCAGGTGGTGGACAGGAGCCAAATACCTCTAGGTTACAATGCAATAGATGATGGAAGGCCAATTAATTTTTTTACAACAGGAGAAATAGCTAAAAGATTAACAAGCATTAATTATTTATTGAACTGCTGCCTATGTAAAAAAAAAAAAAAAGGGAGTGGGGTTGGAAATTGCTCTGTATGGGGAAATTAATCTCTTCAATAATCTCAGCTCTCAGTTGCTATCTGCCTTTGCTTGGAGGTCATGGAATCATCCCCAGGCCATGGAGTGAGCTCACTCAGGAAGCACGGAGTCACTTGTAAGTCTTTTTCAAGATTGTCAAAGAAAGTAGTGAGAAATCTCGGGGCTTTTCAGTTTTCCATCTTTTACTCTTTCCAGCCCCTGTACAGAAAGAGCTCACTACCTGGAATCCGACCTCCCTCCCAGGGCTGAAGTTCTGACCCCCAGAAGAGGCAGGTGAAGACAAACACCTGCACATCACAGGTGGGCCTGGGCAGCCAGCAAGCCCAGGGCACGTGGGCTCAAAGCCGGGGTAGGAGGCGCCAAGGACAAACCGGTTAGTCAGCGGCTGTCTTAGGATAACTTGTGAATAATTCGTTCCTTCCTTCCTTCATTCACTCACTCAAGTGTACTTTTTAAGAGCCTCTTACTGCCCTCTGCAGTACTGTTACCAATAAGACACTAGCTTACGCTAGGGTTTCTGCAGTATCTTTCTTTGCCAGAGGCAATCACACGGCAGCACTGTGCCGTCTTGCAAGAGGAAGGCCCCAGCATAGTCCAGCCAGAGGTCTCCCAACGGAGCGACATTAATGCGACTTGGTGTTCCTTAGGTTATGGGTTCAGTTCCCGAGATGGGAGGAACTGTCAGTGCTGGAACCCACCCATCCTGCAAATAACGCTCTGACCACCAGGGGGCCTAGTTGAGACCGGCCTGGCACAAGCGGGGCCCTCCCAGAAAAACCTTGCAGTATCTGCCCCCTGTCAGTGCCTGCAGGTGCCAACGTCTGCCTCCAGAGGTGAAGGCCACCTTGAGGGTACATGGTGCCTGTCCCTCCATCAGGGAGTCTGGGCCAGTCCTGGATTTCATGAAGGGCAGGCATGTTTTAAATGGTTTCCTGGGCCAGGGTTTGCGAGCTGTGGCGTGTGAGGGCATCGCTCAGTGTTTTGAGGGCAGTGGCCCAGCACCCCATCAGTCTGGGGCACCCAGATCTCTCTCTCCTGGCTACAGAGAGTACCAAAAACTACTTTCTTCTTCTTTTTTAAATTGAGGTATAGTTGACATGTAACACTATATTAGTTTCAGGTGTACAACCTAATGATTCTATATTTGTATATATTGTGACATGATCTCCACGATAAGTCTAGTTAACACTCATCACCATACACCATACTTTCAAGATTCACTGTGTTAGCAACTTTCAACTATGCAATACAACATTGTTAACTTATAGTCACCATGCTGTACGTCGCATCCCCAGGACTGGAATATTTTATAACTGGGAGTTGGTACCTTTTGACTTCCTTCAGGGGTTTCTCCCCCTACCTACCCGCCACCTCTGGCAACCGCCAGCCTCTTCTCTGTATCTATGAGCTTAGCTTTTGCTTGTTTAGGTTCCACATATAAAGAGATCATTGCTGTGTGTCTCTCTCCGTCTGACTTACTTCACTGAGCACAATGCCCTTCAAGGTCTATCCGAGTCGTTGCAAATGACAAGATTTCATTCTTTTTATGGCTGAGTAGTACCCCGTTGCATTTATATACCATGTCTTCTTCATCCAGTCTTCCATCAGTGGACACTTAGGCTGCTTCCATAACTTGGCTACTGTGAAAAGTGCTGCAGTGAACATGGGAGTGCAGGTATCTTTTTAAATTAGTGTTTTCATTTTCTGCAGATAAATACCCCCAAATGGAATTGCTGGATCATGTGGTGGTTCTAGTTTTAATGTTTTGAAGACCCTCCGTACTGTTTTCCATAGTGACTGTGCCGTTTATGTTCCCACCAGCAGCGCACAAGGGGTCCCTTTTCCCCACGTCCTTGCCAGCTCGTCCTTGCCAGACGGGAGAGATCCTGTCTTTCTGATGAGAGCCGTTCTGATAGGCATGAGGTGGTAGCTCACTGTGGTTCTGATTTGCATTTCCCCGATGATTTACTGATGTTGATCGTTTTTTTCATGTACCTGTGGCCATTTATATGTCTTCTTTGGAAAAATAGCTATTCAGATCCTCTGCCCATTTTTAAAATCAGATTTTTTTTTTTGGCTATTAAGTTGTATGAGTTCTTTATATATGTTGGCGATTAACCTCTTACCAGATACATGATTTACAAACATTTTCTCCCCTGTGGTAGGTTGCTTTTTCATTCTCTTGAGGGCTTCCTTTGCTGTGTAGACACGTTCCAGCTTGATGTTGTCCCACTTGTTTATTTTTGCTGTTGTTGCGTTTGCTTTTGGAGTCAGACCCAAAAATTCATTGCCAAGACCAATGTCAATGAGCTTACTGACTATGTTTAGTTCCAGGAGTTTTAGGGTTTCAAGTCTTACGTTGTTGTTAATGCATTTTAAGTAAATCTCTGTGTGTGGTGTCAGGTAGTGGTTTAATTTCATTCTTTTGCATGTGGCGGTCAGTTTTCCCAACACCACTTACTGAAAAGACTGTCCTTTCCCTGTGGTATACTCTTGGCTCTTTTGCAGGAAAGTAATTGGCCGTATAAGTGTGGGTTTGTTTCTGGGCTCTCAGTTCTCCTGCATTGATCTTTGCATCTGTTTTTAAGCCACTGACAAACCGTTTTGATTACCGTAGTTTGGGGTCATACGGCTTGAAATCAGGGAGTGTGAGGCATCCAGCCACGTTCTTCCTTCTCAAGATTGCTTTGGCTATTTGGGGCCTCTGGTAGTTCCATCCAAATTTTAGGACTGTTTCTTCTATTTCTGTGAAAAATGCTATGGGAATGTTGATAGGGATTGCATTGAATCTGTGGATTGCTTTGCACAATGTGAACATTTTACCAAAATTAACTGTTCCAATCCACAAGCGTGAAACAGCTTTCCATTTTTTTGTGTCTTCTTCAGTTTCCTCAGTCTCCCTGTCTTCAGTGTGCAGGTCTCCCACCACCAGGAGCTGTTTTCTTTCCTTGTGGCGCCTCCCTCAGCTGTGGTGCCAGCTCCTGGCGGGAACTGGTTGCCCACTGGGCTGCAGGGCGTCTCCACCACCTCCTAAGCAGGGAGTTGGGAATAGATGCTGCCCTCAGCCCCCACCTGGAGGCTGGAGGGACCAGGCTCTGGGACCAGTACACAAGCCACCTGGCAGAGGCCTTTGGGCACTGATGCCCCACGGTATCGGCAGCTGAGCCGGGGGCTGGAAGATCTTGTGCACAGTGCCAGGAGTTTATATGTCAAAACATCTTAGTTATATTAGTGTCCCTCCCTGGGCCCCTCTTCCTCTGATCCTGGCTACCGCTTGTTACAATGAGACATGATTCTCTTCATTTAGGAAGGGTAGTAACACTGGGCTTGGGGACCACAAGACTTGGACAGAGCCCTGGAGCTGCCACTAAATTGGTTGTGTGACCTCCAGCAAGTTCTTTGGCCTCCGTGAGCCTCAGTTTTCTCGTTCGTGAAATGAGGCAGACACCACCACCCCGCAGAATTGGTCTGAGGCTGTAGGAAGGGAGCGGGCAGAAAGCATCTGAGAGCCACGGAAAGCAGCAGGTGTGCGAGACGAGGTGCTGCCGTTCTCAGCGGAGAGGCGAGCAGGATGGCCGCAAGGACGGATGGGCTACAGCCATGTCCCCCGTCGCTCCTCTGCACCTGCTCCTCGTCAGCACCTCCTACCAGCGGCCTTGACGTGTGCCCTCAACAGACCTGGTCTCGATGCTCTGGCCTTTCCTTTACCCCTCCTCTCTCTTCAAACGTCCGTATTCTTTGCTTCAGTCCTGTAGAGTCATGTGCCTTCAGTTATTTATTCCTGTAGTAAGTGTGGATTGGGTCCCCCATAGAAGGAAGCCTGGTGTATTACAAAGAAATTGACTTTGCATCCTTTGCCTTCACCCTCACCAGCCATGACTCCAGGGAGTCCCTCACCTTCTCTGAGCTTCAGTTTCCTAAAACAGAAAACGGAGCTGACACCTGCACTGCAGGGTTGTTAGGAGGGTGATGGGTGACAACGCGTGTAAAACCCAGGGCCAGGTGCTCAGCAAACGGGACTCCCTCCACAGACTGCTGGCTGTCAGTTGGATAAACTTACCGAGTATTGGGCGGCAGTGGGACGATGAAGACTTCCGAGGCTGCTCCTTTAGAAATCAAAGCAAAACAAACTCCCATGCATTTTAATGGGCTCCTGGAACCCGCCACAAATCCTGGCCTGACAGTAGCTGCTTGAATATGTGACTGAGCCCCCAATGCCACGTCCAACAGGAGTGCATGTGGGAGGGAGGCATTCTGAGTCCCAGGCAGGGCCACTGGGGCTCAGCTGCCCTGGCACCTCGTTGCCCGGAGGTGTTTAGTCCCGTGCCAGTCCTTTCTAACTCAAAAACACAGTATCTCTTCATCCAACTGAGGTCCCGGACGGGGATTGTCAGGGCGTGGAGGGGACTTCAGTTTTAGACATCCCTTTTTGGGGGGGTAAATTAAAAAAGCAGGTGTATCATTTGGTAAGTGTGATAGTAAGCCTCTGGGGGTGGGTATTTAGAAAGACCAGTAAATATATAGCACCTTGCACTTTAAAGAGCTCATTTAATCATTGATTCATCAAATGCCGGTAGAGTTGGAACTCCCTGTGGTTGCTGGGGTCACAGCAGTGAATAAAACAGGCGGCACCCTGCCCTGAGAAGCTGGCCTTCTGGGGGCAGGGGAGACAGTAACACGAAACACAATAAATACGGACTCTGAAGGGTGAGTTAGGAGTGGGAGGTGCTGAGAAAGAAGAAAAAGTAGGTTGTGGGGAGGGGGATCAGAGCGCCAGAAGGGCAAGGGGCCGGCTGGACTGTGCAACGGGATGTTCAGAGACACCTCACTGAAAAGGCGAGACTTGCAGGAGTGAGGTTGGGGAGGGGCTGGCGACTCTGATGTCGAGGGGCACAGGGTGGAGCTGCCTGTGGAGCTTGGGGACCAGCCAGGGCAGGGGGGTGGAGGGAGCAAGGAGAGGGGGCAGATCACGTGGGCCGGGAGGCCACCTTAAGGACTTCAGCTTCTACTCTGGGGGAAAAGGGAGCCACCGGGGGATTTCATGTGAGCCGAGATCCTCCAGGAGAACTCACTCCAGTCCTGGCTCTGCCATGCACCTGCTGTGACACTTTGGGCAAATCAGGTCACCCCTCTGGGCCACATGTGCTTCAGGAGCAAGATGACATGGGGGGATGGTTCGCTGGGGTTGTTTCAAAGGTCCCTGCTGAACCCTGTGGTGCGAGATGCCGACCAAGGCGGGCAAACACTGGGTCAGTGTCTGTGCCTGCCCCCGAAAGTGCCGGCTTCTTGCTCATGTTCCTCACTGTCCCTTCCCAGTTTGCCCAGAGCCACGCCAGGCCCCCAGGTGCATCTGGAAGTGAGAGCCCACGGCACTGGGAGAGTCAGCCGAGTTTCCTGCCACGCCCGAGGGAGCCGAGGACAACAGTTAACCTTTCCAGCAATTACCTTCCTGGCTGGGACCAGCAGGGGAGCAGTTTCCCATGGCGGCGGGGCAAGCGCCTGGCCGGCCCCCAACTACCCCTGCTGGGCTGGAGCGGTTAGGAGAGGAAACCACGGCAGGCCTGGACGGGCCCTCAGGAGGGGAGTGGGCCCTGCAGGCCGTGCACGTCCCTGGGCAGTGTGGTGGGTGACGGGCCTGCCACCAGAAGTGCATCTGTTTCGCTCCAAGGGCATCAGGCGAGGAGCCCCTAAGCCTGTAGAGACCAAGCTCCCACGCCCGACTCCAGGGAGCAGCTGCCACAGGCTTTTGAGGCAGGATTGTCAAAAAGGAGGAGTTCCCCCTTTTTTGGCAGAGGGAATATGAAAGGAAGGATGGGGTGGCGGGGGTGGTGGGGGTGGTGCTCAGGGCCCCTTGCCCTCCCGTCTCCCTCCCCAGCTCCGCCTTTGGTTCCCTGCACTCCAGGCCTCCAACCAACCATCACCTCCACTTCTCCATCACCAGCCAGTGGGTCCCCATTTGCCAAGTTTCCAAGTTGGAAATGACCCCAACCTAGAGACTTGTTGGAAATAAAAAAATGTCATCCAGCCAAGAGCTCTCAGACTCATGGCACTCGGCGGGCTGCTGCTGGGGCTGCACCAGAAGAGAGCTGCAAGGACAGGTTAACTGCTGAGACCCGACGGGGAGTCCGCGGGTTTCCACCTGCACAGGCCAACATCTCTGCCAGCGGCATTAAAAACCCAGATTATGGAGGTATAATTTACATAGAGCATAATGAATTCTTTTAGATGTGCAGTTCAGTGTGGTTTGACAAATGTAAGTAGTCATGTGACCCCCACCACAAACAAAACAGAAAGCAGCTTCATCGCCCCTGCGAGTTCCCTCGTGCTCCTGTGTGCTCAGCCCCTCCCCACCCACAGCCTCCGCCAGCAGTATTTTTCCCGAATCATACTGAATCATATTCTCTCTTCTCCCGAGACGCCTGTCTCCTCTCAGTTAACATTATGTCTTTGAGATTCATCCAAGTCATTTTGTGTATCAGCAGTTCCTTCCTCCTTATTGCAGTGGAGGACGATCACTTCGTTTATTTTAATTTTTATTTTGGTAATATAACGTAAAACTTGCCTTTTGAACCATTTTTAATGGTACCATTTAGTGGCATTAATCATATTCACGTGTTGTGAAACCATCACTAGTATCTATTTGTAAATATTTCTAAAACTCTTTATCATCCCAAACAGAAACTCTGTACCTATTAAGCAGTAACTCCCACCCCTCCTTCCCACAGCCCCTGGTCTCCTCGAATGTACTTTCTGTCTCTGTGAATTTCCCTGTTCTAGATACTTCATGTAATTGAAGTCAGGTAGTGTTTGTCCTTTTGTGTCCAGCTCAGTTCACCTAGCATAATCACTTCAGGGTTCATCCAGGCTGTAACATGTATAAGAATTCCATCCTTTTTTATGGTTGAGTAATACTCTATTGTAAGTATATTCCACATCCTGTTTATCAGTTCATCAGTTGATGGACAGATGGACCGTTTCCACCTTTTAGCTATTCTGAGTAATCCTGCTATGAACAGATGAACATTAGCAGACAAGTATCTGAGTCCCTCCTTTTTTTTTCCCCCAGTATATACCTAGGAGTGGAATTGCCAGGTCATACGTTTCCATGTTTACCTTTCTGAGTAACCGCCAGATGTTTTCCACAGTGGCTGCATCATGTAACATCCCCACCAGCAGTGCGCAGAATTGTTCCAATTTCTCTACATCCTTGTCAGCCCTTGTTACTTTCTGTCTTTTTAAAAAATTACGGCTATCCTACTGGATGCAAAGTGGTATCTCGTTGTGGTTTTGATTGCATCCTAACGACTGATAATGCTGAGTATCTCGTAATGTGCTTATTTGCCATTTGTTTATCTTCTTTGGAAACATGTTTGCGTCTTTTGTCCATTTTTGAACTGAGCTGTCATTTTGTTACTCAGTGGTAGGCGCTTTTTACGTGCTCTGGGTGCGAAACTCGTACCAGGGGTGATTTACAAATGTTTTCTCCCTTTCCGTGGGTTCTCTCTTCACGCTCTTCATAGTATCCTTGGCCACACAAGACTTTTTTTTAAATTTTGGTGAAGTCCAGGTGACCTAGGTTGTTCATGGTGGGTGAATAATCTTTTTAATGTGCTGCTGAATTCGGTCTGATAGCATTTTGTGAAGAATTTTTGCATCTATATTGCATCTGTATTCTCTTCTTATGATACCTTTATTTGCCTTGATAACGCTGGTCTCATAGAGTGAATTAGGAAGTGTCCCTTCGCTTCAACTTTTTTGAAGAGTTTGAGGACAGTTAGTATTTATTCTTTTTTAAATGTTTGAGAGGATTCACCAGTGAAGCCTTCGGGTCTAGGACTTTTTTATTTGGAGGTTTTTGACGACCGATTCAGTCTCCTGACCAGTTATTGGTCTGTTTAGATTTTCTGTCTTTTCATTCAGTCTCAGGAGTGTTTCTAGAAACTTGCCCATTTAATGTAGGTTATCCCCAATTTGTTGCTGTAATTATTCATAATGCACTCTTACAGTCCTTTTTATTTCTGTATAATTGGTAGTAATACCCCACTTCCAGTTTTGATTTCAGTAATTTGAGTGTTTTCTAGTTTTCAGTCAGTCTAGCTAGAAGTTTGTCATTCTTCTTGACCTTTTGAAGAGCCAGCTTGGCGTCATTGATTTTCTCTGTTTTTCTATTCTCTATTTCATCTCTGCTCTAACCTTTTATTATTTATTTCCTTCTAAAGCTTCTTAAGCTTTGGGTTTAGTTTCTTCTTTTCCTAGTTCCTTCAGTTGTAAGGTTAGGCTTTTGAGATCTTTCTTCTTTTTCAATGTAAGTATTTATAGCCATAAACTTCCTTTTTAGCACATGTTTCTCTGCATATCATAAGTTTTGGTGTTTTTGTTTTAATTTTCCTTGAGATATTTCCTAATTTCTCTTGTGATTTCTTCTTTGACCCATTGGTTGTTTAAGACTGTTTTGTCTAATATCCACATATTTGTGAATTTTCCAGTTTAATCCTGTAACTTTTTTTTATTATTTCATTCCCTTGTGATTGGAAAA
The DNA here is from genome assembly GCF_048773025.1 of Camelus bactrianus. NCBI lineage: Eukaryota > Metazoa > Chordata > Mammalia > Artiodactyla > Camelidae > Camelus > Camelus bactrianus. The sequence continues at coordinate 21,567,466 of NC_133571.1, read as the reverse complement.
GATACTTTGAATGATTTTGGTCTTTTAAAATGTATTAGGACTTGTTTTATGGCTTAATATTATGCTCAACTCTGGAGACTGTTCCATATGCACTTGAGGAACACGTGCAACTTGCTGTTGCCGAGTGTTCTCTGTGGCTGTCAGGTACAGCTGGTTTACAGCGTTGTTCAAGTCTGCTCTGGTGTTATCGACCCTTTGTCTGGTTATCCTCTCCATTACTGCAAGAAGGGTGCTGAAGTCTCAAATTGTTGTTGTAGAGCTGCCTATTCTGCCTTCAGTTCTGCCAACGTCCACTTCGTGTATTTAGGAGCTCTGGTATGTGGTGCGTATACACTTACAATTGCTGTGTCTTCTTAGGGAATCAGTTTTGTCTCTGTCTCTTGCAACCGTTTTTTGACTTAAAAATCTATTTTGTCTGATAGTAGTATAGCCACACATAAAGAGGAAACTTGATTTATTTGAACACATAACATGAAACATTTCTGTTCAAAAAGGATGCCACGAGACATTAGCAGAAAGCTGATGAAGTGGAAGGTATTTGCTGTAACTAAAAGTAAGACGGGATTAGTAACACGGGCACTCAAAAGAAAACTAGGAGTAGCCTGAGCAGGCAATGCACAGAAAAGGAAACGTGACTAGTTCACGTGTTAACAGTTAATAACGATTATTAACCTTCACCTTTCTAGTCATCAGAGAGATGCAAACCTAAAAGACAGATTAAGACGATGCTTTACATTCATTTGACTGGCAAATCTACGAAGCCACATAACGGTACGTGCTGGCAAGGACGTGGAGGAATGGGAATCCCCACGTGCGGCTGGTGGAGGGTAAGCTGGCGCAGCCTTTTTGCAGAGCTGTACTTGATGAACATACATGTGCATTTGCCCTGTGACCAGGCAACACCACAGGACAAAAGACTCACACGTGACTGCAGGAGACATCAAAAGAGTGTCCATCATAGCACTGACTGTGGTAGCAAAGAGATGGACGTGTCTTAGGGGTCCGTCGTGGGGAACCTACTAGTAATAAAATGTACTCTATGTACCTGATGGAATACTGTCTAGTATTTGGAAGGAATGAACTTGAAATATATGTAATGATGTGAATAGTTCTCAAAAATAGAACGTTGAGTAAAAAAAGGAACAGAATAAGACAAAATGGGGTCTTGCAATGGACCAATAACAATAGTGTCTCATAAAACGAAGAGTTCATCTACTGTGTGTGCACTTAAGATAAAAATATACAAACATACATACAAAGAGGAGAGTTTAAAAAGTTGTGTATGTGAGCATGTGTGTATATGGGTGTGTGGAATAACCTGATTAAAAGTCCAGGGAGAAAGAGAGGAGAGTTTTAGCAATTTAAATAATTTCAAATGGAACATTTGACATCCCCATTTCAAATGATCATTTTGCTGACTAGCCACCAGGAAATTTGATCCAGATAGATTTCCATTTTAAAAGCATGTCACTGAGTCTTTCATAGTCTTGTCCACCAATGTGGAATGAATGATGACCCCCAAAAGGTATGTGGGTGTTCCAACCTTGGTGGAAGTTGTGAACTTGACTTTATTTGGGAAAAAGCACGTAAGATGTAATTAAGTAGCAGATATAAGTAAGGATCTTGAGACGAGATTGTTCTGGACTTGGGGTGGACCCTAATCCAATGACAAGTGTCCTTATAAGAGACCCGTAGGAAGAAGGGAGAGACGTCATGTGAAGACTGAGGCAGAGATCAGTCGTGCAGCCACAACCCAGGGCTGGAAGAAGCCAGGAAGGAATTTTCGTTTGAGCCTTTGCAGGGGATGTGGCTCTGCCAGCCCCTCGCTTTGAATTTCTGACTTGCAGAACTGCAGGAAAACAAATTTCTATCGTTTTACGACAGCAAGTTTGTGGTTGCTTGTCATGGCCGTCCTAGGAATGAATACACCCGTCTCTCTCTTTCCCTTCATGTCTTCTCATCTCTTCTTAGGAGAAGCAAAAATAGATTCCTCTTAAGTCCCAAGCAGGATGGTTTCCCACTTGCTGTGTTCACAAGGATCTCGTCCTCCTTCACCTGTGTTTCCCAGAGTGAGAGATTTAGGTGATAGAAGGACATGGCATCAAATTAAATTGAGTCACACGAGGAGACATTACACTCTGTTTATTAGCAAGGTCAATAGTCAAAGAGAAAGTCTCAGTATGGTGGGGATAGGCACGTAGCATTCAACACCAATCTCCTTTTTTATCAAAGAGACAACAGCCTCAGCTCTTTGAAAGCTGGCAACAGTTTCTGGCTAGATAGGCATTAATAACATTGTTTTGGTTTTGTTGAATTTATTTTTATGCTTGGCTGTCTTACATTTATTGTAAGTGATGCCAATTTTTCTTTTAGGCTTGTAATAGCAAGTTTCCTTTTTAAACAAATAAATCTAAATGAAAAACTGAGTTATTTTAAAGAAACATATAAAGTAAAAAACAGTGGCGATATTATACAGATATGGAAAAGTCTGTGAAGATGGAAAATACTATCTACCCCATAACTTTATCAGTGTTTTTTTCCTAAGGAAAGTTCCTTCTAGAAAGAGGAATTCTGGTGCCAGAACGAGTCCATTTCTGAACTCTTTTGATTCATCTCTTGGTTGAGTATGTTTCATTTTTATTTACAAGAAGGGTTCATGGATATTGTGTTCCCTGAGTTTTTATGTGTTTGACGTCGTCTCCTGCCTCTGTATTAACAATGACTTGTGTGGTGCGAAGATCTTGAGTCCCACTTTCCTTTCTTCAGAGCTTTAAGGATGTCACTGTATCATCTTCTTACATTAAATGCCTCCTGATTCTCTGTGTCCCCTCCCACCCGCACCTCCACCCGCATTGTGAGTTAGCTTTTGTCCTTGGGTACATGAGACCTTTTCCTCTGATTTTGAAGTGTGCCAGATTCATCAAGACACATCTCAGGATTAAGCAATTAGCATCGCTTTCTCCCCGAACACAAGGTACCTTTTCAGTTTCCTGATACAGCCCTTTCTTCCTTTTCTTCCATTTTAGTAAATATTTTTTCTTTTTCCTGTTTTGTAGTATCTCCTTTGGGGACACAAGGACCCACCTGCTGGGTGACTTTCTATTCTCCGTATCTTTACCTTCCTCCCAGTCACTTCAGCTTTGTCTTTTCCCTACGCATTTTCTGTGAATTCCGTCGTTTTCCTGAATATGATGAATTTAGTATTTACGTATGTTAATTTTGTGTCTTGCTATTTCAAAATTATATAACTCCATAATTGTTATTTTGCTCCTCAGGTTTTCCTTCACTTTATAATGACCATTTTTCATATCATTTTATTGTCTCATCCAATCATATTTGTTTCATTGAATTCATGTGTCTCTTCTTTTTTTCCCCCTAAATACAAAACACTTGTTTTGGACACCCCCTCCCCCCCTGTATCTTGGGGTTATGTTATCTTCCAGAATAGACCCTTCACTTGTCCACATACACTATGTTTCTTCCTTTCTATTTTTGCTTTAACATCTTTGCATAGTCGCCATGAAATTTATTCTTGAAAGAAGTTTAACATAAGCAGCTCTGTCAGCACATCCCCCCTGCCTGCACACAGTGTGGGTCAGTTTTGCCTGGCTTTCGTCTTAGCGCGTCTGAGTCCTGCTGTCTTCCCTTCTATAGTCTTTGTTTCTTTTCTTTTTTCTTTTTTAATTGAATGACGGTCATTTTACAATGTTGTGTCAATCTTTGTTTCTATTCTTACAATATTTCTTGCCCTTAGCAAGTTACTGAAACGTTCTGCCTCAGTTTTAACAGTCTGCTATATGGAATAGTAATAGTACTTACCTTAATTTGCAGGTCGGGCATTAAGTGATCTATAAAGTGCTTGTCACAGTGCCTGGCAGACACTAAGCGCTAATGTCCCACGGGCTGCCCCAGCTTCTACGTGTCAGGTCCTGAGACCTCTTCACTCCCTGGATGGTCTCACCCTCTATTGTGTTGTTCGTATCATTCAGAAGCTGATGACTTTCAAATTTCTGTTTTCACCTTGGACTTCTTCCTCTGGACTTGTCTCTCTAACTGCCTACGTCACATTTCCGCTTCAGCATCTAACAGACACCTACACTTGACATGTTCAGAATTGACCTTGTGACCTCCAGGACCCCTCCTCCCTTGAACCCGCTCCTCTTGTGGTCCTCGTCATCGTATGATGCTAACATCACACTTTCATTGCTCAGGACTGACTCACCTCTTTTTTTATAGCTTGTGTTCAACTCAGTCCTTCAAAATAGAATCCAGAACCCTAGCAGTTCTTACTGCCTTCCCCACCGCTGCTGTTGTCCAAACCATGGCCATCTGTACACGCCTCTGCTTCTGTCCTGACCCCTCCGAGTCTGTCCCCAATGCAGCAGTGCGATCTGGTTAACAGTGTCACTCCTCACCTTAATTACCCCCAGGGACATTTCATGTCACTGAGGGAAAGAAAATGTCACAGTTTTTATAAGATCCTGTATGGTCTTCCCCTGTCCCCTCTCCAACCCCCACCTGCTCTCTCCCTCACTCCTTCCCACCAGCCCACTGACCTCGCTGTTCTCCACGCATCGGAAAGACCCCCAATAGTTAGGAATAGATGCTGGATTTCATAAAATTTTTCTCCTGCGTATATTGAGATAATCATGTGGTTTTTAAAAACACACATCAATGTATTAAATTCCACTGATTGATTTTTCTAGTGTTAACCTTGCCTTCCTGGGTTAAATTCCACCTAATCATGATCTATTTTCTACACTGCTGGGTTCCACTTGCTCCAATGCTGTTGAGGATTTTTGCACTGTGGTCGTGCGGGATGCTGCTCTGCGGTGTCCTGTTCTTGCAGTGTCTTAGGTTTTGATGTCAGGATTATGCTCACCTCCAGGAAGGCGTCCAGAAGCATCTCCTCCTCTTCAGTTTTCTGGAAGTTTGGGTAGAATTTGTGTTATCTCCTTTTTAAATGTTTGATACAATTTAACTAGTGAAGTCATCTGAATCTGCAGATTTCTTTGAAGTAAAGTTTTTTTTATTAAAAATTCAGTTTCTTCAGCCGATATATATGGTTATTTAGATTCTTCCTTCTTGAGTGAGTTGAGGTAATTTGTTTCTTTCAATGCATGTGTCCGTTTTTTTAAAATTGCAAATGTACTGACAAAAAGTTATTCATAATATTCCCTTTTTATCGTTTTGAAATCGAAAAAAACCTGTGACGAAGTTACTGCCTTCATTCTGGATATTGGTCATTTGCAACATGTTTGTTTTTTTTTTAACCCTGACCAGTCTAGCTAGCGGTTTATCAATTTTATTGATCTTCTCAAAGAACCAACTGTTGGTTTCATTGATTTTTTTCCCTGCTGTTTCCTGTTTTATTTCATTAATTTCTGTTCTGATACTTATTATTTTTTCTTTCCTTACTTTGGGTTTCACTTGCTCTCCTTTTTCTAGTTTCTTAGAGTAGCAGCTGAAGGCATTGACTGGAGACTCGTTTTCCTCCGAGTATTGCTTTAGCTGCCTCTCTCTGTCTCATTCCTTTTTGCTTTATTACCCGTGGGTCACTTAGAAGTCCATGAATTAGTTTCCAAATATTGGGGGATTTTCCAGAGAACTTTCTGTTACTGATTTCTAGTTTAATTCCATTGTGGTTAGACAGCATGGCATACTTCTCATGATTTGAACAATTTTAGATTTATTGATGGCTCAGAATATGGTGTAACGTGGTCTATGCTGTTGAGGAGAACGTGTGTTCTGCTGCTGTTGGACGGTAAGTGCCATAAATGCCACTTAGGGCAAGTTAGTCGCTGTGCTGTTCAGATCTTTTGCATTTTTACTGCCTACCTGTCTGCTTGTTCTGTCAGTTACCGAGAGAGGGTATTGGCATCTCCAGGTATAACTGTAGATTTGTTTATTTCTCTAGCAATTCAGTTTTTTATGCTGTCTTTTGAGCTAACCCCTTTACCATTGTGAAATGACCCTCATTGTTCCTGGTAAGACTTTCCTCTGAAACCTATTTTGTCTGATGTTAACATAGCTGCTTCAGCTTTACTTTGATGAGTCTCTTTTGTTATTCATTTACTTTGGACTCACTTGTGTTTCTGTCTGCAGGCATAGACTTGATGGAAATTCTCCTAGTTCTGCCCCCATAGGACACTCTAACGCATAAGGCAGGTAGCAACCAGACCTAGGGAGCCGCACCTGCTTTGTCCTGGATGCGGGACCAACATCCCATAGAGGAGGGGGAGATGGAGCCAGCTGACTCTGGGCTGTTGCCACTCCCTGCTGGCAGGAATCAGACATCTCCCCAGAGCACTGCTGTTCATCGGAGACAGCGCTCCCGGACAAAACGAAAGACAGCTGACACTTCTCATTCTGAGAATTCTGTCTGGACACAGAAGTCATTCTCGCCCCAAACCCTTCTTTACCAGAGAATTAGAAACTGTTGTTCCTGCTCTCACACCCCGGAGCCCTCCCCTTCACCTCCTAACTTTCCACACATTCAATGTTCAGAACACTTCTAGATGCAAATCTGGTTCACAAATTCCTTCTCTGTTGTTCCTGAAGCAGCTGCTGTGTGAGGGAAACAAGTGTCTGGTTCACAGACTGGCAAGACACAGAAAGTGAAAGAGAAACAATGCCAATGATGATGATGATAATAATAAAGAAAAAGCAGCCAGGAGGAGAATTGCCTGACACTGATATGTAACATAGTTAAATGCGAGAGCATGTGTGTGTGAGTGTGTGTCTAATTTCAGCAGAGTACAGGTGGGGAGGCTATCGATGTAGACAGGTGCTTTGACAATTCATTTTCCAGATGGACAACTGGATCCTGGCTGAACTTCCCCATCCTGGAAAACGAACCCAAACTCACCCCGAGGCTCACTCTTTGCTAACATACCCAGTGTCCTGCTGTGACTAGCTTCCCTAAAGATCTCCAGAGAGTTGATAGAGAAAAAGAGAAAAACATGAAAAGATTCACACATTTGGTCTTAGTACATTGATTTTAAAAAAATTCTATGAGAGAGAGGGGTTAAAAAAATCCCCAGGATAGCTGCTGAAGTTACATAATGGGTAATGAGTGTCCAATGACAGATGTTCCCCGTTTATAAATAGATTTATTATTATCACCAAAAGGTATTAAATTTGACACTCTGGAGAGCAGTACTGTCCAAGGAAACATAGTGAGCTGTATTCATAATTTAAAATTTTCTAGTAGCCTCATTAAAAAAGTAAAAAGAAACAGAAGAAATTCATTTTAATGTTAAATTTTAACCCAATATATAAAAGTACTGTCACTTCAAGATGCTATTAATATAAAGTTATTAAGCTGGTATTTTAAATATTTTTTTCAAGCTAAGTCTTAGATATCTGGTGTGAATTCCACGCTTATAGTACAGTTCAGTTAGGGCCAGCCAGAACTCAGGGGCTTAACAGACGCACAGCTTGTGGCTACCTCGTTAGAGAGTGCAGCTTGAGAGCGTCTTGGGTAATTTGACTTCCCCAAGGGGTCCTAACTCAGGGCCCGAGGAACCTGGGCTCACTTTCTGTGGGATTTTTTCCCACAAGTGCATGCACAGTCCCAGTGGGGCAAGTGCAGGCGTGGAGTGAGAGGAAAGGAGGAAGGAGACTCCGAGCCCAGTCCAGCCAGTCTCCAGCGATGCACTGGTGTCAACCTCAGCAGGTGCCTGGGTGAGGGCCTGCTGCCACAGATGTTGTTGACCCAAGATCATTAGGACGAGGAAGCCTGCGTTGCATTGGGGCAGGTCAGGCCCCATTCATCACCCTGCTCTGGTGGCCCCGTAGCATTTTTGTAGCTGGTGGTCAGAACGTGTCTAGTTCACATTCCCGCCTATTTACGTGTGATGATCCTTCAGAAGAATCCACAACCTCATAGAAGGTTAGGACTGGGAGGGGCTGATACGCTTTAGAATCACTCCTAGATGTCTGAGTTTGCATTCGTTTTTGTTTATCCTGTTTGGAACTTGGTGTTATTTCTTCAGCCTACGGTCTTGTGTCTTTCTTCAATTCTGGAAAAATTCTCAGCCACAATCTCTTTGAACATTTCCTCTCTCCCTTTATTCTTCATTTTATGCTCCTGGAATGCCTAACAGGTGTGTGACGTATCTACGTACATCGTTCTGGCCGCCATATCTCAGCTGCCTGTGCTGTATTTTCACCTTTTTATTTTGCTCTTTATCTCTGTTTCATCTCTTTATCTCCAAATGCGTCATTTCAATGATCCTTCTTTAGCTTTTTCTAATCAGCTACAGATTTTAGAAATCTCAGGTGCACAGAATCGGATTGACGTTAGTCCTACATTCGTTAAATGCTATCATCATTTGTTAACGCATAGTCCTCTTTTGTTTGTTTAGAGATATGTCTATTCACTAATAATATGAAAAATGAAGGCACTGGAATGTTAACAGTAACTTAAAACTCCCTGCATGCTTCCTCCCATCTCATCCCAGTGCTTCCTCTCATCCAAGGTAGCCCCTCTGACCCTTGTGTGTGTTGTTTCTTTACTTTAAAAACTTAAAAATTAAAAAATTACGTTTTAAGGATATACATGTTCCTAAAAAGCACATTATTTAGCTTTGGGTTTTTATTTTTTTATTTCCTTAATTTTTTTGGTGGGGGGGAGGTAATTAGGGGACTGAACCCAGGACCTCCCACATGCTAAGCATGTGCTCTACTGCTTGAGCTATACCCTCCCCCCAGCTTTTGATTTTTAACTTTAAAGAAACTTTGTAACTTTATAAAAATGATTCTATGCTGAAATCATCTTCTAGGACTTATTTTTTCAATCACAGTTACGTTGTTGAGGTCCCTGCACAGTGCAGCACGTGGCTGTAGTTCCTTTGTTTTGACTGCAGTGTAATGTTCCCTGTGTCTTCTGATGACTGCATATACCACAGTTTATTTATCCACTCTTCAGTCAGCGAGCGTTTGGGTCGTTTCCAGGTCTTTGCTACTATGAACAGCGCCACTATAAACATGGTTATTTATGCTTCTTGACTTTCCCTTGGTTATGTTCCAGGAAATGGAATTGCTGAGATATGGAGTATGTGAACGCGCAACTTTGAAAGTAATGGTGCACCCTTTTCCTAGGCGGTTGTACCAGACAAGCCCACCATTTCCTGTCTGTTGAGCTTTTAATTTTCAGTGACTATTTTTCACTTGTAAAATTATTATGGAGCTCCTTACTGAATTTGCTTTTATGTTTCTGAACTGTCTTCTCCTGTCATTGTAGCTTCCATTCCCTCATTTGTCTGTCTAATCAGTTTAAACATCTATATAGTATAGTCTGCCCGTAATTGAAATCGTGCAATTATCTCCAGTAATTGAGATGCTGAGTCTGTTTTTTGCATCTGCTTAACATTCATATACACTCCCTCACCCCCTGCTTGTTTGTTTCTTCATGTGGTTTATAAATTCTGGTTTTGAGCTTATCTTTAGCACAACGTTCTCCCCTCTGGGGAGATCCTATCCTGGTTTAAGTATCTCTACAAAGTGACTTTTCGGTTGACTGAAGCCACACGGATTTCAGTGGTCTAGGATGGCTCTCTATGTTGTGCTGATGTCTTGGTTTGGGGTTCCTGCAGGTATGTATAGCCTACATCAAGACCCCACACCCTCACAGGGCACAGGGCTGGAGTTTTGCCTTCTCATAAATGACCTGGTTTTTTTCCACTCCATCAAAGCCTCACGTGGATGTCAAGATTCCTTGCCGCTTCCACAGGTTGGTGGGCGACGTTTTCCTAGTTCCCTTTCCAGGGACTGGGAAACCCTTCAAGTCACTTGGCTTGATGAAGGGGATTCATTACGGTGCCCAAATGTATGCATGCCCAAGGCCAGTTACACCAGTATAAACGTGAAAATCAGCCCACAGCCCCTGGGACCCGTATGCAGGCCTGTTGAACCTCATCATAATATTAGCTCCCACTTTCCGTTCTCTCTGGGTCTGAGTTCTTTCCTTCGTTCCTTTGTTTAGCTAGTGTTTCTATGTGTAGATAAAATAAGGGGGGAAAGGTCAAGACACTGCAGGCAGGCTCGTTGCTAGAAAGTCTACTGATATATTTTTATCAGAGCACGTGTGTCATTGCTCCTTGAGTTTTTTGTTAGCTGGTTAACTCAGGTCTCTCACACTGAGGGCAAGTCCCTTGAGGGCGGGCACATTTTATTCATCTTTGTCTCCTGCTTATGTGTGATGTTTGCACCAACATATGAACACATAACGCACATCCAGATGCAAGTGTGAAACGCAGATGTAATGAATGAACGAATGAACAAATGAATGAATGGCTCTTGGCATCGTCATCTTCATACCCTAAGTTCACTTTCCAGCAGAACCCATTTCTACAGTTTATTCAAGGAACTCCCAAGGTATAAAAAGCCAGAGACTTGGTCAAGCTCGTGGACGATCAGTCAAGGAGTGGGGCAGCGGATCTGGGGATCCAGAGCCCCGGAGAGCTGACACCCGGCCGTCTCTGCTCTCCGCGGAGAGCCAGAGGCGGGCACAGCTGCCGCGCGGAGGCCCGTGCTGTGTGCTTTACTGATGTGCACACGTTTTTGTTTCAGGCTCAGTGAGCCAGGGCTCGGGACATTTCAGGAGTGAGAGCACGTCTGAGAAAGTGCAGAACACAGGCAGCTTTCGCGCAAACTCTCCCAAGTCGGTGCTGCCAGAGCCTCTCTCTCTGCACCTGAGGTCCGCCTGCCATTCCTGTCCTGAGCGGGGACGCGCGGTGCTGGAGAGCTTCTGTCCTGGTGAGCGTGCGCGCGCGTGTGCGCGGGTGCTGTGTGCGCCGCTGCCGGTCCACGCCGGGGGCCGCTCAGCGCTGCCCGGGCACACTGAAGTTGTTTACATGTCTCCTCCTCTTCGGAGCTGTGAGTTTCTCGAGGCGGGTACTATGTCAGCGTCATTTTTGCACCCTCAGTGCCAGCAGAGTACATCAGACTCTGAAAGATGGAGCCTGGGACCGGAGGCGCCCAGACAGCCCAGCTGCTTTCTGGGCCGGGGTGGTCTGTGTCTCCCAGGATCGCCTGGGCCTCTGGAGATGCCATGTGTATCCCCCTTACTCCTCTCTCCTCCCTCCTTGCTTGCTGAACTCTCTACCAGCTTTGTACGTGGCTCATGAGCAGGCCTCTTCCTACCTGTGAGGGCTAGAGCCAGTTCGAGGCCTCGTTGTGAGGCGTGTGGCCGCGGTGTCCCCACATAGCTCGGGGTGGTGGAGGGAAGCGCCTCTGGAGAGACGGCTCCCTGTTTGTCCCCTGGGTCCTGGGGCCGGCCCCGACAGCTCTGCCCTCTCCCGGCCTCTCTCTGCCCAGGGCCACGAGGGCCTCCCCCGAGCTGCCGAGTTCTGAGTGTGTGAAAAGAGCAAAGGGAGTGTGAGTCAGAGAAATAACTCCTGGGCCAACCTCACCCTAAGATTGTTTCATTAAAATAGGGAGCTGGAGAGGGGAAGAGTCTTTTGCCAAAGTCTCCACACTGTTCCAACTTGCCTTTGATGTGAGGACTCAGCAAACACAGGGCTGACGAACCAAGAAGGCCTTGATCTCACAGAGCCGTTTTCTGTCCCAGGAGGATACCGAACAGTGTAAACTGAGGCTCTAAAGTGCTCATAAACAGCGTGAGCTGATCCGCACCTCGCTCTGCCTAGCACCCCAGAGGAAATTTCCAATAGGAGGCAGGACAGAGAAAAAGGTCCCTCTGTACAGAGGCCCCGAGGTCAGTCGGACGAAGAGCTGGGCTGGGCACTGGGTTCTTCACGGCGGGAATCTCGAGTTCACTGGGGGAGCTTCCCGCGCGCTCCTGCTCCGTGTCATCCCGCGTCAGGGGCCTTCCACCAGTGCTAGGGGCGTCCCTTTTAACATCAGAAACACGGAGGGGGCTCCAGTTGTCACGGCCTGGCCCGAATGGCACGAACAGCTGAGCTCCAGACTGTTCAGCCGGTCTTCTCAAGCAGTGTACCCCAGGTCACTTCCCAGGGACCCTGCAGCGTGTCACGTGCTCCCTTACCGTTGTGCCTCCAGAAGTTCTATAGAAGAGGCTCTTAGCGGCCCCAGTATTGGAAACGGAGACCAGAGCGTTTGTCGTAAAGCTGGACTTTCATGAACCATGTGATCGGCCGGTTGGCGATGATCACAGAAAGGAAACAAACATAAAAGCATGATGATGAAAAACAGACGTGTAATTTGTTTACCTCAATGAGATACTCCCTTGGGTTTTATGGACATGAAATCTGGGCTTTATTTTTTCTTTCTTATAGTCAATCAGTTATTCCAGTTGTATTTTATAGCATTTGCTTTTGCTTAGTTTCTTCCTTCTAGATTTTTCTGTGACCTCATTGGCCTGGGAATTTAAAATATGTGCCTTGTGAATATTTATTTCACTGAAACTTACTTATTTATTTGCTGACTTAATTTGTTGGGACTTTGGGTGAAGGCGTGGAGTAGGCGGTATTGGGACCCTGGAATGAATGCTGTCGTTTTAAAATTAGCCTGACTACGTCTCTAGTAGAAGCAGAAAGGATCAGATTGAATCCCCAAAAAAGGGAGATTTTTGGTAGTGTAAGAGAGCAAGTGACTATTCCCCTCTGGACTGAAACCGCCTGTGAAATGAAGACGTTGGCTTCAATGACAAGGTCTCATTCTGCTGACTCTGTCCCTCCAGCCAGCTGCCCTCCGTCCGCAGCAGGCTGGGTGATGGGGGCCTGTCACTCAGCTTGTTTTCATCTTTCCCATCTGTTGACTGTGATCCCAGAGTGAGTGTTTTTGTGTCTCCCCAACCTCACGTTCTGCAACTGCAAAGTAGGGACACTCACACTGGCCTCTTTTCTACCCACAAGCATTGGCCAGGAGTCCCAGCATCTCAGACAGGAAGGGTGATTGGCGCATCCCTTCCTGAAGACTCTCCAGACCACAGCCAGATCTAGGGAGGGAGACCCCCGCAAGCACAGGTGGACACTTCCTCCCTCTGGAGGAGGCAAACGAAGGAGAAGGAGAGTAGCCCAAACGTGGGGAAACCCCTGACCACGCGGAGCACTGGCAGCATGGCTCCGCACACCTGTCCCCACGGGGACACTGGTCACTCTCCATTTACAGTGTTGGAACAGGAAGGTCTGCTGACATCATCTCAACAACCCTAATTTTGGGAGGTGATATGAGCTGTGATCAATTTTTATTCATCCTGAGGCCATCTTTTTCCTTCAATAATTAATCCAAAGAGAATCTGTTAAATGCACAAATTGAGAACCAAAGCAGATGAAATAAACAGATGTGTCACCTTCCCTCTGCAAGTTTAAATTAGCATGTATAATTAAATTATAATAAGAGTCTATAGTTAAGTTAAAGAACACATACTCACAATGGGGAAATAAACCCTGGATGGCCTTAAAGAGCCCTGGGGCCAGAGTTGATACTGATTGTATCCGGGCCTCAGGTCAGGGGGCTTTGGGTGTGCTCAGGGTGGGGTGAGGACTGTGGGATTAGATACGGGGCAGTGCTCTCAGCAGGAAGGATCACGATGCCCTGTCAGTCAGTCGGGAAAGTTTCCATGCTGGGGGGAACTCTAGGAAGTCAGCAGGTTGACATGGCAACTTGGGAGAAGAGGTGGTGCTGTGGAGCAAAGAAATAGCTCTTTAACTTGTAGGAACTAACTACTCACTCTGTTTGGAGCCTTTTTTTTTTTTAATTGGAAAGTCATTTCTCCATTAGAGAAATCAATTCAGTGTAGCTGCAAAAGGATCACTTCTGGACTCAGGGCCAACCTAGTGATGTGTGTTAGTGAGTCTGGCTGTACTTCCAGGCCAGGAACAAAGCATTCTTGACACTGTGAAACAACATAATACGATGAAATGATGGGAGTTTCAGTACAAACAATGGTTAGATTGTGCATGTTAAAAGCAAATTTTCAAATCTTTTTTTGGGGGGGAGGTAATTACACTGATTGATTGATTGATTGGAGGTACTGGAGATTGAACCCAGGACCTCGTGTATGCTAAGCATGCATTCTACCACTGAGCTATTACTCTCCCCACCAAAAGCAAATTTTTTTTAAAAAGCATGCCATTAAGCAGCAGTTTAGAAAGTAAAACACAGATTTCAAGCGACCAATTATTTGTTGCTTTGTACATTTGCTGACTGCAAGCAAATTTGTGCAAACAAGTTGGCAGCAGAAGCATACATCCCTGGATTTCTTTCTCAAAATCATCACAAGCCCGTAAGTTTCCTCAAAGTTCTACTGAAAGATTCTTATCAGAAGGAACGCTAAGATTCCTTAGAAAAATGCAATTCTGCTTTCTACCCATTGTCATACATATAACGAAAATCATTAAAAGATAGAAATGGTTTAATTGGGTCTTGCATTGCAGTGGTGGGCTTCTGTATTCTTCTGTGTTGCCCTGTTGGGCATCTGTACATTTCATAAGGCTTCATACTGACTTGCGTACAGGTACATCATTTGCATTTAGTTAGCTGTGGCATTTGTGTCATTTTCTATAAAAAGTTGGTCATTTTCTGCTGGTAATCATGTGGGTTAGTTTCTACTGGAAAATCTGATTCACCTTACAACATTTTGACTTATAGCATCCTTGCCGGGAATGGAATCTGAGCGTGCAAGACTGCCCTGTTTTCCGCCAGGTCTGTAGAGGCCTGTTGGTTTTAATGGGTTACGTGTAGGACACAAGGATGTGACTCACCTCTCCACTTAGCTGTCATAAAGAAGTACACAGACAACTCATTTTCGGTCATAACACTCGTCGTGCAGACCACATGGAATGTGCATTTCCAGTTAGTTGTTGTGCCTTTAGAGGAAAATGGGCATTGGTGCCCAGTGAACATGCAAAATGTCTTTAATTCAATATCATCAATGCCATTAATGTAGCTGTTTTCAGTAGTCCTAGGACAGACGTGCTGAACTGTGGGCTGTCACCCGGACATCTCTGACATCCCCTACTGATGTCTCCCTGCTTTGTAGAAAGAGAAGCCGGTAGCTGCATTTCCTGGAACCCCTTCTCTGTGTCGTTCCAGGAGAGCGCATCCAGTGAAAGGCACTTACGTGAGGAAGTGGGAAGAGAAGGAGGGGCCATTATTCTCCAGAGGCAGATGGAGGCAGATACAGAGAGAAATGCAAGGTTCCAACAGCGGTAGACTTTTTGAGAGTCACCTATGTTGTGCTGCAGGCTGAGATGGTTGGTGGAAGCATCTCAGAGATTCGTAAGTTGTGTAGTTTCCCAGGTGAGCTCTTCGGGATCGCAGGCCTCAGTGCTGCAGGCTGAGAGCAGCAGCGATGGCTTTCTTGACCTTTGCTTCCCCAGTGGTTGCATAAGTCTTCCTTTCCCATCTTAAAACTCTTAGCGCTTGGAGTATACAGAGTGGCTTCTAAGTTCCTGATAAACCCTTGATTAATACAATAAGTAATTGTTTAAAAATTTAATACAAGATTAGGAAGAACAATGCAGAATGGATGAGAGAATTATGTTGTGTTATAGGAACACCTGTAAGGGGAATCTAGTCCAGAATGGGGGATGAGGGGGAGAGAGACTTCCTGGGAAAGTGGCCTCCAGACTGAGACTTGAAGGATCAAAGTGGGTTAGGTAGTCAAAGTGCATGGCGTGGAGGAGACAGGCTGTCTTCAGTTTGTACAAAGACTCAGAAGCCAGAGGGGGCTCAGAGAGCGTTTTGATAGGCGCCCCATTGGTGGGGGTGGAGGTAGGTGGTAAACACTGAGAGCAATGGAGAGATACTACAGAGTTTTTAATTGTACAGTTTAGGATTTCAGATGATCACTCTGGCTGTAGGATTGAGAATAGATTTCAAGAGAGCAAGATTAAATGTAGGGAGACCAACTAGGAGGCTGTGGTGAGGGTCCACCACAGGAGATGTCGGCAGCCTGGACTTGGGTCCTGGCAGTGGGGACGGAGAGATGTAGCAGAGACAAGAAACGTTTAGGAGATGACTGGTAAGAGGTTAAAGAAAGGGAGAAGTCAAGGATGACTCATTTCGCATATGCGGAAACTGAAGCTCAGCGGGATTACACAGCTCACCTGAGGTCACGTAGCTCTGAAGCAGGATTCAGACCTCAGTTTGTCTAACTCAGAGCCTTTGTTGAACTCTAAGCCCTGGAGCACACAAGTAAGAACATCGTCTTAGATACTCAATTTTTAAAAAATAATGAGAATGAGGTCCTCACGCACACACGCTTACCATTTTATATGAGGATGACACATTTTTCTTCTGGGCTTCCTTTGTCTCTTAGTCTAATCTACATTATTCCCTAGTTGACTGAATTTATTTTCATTAGTCTTTCCTCTATATTTTAAAATGTTGCAATTAAAGGAAAAGGAAGGAGTAAAGAAGATTTCTCTCCCTCGCTGAAATTTCAATTTTAACTAAAGTAAAACCAAAAGGCATTTCTGTCTCATTTTTTGAAGTACATGCGTCTGTAATCTCGAAACTTCCAGAGGCTAAAAACCATAACCAGCTGTTCTGTTTGCCAAAATGACTAAGATAATGTGTACAGTTGGTAAAGCAGTAAAATAATTATCCCCTATTGCTCCCAAACGCCCACCTCTTCTGTTGTGTTTGAGATGTGTTCAACAGGTCCGGAACAGTAGGAAGCAAATACTGACTTGCCCGTAGGTCTGACTCCCAACTCTTTGCTGCTGAGTCTTGAACCTCCATCTCCGGGTCAGACCCCTTTGCTGAGCCCCAGATACCGGGGGATGCTCTCAGCCAATGACTCGGGCTCCTTAAACTCTCCTTGTTCCAACCATCTCACCCCGCCCCCGCCATCCTGCTTTTCTTCCTGAAATTTTATTCTTTGGAGGCCTCTTCAGAAATGCCAACAGCACGCAGCTGCATAGCCTTAAATACATGTAGAGAGAGCAAAAATGTACAGAATTATGAGGAAAAATTCAGAAATCTATAATCATGTTGGGAAGTTTAGAACAGTGTGAGTAATGAGTTTGATCTAAACAAAAGAACTTGGTTCCCAACAATTAGAGAACAATTAGAGAACAATCTAATTGTTTCAAACATTCTGGAGTATTTATAAAATGTTATCACATCTTATGTCATAAAGCAATTAGGAAAGTGAAAATTAAAGTAACAATGAAATTTTATTTCAGGCCATTGGTTTAAAAAATTTAGTCTCATTATGTTAAATGTTGATAAGAATTTTTTTTTGGAAATCGGAAGGTTTTATTCGTTGCTGGTGGTGGCATATATTGGTTCAACCCATTTGGAGAACAACTCAGCAAAGGTAAAGGTGAAGATGCCCAAACCCTGTGACGCAGTCACCCCCTTCCGGGGATCTCCTCTTGGGAGCCACTTGCCCAAGTGCCCAAGGAGACATGTACAGCATGTAACACAGAGGCATTGTTAGGAAGAGAAAAAAACTAGAAACAATCCATTTGCCTCACATCAGGGAACTTTCCACGGTTTTACCAGGGTAAGGCTTGGAGGTTAGATTGGAGAACCAGCACTGAAGTGTTACGGGGTGCCCCAGTAGGAGTTCCTATGGGACCCAAAGGAGGGAGTGATCACATCTTCCTGCTGGAGTTGGGGTCGGGGGCACTCATTAAAGAAGATGGCAGTAGTGTGTTTTGAAGTATGAACAGGTATTCGAAAGTCAGAAGAAAGACAAGACAATCAAAATAAAAAGAGGGGGGACCAGGCAGAGGGAGACGGCCTGGCACATGGGGACTGTGGGAGTGTAGCCGTGGCAGGAAAGAGAGGGAGGTGATGGCTTGTTGGTGACAGCACAGTACTGAGAGTGGGGGCCAGACAGTGATACCTAAGATGTTGTGCAAAGAAGTTGGGACCTTCCTACACCATAAATGAAAATGAGCCAAAAATGGATCAAAGACCTAAACGTAAGAGTTAAAACTATAAAACTCTTAGAAGAAAACAGAGGAAAACCTTCATGAAATTGATTTAGCAATAATTTCATGGATGTGACACCAAAGCACAAACAACACAAAAGAAAAAAAGGGTTAATCATACTATGTCAAAAGCAAAACTTTTTTTTTAATAAGTAAGGCAAATCATCATTTATTTTAAGGATGAACATTTCTTTTTTTTTAATGTTGTATTTTATTTATTTATTTATTTATTTATTTATTAACATTTTATTGATTTATAATCATTTTACAATGTTGTGTCAAATTTCAGTGTAGAGCACAATTTTTCAGCTATAAGGATGAACATTTCTTAATTTTGGAGATTTAAATTTTCTCGTATCATTTTCCAAGCTACTGTCATTTATCAGTCATCAATATTTTAGCCTTGAACATTAAGAATCAAATTAATGTGTAGAATTGAAATAAACCTTAGGAATAAAAATATCTAGAAAAATATGGGACCTTAATCCTGTAGATTAGCAATTCTCAAACTTTTTGGCTCTAAGACTCCTTTACACTTTTCACAATTATTGAGGATTCAAAGGATTTTGTGTTTATGTGAATTATACATGTTGATATTAATTATATCGAACACTGAAATGAAGAATGTTTAATATTTTGTTAATCATTAAAAATAATAAACCCATTACATATTAGCATGAATAACACATTTGTATCGTCTAAGACAAAAAAGTTGTAAGAAATGTCTGCTTTAGTAAAAGATAGCTGGATTCTCATATATGTGTCCAAGTTTTTACAATATGTTGCTTTGGTCAAGTATATGAAGAAAATCTTGCTTCACACAGGTGTGTAGTTGGAAAAGAAAGAAATATTTTAATAGCCTTTTTAGAGAATTATGAATATTCTTTGACACCACACTGCAATTTGACACGTGGCAGTTTCTTAAAGGTCAGTTGCATTGCGGAATCTGAAGCCATATTAATGAACATTATAAATTGTTACATTAAAACCCACTGGTCCATCCTGCACTTGAATGGATCTTTTTTCACTTATGCATGGTTTGTAACATCAACCACTGGCCATTTGGAAAATATTGACTTACTGAGTTATGTAATTCTTCTGAATGTTGACACATCTCATTACACAAGATCCAAGACAAACCCCATATATTTGTTAACATCACCATTAATCTCATCAGAAAAGTCATTAAGTATTGGGAAGCTGTCATGCTCACAGTGGCAGATGGAGGTTTTCCAAAACTCTAATGTTTGCTTGAAAGATCCGATTTTTTTCATTGGTCACAAACTGTCAGATATTTTTCTTAAAAGTGACAAGCTCACTTCATTAATTTTTAAGAACATGTGCCAAATACAACAGCTTGTTCATCAGTCCTGCTTTCATATAAAAATGGAGTTAAGTGAGGTGGGGAGGCTAGTTTAGCTTGCAACTCAAATGATCTCACCGGCGCTTTTCTCTGAAACAACCGTCATACGTTGGTACATAGCAGAATGGCTTTCTGTGTAATTTTGCCCCATCAGTGCAAATATCAACATGGTGAAAAAGGTAAATGATGTCTTACTATTGCAATGAACATAGTTTTGACCTTGTAGACCTCCTGAAAGCTTCTTGGGGTCTCTTACTAAGAACTGCTGCTAGAGAATGGAAAATCCTGGGGAGGAACATGGTCAAATATGCAATTTGGGAAGACCACTCTGACAGCAGCATGCACGGTGAGCCGGATGGGGGCAGCCTGGAGGCAAGGAGACAATGGCAGTGTTCCAGGAGAGAAGATGAGGGCCCTGAACTGGGACAGAGGCTGGATAAGAAAAGTCGTGAGTCCAGGATGACGCTCAGCGTCCATGACTGCATGGCAGGATTCCCTGCGGTGGGAAACTCGGGAGAAGGAGAGTGTGGGAGCACAGCACCTAGAGTCCAGCTTTGGGTAGGGGGACCCTGAGGTGCTGTCCACAGGGAGATGCCTGGAGAGAGCTGACTGTACGGATGAGATATGTATTTGGAAACTAAAACCAGAGGAAAAGATAACGTCTTGGAGGATAAGTCTAGAGCTGAGAACACAACCTACCTAAAGGCAGGCTTTAGTGACAAGGTAGAAAGAGGAACGCACACAGGAGACTGAAGGGGGAGGGTACAGCTCAGTGGTAGAGCGCCTGCTCGGTGTGCACGAGGTCCTGGGTTCAGTCCCTGGTACCTCTATTAAAAAAATAAATAGGGCGCAAAGGAGACTGAGAGGGAATAATTTAAAAAAGGAGAATCACAGGAGCCTGGTCATGGAAATCAAGAGAGTGTTTCCAGATGACAAAGCTCAACGGTGGCAAATGCTATAGAGACCTGAGAACTAAAAAGAGCCCCTGAAACCGAGACTCTGGGAAAGCCTGTCTATCACTGTATCTGTGGGCCTGGAGCAGCGCCTGGTTCCAAGGAGATACAAACACAGTCTTGTTGACTGAATAAATGAGTGAGTCCACTGGATATGGCCATTGAAGGCTGTCGGTCACCTTTATCATAGTGGTGCTATGGGTGCAGAGACATGAGTCTGGCAGCTGTGGATGGAAAGTGAATGAAAGGAGAGGGTGAATGCGCATTATTTTGGAGGGGGGACTTGGTTATCAAAGGAAGGGAAGCGATAAAGGAAGAGTTCGCAACTATCACAGGGTGAGGGGAGGCTTATATTTAAGTTGGGTCAAATTTCTTTTTTCAAGGATGAAGGAGACTTTTGAGTATGTTTTATAAGCTCTGGGGAAAGAGCCTTGAGGAAGGGAAAGGTTGACAATCATGATGAACCTGATCCTTTATTCGCAACTCCGTCTTCTGCAACCTCCTTAGTCCTCAAAGCCACAAATGTCTTGAAGAAAGTTTCTCCTTGATTCAAAGCGCATCTTGGGCGAACTTTTGGCTGCGCCTATCACCCACAAGGCAGGCACTGCTGAGAAATTATGTCCCCTACTGTCCCCTCCTGTGCTCACACCAGACTGTAACTGCTCTCCATCCTTCGCAGCCTGGGCCTCTCTGCCTCCCACCTGGATTTCAGGGCATCCCACCCAAGACGCAGACCAATGTCTAGCCTGAGTCCAGGCACAGGGACTACTTCCGGCTGTTGGGGAGTGCCTTCCTCTCTCTCACCCCCAGGCTCCGCTTCATCTCAGCCGGCTAAGCTTTCCACGCAGGTGTCCTTCCCTCCCTGTGCCTCCTGTATCAGCACATCCATCACAGTAGTTCCTGAATTCCTATGCACCACCCTGGCTTCCGCCACTAGGCTAGGAGCTCTGTCAAGGTAGGTGCTGCGTCTTGCTCCCCGGTATCCCCAGCGTCTAACACGTAGTAAGGCTAACTAAATGTGAGTTTCACAAATGAATGAATGAATGGGTATATTCCTTATCCTTTGTCATCCTGACTCTTCACGGAGGAAGAAGACCCAGGCAAAGCAGCAGACTCAGAACCCAAAGCTCCACTCTAGGTTGTGTGCCACTTCCCTCCAGGGTCCTCTTCTCCAGCTGCAGATTCAGGCTGCGAGCAGCCTGCAGACTTGGAGGCAGCGAAGACTACATCATAATAACCGTCTATTAAACTTCAAAGGGGGAAAAATTTAAAACATGAATGGAGCTAATTGCTGGCTGCCACAAATTGGTTCCTGGGCATTATAAATGGTTTAATAGTTGGTCTAGATAGCACTGTGAGGTAGGTGCCGTGTATAAATACAAACACAGAGAGACGCAGAGATAACTGACTGGAGGCTGTGACCTCATCAGGTCATGGCTCTACAGCCTAAAGGGAAGAATTTTAACTGTTCTGTGTGTTTGGCATAATTATCTGTCACAAAGTAGCCAAAAATGACTCTCTTGTTTAACAACTACGTTACCTAAAGACTGGAGTCAAGGTGAAACAGATGAAACAATTACTATCCTGGGCTGGGTGTCAGGATGCCTGCGGGTCAGGCCAGGCTCTGCACCCAGCTGTGTGCCCACAGTCACCTGTCTCTTTTACTCAGTACGCTTGGGTTCGTGCATTCACTTATTCGTTAATTTAATACTTATTATGAAGCACCCCCTGTATTTCTGGCACCACGCTACGGTACGGGGGATACCAAGAGAAATAAGGCTGAGCCCCTGATCTGTCGCAGTCCACTCGAAGGGAAATGCAGAGAGCCTGAGGAATACGGCGTGACGGTGCTGCTGAGGTCTGTCCAGGCGCGAGGTGGGGGGCAGGAAGGGGTACGTGGAGCTGCTGGAGAAGACAGGTGGAATCTTGAGGGGGGAGGTCTTTGAAGAAGGCATTGAATGATTAGCAGGAGCTTGTCAGGCAGAGAAGAGAAGAAATGTCATTCAAAATAACAGGAACATGGAATCAAAAGTATCTGAAAAGTGCTGAGGGCACAGTGAGTGTTAGATGGGAGTAGTTAGACTGTGAGGGACCGCCTGGGGTCACTTAGTCGTGGAGAGGTGTCTGGGTGGCCTCTCCGAGGCTATAAGGCAGTGGGTCTCAAACTGGAGGGAGCACCAGCATTACCTGGAGGGCTTGTTAACACAGATTGCTGGGCCCTTCCCCCAGATGGGGCAGGTCCACGGAGGGCCTGAGGACTGGTGTCTCTAATAAGCTCTCGGGTACCGAAGATGACCTAGAAGGGACGGTGGGTTCAAACCCAGACTGTGCCATACCCTGACGGCATGATATTACCCAAGTCACTTCATCTCCCTGAGCTTAGTCTCAGTTTCCTCCCCGGTGAAATTGGGGTTATTGAAACCTGCCAGGCAGCGTTTCTTCTGGCGGCTGAATTAAGGGAGAGAATGTGTGCATGAGCTCTTGGGATACAGTAAGTGCGAAGCAGAAGTGCTGAAGATCTGTACATGCACACATACAGACACACCTGTTAGCACTTCCAGTAGCACCAACACCCTGTAAGACTCTTAATGAATCCAAGAGGCTTGTCCAGCCTGTTGAGTGGTTGCTATGCGTGTGTGAGAGACAGGGAGAGTGAGACAGAATATATGAGTGGCAAAAGGAGGCTGAAGTTAATTCCACTTTTACCTTTGAGTTCTGTTCTCATTTCTGATAACATTTTAGAAGGTTTCTAAATTAAAACAGATTAGAGGTTAGAGACATTTTGTTAGGGATTTCTCCTCACTATCAAAAATCTTTCCTGGGGCCTTTAGGGACTTCTGGGGTTCTCTGTGGAATATTTGCACCGCTTTCCACAAGCCCAGAAACAGGCGGGATTGATCAGGCTCGGACTGAATGCATCCAAGTCCTCTAAACCAAATGAATGTCTAGCCAGTTCTAGGAAACTTTTTCTTAACCTTGGTTTAATTCTCCACCTCCAGGGTATTGCCAGGCCCGTTTAAAGAGCTCTTTTAACTGAATATGATTGAAGTTTTCCTCTCATCAGGAAGGGCCGCAGAGGCTGTAACGTGCTATTCTGGAGAGCGCTGGCAGGCACTGCCTGGAATGGCAGGCTATCGGCTTACCCACACGTGAACAATTGCCCGCGTGGCGTGCTTAATCGCAGCAGCTTCACCGCGGAAAAAGAGAAACAGTACCCTTCCCGTCTTGTCCCAAGGAAAAGAAAGGAGACATCCACCAATTTGTAAGAGGGTAATTTCCTAATTAACCCCATGAAGGTTGTTATTTCTGGTGGGTCCTTAAAGCAGGTGAAATTTGATCCTCTCTTTAGTGATGAGAAATGTTAGTGTAGGATCAGGTTTTCACAGAGTGTCTCCCTCTACAGCTGAAGGAGTCATCCGCTAATCTCCTCCAGGCATCCGTGGAGGCAGCTGGCGTGGGCAGAGGAAGGTCCCCGAGTGGAGAGCCCAGAGCTGGAGCACTTCAGGTTGATCACAACGGGGTTGTTTAATTACTTGGAAAACCTTCCTCCTGAGTGCGAGGAGGCCCCAGCAGAACACATGACTCATAGCATACTAACTTCTGAATATTTTAGAAATGAAAGTTGCCTCAGTTTTCAGCTACCATTAAATTCCCCTCAAGGCGTCTTGTGAAAACAGGAGGGGTGTTCTGGTAGTGATTACCAAATCACAACCAGTCCTCAGCCACACTTGGGGCACTCCCAGAATGTTGCCTGCTCCTCAGGAAAAGAAACTAACTTTTCCAGAGGACCCACCACGTGGCGTGTACCAGAGTTTTTCCTTCCACTACCTCCCTGACTCTTCACAACAACCCCATGAAGCAGGTGCAACAGCTACTATTTTAAAGTGGGGAAAGTGAAGCTCAGGGTCTAACTACCCCAACTGAGGAGCTGAGGAACAGTGCTCAGTCTCACCCCATCACAGCGTTTGCTTCCACAAGGGGGAGGCCACCATGGCAGCGCGCTCCAGGCAGAGCCCCGATCCTCCGCTTTCCTGTCTTCCCCTCCATCTTACAGCTGTGGGTCAGCAAGCAGGAGACGGGGAAACAGAGCGGCCAAGGGGAGAAGGTTTAAAACTGGGAGCAGGGAAGAAAACTCGGTACCACCTGGATGTGGAGAAGGCTTGGCCTTGGAGGGAGAGCCAGGACTGGTACCAAGAAGAGCCAAGCAGGTGAGATGCGGCTTTGTTCCCCACGCTACACCAGTTCCAGAATGCCCTTCCGCCAGCCCCGGGATCCGGTCATTAACTCAGCAACTATTCCCTAAGCACCTTCTAAGTACCAGGAACGCTGCTGTGCACTGGGGAGATCGCAGCGAACAACCGCACGCAAATCCTCCCTCAAGGAGCCGCCATTCTAGGGGCTTCTATCCAGCCGCTTCAGGCCATCTTAGGAGGCCTAGGGGCCCCTCTTAAGGCGTCCCCTTCCGGGTTATATTTAGACGCACTCGCGCGCCCTGCCCGCCGCCTCGCAGCCCCTTCTCGTGCTCACGCACACAGGGGCTCGGATACGCGCTCAGCACGCACACGTGCGCACAGCGCCCCGCCCGCCGCCTGGCAGCCGCCTCTCGTGCTCACGCGCACACACGCGTACGCACACGGGCTCATATACGCGCTCACGCGCACGCCCTGCCGGGCGCGCAGGTGCGGGCGGCGCTCCCTGGCGGGGGAGGAGGGCAGGAGGCCGGCGCGGGGCTCGCCTGCGCTCGCACAGCCGCACTTTGCGCCGATGTGCCGCGCGGGTCCGCCCGGGGCGAGCGCGGGCAGGCGGGGCAGCGTCCCCGCACCGCAGGGGCCTCGCCGGGCTGCCGGCTCCCTTCTCGGCGATTCCGTCCGGGCGGCCGGATGGGAGGAGCGGGCAGGTGCGCAGAGCGCGGGGCTGGGCCAGGCGGGGGGGGGGGACAATGATCAAGCACTTTGGGAACAGCCTCGGCCCTGGGTCTGTGGCCGAAACTTGGGCTCAGGGCCCTGAAACGAGGCCGAGGGCCCGGCCCTCGGGGCTGTGGGTTAGCGCCTCTTCCAGGGCGTTTCAGGCGGCGGTCTGCGCGTTCCCACGGAGCCGCCGCCGCCTCTGCCCCCAAACAGGCTCGGTTCTTGCTGGAGCGCCTCTCAGCTGCGCTCGGATCTGGGGCGGCTCCCTCCCCGCCAGCTTGGTTTCCTTGGGCCAGTCAGTACTTCTGAGCAGTTGCCCTTAGGCCGTTCTCACCTCCCTGTCCTGCCGAGGAGAGAGACGAGAGTGGCTAGGCAGCAGGGGGTCCCCGTCCTTGGTCAGGATCCCTGGCTCGGTTCAGAAAGCCCGGCTACGAAGGGCCCGGTCCATGTGGAGGGTATCCGTTCTGTCCCCAAGCGATCGGGGTAGTCGTGCTTTTGGGGTAGGGGGTGTGGGTGGGGAGAGGCAGGCTTCTCAGGCACCCCCCGTGGATCAGTGTCTGCAGCTGGACAAAGAGAACTCAGGTGAACCTGAGCGGGGAGCCACGGACCCGGCACCTGGGAGAATTTCCCGCATCACCTGTCCGTTGGTGCCGGTTCCTCGGACTCTCCTCACGCAGAGACTTCCCACAGTGACTGTGTTAGACGTGTATTGCCATCCTCGTTTCACGGGAGGAGAGCGACTCTCAGAGGGGTTAAGTGACTTGATAAAGTTCGTGTATAGCTAACGTGGGAGGCGAAATAGGACAAGCCAGACCACCTTCAACTAGCTTTAATTACCAGGAGGAATTCATTCTCCTGGTTCTTGCAAAGCAGGATAAGTTTGGGAATTAGGATGCACTTTCTCTGCTCCAGACTTGCCGCTTTCGCCTCTGCCCTATAAACAGGCCTTCTACCCCCTGGATTTCTCTCAGAGCTTCTCTAACTTGGAATGCTGCCCCCCGTGCGACTCCTACACACCCGTCAGGGCCCAGCTGACAGACCTCTTCCCGCACGAGCCTTTTCTTCTCCCTCAAGCCTTCCTCCATCGCCTTTTACTCTACTCCAGCGCTTACATTCTGTGCCTTAAGCTCTAACCCTGCACTGTACGGCTGCCTCTTATCATTCTCTCATTCATTCACGTTCATCTGTCTTATTCCAACAGACTGACCTCCATAAGGGCAGGGACCATGGCAAAGGGATTTCCCTTTTTTACCCCATGGTTTCCAGCTCGGTGCTAGGCACCAAGTCGCTCTCAGTGTCTTTCGTTTGGCTGATTGACCAGACACATTCTCAATCAGGCCTAATATGGGTCATGAGTTTTTGCTACCAGACTTGAGGGGTGGTACTATTGGGCTTACAGCTATTAATCAGCTAGCAGCAGCTCCCCCTCACTGGGTGGCTTGCCCGCCTGGTTCCTCCGGACTGTCAGGAAAGATTGCACCTGGATTCCCCGGGAAGGAGAGACAGAGCCCCATTGTGTTCTCTGTTCACGCGAAGACACTCAAGGACTGCTCAGCTCAGGGGCTGCTGCTTTAACCGTGCCCATGGTGTGCGGTGA
The DNA here is from genome assembly GCF_048773025.1 of Camelus bactrianus. Classification (NCBI taxonomy): domain Eukaryota; kingdom Metazoa; phylum Chordata; class Mammalia; order Artiodactyla; family Camelidae; genus Camelus; species Camelus bactrianus. The sequence continues at coordinate 21,540,767 of NC_133571.1, read as the reverse complement.
TGGAGGGGGCCTCAGTGAAATGCAGACAGCTAGGTACACAATGTGAAAGATCTGGTCTGAAACTGGAAGAGAACGGACAAACAGAAGGTGAATGAAACCCTTTTGGAGGAGTAGTTTTGTGTTTTGTGTTTTGTGTTGAGGGTTTTGAGTTGGTTCAGATCCATCATCTGAAGCCAGGTCTTTTCCCCGTCACCTCAGCATACGTAGTGTTCCTCTCAACCTGGCAGCTTATGACGTGCTTGCACATTCATCACCTCATTTACTCCTCACAAAACTGTGAGAGGGAATAATAGCAATAACAACAATGTTTATGAAATAATCTATTTAATAACCAGTATGTCCTAGGCGCCCTTCTGAGGACTTTACGTTAAGTCATTTGTTCCTTCCCGTTTTACAGGCGCAGAAACAGACACTGAGTGCCAGCAGTGTGTGCTGGTGGGGATGTCCCCAAGGCAGGCGTGAATCCAGATTCTTTAATGATGAGAGCGCCCTGGAAAAGAAGAAGATGCTCCGAGTAAGGAAGCCAACGTTGACCACCTGCTCTGCCTGGTAGTCAGGCAGCTTTGTGAGCTCACCTCTTCTTCACAATAACCTTTAAGCTTTCAGTGATAGTTATTGTTGCAGCTGTCAGGTGGGTGGTTTGTACCCAGAATGGATTTTAAGGATGAAGGAAAAGTTTATGGTTAGAAAAGGGGAACTTTTGAAAGCATGGCAGAGGCACCCCTTCACTGCCCCTTTTTCTCACCTAATCTTCACGATAACCTTTAAAGTTATTGTGTTGTGACCTGCCCCCACATTTGGAGAAACTCAGTCTCACTGGGTCAGCTGGCTGCCACAGGCACCCAGCTACTGTGTGGCTGAGCCAGGATCCAAAGCCAGGTCTGTGGGCTCACATGCCCATGCTCTCCACGCGCTGCGCAGAGTGCCTGGGATGGCTTAGCCTCCTCTGGCTCTTTGTTTCTCCTTGGGGTGGGGGAGGCAACGTTTATTTCACTGGCTGGGCAGGTGAGATCTTTATCGCCCTTAAAAAACAAGTATTAAATCTCTAATTGTATGTGGTACCGAGCAGAGCACTGAACTATTCTGTATACAAAAGTAATTGTCAAGTGCACAGAGTCTCTGCTCTCTGGGAGCAAAGGCTCCCCAATGCGTGAAGGGGGCAGGATGGCCTGAAGAGCAAGGGCCCCAGAGTGCTCCCTCCTTGACAGAGGTGTGTCCCGGCTGACAGGGGGAGGTGGTCCGGGGTGTGGGAGCAAAACGCTCCCAAATCCGTACCCACTTCTGGCCAGTGCCTTTGAGCGGTTAAGACTAGAGGCAGGTGGAGTGGGTTTGAAGCCTTCTTAGTAGCTGTGTAGGCCTGGGCGAGTTCCAGACCCGCTCTAGGCGTCATTGCCCACCTGTGGGATCGGACTGAACCCGAGCCACCCTGTTAAATGAGATACGCTTAGTGTCCTTAGTACAGCGCCCAACATACACTGAGTTCTTAGCCATTGGTAGTTACTGTTACAGCTGTTGGGTAGGTGGTTTGTACCCAGAATGGATTTTAAGGATGGAGGAAAGGTTTGTGGTTAGGAAAGGGGGACTTCTGACTGCATGGCAGAGGTACCCCTTCACTGCCCCGTGGCTTGGTGGCTGTCCCAGGCAGTGAGGCCCTGTGTTTCCTACCCACTCCTCCTGAGATGGTCAGCGGCTTGGCCGTTCTGGAACAGCCCCTCAAATGTCTGTCTCATATTCAGTGACTGGCCTTTGGTTCTTTCTTTCTTTTTTAAACGGAGGTGCTGGGGATTGAACCTAGGACCTCGTGCATGCTAAGCATGTGCTCTGCCACTGAGCTAAACTCACCCCCCAGCCCTGGCCTTTAGTTCTTTGTTCTGGAGAGGTGTGGGGCTCTAGAAGGCAGGAGACACGGGGGAGAGGTGACAGGCAGCACCCCGAGCCCAGGTGAACGGCACACGGTAGGAGTTCGGTACGTGCTGCTGGGCTGGGGTGTCCGGGGCCCCGTCCCCCCAGACCCACCGAGGGGGCTGCCGTCCTGGCAGTACATGCTGCGGAGCTAAGGGCAGAGCCGCAAACCACATCTGGGTGCGGATGGGCTGCACGGCAGGTGGAACGCTCCAAGGTGTGCCTCTCAGCCTGGGAGAGTCCCCGGAACACGCACCCTCTGCTCGCCCGAAGCTGGACGGGGAGTGACCCAGGGCACACGCTGCGGAAACTCAATTTTGTTTCCTCTTGGCCGAGCCCCTGTGCAACACAGACTTCGTGCTTAATGGCCTGGTGGGGGTGCAGGGGGGGATCTGCAGAACTAAGAAGGAAAAGATTAAACTCATAATAAAACCAAACCCAAACATCACCGCCCTCCCTCTCCTTACATACGCCAGCCCTTACATATGCCCGTGAGCTGACTCCCAGCCAGTTCCCCTCCCAGGCAAATAATATTTATTCCAAAAGGCCCTGACACACCGGGCCAGAACTAGACAATGCTTGATTGTTCCTTCCTTCCCCCTGCGGCAAACGACGGACTGGAGAAAAGGGAAAGGAGCAGCAGGCCTCTTTCCCCGTGGGACCGGCTCCGGGAGCTGTCAAAACAAGCCAGATAGGGGCAGGGGAGGGCGGCGGGCCCGGATTAGCGCTGCTGCTGCTCCCCGACCTGCTCGGAAAGTTTCGCTCTTTTACCCAAGTTCCTGGCAGCTGTGGCCACTTAAACGGCTTTTACTTCCATTAAAGAGGAGAGTCATGAAGTCACGGAGCTTAATGAGGCTCTGAAGGGCCTGGTAGTCACTCCTCATTGAAAAGTGCCAATTCATTGCCTGGTGGATAAAACCCCAGGAGATTCTAAGTCACAGGTGAGGTGCCCTGTGGCTGGGGATTGACGGCTGACCCCCGCGTGACCCCAGGCCGAACAGCAGGCTGTGTGAGTGAAGACTCCAGCACTTCTGATGCGGGGGGGAGGGGGGTGACCACGCCGAGAGGGTTGCTTTGCTGGCCTCCCAGATTCTCGGCTGCTTTCTGGGCTCCAAAGATCCAGAAAGTTCTCTCCGTCATCGGTCCTTCTCAGTCAGATGCTTGTTGAAGGCCAAGTCCGTGCGTGCTGTCCCGAAGTGTGTCCCTCCTGAGCCAGGCGGCCGCCGTCGCGGGCTGGGCTGAGCAGTTAGCTCTGCTGTCCCCCCTCGACGTGAGGGGGTTTGTTCGTTGCTCCTTTGAACAGTGCCTGGCCCGGTGCTTGTAGAATCAGAAGAAAGAGGAGAAGGGCCCGAGAGCCTGTCCCTGGCCTGTTTCACGGAGGCTAGAAGGCAGTCAGGAGAAGGGTGGAGAGGTCGGGCTGAGGCCGTTCTCAGCAAAGGAGTGCTTTCCTTCCTTCAACCAGCAGTTTCACTCTTGTCTCCGGGCTGGACTGGGGGATGGGCTGCATCTGCCCAGAACCGTGAGCACGAAGACATGGGAACTGGAGCGGGGCAGTTGCCTAAGAGGGGCATTTAGAGGACGAGTGGCAGCTCCCGGGGGTGCTCGGCTCCCTGTGTGTAACCCCGTGGTGGGGGCCGTGAGCCTCACGGCTGCCCCATGGATGGCCAGCCTCCTAGAAACACTGCTCCTTACAAGAATTGGGATTGGCTCTGTGATCTGGGACCCTGGCTGGGAAAGTTGGATAACTGACAGTCTGGCTTATCCCGTGGGGATTACTCAGCCTGTAAAAGCCCTATTTGTTAAGGGAGGGGCAGATCCCTAACCCATCTGTTGACACCTGGACCGCAGAGCAGAGGGAGCTGCACCTCTTTGCCCATCCCAGCACCCCCTGTGGCACTCCCTGCCAAGCTGCTGTAGTTGCTGGGAAGAACACCTGGTGGGCGAGGGACGGGAGAGCCGCCCGCCGGCAGCTGCCACCTCTGCCCAGAGCCATGATCGTCACTCGGAACGGAAGGCCCAGACAGGAGGCCTGAGAACTCTGCGCCAGACACGTCTTCCTCAGAGGCCTGCCCCCGAGTGGGCCTGACCGTGTCGGTGAGACCAGGCGTATCCGCTCCCAGAAGCTGGCTCTCCAAGAACCTCTCTGAGATTTCCCAGCATTTCTGTCCATGGCTGTGTTAATTTTGGCTCCAAGACCAAATGAGTCGAAGATTCGGGGGTTTTGAGTCTTACGTTACAGGTCTGAGCCGGGCGCACCACCCCTTCTCTCCTGGTGTCGGAGGATAGGAGAGCAGAGCGGAGAAGCTGGCTAATGTTTGAGTTGGTGCTTTACCTCGTTTCAAGGTGCCGTCAAAGAACAGATAGTTATTGTAAGAATGTCTGGCATTGGGAAAGAGTAGGGTCAGTGCTTAAGAGATGCAGGCTCCAGTGCTCACTCTGGCATGAACCAGCTGTGTGACCTTGAGCAGCGAGTTAGTCTTTCTGAGCCTCCATTTCCCCACCAGGAGACAGGAAACTGGGCTGACGTCTCCCAGAGCCCCTTCCAACGCCAACATTTTACAATTACACAGCTACTAACCTCAGTACTGACATCCTTCATTTGCAAAGAAAATGCCACTCGCAGCCCCCGGGAGGACGTGTGCTGTGAGAAGTTCTTCCTGCTGTGTGGACGGATCTGCGGAGCCCCCCCCGCCCCCGCCAGCCCGAGCCCTCTGTCTGCCTTGTTCCTCCTGCTGTCCTCTGCAGTCTCTGGGAGGGGGCCATCCAGTGGCCGCGCCAGGCTGGGAGGGCTGGGGCTCCGTTCCGACCTCAGGAGCTGACATGCCAGGTGGCTGCAGGCCGACCTGGCTTCCCTGAGCCTCACCAGCTAATGGCACAAAGAGCCCTCCCTGGCAAGGTGCTTCGGACGCTTCAGCGGAGGAAGCAAGAGGAGCCTGAAGCAGCCTCGCTGTGGAGGCCGAGTATGGAAGTCCCGCAGCCTTTGGGGGCCAGCGGACCTCTACCAATGGGCCACACGCTCAGTGGGGCTTAGCCTCCCAGTGTGCATGGAACTCAGGCCGCCCGGGAGGCGCTGGGCGACTTGCCCGCGTGCATTGTGAGCTGGGATCAGGACGCCCTCTTCTCGGATTAGTTCTGGGCCCATTTGGCAGCATCTTGCTGGGACGGTAAATGGCTCTGCAGTGCCTTTCAGTGAGTTCTTTGCAACCTCACGCATCAGGCCTTGGAGAGCTCTGCTTCTGTCAGCCGACTCGGTGTGGCTGCCTTGCTGGCAGCTGCTGGGTCACACAGGCAAGGCCCATTACCAGCTGGATGGCTTTCCTGGACCCACCTTTCCGGGTTAATGAACTCACAGGTTTAATCCGAGAGCTCCTGCCTCCTCTTGTGCCTTCACTTCCTTCCCATGCCACCCCCCGGCTTCTGGTCCTCAGGCTGGAGCTCTTGAGCTGGGAAGCAGTTAGCCAGCTCACATTTCAAGACTCTTCCTAGAACAAGTCAAGCAGTGGCCTGATAAGCCAGGAATGAAGGGGTCCCTCTCTGCAAGAAACCCTTGAAAGGACATGAGTATTAATGGGGAGGCTCCTTGAGAGTCATTTAGAATTATCTGTAAGTTACCAAATCTGCTGAGTTCTCTCCAGCCTCTGTGGTATCAAGTGGGCGTTTCCTCTGCCCAGAATCTTCTTCCATTCCCACCTGCCTGGTTAATTCTTACCTGGTCTTTAAGATTCACTTCCTCCAGGAAGTGAACCATTCATTAAGTGTTCATTAAACACCTAAGGGGCATCAGGAACGATTCTAGCAGGATACAATATCCAAAATTCCAGCCTTCGTAGAGATTACCGTGAAGCAAGGGCAGACAGACCACATAAAGTATCAGCTGGTGATATGTGCAGTGAAGAAAAATAAAGCCAGTTAAGAGGACAGGAGGAGGGGTAAAGGAGTGGGATTTTGGTCAAGAAAGCTCCCTGAGGCAGCAACATTTAAGCAGGGGCCTTAATGAAGGTAAGGAGGAGCCATGTGGCTATCGAAGAACTTCAGGTAGAAGAAGCAGTAAGTGCAAAGACCCTGAGGCAGAAGTGGGTTTGGTATGTTTAGGGAAAGCAAGGATGGAGCTGGAGGTGAGTGAGTGAAGGGCAGGCAGAAAGTTGAGAGAAGTAATGGCGACAAGGTCACATGGGGCCTCCTTGACCCCTGGAAGGACTCTGACTTCCTCTGAGAAGCCATCTGATGTTTTTAAACAGAGGGGTGACATAATCAGACTCGGGCTTTAATAAGATCATTCTGGGTGCTTTACAGAGAACAGACCACAGGGAACTTGGGTGGAAGCAGGCAGATCAGCCAGGAGGCAGCGTCAGTCATCCAGGCTGAAGACAGTCATGGCTTCAGCTAGGGCAGCGGCTATGGAGATGAAAAGGGGTGGTTAGAATCTGGAAATACTCTTATGAGCCAGCAGGATGCTAAGAGATGCAGGAAAAACAGAAGAGGGAAGGATGGCACTAAAGTACTTGGTTAGAATAATCGAGAATGGAGTTGCATCAACTGAGATAAAGATGATTAGGAGTGAAGCAGGTTTGGGGGCTGGGGAAGATCAGAAGTTCAGTTTTGGATAAGTGAGGTTTGAAATGCCTGTTAGATATCCAAGTGGACAGTAGACAGAAGGTGAGCCAGTCTGGGAGTGGTCAGACTTGGCGATGTGAATGTGGGGTTGCTGATACATGGATTGTATTTAAACAGGAAGGATGGATAAGATCGCCCAGGGAACAAAAGCAGTCCAAAGACTGAAGTTTGGGGGCCTCAACTCCTAGAGGTCAAAGGAGTCAGGAAGATGCTGAAGGAGACTGTGCAAGGTTAGCAAGTGATGTCCTGGAAGTGACGTGGAGAAAGTGTGTCTTGGAGGAGAGGTGATTGTCAAGTGTAGCTGAGATGTCAAGGACTAGGGGTCGACTGTTGAATCTGACAGCTCAGAGGGCGCTGGTGGTCGTGTCCAGAGCAGTTTCAGTGGTTCAGGAGAGACCTGCAGAGAGAAAATTCATACGAACCACTCTTGAGGGATCTTGCTAGAAAGGTGATCAGAGAGATAGGTCACAAGATGGAGGAAAATGTGGGTCAGGGCAGTTTTTTAAATGAATGGAATTAACTTATTAATTAGTTAAGGAACTATGGGGCCATTGACATGAATTTTGAGAGCTTAGCCTAGGGCTAGGAGAGGAGATTGGGATAAGTTTTTCCATCTTTTCCCCGCAACTCCCGTCACCCAGTTATGTCTTCTGTCTTTCACTAAATGGTGAGCGATGTGTTCATTTTTGTATCAACTTCTTATGCAGATTTCTAGTCTCTCTGGTATTGAGCAGACCAAGGAGACCAGCTGCCGCTCTATATTGGCTGCATATGTAGCATGCCACGTCATCTCTTCTCTGGAAGACTGACATTTGGCCATCTAAATCATTGGACGCATTGATGATGCCTTGTTCATGTATTATAATGTAATCTGATAATTATATGGTGAAGTGATGCATCAGTTCCAGGGGAGGCATAATATGGTTTACAGTATTTTACAGTAATCAATAAATATGTTGCTTCAAGGAACCATTTAGTCTTTAAGTGTCAGATTCTTAACCTTTTTGTGAATATTCATACAGTGACTAATGTATGATGGAGCGCGCACCAGAAGACATGCCTTCTCCACTCCTTAGAACCCATACAAATGCCTGATCGTGTATTATAAACTTGAGGCGAATTCTAGAAGAGTGTACTGGTCACCCACAACATCAGTACCATAAATAGTAACATTAACGTGGGAAGGGCTCATGTTAGAACTGACTGGAGATGATTTTTCTTCTCGTAACAAGACCCACGGTTTCCCTTCAGAACCTCTCAACAACAGCACACAAATAGGCATCACTTTCCCCTTTGCATCTTGGTAGAGTAGCGGAAAAAAAACAAACCCCACGAGCTTTGGGGTCAGTCAGATCTGTATTAAAATCCTTAGTTTGCTGTTTGCTGAGACCGTAAACAAGTTACTTCTGTGAGCTTTGGTTTCCTCACCTGTAGAACAGGGATGGTAACCCCGACATCACAGTGTTGTTATGAAGTGCGACTTAAATAGAGGATCAGTGTCAGCCGCCTGGCGTGGGGTCTGTCATGGGACAGATGACAGTAGCGCTGAGTGTAGTTGGCAGTGTGCACTGTGGTGGCCAGGGTGGCAGCAGAGCTGGCAGTGATGGGTGTGTAGCCTTCCCGGGGTAACAGTGTTGATACTTCCTCTGTGCCCTAATCCTACCGGCAGATGGAAACGGGCGTGTCCCTCGTCCACGTCGTTCATCCATGTTGGCTTCGTGCCTTCCTTTAATAATTTTTTTATTGAGAGCCTTGAAAGTTCCAAGCAACGAAGTCCCTGCCCTCTCAGGGCTTATGTACTGGTGAATTTTGGGAAAAGCTCTGTGTCACCCCAGATTTAATAGAGTTCTTTCTTATTCTCCATCTTTGTTGCTTTAAATGACCACCCAGACTCTAGCCAGACCTGCTCCAGGTAGGAAGAAACTGAGGCAGCTTGAGTCGTTTATAGCCACACACCAGCCACTAGGGACTTCCTTCCTGTGCCAGGAGCCAGCCAGCTTGGACTCCGATTTCCTCCAAGGCGATTTTCCTTTTTTCTCTGAGTGGGAGGAGTGTTCCCCCCGATGAAGGTATGAATTCGGGTCTCTCTTCCGTGTAACCGGGATTTGGGGCAGACTGAGAATCACCACTTTGGGCTGAAGTTGTCACATAACTCAATGCTTTGTTGTCGACTTTTACAGGAAAAATAAAAAAGAGGAAAAAGCTAGGCGCCTCTGCGGCAGAGAGTGGGGAGGAGGCCGGGCCAGGGGACGGGGACAGAAAGGTGGACCCGTAGAGCGTGGGCTCCGTTTGAAGTCCCTGTGCTCCTGGAAATGGATCATGACAGTATTTCATAAAAAGTTAACCGTGTAGTTGCAGGTGATCGCAGCCAGGTGTTTCTCTGCTCAGGTCTCAGACCCGAGTCCCCTGGCTGTCAGCGTGAGCGGAGTCAAACTGCAGCCCTGTCAGTGTGCGCAGTGACGAGGTGGCAGGAACTGGTTTGACACCACCATGAACCCTTCACCTAGAACTCAACTCAACCCTAGGGATTTCTGAGCTGTCGAAGGAAGTTTGATGACTTTCTTTGCTTAATCGGGCCCTGTTAAGCTCCCTTGAGGCTAAGGAGGGAAGAAGGGGCGATGGATTTTGTGTCTTTCTGTGGGAAGGTAAATTTCCAAAAGCAACAGCCCTTCCTCCAAATAAATGTGTAATTACAAAATAAATACGGTGTTCTCTCTTTGTAAAACTCGTGTCAGAATGCCCTCCGGAGTGCCTTCTTCCAACTAAAACACTGACCCTCCTTTATAGAAATTCTGGAATCTAGCAAAGTAACAATATTCACAGTAGTTTAAATACATGTATTAAATCAAATTAGGTTTCCCTGGTTCTGCCTCCTCATTTCTTTGTTACCTGTCATTTACTTCCAATATGCACTGGTGGCTGCTAGGCACTCAGGGAAGATCTGTCCCAGTGCCCATAAAATAGCGGCTCTGTTTCTCTGACTTGGTGCCCACAGGGACGTCAGAACAGGAAGGTACATCTTTAACTGAACACCAGTGATGAAGGACTCAGCGAGCTCTCTGTTTCGCCAGCCCTTAAGTCAACAGTCTCATTCTTCGGCACGCGGTCTCCTGAGTGATAACTGCTGCTCTTCCCACAGGTAAGTTTTTCTAGGGAACAAATAGTTCAGTATTCAGTAACTTTGGTCAGACAAAGAGCACCTCAGGCCCTTCCCCCTACCCGATTCCAGGGGAAACTGCAAATCAGTTCCACCGGAACAGAAAATCATTGTATTAAAATCAAGGTGATTACGTCCCCTTCCCCCGAAAGGAACAGCATTCTGTCATATATGGAGGTAATACCAGGTGGTGGTTAAAATCCTGGACTCTGGAGTCGGACCTGGATTTGGATCCCTGCTTTGGGCCGGTCACTACCCACGTGACCTTGACCATGTAGCGTGGCTGCTGTACGCCTGCCTCAGGGGGCATTGCTAGACTTGTGTGAATGAGACAGTATGTTGCAGTGTTTTGATGATAGCTAGTGCTCGGTGGTTTAAAAGAAAACTATGTTGATGGTGGTGATTATAGCTGACATCAATATGAGCAGCCAGCAGGGATTCACACAGAGAATAAGAATTTTCTGCTCTAGGGAAAGAGAAAAAAAATCGGTTCCCATCACAAAAGACCACGTATTATATGACTGCGTTTACCTGTGTATGAAATGTCCAGAGCAGACAAATCCGCAGAGACAGAGAGTGGATTAGTGGTTGCCTACGGCTGGGGGGTGGGGTATGGGGAGATATGGGGGAGTGACTGCTAATGGGTACAGAGTTTCTTTTCGGAGTGATGAGAGCTTAAATTGGTTTGTGGTGATGGTTACACAACTCTGAATACACTAAAAACCGCTGGATTGTAGACCTCACGTGGGTGAATTGTATGGGAAATGATTGATGTCTCAATAAGGCTGTTATTAAAAAATATATTAGCTCCCATTTATTGCTCAGTTAACCTTTGTAATAGCTCATGGTTTTACACTACAGTCAAGAAAACTGAGTTTAAGATGTGTTAAGCAGCTTAACCTGGCCCATGTGAGCGGCATGCAATGGACCCAGGATTTGCCATTGATTGATTTGACTGGATCTTAGTTTGAGAGAATCAGATTGATCGTAATCATTGGTTCATGGCACGTTATTCCCTTTGGTCCACCGAAGGCCATCTTTTCTTTCACTTGATTTTAGGTATGTCTGCATGCTGAATGATGGACATGTCTGACCCCCGCCGCCCAAGCCAAGGCCAGAGCGTTACCAGTAACTTACAGCTCCCTTTGTGTTTTCTTTCCACCGTGGTCTTCTCCCCTGAGATAAGCGCTACCCTGAACATTGTGCTTAGCGTTTCCCTGCTGCTTTTTAGAAGCTTTTCTTTTCTTTTTTTTAATAGCAATTGTGCTTGCCTAAATGGCCTATTATTTAGTTTGGCTTAGGTTTAGTTTTAATTTTGCATAGTTTTTGAACTTCATAAAAAGTCTGTCAGGTTAGATGTGGTCTTTTGGGACTTGCATTTTTTCGTTCAGTATGGATTCATCCATGTGGAAGAGGGCCTCTGTGGTTCTCTTGTTTTCATGCCACATTTTCATTCCATTTTCTGAGCATACTGTGGTTTATTTACACATTCTTCTTTCAGGGGGTATTGAGATTGTTTCCAGTGTTTTGCTGTTTTGATAAGTTCAACTATGATTGGTTTTTTTTTGTGTATGTGTCTTCTTATTAAGTTTTCTCTTGGGTTTAACCTCACAGAAATTGGGGGTGTACCTAATAGATTAGCTGGGTATACACACATTCAGCCTTGAAAGAAGACGTTAAATGGTTTCTTAGTTCCCACCAGCAATGTGTGTGGGACCATGTTGATATCCAACACTTGGTATTCTGAGCTTTGTCAATCATATGGGTGCAAACTGGCATTTCATGGGGACAAAGTGTTTCTGGCCTCTTCCTCATCATTGGTGAGGTGAACACCTCTTTATAAGTTTATTGATCATATGTGTTTCTTCTTCTAAAAGATAAATAGGAAACTCAACTTTTACTTAAAACTTCAGCAAACCCCAAATGTTGCTTCATTTTCTCTCATTAGCTCCTCCGTGTCTACAGGCTGCCCTGGCTGGTTCCATATGTGTTTCTTGTTCTACAAGTTGTTTCTTTATGGGTTTTGCCCATTTTTGCCCTGAGTTGAGTTTTTCTTATTTGTAGGAGGGCTTTAGATATTTTTGAAAGTAATCTTTTGCTGCCTGTGTGTATTTAAAATATTTTCTTCAAGTTTGTAGCTTGAATTTTTACTTTAACTGGAAACTATCCTGACAAACAGAAATTCTTAGTGTTGTAATCAAGTTTATGTATCTTGTATAATTAGTAATGTTTGTGTCTTGATTAAGAAACCTCTTCTTATTCCAGGCTCATTAAGATAATATTCACTGTGTATTTCTTCTGAAAGTTTTCATATTTTTCCTTGATGTTTGTATTCTTGATCTGTTTGGTGTTGATTTTTGATGGTGTGAGACAGGGATCCTTTCTCATTATCTCCAGGTAAAATGCCACCTTCTTCCAGTGAAGGGGGGATTTAAACCTAGACTTACCCAACTTGAAAGCCCATGCTCTTAATCACTTTGCTGTCCCAGGGAAATAACGGTGACATTAGACTCTCTGATAAATGAGGGGGCCCTGGGGAGGGAGGAGGAGCAAGGCCCCCAGTATCAGGAGCTGAGGGCTGAATTGGGTCTTTCTTTCAAATGATTTCTTCTCCTTCTAAGTTTCATGGTAACATATTCCAGGTCATCTTTTGGCATTGGCAGCTCCACAGGGGGGTTCCCATGGGAAGCTCTGGGTTCCACTTTTTTTTTTTTTTAATTTTATTTTTTAAACTGAAGTAGAGTTGGTGTGCAGTATTACGTAAGTCACAGGGGTACAACCTGGTGATTCATATTTTTTAAAGGTTATACTCCATTCATAGTTATTACAAAACACTGGCTATAGTCCCTGTGTTGTACAATACATCCTTGTAGCTTATTTTATACCTAATAGTTTGTACCTCTTCATCCTCTACTCCCATATTCCCCCCTTCCCTCTCCCCTCTGATAACCACTAGTTTGTTCTCTGTATCTATGAGTCAGCTTTTTTTTTGTTATACTCACTAGTTTGTTGTATGTTTTAGGTTCCAAGTATAAATGATATCATACAGTATTTGTCTTTCTCTGTCTGACTTATTTCACTTGGCCTAATGCCCTCCAAGTCCATCCATGTTGCCACGGACAGCAGAATTTCACTCTTTTTCATAGCTAGTACTATTTCATTGTGTGTATATACAGATTCATCGCTATACCTATCAAGATACTAATGGCATTTTTCATAGAACTAGAACAAATAATTTTAAAATTTGTATGGAAACACAAAAGACCCTGAATAGCCAAAAGAATCTTGAGAAAGAAGAACAGAGCTGGAGGAGTCATGCTCCTTGACTTCAGACTATACCCTAGAGCCACAGTAATCAAAACAGTGTGGTACTGGCACAAAACAGACACATACATCAATGGAACAGAATAGAAAGCACAGAAGTAAACCCACACACTATAGTCAATTAATCTACAACAAAGGAGGTAAGAATATACAATGTAGAAAAGACAGTCTCTTCAGCAAGTGGTGCTGGGAAAACTGGACAGCTCCATGTAAAAGAATAAAATTAGAGCATTTTCAGGGGATGGAGGCCTATAGCTCAGTGGTAGAGCACGTGCTTGGCGTGCATGAGGTCCTGGGTTCCATCCCCAGTGCCTCCGTTAAGGGGGGAAAATATTCTCTGACACCATATACAAGAATAAAGTCAAACTGGACTAAAGATCTAAGTGTAAGACTGGATACTGTAAAGGTCCTGGAGGAAAACACAGGCAGAACACTCTCTGACGTAGACTGTAGCAGTGTTTTTAGGGATCCATCTCTGAAAGCAAAGGAAATAAAAGCAAAAATAAATAAATGGGACCTAATTAAACTTAAAAGCTTTTGCACAGCAAAGGAAACCATCAACAAGACGAAAAGACAACCTACGGAATGGGAGATATTTGCAAGTGATATGACCAACAAGGGGTTAATATCCAACATATATAAACAGCCCATACAACTGAACATCAGAGAAATAAAAAACTCAATTAAAAAATGGGCAGAAGAACTGAAAAGACATTTTTCCAAAGAGGAAATGCAGATGGCCAACATCGCTGATCATCAGAGAACTGTAAATCAAAACCACAGTGAGATATCACCTCACACTGCTCAGAATGACTATCATCAAAAAGAACACAAAAAAATGTTGATGAGGATGTGGTTAAAAGGGACCCTTCGTACACTGTTGGAGGGAATGTAAATTGGTGTAGCCATTGTGGAAAACAGTATGGAGGTTTCTCAAAAAACTAAAAATAGAATTACCGTATGACCCACTCCTGGGTATATATATGGAAAAAACAAAAACAAACTAATTCAAAAAGATACATTCACCCCAGTGTTCATAGCAGCACTATTTACAATTGCCAAGACGTGGAAGCAACCTAAGTGTCCATCAACAGATGACTGGATAGACCAGATGGGTTCCACTTCCTTATTGTTTCCTTCGTTTCCCAGAGGTTAAAGTGACGTGGTGGGAGAGAGCACAAGGCTGAGAGCCACACAGACCTGGTTTCAAGGCTCAGTTCAACCACGCGTAACCTTGGGGAAGGTAAACCTTTTTGAAGCTCAGTCTCTGCCCTGTGTGTCCCCACTCAGAACGCAGATCCTCTGTAGGAAGGTTTAGCGCCCTCATTCATTCCTCTGTGGGGGTGAGGGCACAGGAGATGGTGATGGCCAGCCCCTCCAGGGCCATCTGCTCTGGGGAAGGGTGGCGCCCCTTTGGGCTGACAGTAATGACAGATGTCCACTGCTGCCTCCCGGGACACTACCCTGTCTTGTCTTCTTTCCCTCTACTTGATTAGAGGATCTTGTCACTGCAGGCGGCCTGTGGGCGGCCCTCAGCCTTCAGCTTCTTCCAGGGACCTCCCGCACAGTGCTGTGTGCACAGCAGCGCCTTCGTCAGTGATCTCTGCTGAATTAAGAGGAAAAGAGACCCTGCCCTCAAGCCTTTTGGTTTTGTTTGCATTTGGTTTCCCAGTAAAAACAAAAACAAAAGCCAAAAGCTGGCCATCAAAACAGAGGAGAGAGAGGCCTTTCTCCCCAGGCTTCCCCAGGTGCCAAGCACTGCTCTGAGGAGCCCGGGTGTGACATGCGGCCTCCCACTCCGTCCCTCACTGACCCCACCACCTGCTGGAGTGTTTAGCGTGGGTGCCTCTCACCCCTTGGCAGGGAGGCCTCTGCGGTCCAGCACCCGCAGCAGGAGGGAGAGGGAACAGCCCCACGGCGCCCTGGGCGCCACCCCCGCCTCCACCTCCCATGTGCTCTGCGTGCAGCCTGGTAATTAATCAGCAAGCGCTGAGGCCTAGGAGCATCACTAGGTCCTGTCGCTGCCCAGGGCACTTTGCATTGTCACTGCGTACATTTTTCAGCCAAGCTAAATAGAGGGCTGGGTGGGGTGCTGTTTCTTTCATTGTTTATAGGCCCCTGGGATTTTTCCTCATCCCTGAGGACCGCCAAGGGAACAGGCTGACTTCAGCAATTTCTGCGGTGAGGTCATAGGGCCCTCGGAGGGTTCCCTGAGTCTTGGAGACCGTGCCCAGGGCCGCCGATAGGGATGGGGTTCGCAAGAAAGAAGTGCAGGAATACGGAATTCAGTTCAGCGAAATCTAAGACTCACTTGAAGTGTCTTTGGTAAGTTTCCAATCGTGCTTCTCAGCAGAGCAAAGTCTCACAGCGTTCCCAGTGTAAACGCTGGAAAGGGGCTACGGATGAAAATGACCAGGTGACAGCGAAAGCCAGAAAGAAGCCAAAATTGGTCTTCAATATTGAACTGCCTCAGGCTAAGTGGAGTCTGAGTGATCAGCCTGCTGGAATCAACATCAGGTTTCCTCTCACCGACACAGAAAACTCTAGAACTTGACATTAGGGAACCTGGGCTTCCGTCCCAGGGGCACTGCCTGCTGGTGACGCGGTCCTGGGCTGGTGGCTTAGCCTGTCAGTGCCAACTGCCAGCACCTGTAAAATGGGTGGGTCCAGCCTGGCTCCCTCAAAGGCTCGTGTGGGTTCAGAACGCGCTTGTGTGAATGGGTCTCCCTGGAGCTGGCGCCTCATGGGGTCCGGGCGGCTCCCACACACGCCGTGGTCCCTGTCTTATCTCTCCCAAGAGCTTTGCCTTCACTCCTTCACTCTCTCTCCAGGGGCTTCTTTTTGAGATTCCTCTCCTCCCATTCTAGGCCTTGCTTGGGTTTTCCAAAGGTATTTCATGGATCGCCAGACCCCCAGTGGCCCACGACCAGAGGGGGTTCTGAGGACAAATGAGTTTGGAAACAGTGAGCTGTGTAACCTGCTTCAGAAAGTCATGGTTCTGCTCAGGGCAGTGAGGAGTCTTGCGGGAAGGAACCTCGTCGACCTTTGCCCCTTCACCCCTTAGCATTTCCCCCACGAATCTGACCCCAGAACCCATGCTTCAGATTGTGCCTGGTCACAGCCCCACCCCCTCAAGCACAGCTCGGGACGTGTCTCAGATGATGCGATTTAACGGTGATGCCCGTTGGTTGGAGGCTTATGACATGTCAGGCGCCCTGGCAGCTGTTTGTCAGCATCCGACTCCCAAACAGCCCAGTGGGGCAGGCACGTTGCTCACAGCTGGAAAGCAGGGCTGTGACTAAGACACGGGCCTTGGTGTCTCTGTTTTACAAATAAGGCAAATGAGTTTCAAGGAAGGTCAGCATCTTGCCCAAAGTCACAGAACGAGTGAGCGGTGGACGGGGGCCATGACCCAGGCCTTGCCTCCAGGTGTGTCCAGCTGTAAAGGGCCCGTCGTCACTGCACATGTGGGCCTGGCCTGATGGGTGAACCTTCAGACTGGAGCGGTGGCCGAGGCCTGCCCACGGAGTCCACGCGATGGAAGATGGATTTGGGTTGGCGGGCAACCAGCAGCCCTGGGGCCCGAAACGGGGCAGCCACCCACTCTCACCGTGCGGGCGGGAAGCCCAGGCGCAGGAGGCGGAGTGGCTAGGCCCGGAAGGCGTCCGGAGCGCTCCGAAGTCCGTGCCGCCCGCGGACCTCACCCCGCCCCCCGCGCTCTGGGCCCCGGAGCCATCCTCCCGTGTTCGTGGTGCCTGGGCTGCCCGGCTGCTCCTCGCTAATTGGAACCTCAGGGTGCTGTTGTGGTGCCTGTTGCTATAAACACTGCCAATTTGCATAAGTATGTGACATTGTAAAAGTTCCTGAAAGATCTTATCCACATGGCTGGCACCCGGCCCAAGGAAAAGCCAGGTAGAAAGACAATGGGTGTGTTATTTAAAAAAAAAAAAAAGGTTGTTTTTGTTCCCTGTGCAGGTGAACAGGATAGGAATTGGAAAATGTATCCAGTGCAAGGCAGCGCCCGCAGCTTGCTTTGTTTTGTTTTGAAATTGCTTGAGAGAGATTTTCCTTGTACCTCCTAAGCTGCCTCCTGTCATGTTTGAAAAGCCGGAATGGGACTGTTGAGGTTCCGTAAATGAATTTATGTTTTGGAACACCGGGTTCTTTGCAGGGCGGGAAGGGACTTGAGCGATCACCAAGTCCCACGTGTCGTTTACAGACGTGCAGACGGAAGCCCGCGACCGGGGCAAGGTGGCCGCAGGGCCAGCCGTGCGTGGAGCCGGGGCTCGTGACTTCCATCCCAGGCTCGCTCGCTCTCTCTCTCCAGAACACTCCAGAGCCAGCCAGCTCACACTCACTTTAAGCAGAAGGAAACTCGATTCGATGCATCAAAGACAGAACTGACTCCTTCCCAAGCCTCGGAGCCCCTGCCAGGCCTCCCTGACCTCTCCGTTCGTGGTTGGGGCCAGCCCCAAGCACCAGCCCTGGGCCTGGAGGACACTTGCTCCTTACAGCCTTCACCCCGGGACTCCTCCAGGGGATGGGTGTGGTTGTCTCTGCTTTTCAGTGTGGAAATCAAGGCCCAGAGAGGCTGGCGAGCCTCGGTTACACGCTGGGAAGTGCGACTGTGATCACAACCCAGCGCTGGCTGGCGGGCGCTTCCTAGGGCTGTGGAAGAGAGTCAGAAAAAGCGTCCACAGAGCCGTGGTGCAGTGCCCTGCACACAGTGGGTGCCTCCAGGGCACTGGGTCCCACCCCCGGCGTCTTCTCCGAGTCCTCTTCCACCATCTTTCAGATCCTGTAGAAACAAGAGTCTCGAACATGCAGATTTATTGCCTCCTGGTTCACCTAAATGACCTGCTCTTGTAAATGACCCAGCTCAGTGGGTTCACTCCAGTAGCCCCCCAAACACTCATTTCCAGAGTGCTGAAGCTTGCTGGCTGGCACTTGAGGGGGTAGAAGATGGTAGTTTGCAACCAAGAGGCTAAGAAGCTGTTAAACCGTCAACACTTAAGACAGCCTAAATGTCCATCAACAGGTGACTGGATAAAGAAGATGTGGTATATTTATACAATGGAATACTACTCAGCCATAAAAACTGACAACATAATGCCATTTGCAGCAACATGGATGCTCCTGGAGAATGTCATTCTAAGTGAAGTAAGCCAGAAAGAGAAAGAAAAATACCATATGAGATCGCTCATATGTGGAATCTAAAAAACAAAAACAAACAAACAAAAACAAAGCGTAAATACAGGACAGAAATAGACTCACAGACAGAGAATACAAACTTGTGGTTACCGGGGGGTGGAGGGTGGGAAGGGATAGCCTGGGATTTCAAAATTGTAGAATAGATAAACAAGATTACACTGTATAGCACAGGGAAATATACACAAAATGTTATGATAACTCACAGAGAAATAAATGTGACAATGAGTGTGTATATGTCCATGAATGACTGAAAAATTGTGCTGAACACTGGAATTTGACACACTGTAAAATGATTATAAATCAATAAAAAATGTTAAAAAAAAAAAAAAAAGATTCACAAGGAGGACTGTTCCTCCGGCCCATCTCTTAGCCAGGAATGCAAATGCGCATCTCGTCTCTCCATGCAAAGCTCTCGGCATGGTTGCTTGAGCCCTACCAGCTAGTCTCCCTGGACATAGTTTTGGAGGCCTCCTGTTGAACAATTACGCAGCACTACTTAGCGTGTGAGACAGCTGGGGGAGAAGAAATAAGGAGCTCAAGAAGCCCAGGGAGCCAAGGGCTTGGGCCGAGGAGGGGTCGCTCCCCGGAGGGCTGGGAGGGTCAGCTTGTGTCTTCCCGCCGGACGTGTGGGCCTTTCTGCACCTCACCCCACGCAGGGGAGCAGATTTGTCCTGCCGCCCCTGGGGCTCACATCCCTAGAGCCTAGTAGAATGGTGCTCATCTGTCAGGAGAGCCGATTTGTCCCCCTGCCTCTCCCCTCCCGGCCCCCAAGCCCACCCTGCAGTTATTCCAGGGCAGGATGCCACAGCCTGGAAGAACAGTGTCCAGAGGTGGAGGGAGGAGACTCAGGGAGGAGCTGCAGCCATAGGACCACAGAGGTGGTGTGGAAGGAAGAAGATGGGGCGGGAACCAGTGTTTACTGAGCACATACCGCATGCCAAGAACTTGACACGTGTAGTCTTCTTTAATCCCCACAGAAATCCTGTGAGTTAGGAGCTGCTATCCTCTTTGTGCCAGTGAGGATATAGAGGGTCAGCAAGGTTAGGTAACTTGCCTGAGGTCACATGACTACTGAGGTGGAGCCAGAATTTGAGTGCAGGTCCTCTGATTCCAAATCCTGGGTTCTTTCCACGAGCACAAGTACCCCGTGAGCTCAGTTCCAAAGTGCTGACTGCCACTTGTCCATGCTACCCTGTGAACTTGGGCAAGCTGCTTAACTTCTCAGCTTCCTGGTCTGCAAAATGGGGACCCCACGAGGACCTGCCTCGTGGAGTTGCTTAAGGGGCAGGTGAGCCGTGCGTGTCGAACACGGGGAAGCGGTACTCCGCGGGTGGGGGCTCCTGGAGGGGCAGCCCCTGCGTTTACTTCACCGCTGGTGCTGCTGTCCCTGCTGCCTTGGGAGAGGCACGCGCCCTCTGTGCCTCAGTTTTCTCATCTGTGTAGTGAGTGGCTGGGACTGGATGATGCCTGATCTTTCGGCTAGACGGGGTTTTCCCACCCAGCCCGCCTCCCTCTCCAAACTCCCCGCTGGGGTTCCTTAGCTCTTACCATTGCACCCCCAGCCTGGCAGCAGGCGGGGTTTGGCCCCCGCCTGATCCCTTCAAGCCTTCACTCCTGCTCTTTGCCCTTCTTTGATTATCCTTGCTCTCCTCTGCCAATTTGAATTCTATACTTCTTTCAAGGCCCAGATTAAAACTCAACTCTTCCATGAAACTGTTTCTGGCAAACCCCACCCTGAGATGACTTCCCCTTCGTTTAAAATTCCCTCAGCTATTATGCCCACAGTCTGAGTCACACTGACTCCAGATGGTTTATATTGTCTCATTTAAGTCTGTTTGATTTGCCCAATTCCCTAAAAGTAAACTCCCCAAGGGCAAGGCCCTTGTTTTCTGCTTTGGTGTAGCCTCCGTGATGCTGGCACCGTCCTGGGTACCCGTTTGGTGAATTAGCAGCCCCTGTGTCGGTCCTCGCCTCCTGTACCCCTGCTGCTGGGGAGGGGACTGTCTGCAGGACGCTTAGGACTGTGAGGACTGCAGAGGGATCACCTCTGCCCTCGGGGAGTTGCGGAGGAAGAGAGGCAGGTGTCAGTGCAGTGCGGTTTCGTGGGTTGCAGGGATGCAGGGAAGGGGAGGCTTCTGAAGAGGAGGACCTCAAGGATGATCAAGGGCCAGCAGAGAGAGGAGGGGAGGGCACTGCCCAGGGCCTAGCCAGTGGGGAGACGGGCTCCACTCTGGCTTGTTGAGGTGGATTAAAGGGCATATTTTAGGGGAGGGAAGCAGACCAGGGACAGTGGTAGGAACCAAAACTGGAAATGCAGTTTTCAGTTATTCAAAGGCAAATGCAGAGACCCCCGGGGGTCTTTATGCCCTGGGTCCAAATGAGGACTGTGCCAAAAAGAGAAAATTAAGAGCCATGAAAATAATTTATTTGGCATTTGAAGTGCCCTTTTTAGTAAAAGAAACCATGGTGATAGCTGTTCGGTTTTTTATTTTGTTTTGTTTTGTTTTAGTGTCTTGACTTGACAAAATAAAGATCTGGCAGTTCTATGCCAGAAGGGATGTTTCCAGGTCCAGATTCTTGGAGCTATGGCTAGAGAGTCACTGAGATAAATGGAGATAAGGAGCAAGTGCAGTGTTGATTTAGCTCCTAGGAGGACAGACAGATTTAGAGCCTCTGCATAATTTGTGCTGATGAGGACGGCAGACGTAGCGATGCCATAGGGAGGCCGAGGGTAGACACGGTTTGATTTGTCTTGATGGCTTTAATCCCTGCTCTCTCTCTCGTGAGAGGTGTGAGCTATTTGAGAGCCTCCCCGCATCCTCCTTTGCTTTGTGCCCCTCCCTGCTCCCCGGGAGGGTCTAGAACTTGTCCATACCCTGCGTGCGGCTCAGACGCTATCGTCCATCTTCCTGCCTTTCAAAGCAAGGACTGACAACTGTGATTTCTCATCTCCAGGTGCAGAGGAAATTGCCCCTTGTAAGTGTCTGCACATTGCAGGGCCCCGTCCCCCAGGGTTGCTTCAGTGCCTGTCAGTTGAATTTGCACTCATGAGATTAAAGTAGGTGTGTTGGAACGTTAAAAACTTTTTGCCCAGATCAGTCCCAAATTCCTAAGATGAGAACTTGCCTAAATCAATATTGTAATTTCAAATCTTGAGCTGTCCCTTTTGGGGCATTTCAGTCATTTCATGGAAAGAAGAGAGCAATTGGGGGGCCCTACAAACAAAGACGTGTGAAGACGGATGTGGAGTGGGGGCAGGGTAGGCTGCTCAGGTGGGGAGGGGGTTTCAAGTCCTCTATGGCCACATTCAGTTTGCTCGATGATTTCTTATTCTGGTTAGGATTTTACTCCACAGATGGCTTGCCCAAGGCCTCACGGCAGTTTTGGTTGACAAAGCAAGCAATCATGACAGAAGGAAGAGGGGGTCCCAGAGTGCAAGTGAGAAGATGCAGCGGGGGGTGGGGTGGGGGGTGGGCCTGGCAGGGGCTGATGACAGAGGGCTGCTCCTGACCTGCGTTTTCAGATCCTCAGCCCCAGGAGGGAAACAAGGCAGAGTTACTGAGTCAGTTGGAAGTCCTGGATGGAGGCTGGCGAGGAGGGCTCAGATGAGAATCCGTTGCTAAAGCAGCCATAGCTTGGAGAAGCACCTGAGGCTTGAGGAAACAGCAGAGACCTGAGTTCTCATCCTAGGTCCACTGTGTGACCTTGGGGAAGTTGTGCCATCCTCCTGGACCTCAGTTTCCTCAGAATATAGTTAGGGCAGGGCACCACTGAGGTTCCTTCCAGCTGTGTCCTCTTCAGAGACTCGAAGCAAGAGTCCTGCTTCCTACCTCTGCTCCCCTCCGCTGTGAGCTCCCCAGGGAGCTCCAGACTCCTAGGGAGCAGGGCCCTGGGGGGCGGCAGGCAGCAAGGGGCCCAGCGGCAGACGCACTGATGACAGACAGCTCACCAGAGGACCAAGAGCAGCCCAGGTGACGGGCGGCATCCTGCAGGCCAGCACTCCAGAGCAGGCGGTGCCCAGAGGCAGCCCCTTGTGCTGGACACACGAACGGGTGACATTTGGGATGCTCAGCTAGCCGTGGAAGGATTCTCCCCGTCACTCAGATGCACACACACCACACACCGGTCTCCGTTCCTGTTCTCCTGTGGGTGAGCGCCTCCCGTTTGCCCCTCAGCCTCTTCCAATTTCACTCCCAGACAGAGGCCCTAACCCCTCGTTCAGGGCCCTTTTTCTTGTGTTGATGGCTGTTGTGGATAAAGCAGAGACAAGTTATGTGCCTCCCTGTGTCCTCTCCCCACTACATGGAATGACCTCCTCGTCTGGATAAACAGTTATTCATTGTCTCCCCAAGTGGCAGGATGTTGGGTGAAAATCAGAAGGAAATCCTGGCGCGTTACAACACGGATGAGCCTTGAAGACATTATGCTAAGTGGAGTAAGCCAGTCACTCAAGGACAGATATTGTTGACTGTACGAACATGAGGTCCCTAGAACAGTTAAATTCATAAAGACGGACAATCTAACAGGTGCCCAGGGGCTGGTGGCGGACACGGCAAGCGGGGAGTCAGTGTTTCATGGGGACAGAGTCTCTGAGAAGATGAAGAGGTTCTGGAGAGGCTGGTGGTGATAGTTGCACAACAATGGGAATGTATGTACCTTATGCTTTAAAATGGTGAATTTTATGTGTATTTCATGCTACACAAAGTGGCGGGCTGGTCCCTGCCCCAAGGAGCCTGGTTTTGTCCTCCGCTGGGCTTCTTCAGTTCTGAAAGTCTACTGACCTTTTATTTCTTGTGTTTACCACCAGGTCCTCCCATTTGCTTGTTAGTTAACAGGATGTGCTGACACTTGCTTGGTTTTGAATTTTTGATGCTTTTTTGTATGGTGGCCATCCCTGGGTCCCTGATACCTGTCACCACACACAGCAGTGCCTTGCCCACCAGCATGGGAAGGCGGTCGTGGCTCAGTGATACAGGAAACTTGGGTTAAGAGGAGGTGGATTTGGAGGGTGCAGTGAGAGGACAGAAGTGATTGGGATTGATGGAAGTGTGAAGCCGTGCTCTAATGGCTGAGGAAGGGAAACTGCTGTGGGAAAAAGGGACAGGGAAACAGGAGTTAAGGATGCCTGTGTAGGTGGTGGGCACACCTTGTTGGAGGCAGCCAGTTCTAAATGTGAGTGACTCATATTTGCCATCCACAGTGCTGGAATTCCATCAGAACCAAGGTTCACTGAGACCTTGGGAAGATGACGCTGTCTTACTCCTTTACTCTCTGTCTCTGATTCCTGTCCCTCCGTGCCCTTTCCCATCATCCCTTTTCGTTGGCCCGAGGAAGCTTGCCAGGGGCACCCTGCTAATTCATTACCTGTGAGCACAGGTGTGGTTTCGTCAAGATTCCTAAGATCTGGGGAAAAACCAGTTTTCGGCTCTGGTGGCATCCCTGCTGGTCCTGGTTCCAAGAGCCTTTCTGCCTAAGGACTTTGCTGGGGTGTCAGATAACTGTGCCGTCATTTCATTTAGTGTTTATTGGACACCTCACTTCAGAGCAAGAAGTGACCTTGGAAGTCATCTAATCCAGCGCTCCTGAAACGTCAGCGTGCTTGTAAGCCGCTGGGAGAGCTTGTTAAAACACAGCTTCTGATTCAGTAGGTCTTGGGCGAGGCAGGGCCCGAGGTTTGGTGGCTCTGACACTCCCAGGTGAGGTCGAGGCTGCCGATCCCTGAGCCACACTCCAAGCAGCAAGAATCTTGCCCAGCGATTCTCAGCCCTGACGCCACACTAGTATCACCTGCTGAGCTTTTGAAAAATATGGGTGCCTGGGCTTCACGCCCAGGTCTTACTATTTAATTGGTCTGATACAGCCAGTCTTTATGGTTTAAAGAGCTCCCCAGTTGATTCTAGTGAGTAGCAAGTATTGAAAACCATATCTCTGATCAATTACCTTGGTCAATTATGTGATCAATTATCTTTCTTATTGAAATTATCAGAAAAAAATCCCACCTTCCCTGCCCCGCCTGTCCCTCCATTCGACCTGGGGTTTAACTTCCCATTGTGAGTAATACCATACAATAATGAAACATAACAGCTATTGAGTGTTTATTGAGTATATACTATATGGTAGGCATCCTGTTAAGTACTTTAAATCTCCTAATAGTCCATGAGATAGATAACTATGATAATCATCCTCATCTTTTTTATAGATGTGAAAACTGAGGCACAGAGAAGTAAAGTAACTTGCTGTAGGTCACACAGCCAGTTAGTAACAGAGCCAGGACTAGAACTCAGGAGGTCTGCTCCCTGGGAGACTCTCTTAGCCATTACATCCCTGAGTCCCCTGTGCAGTGCCAAAGATAGCAGCAGTGCTGGACAAGGATGAATGAAATGTGTTCTTTTCAATTAAATCCTGGGGGGGGGGTTGATATGCTTTTTTTTTCAGTCTGAGTTTTTGTTGTTTCTATGGATCAAGTTCATTTCAGTTTCAGAAATCAACAGCGATGCAGAGCTGTGTGTGTGTGTGCGTGCACAGGTGTGTGACCCCTTTCTGTCTTCTGTTCCATCTGTCCATTCAGCAGCCCTTGCGCCAGAGAGGTGTGCAGCAGGAATACATGAGTGGGAGCCTGACCCAGGTCCAGGACAGTGTTCTGAGCAGGATTTCAAGCTGCATCTTCCCCTCCCACAGGGTTTGAAGAATCCCACAGGTTCCAGTCTGGCGAGACTTATTTCTCAGGTAGCCTCCGGCATGATCTGGCTCATGCGTCCCAGCGATCCCTTCACATACACCTCTCTTAAACAGAGACATTCCCCTTAGCTCATCATTTGTCCCAGCTCAGATCCCTCTCAGACTCTGAGCTACGTGGCTTGGTTGCCAGAAGTGCCAGGAGGTCTTCCTGTTAGCAGGTCATCTGTTTCTTGTAATATCTCACGCAGTGTGGTATCCACTGGAGCAGGAAAAACCTTCAGACGACTAGTCTAAATAAAGCACCATGAGATGCCCCCAAACCAGACATCCAGTAAGATAAAAATCCAGTTTGTATGGCAAATTGCTGTAAGTTTGGATGTTATGTGTGATTATGCTGCTTCTTTTGTGCAGATGACCAAGAACTGACTGGAGAATTCTCAATTTTAAGAGGTCTTACTGGCCAGAGAGGGGAATGGTGGCAATTTCATGTGGTTCAACCAGAATAGGTTCGGAGAATTTCAAAGTTGGAAGCCTGGGGTCCAAATCAGTCCCTACCTTCCTTGTGCCCATCAGTCAGCCCAGTGCTGCCTCCGTTCCAGGAGCCAGCACCAGCACGTGCCACCTCTGCCACCATGGGGGTCTGGGGTAGCTCAGATGTTTGATCACCCAAACTCAGGTAAGAGGTATGTCCAGTCTCTCCAAGGGAATTCCTTTAATTCCCCAGGCCAGGACACACACGCTTTAAAGGAATCTCTTGCCCTACAGAACACACACAGGAGATGCTGCACTGGCTAATATTAAGGATCCTTTTGAATCCAGAAGATAAGGACAAGACAAAAATTAACATCTAAAAATTGCTGCCTGTATGAGACCTTGGCCAGCCCCCCTGCTTTGAAGCCATCTGACCCCTCTGTATTCTTTTGACAACTTACGTGTCTCTTGGGGTGCACTTATATCATTCTACTTTATAGTGGAAATAAAATCCATTTTGATTTGTGTCTGGCATGCTTTAGTGGGAAAAAAAATACCTTGGAGGTAAACAAAGAAGCTGAGTTCAGATCCTGGCTCTGTAACTAGCCTGCTATGACTTCGGGCAAGTTAAAATCTCAGAGCCTCAGTTTCTTCATTCTCAAAATAGGAACACTAAAGAAGAAGTAAAACTGTTACTGTCTGCAGATGACATGATACCATACATAGAAAACCCCAAAGAGGCTACCAGAAAACCACTAGAGCTCATCAGTGAATTCCGTAAAGTTGCAGGATACAAAATTAATATACAGAAATCAGTTGCATTTCTACACACTAACAATGAAATGAGAGAAAAATAAGGAAACAGTCCCATTTACCATTGCATCAAAAAGAATAAAATACCTAAGAATAAACCTAACTAAGGAGGCAAAGGACCTGTACTCTGAAAACTGAGACACTGATAACAGAAATTGAAGAAGACATAAACAGATGGAATGATGTATCATGTTCTCAGATTGGAAGAATCATTACTTTAAAAATGTCCATACTATTCAAGGTAATACACAGACACAGTGTAATCCTGTCAGATTACCAATGACATTTTTCACAGAACTGGAACAAAAAATTTTTAAATTTGTATGGAAACACAGAAGACCCCCAAATAGCCAAAAGAATCTTGAGAAAGAAGAATAGAGCTGGAGGAATCATGCTCTCTGACTTCAGACTATGCTACCAAGCTACAGTGATCAAAAGAGTGTGGTACTGGCACATAACAGACACATACATCAATGGAACAGGATAGAAAAGTCCAGAAATAAACCCACGCACTTATGGTCAATTAATCTATGACAAAGGAGGCAAGAATATACAATGAACAAAAGACAGTCTCTTCAATAAGTGGTGCTGGGAAAACTGGACTGCTCCATTGAGAAGAATGAAATTAGAGCATTCTCGGGCACCATGTACAAAAATAAACTCAAAATGGAAAGATCTAATGTAAGACCAGGTACTGTAAATCTCCTAGAGGAAAATATAAGCAGAACAGTCTTTGACATAAATTGCACCAATTTTTTTTTTCAAACCAGCTTCTAGAGTAATGGGAATAAAAGCAAAAATAAACAAATGGGGCCTGATTAAACTAAAAGCTTTTGCCCAGCAAAGGAAACCATAAACAAAATGAGAAGACAGCCTACTGAATGGGAGAAAATATTTGCAAATGATGTGACTGATAAGAGTCTAATTTCCAAAATATACAAACAGCTCATACAGCTTAATACCCAAAAAAACAAACTACCCAATCAAAAAGTGGGCAGAAGATGTAAATAGACACTTCTCCAAAGAAGACATCCAGATGGCACAGGAAAAAAAGGTGCTCAATATTGCTAATTATTAGAGAAATGCAAATCAAAACTACAGTGAGGTATCACCTCACACCAGTCAGAATGGCCATCATTAAAAAGTCTACAAGTAATAAATGCTGGAGAGGGTGTGGGGAAAAAGGAACCCTCCTACATTGTTGGTCAGAATGTAAATATTACCTTGGATAGTAGGGACATTTTAAAAATAATGATTCTTCCAATCTGAGAACATGATACATCTTTCCATCTGTTTATGTCATCTTGGAGGACAGTATAGAGGTTCCTCAAAAAACTAAAAGTAGACTTGCCATATGACCCAGCAATCCCACTCCTGGGCATATATCCAGAGAAAACTAATTCGAAAAGGCACATGGACCCCAATGTTCACAGCAGCACTATTTACAATAGGCAAGACGCAGAAACAAAGTAAATGTCCATTGACAGATGACTGGGTAGAGAAGCTGTGGTGTGTGTATGTGTATATATACAGAGTGGAATATTACAGCCATAAAAAAGAATGAAATAATGCCATTTGTAGCAACATGGATGGACCGAGAGATTATCCTACTTAAGTAAGTCAGGCAGAGAAAGGCAGTTATCAAACGATATTATTTACAGGTAGAATCTAAAAAAAATGATACAGATTTTATTTACAAACCACGAACAGACTCACGGACATAGAAAACAATGGTAACCAAAGGGGAAAGTGTAGGGAAGGGATATATTAGAAAAAAATTAAATAAAAATGGGAACACTGAAACCTCGCCGGGAGGTTGGGGTGACAGGGAAGCTGACAGACACAGGGCCCTCGGCACCTGGCACCGGGGTAGTCCACTCGCTGGAGACTGTCATTATTGTCATCATCTCTGACTGGGTCCCTTCCTGACTGTAAGCTCCCCGACGGGCTGACTGCACCCCAGCTACCCACGTACCGTCCCAGTGCTTACGTGCTTCTGAGCACAAGTGTAATTGTCACTAACACTGAATGAGAGTAATTTTGTTAAAGTGAATTGATAGTGGGCTTTTCAGGAAGAAAGTCAGCATTTCTGCCTTCAGCTCAGGCTGCTGGATTCGGAGTCCTTGAACTTTTCTGTTGGTGACCTGCACGCGGGTTTGTGCAGGGTCCACGTTTGCTTTTTATTTGGGGTTGGGCGTCCTCCTAGGCCAATGCCAGGGCGGCGCAAAGAGAGGAAACTAAGGAAGTGAGGCAGAGGACCTGCGGCAGCAAAATTTATGCAGAATATAAAAATATTTTCTTCCTTGTGAAGCGCCCGCAGACTCCTGAAGTCTCCTTTGGCGCCGTCAGGGGCGGCGCAGGGCTGCTGTCGAGGCGGGAAGCCCCATAAAGAGACCTGCAGGACCCCTAGGCAGGGATGCTGCTCTCCTCTTAGAACCGTCCGGTTCCCTGGCCCAGAGGCTCTATCTTACTTTTTGCCTCTAAAGCGGCTAACTTACACCTAGAATTCTATTGGTTCCCTGAGCTCACTTCTGAATGGTTATTTCCTTCACTCCTGATTGGTTATTACTCTCACTTCTGATTGGCCCACTTCCCTAACTTCTGACTGGTCCATTTGTAGTACTTTATTTGCATGGAACTGACTCCTGATTGGCCTATTTCTACAAAACTTGTTCCTGGTTGGTCAACTTCTGTTGTACTTTATTTGCATATGATGTTGCAAAGTGTAAAACTGGCAGCCTATAAAAGACCTGTGTAAGCCTGCAGATGGGGTCCAGAGCTTGAAGTGTTAACTCGTCTAGGCCTGGTGGGGTAATGAAGCTGAGTTCCGCAATGCTGCGAGTGCTGCTTGGTCTGTCGCCCGGATTCAATGAGCTGTAACACCAAGCTGTAACATGTTTTTCACAACATTTTGACCTGCAAGGCGGCTGCACGGTGGCCCCGTGCACACCGCTCACCTTGGCGGTGTTCAGACAAGCCAGTGTTTTCTGATGGTTTCTTGTGGACTAACAGCTATTAAGGACATTGGAGCTAAGTCAGGGGTGGCTCTTGGTCTTCAAGCATATGCAGTGTGTTGAGAAGACTAGACTTCCAAGCACAAAGTGACTAAAGGAGTAAGAAAATTCATCATCTGGCAGGCTTTCCCCGAATCCTTTGATTTGGATAAGTTCCTTTGTTGTCTGCGCTCACATGCTCCTCGCTTCCCCGTCTTAACTCTCCTACTTGGAATTCTTTGTTTACTTTGTGTTCCCTGCTCTCGTCACCTCCGTGAGGCTGGCCCACGTCTCCCTTCCTGTCTTGGTCGCCAGCACCCGCTGCCCTGGTTAGGCGCTCACTCAGCCCTGCACACGTGGAGCCATTGGTCTGGATCTAGAGTGTGAAGTTCAGCCTCTTTCTGACTCTGTGCCAGAGGAAATTGTTAGAGAATTAAGGGAGGGCTTCCCTGAGCAGCAGACTCAATCGAGGATGGAGTTGAGGAAGGGGAAGGCAGACGTGCAGAGGTGAGGGAGGATGCTGTCCCTGTGGGAACAGGAGCTGCTGGCACTGGGCCTTGGGCATAAGGCGGGCTTTCTGTGTTCAGCCTGGAGACAGTTCATTGAAGTCTGTAAGGGAAGAGCGGATGAGGCGAGGGTGCTCCATTCAGTCTCCTCGCTGTCTCTCACACCCGGTCACCCCCCTGGAGGCCACTCTGAGGTCCCGCCGAGGCCCCACGCTGGGAGTCCAGCTCAGCTTGTGGCTCCTGCTCACGGGACAGCCTGCGTCTGGCCTGGAGCAGCAAGGAAAGCCGCAGGAGACCGTCTGGCAGGGTTGGCATCTTTGTCTGCTGGCAAAGGGAGGGCTGACATAGTAATTTGTCTCGTTACTGGAGAACCTCATGGCAAGAAAATGCGAAAGCCATCAGCTTAGCTAGTGGGGAATCAGGTCCCACGGAGAAAGCTCTCCTTTTTGTCAGCTTCCTCCGTCTGTGACTTGGCACCCCTGCCTGCTCACCTGTGCTTTGTCCAAAATCACCGTCCCAGCCACATAAAGCAGCCAGCCCAGTGCAGCGTCACCCTGGCAAAGCTGTCTGCTCTCCTCGGCTCCGCGGCTGGTCAGGTGTGTGGCCTTGGGCAGATTACAGCCTTTGGTCCTGTGCCTGAGAGAGAGGAAACACTCAATCAATGTGACTGTTACTGTTGATAATAATGGCATTGTTATTATCACAGACAGCTCTAGAAAGACAGGCAACAGAGGCACAGGACAGGTAACTTTTGTTAACTTTCTGTATCTGTGTGTATTTCTCTATCCTGACAAAAGCTCTCTGGGTCAGAGAAGGGACCTTTTATTTCTAAATCTATCTGTTGACAACCATGAATTCATACCCGTACTTCCATTTCAGGCTGACACCACAGGGTTTATTCTGTTTTTCTCCCTTCCCTTGTTTGTAACTGCCTTCTACAACAGTGAAAAACTCATTCCTGTTGTACTTAATACATTTGCTTATTTGGCCAGTCCCGCTGCATCCAGCCAGCCTCCAGCTGCGGCCCCTTCTTCCCCTCCCGTGCAGGTGTCCTTACCCACCTCCGACTCGGACAGCCTGTGCTGGGTCACCCCTTCCCCACATGGACACCTCCTTATCCTGCTCAGCCTGACTCTGCTCTGGGCCGCTGCGGCTCCCTCGTGCCTGCCCCACGCCCCTGCATTGATGCCTGACCCTGCTCAGCCCTCTTGATGGCTTTAGTACTGACTTGCTCAGAAAAAAGAAACAGGAAAGGAAGAGCCCTGAGTCAATGAGACACACGCACCCCTGCCCCAGATTTTCCAAGGACCCAGAATAGAAAGCAAGCCAGTGAGGGGAACAAAAACCAGCTACTTACCAACAGGCAAAGCCAGTTAATGGTGGTCAAAGTCAAGACACCTTTAGAGAGGGAGGAAGACTCTGAAATGGCCCAGGGTGGGTTCTGGGCAGCCAGTAATGTTCTATAACGTAGTTGCCGTTGGCAGATAAGGTCCTGATGAGGCTGGATTGCCAGTGTCCTCTCGTGGAGAGAATGGTGTTGCAAATAACGATGAATGATGTGTGAGGACAGGTTGAGGCAGGAGAGACCAAGGCTTTCCCACTTAGCCGCACGTGAAGTCTGTGATAAAATCATGGTTGCACCTGGGACCCGTGTAGCCATTTACAACTGAGGAAACTGAGGCCAGAGAAACGTAATGATTATTCAGCCTCATGCAGATGGGAGCTCAGACTTCCTGACCGCTAAACGGGACTCCTTCCACTGTAGTTCCAAAACCAATACTTCTTTTCCCTTAAACTTTTCCCGTCTGTCCTTCATTTGACTTTACACTTTATTCTCACCCTTCTCCCTTGTAACATGCTGTCCTGGAAAAGTATGGTTTTTGGAGTCAGACAGACGAGCCTGAATCCTGGCTCTGCTGTTTACTTGGGAGACGCACCCGAGTTCACCATCCCAGATGCTGAACGAAGACGGCAGACTTGGCCTCTCCCAGCTGTTACAGGGAGTGAGTGGTCCCGTCTGCCCACAGCACCTGGCTGAGCCTGGCGACTTCCTTCCCGCTGCGTACGTTGGAACCTGTTCACTGTGCCAGCGCCCCCTCGTCCCCCACTTCCTCCCGCCCCTTCAGTCCTTCCTTCCTGCTGCCCCGCTCAGATTTGTGGGGAAGGACTCCGAGGTTCTGGCCTCGTTGTGCCGCACACCTGGCAGCAGGACCTTGAGCAAGTCCCTCGCTGTCCCTGAGCTGCAGTTTCTCCACCTGTAGAAGAAGGCGCTGCAGCGGGCGACCTCCGAGGCCCCGTTCCCCCGAGACACGCGGCGGGGAGAGGCGTTCCGAGGTCGCGTCTCCTCCGCAGAGACTTCTCAGCTGCTGAGAACAGTGGCACTTCTCTCCCCTTCACCTGCATTCCGCTGCCTTGTCTGAACACGTCCCTTCTGTTTTATTTCTGCTTTTTGCACTAAAAATGCTTATCCGTAGGATTTGTGTCAGAATGGCTGTGGGCCGGGTGGTGAGGTCATTTCTGCATGCCGATAGGGAGGGTCTTAGCTCTGCAAGAACAGAAGTGCTGCCCTCGAGGGAAAGCAGGCTTGTGGAGCTTGTGTCCTCTGCGCCCCCAGCCTCACAGGAGCCTGAAGACAGTGCTTAGCTGAGTTCCTGACACAGCGAACCACCCCGAGTCCTCTCCCTTCCTTCCTTCCTTCCTTTTTCTTTCTGTTCTTCCTCAGTGTAGGCTCACAAGAAATACACAAAAGTATTTTGCCAAAATTCAACTCTGTAGGTTCAGTTTGATCTATTTATATGTTAATGCATTCTTTCTTTCACTTAAGAAATTGTTACTGAACATGTGTTATGTGTGAGACCCTGTGCTGGGCTTCAAGGCTTAAACATGAATAAGACATAGTTCTTGCCTTCCAGGAACTTAACTGTCTACTTAATTTATTCATTTAACAGATGTTTTATTATAGTATGTCATGCTGGGTTCTCTGGAAGCAGTCAGTGAGGCAGAGTTTGGAGTGTGAGATGTGTAGTAGGGACCGAACTCTGCTAGAGGAGGCAGAAAGAAAAGTTGAACATGATTCAGGCCCGACAGAACCTCAGGCACCAGCGGAGAACTCTGCAGCGGGAGCCCCTCAGTGGCCATGCGACAGTGGCCCAGATGGAGCCCTTTATGCCCCCGTGTCTTCATTTCCTAGGGGTGCCGTGGCCAGTGGCAGCAACAGAATTTATTCCCTCAGTTCAGGAGGCCACAAGTCTGACAGCAAGGCGTCAGCAGGGCTGTGCCCGCCTCCCCAGCGCTCCGGGGGAGCACCTTTCCTCACCTCCTTCAGCTTCTGGAGGCGCCAGGTGTTCCCTGACTTGTGGCTGCATCACGCCAGCCTCTGCCTCTGTCTTCGCGGGGCTTCTCCTCTGTGTCTCAATCTCAAGTCTCCCTCTGCTTTTTTCTTATAAGGACATCTGTCACTGGATTTAAGGCCCACTCTAAATCCAAAATGACTTCATTTCAAAATCCTTAACTTAATTGCATCCTTATTTCCAAATAAGGTCTCATTCACAAGTTCTGGGGGGTTAAGGCATCATCTTTTGGGGGCCACCATTCAATCCACCACCTCCTGTTTCACTCAGTCACCAAATGTGAACTGCCCCCTGTGAAAGGTATGACCTTCAGAGACGCTGCTCTCGGCAGCCGAGGTGGACCCTGAAGTTGCTGACAGCTGGAGGCTGTCTGCTGTCTGTGTTCCCCTTGAAAGGGGTCCGGGTGGCGCATCTTGTCTGTTCCCTATAGTGAAACTCTACACCAGGAATCAAAGACAGAGTAGTGACAGAACCGGGGGGCTTGCCTGCCCTGACCACGTTGCCGTCTAGCAAGGGAGGCAGGTAGTCAGTCATCACGTAGCTCCCGGTAAAACCCCTGTGGTGGTTAGTGCTGCCAAGAAGAGGCGCGAGTTACTGTAAGAACATGTAGAGGGGGGACCTGATGCTGTTTGACTGCAGAGCGGAAAACAGTTACTAGAAGGCATTTGCTCATGACGTCTTTTGTTTTCGTCCTGCGTTATGTGGATTCTCACTTCTGGAGAAGTGAAGACGCTGCAGTGGCAACGCCGCACCATCTCCCTGAGGGCCAGTGCTTCCTCGGCCACTCTGGTAGGCCAGCTTGGCCTGGAGCAGCCTCACAGGTGGAGTTTGAGGGCTAGTCTCACACTTGGGCCCCCTTGCGCTTTGTGAAATGCACTGGGGGAGGGACGTCGATGGAACACAGAGATGGGCATTTGATCCTGGGGGACTAGCCCCTTTGCCCGGCATCCTAACGCCTTTTCGTCCAGTCTTTCTCGCCTCCACATGCTGCTTTCTCCAGGACCCATGTGGGCTCTTACTGGACTAGCACAGAACTAAGTGTCAAAGGACCCAAGTTCCAGTTCACGTTCTGTCACTGACAAGCTAGTGATCGTAGGCAGTTCACTTAACATCCTTGCCTTTAGTTCCTAATAAGAAAAATGAGAAATTTGGGCTCCACTGAAAAATCTCCCCAATGGAAATAGCGTACGACTTACTGTAAAGTTTCCGGCCTGTCAGACTCTCGCCAGCCTTCCACACGAGCGTGCTTGCTTTCTCCAGTTTGTTTTTCTACCTTCTGTCCCTCACTGGGCAGTTACTCCTCCTTCCCATCCCCACCTCACCACTGGCTTATCCCCAATCGTAACAGGTGAGCCACTCGAGGGCGGGGTAACATCTGGATAGAATCTGCAGATTAATAAGTGATTATCATTATTGTAATAACAATTACACCTTTGTTTTCACCCTGATCCTTTGAGATCAAGTTAATCCTGCCCTGCCCTCCTGAGTCGACAAGCAAGCAGTTGCTCGGACTCTCTTCGTCAGGGGGTTGTGTTTCCCAGGAGTCTCACGCTGCCCGTGACACCTCGTCGGTATCCTCCCTAGTTCACTGAGGAGGTGACAGGCCCCTGTGAGGGAAGAGGGTTTTTCAGGGCCTTGCAGGGATTCAGTAACTCCTCCCTGCTCCTCTTTGGCTGTCACAGGAGGCCACGAACGGCCTGGAAGGAGGATTTGACTGGGTTTTGGTGGTTCTCAGCTTGGTTTTGCGGGAATATCTTGGTGTCCTTGGGCAAGTCACGTCATTTCTCCAAGCCTCACTGTCTTCATCTGTTGTAAGAAGGGAGGAGACCAGGTGACTGGTAAGCGTGGACCTTGGAGTCACACAGATTGCAGCAGATCTGGGCTCTGCCACTTTGGCAGCTGCATAGCTGTGGGGTCATTAGCCGCTCTTTGGCATGTTTCCTCCATTTCCTAACCGTCCAGCCTAGGTTAGATCTTTGGCTAAATATTTGTGTCTTAATTCACTCTACCTCATCTCTGTCACAGCGAACTCACTCTTCTCCCACCCTCACTCACCATTCTTCCTTTCCCCCCTCCTCCCCGTCCCTCCTGCTTACCGCCCCACACCTGTTCTCACACCCCCTGGAGTCACACAGACTCTGGCTTAAAGCTCACCAGGGCAGCCATCCTTCCTCATATGCCCAACGTCAGCACCAAGAAAGTATACAGCCAACTAGTAGTAACCACCCACCTCCACCAGCAGACTTCGCGAATGACCGTCCAGTGATAAGAAGCACACAGCTGCTGAACCAGCCTCTGCCGTTTTCGGTCACTTCTCTCTCCATCTTGTCTGCTCCTTTCAGTGGACTAGCTTTTGCCATGTGCTGAAAAACATGCCCTTTTAGTATTTCATCCTATAGCTTCACCTGCGAGAGAGGAGACGGCTTTAATTATCTGGATCTCAATTATTGTTAAGTCTTGAAGAAGATAATTGCATTAATAATAATCTTGGAGAATAATATATTAATACTATTAATATAGTCTTGGAGGAGAAGACACTTGTCCTTGCTGGGTCAGGTGAGAACATGACAGCTCCTGGAATAGCCGTACAGATGGGATGAGGATGTGTTTGCCAGGAGAAGGGGGGCAAGCTTGGCTGATCGAGGGGAGTTGTATTTTTCAGGGGTGTTCATTCTAAAGTCACACAAAATGCAAAAATTAAATATAGCATTGATCACCCTTGGAAATCCCTTAAGGATTCACTACTGTATTAGGGAATGGAAGCCAGTGTCTTTGTAAGTCCAAGGTCCCCAGTGCCTCCTCCCGTGTTGGGACCTATTGCTGCTTCCTTGGTAGATGATTCCCGTGGGTTATGTCTAGTGACCATGTGCTGTAAAACAAAACAAAAACAAACAAACAGAACCTTGAAGCAGGGATCTGCGTTTGTCTCGCCAAGATGCTGTGTGGGGGGCACATGTAGGCTGATTGCTGCTCAGTGGAAATCACTCAGGACTGCTTGTGCCAGTGGAACAGCAATTCTCCATTGCTCCCTCCTTCATTCTTTTTTTTAAATTTTTTTTTTATTGAAATATAGTCAGTTTGCGATGTGTCAATTTCTGGTGTATAGCACAGTGTTTCAATTATATATACATATATGTATATTCCTTTTCATACTCTTTCATTATAGGTTATCACAAGGTATTGAATATAGCTCCCTGTGCTGTACAGTAGGACCTTGTTGTTTATCTATTTTATATATAGTAGTGTGTATCTGCTAATCCCGAACTGCCAATTTATCCCTCCCCTCCCCCTTTTCCTCCAGTAACCATAAGTTTCTTTTCCATGTCAGTAAGTCTGTTTCTGTTTTGTAAATAAGTCCATTTGGGTCATTTTTTTAGTTTCCACATATAAGTGATAGCATATGATATTAGTCTTACCCTTTCTGACTTACTTTACTTTAGTATGACAATCTCCAAGTTCATCCATGTTACTGCAAATGGCATTATTTTCTTCTTCTTTATGGCTGAGTAGTGCTCCATCGCATACATGCACCACAGCCTCTTTGTCCAGCCCTCTGTGAGGGACGTGCAGGTTGCTTGCATGTCCTGGCTGTTGTTTGTGGTGCTGCTGTGAACATGGGGGTGCACGAATCTTACAGTTTTAAATGTTTACGTCTTAAATGGTTATATAAGTACCTAGTTAATAGCCTCAGTTTTGCCTCTCAGCCATCCCTCCCTCATTCTTTCTCTTTCTTTAACGTGGTCTTACAGTTGAATTCATGTAAATTAAAAACATGGAGAAGGCCTTTCCGCTCTACCTCTGCAAGCCCCTCCAAAGAGCCTGCAGCCTGATCCAGAAGACAGATGTGGGCAGTGGGGTAGTTCCCACCGTCGAAACAAGTAGAGATCATGGGGGGCCACTGGAGAGGTGCCCAACCCAGTACAGGAGGGTCAGGGGAGTGCCCAGAAGAAAGGACAACCCACCTGAGACCCAAAGGACAGCTGAGAGTCAGCCAGAGTAGGGAAAGTGACGGCCCAGGCAGAATGTACCACGTCCCGCATGTCACGCTGGCTCAGGATGGGCTTTGCCTGCTGGGGGAACATGGGAGAAGCAGCGGCCTGATGATGCTGGAGAGCCTTGAATGCTGTGCTCAGGAGTTTGCAAATCAGTCTAAGAGCAACAGGGAGCCATTGAAGCAGGGAAGAAACATGCTCAAGTTGTGCAGTAGAAAGGAAATTCTGGTTGTGATTTGCAAGTGAAGTTGAAGAACATTAATGTGTTAGAGCAAGAGATCAGTTAAGACCATCGCAGCAGCCCAGGCAGGAGGCTACAGTGGCCTGGACCCCTCTGCCGTGGCCGCAGAGGGCATGAGGGAAAGGGATCAGTGACGCTGATCAGTGATGCCCAGCGTCTGGCTTGAACAACCGAATGAATGGTGGTCCGTTTACTTACGTAAAGAATATGAGTAGTTTCCCAGTTTCCAACTGGTTCCAAATTACTTTTCCTGTTTCCTTTCCAGTTATCTCTTTTCTTCTTCCTTCTCCCCAGTTCCAAGTGATGGAGACCAGGACAGCGAAGGCTTTCCTGTCTTCATTGTGGAGAAGCCTGGACAAAAAGACCTCAAAAAGAAAATTCTAGTTTCAGGGCCTCTGGTTTCTTTATCTCTGCAGTGGTGATGGGGTGGAGGCAGAGAGAGGGTGGAGCGTGATGGGACATGGAGAGAAACCTGCCGATGGAGTGGAGGGTATTATCTGGATAACAGCTGAGGAGCAACTGCACTCCCGCCTTTTCCCTTGGTGACTCAAGTCCTGACCTGCCGGTTTCCCTGCAGTTCCCAGTCTGTCCACGTCATGGCTTTCCTGGTGGTGGCCCTCCTTGGCCACGGTTGTCAGAGCCTAGAAGGCCTCCT
This sequence comes from Camelus bactrianus, assembly GCF_048773025.1. NCBI lineage: Eukaryota > Metazoa > Chordata > Mammalia > Artiodactyla > Camelidae > Camelus > Camelus bactrianus. The sequence goes on along the minus strand of NC_133571.1, from coordinate 21,502,860 downwards.
GCCCTTCACAGGAGGTTGCCACACAAAGAGCCATTGAGAAAAGTCTAACAGGTGAGGCCTTGCACACCATGGCTTCCTCCTGACCCTCTCCTTTCTGGTGATAGACAAGGGAGCACACACGGTCCCAGCTCTTAGGATTAAGAGATTACCTTTAGAAAGAGAAAGAAAAATAGACAGTGTTAATTAGTTTTTGTTTGTGGCCTCCGCCCTCTTCCCACTCTCTGTCCCTCCTTTGTCTGGTCCCAGGGAGAACCAGTGGGAGAGGGACTGACGGCGGCTGCTGTGAGCTGCTCTGCCTGCCCCCCCCCCCAGCCCCACCCCGGCTCTTACACAGCAGCCAAGCAGGCAGGTGGGGAGTCAGGCTCGTGTTTTTCTTTCTGAGCTCCCAGGCTCCTCAAAGAACCCCTTTGTTAGTGAATGTCAGCCTCTCCCCAAAGGCCTGAGGTGGGGGCCAAGGAGGCCAAGCCCAGAGCAGGCAGAGGCTTCCGTGAGGGCCGCCAGGTGGCTGGGGACGTGCTGGTGGCCCCTGGGGGAGCCTTGGCATGTCTGTGTTATCCGGGGTGAGCGTCCTTGGTAAGACTCACCTCCTGAAGGAAGCCCTCCCGATTACTCCCATTCCCGCTCCAGCTGCGTCTGCACTGGGGCGCTCGCAGGCTGGTGTGCACGTGGCCCCTCTTCCTGAGGCACTTGAACCATTGAAAGGGAAAACTGAGGCCACTGAAACAGGAGGAAAAAGGCACGTGGTTGGGTCAGAGACAAATTCAAAGCTAAGGTTCAACCAAATCCTGTGCCCTTTCTGCCACACCGAGCTCTCTGGTCCGCTCAATACTCTGGAAGCAATTATTTAGCCTCAGATGCCCGAGGGAGAGGTCAAGGCCACGTGCAGGCCTTGCAGTGCTCAGGGCTCCCTCATGGCTTGAAGTCTGTCAGACATGGTGGATTCTGTCTTTCTGGAAGCCTGGGGTGTTTTAGGAGCATTTGGGTGGAGGCCCTCACTGCTCTTGGCCACAGCACCTTTCTGATTTTATCATTCCTTCTTTATTTATTAGTCTTAATAATTCTGTAAGAGATTCTCCCCCTAGTTGACTCTCGGGTTAATTTGAGGCACAGTTACTGTGAGGAAGGCAAGATAAGTGCTTGGTACTTCACCTTTATTTGCCAGTGTTCCAAATAATGATTTGGTCCACTAGCATCCTCCAAGTGCACCAGTAAGATTTTTTAAAAATTTGCTTGTTTCATTAAGAATGTGTGGGTTTAGTGGGGTGGGAAGGAGCACAGAGGCAGAGCACGCACGAGGTCCTGGGTTCAGTCCCCAGTAGCTCCGTCAGATAAATATATAGATAAATCTAATCACACCCCCCCCCACAAATAAATAAAAATTTTAACATTAAAAAAATAAGTTTGAAAAAAGTGAAACTTTAATACTGAGTTGGCCGTTGTTTTGAGGGCCTTCTGGTGGACAGAGCTATTTTAAGAGAAAATACATCACAGTTCATACTCGTGTTTCCAGTGCAAATTCGGACGATACTTTCTTGTCTAGTGTAATGACGTATGGTCTGTCGGAGCAACTGTTTCACTGAAAACAACTATGAAACTTGGATTTAAAAGGAACAAAGCAGCTTTGTGGCGCTGGAGGAAAACAAAGTCAGCCGTAACTCAGGAGCCGCACTTCCGAGACCAGGAACACACCGGTGTGAATCAGATGTTTGCCAGCAGCTTTGCCCCTCCGGACATTTGCTGCGAAGGAAACAGAATCCTGGATGTTTTGTTGCCTCATGGAGGACACACCTGGTGTCAGAGGTTCTCTAGTCATTTTGTCTTCAAAGCTCATCCTCGAGCAGATTCCTCAGGGAGGCCACTGGAATATTCCCTGCGTTCTTGCATGTTGATCGCAGTTTGTCTGAAGCCTTAATGTTTAAAAGTGTGCTTGACTGGATGTGAAATCCTTGACTCATACTTTCTTTCCTTAAGTGTCTTCAATGTGTTACTCCTTTGTCTTCAGGTATAAAGAACCACTGTCAAAAATTGTAGCAACAATCACTGCGCCTGTCAGAGTCTTTAGAGGCAAACAGCAGAAGCTGTTCTGGCACTTTAAGCTAAAAATATGGTTTAAGAATTTTAGGTAACTCATCTAATCTGGAGGCCAAAAGAGCCAGACCCTGAAGGTGGGCAGCAGCACCCAGTTTACACCAGTTTACACCCAGGAACCAGCACTGTTGCTGCAGAAGATCTGGAGTCTTCTGCTGCTGCACCTGCTTGAAGAATGGCTGCTCTCGTGTAGCCGTCTCCCCCTTCTTCTTACTTCTGAACACACGTCTCATGAGCATGTGTCTGTTTGCCAGAACGTGGGTCATGTGACTACACTGTAGCTGGGTGCGGCATGCAGTTGTGACGCTTTTCTGGTATCTACCTTGGAAAGAGAGGATTCGTAATATGGTAAATTATCAAAATGTCAGGAGGAATTGAAAGTTGTAGGATGATCACAAATAATTAATGTCCACTATACTATGCGATAATTAATATTACATATCCATTTGCAATCACTGTTACCTTAGTGCACACTTACGAGTTAATATATACATGGACACACAATTTCAGTTGCCCAAAGATCTCTGAGATTTGGGGATCAGTAGGGGCCTCAATTTATATTTTTTAATCCAAATGCTACTTTCCTCCAGTAAAATGGAAATGCAGGTGATACAAAGAAGCCAAGTTAGCAGACAGTGCAGTCTTGCCTGAAACAGGAGGGAAGACGTGGTGCCGAGAATGTCCCTCCCTCCTTGAAACTCCATCAGCAGAGGAACCAGTGTGCAAGACTGCAGCCAGGGTCACTGAGGCATGCTGCTTATGAAGCAGAATTTCTGGGTGGAAGAGCCTCGGTGAATATCAGGCTACCTCTGTGCCAAGACAGGATGAGGGTTCTCTGCGTCTTGATCATACCAATTGCTCCCAGAAGAGATGGAGGCAGGCTATGGCTTAAATGACAGTGTCCAGCCCCACCTGACCCCAAGTGGCCAGCCCGTCACGCCTGCTTTTGGGACAGCTAATGTTCCCTGCCCCTTGTGGGGAGCAGGTGGCCGGGGACTGCGGCCAGGGCTCTTCTGCACGGTGATGTGGACTCCGGGGCTTGCAGCAGAAGCAGCTTCACCTGGGATTAAAGGATTGCTGCGTCTTTAAATCTGAGCTCTCTATTAGTAGGTTGTTCTTTGGCCCATTTTTTTCTACCATCAGTCATTCAGGATTATAATCTGAGCCGGAGAAATAGATCTCTGGGTTCAAGAGGATCGTTTCAAGCTAGAGGGTATTTTGGGAGGATCATCATCAGCAAGACGAATCCAGTACCTTATTCCCAGGTGCTCTGCCAGGACCCCACCCAGGGAGGAGCAGGAGGCACACCCCCTGCCTGGGGGGCTTATCCTCCGTGCAGACGTGCAGACGTGGGGACTTGGGCCGGTCTGTAAAGGACAGGCATGTGGTGAAGAAGAGCAGGGAGCCGCTGACTCGTGGCCAGCCCACAAAACACGGGGCCAACGTCAACCCCACTGCTCTTCACCTCCTTGCAGGTCCTCACTGCCTCACCCCAGAGCAGCCTCCCCACCGTGTCTCCAGCTTCAGCAGTCCCTTCCTCACTTCGCCCCGAGAGTCCGTGACTCTTCTGCTCAGAAGCCCCCAGGACTGCCCGGTCATATTGTAATTGTTTCTGCTGGGCAGAAACTCTTAAGCTCAATGTCCCATTTGTTGTTTTTTGCTTTTCTTGTTGGTGCTTGTGTTTGTGTCATACCCCAAAAAATCATTGCCAAGACCAGTGTCAAGGGCTTCTTCCCTCTGTCTTCTTCTAGGAGTTTGATGGTATCAGGTCTCACGTTTAAGTCTCTGATCTGTCTCGAGTTCCACCTTTGTGAATGGTGTAAGACAGGGATCCAGTTTCCATGTTCTGCATATGGTTGTCCTGTTTTCCCAACACCTTTTGTTGAAGACACTGCCCTTTCCCCACTGGGCGTTCTTGGTGCTCATGTTGAATGTCAGCTGACCGTGTATCTTACAAGATGACCCCTGCCTGGGGGGTCTACAGCCTGGGAAAGGTGGGAGGGGCATGGGTGAGAGTCATCAGCTAAGGGACCGTTGAGGTCTGTTTCAGTGCTGGGGAAGATTGGAGCAGGAGGTGGCTCTGCAAGGCCAGGGCTTTACGGAGAAGTGGAACTTGGCTTTGTCCTGTGAATGGGAACCCAAGAGGGGAGAGGAGGGAGCTGCCGTGACAGCAAGGCGGCAGCCTCGTTGAGCATTACCAGCCCACAGAGCCTTGTCTCCTCAAGAGAGAACTTATCTAGCGTTGCCCCCCAAAAGAACTTAACTAACCCAGTGAGGAGGGAGTGAAAGGCAGGTGTGTGCAGAGCTCTGGACCTGGGCTCCATAGCTCTGCTGTGTGTCCGTAGCTTAGCAACCTATGTGCAGTCTGTGTAAGTGGAGCAAGAACCTGGGGGCCTGGACTCGGCACCCAGCGCTGCTGGGGCAGCTCACGTGACTCCACTGAGCCTCGGTTTCTTTATCTTTATCTGAGTGATAGCAGTCACATCTGCCTCACAGAACAGATATGACTTATCAGAACAGATAATAAGTGACTCAGCTCAGCCGTTACACTTTCTAAACTTCTCTCTTCTCAACCTCCTGGTCCCCCGGTTAGAAATAATCACTCCACCCTTTGTGCTCTGTTGTACTTTGTAGAGATTTCTGACACTTTTTTTTTTTTAACGTGTTTGTATTCCTCTACAAGACTAAGAGCTCCTTGAGGAAAGAATTGAATCTTACTCAGGTTAAGTTCCAGTGCCTAATGCACTGCCTCTTACAACTGAAAACTCAGTAAATATCGGCTGAAAGACAGAAGGAATGAATACGCTTTATAATATAGAGAGGTATAATGTATGTATAAATATAAAATATGTAATGGGTATATTATATAATATATAGTATAAAGCATTATAAAAATGGTAGAAACTGCTTCCATTCCATCTTTGAGCTTCCCCCTTTTGCAGTATTTCTTGTGCTATTAATGGCCAGGTGGTATAATGACCAAGTTTTCACATGACAAAGGAATTTGATAAAAGAGAATTCAGGGTAAGGACTGAAACTTTAAAGCCCCCCTCCCTTAAAGCCCCTTGAATCTTTGGGGTAGTGAGAGAGAATCTTTTTGTGAGACTCCCTGATGTCCTGTAATTAAGGGTTAGTATAAAGACTGCTGTATTAAGGCAGCTACCACTCAGACCGTGACATTAATGCCGTAACGATTCAACAAAGGCTAGTAATTAGCAAGCGTATTCGCTATGCTTTAGTTTATGTTTTCATCACCAGAGGCAGTTATTCACTTAAGTAAATATTTTGGCCTGATTATAATAATAATACACAAAAGTGTACTCACATGTCCTCAATATATCTGAAATTCACGAATCTACCCAAACATTTGTTATCACCTCTAATCACAGTAAAAGCCTTACCTAAACAGCTAATTGGCCTTAAGAATATAAGGGCAAATGGGACCAAGATTTGTGAACGTGTTAATTATCTTTTCTTGCTATGGCTATTAGGTGACCTGCAGTTTTCTCTGAAGCTGGAAGACGCCTCAAAGATAATCTAGTGCAACTTTCTACCCGATACGTAACCACCTCCGCTCTATCAGGTGGACGGTGATCTGGCCCCTGAGAACTTCCGGTGACAGGGTGCTCCTCTTTTCAGATAGCTGTCGTCATTATGAAAACCATCCTTGATTTGGCAGAGACTGGCTAAATGTCAGCAAACCCATTTCCTCTTCTTCCCAGGAACCAGCAAGACTCTGTTTCCTGGGTTTGCTTCAGTTAGACACAGCATGTGACTAAGTTCTAGCCTCTCCAGGCAAAGGGTTGTATTCCATTTGCAGGCCTGGAACTTCCACTGTGTTCTCTGCCCCTCATTTGCCCTCCTGATGCAGAGGATTCAGAGAGGCATTAAGAGAAGACAGAGCCCCTGGAATGAGGTCCCTGGGGGTCAGCTTGGAGGCTCCATCAGTATATATAGTCTACCTAGGCTAGGTGGTGAGTTTATGAATATTGATTATGTTTTATAATTTACATAAGTGTTACATTTTAATTATATGCACATACCTTGGTTAATAATAATATTTAGTCAAGAACACACTACCATCATTGGTTCATACAATTCATTTCTTAAAAAAAGATTAAGAGGTCTGGTGCCAGGGTCCATGCTGGATTGAAAAAGGAGAGCTAGTGGAAGCAGGATACCGCCAGGAAGGCCAAGAAAACAGTCCAAGTGAGAGAGGATGAGGGTCAGACCCAGAGCAGCAGCCTCGGGAATGAGAATGTTGGTGGGTTTGAGAGTCAGGACCTCGAAAACATGCAGAAAATGTTCACGCTTGATGATCAGACTCACAATAGCAAATCCTGAAGTCTTTGTTGTAGTTGATGAATGGCTAAAGAAATTTAATCAAAGCTCATTCTGTACTTCTACAACCCTAGAGAACTGTTCTTGAACATTAATTGTCAACTCATTGAGTTAGTTGATATTAATGACAGATCAAATCACCACATCTGTTGCCTAACTACCCTCTAAAAAGACTTCTCTAGTACGTGGAACAACAACTTCTACTTCAGATGTGATACTGAAAAGCCTATTTTAAAAATAAATATGATAATAAATAAATAATACCAAAAATACAATCATAGAAGCTCTCATTTAAATATTTATGCTCAAAATTTAAAACTGACTTAGGGCACAACCACTAACCACATCTTTAGAATTTCAAGTCCACAAAAATAGCCAGCTTTATTCTATGGTATGAAAAATTCAACATTTTCTCACATTACTCCAGTTGTATTTTGTTGAATAATTTCAACCTAGAGTTCTACCATCAAATAAAAAATAAAGCATATCCTTCTCTGGGGAACTTCTTAGTTTGAGGACTTAAGAAATATTGATGTTAAAGAAAAACCACTGAAAAATATTTTTAAAAAGTGATTTATATATATGAATGTATAGTCTTTATAGTGACACCAGATTCTCATAAGGACACAAAAAAGTGAAATTAACATTTGACTGGAAAATCTATGTTAGACAAATAGTTTCTTATTAATTGCACATACAATATTTCTAAAAATTGATAACTCGTATACTGCAGAGCAAATCTTAACAAATATCAAAAGAATTGATATGACAAAACCGTGTTCTCTGACCATAGTGAAAGTATTTTTTTAATATTTAAAACATACTCCTGAGTACTTCACGTGTCAAAGAAAAAACAAAGATTGAAATTATAAAATAATTAAAACTAAATCATAAGGAAAATAGGATAAGAACTTACAGGATGCTGATAAAGCAGTAGTTACAGGAAAGCTCATAGCCTAACATGTATATATGATAGTGAAAGATATTCTAAATGTTAATAAGGTAAATAGACAAATAAATAAACAAAATAAAAGCTTGGCCAAAATTGACAATTTTCCAGGAAAATAGGATTTTTAAAAAACTGATTCAAGAAAAAAAGAACATGAATCAACCCGTAGTCATTAAAATTGATTCAGTAGGAAGAAAGAAGGGAGATCGGAAAGGATAAAACAAAACTGCTGTTGTTTTCCAGGAGATATAATTGTTTATTTGGAATGCTTGAGCCTACAATCCCGATATTAGTACTAATGAAAGAATTTTAGAAACATTGTATATAAAATCAATATGTAAAAATCATTACTGTTCTTACTGACCAAAAATTATCAAATGGGAAGTATAATCCTGTAAAGAGATTCCATTTGCAACATCAGCAAAAACTGTCAAGTACCTAGGAATAATTCTAACAATGATGCATAAGACATTTGTAGAGAAAAGTATTTTTAAAATTATTAAAAGGAACTTAAAGAAATTTAAAGAACTTTAACATAACTTTAAATAGACTATATATCTTCCAAATTAAACTTCAATGCAAAAAATAAAATTACCGGTAAGTTTTTTTTTTCCCACATGATTTGTCAGGTCATCTAATTCTAAATTTAATGTTTAAAAATATCCAAAGCAATTGTATAGATGAAGAGACGATGGAGAAGAATTAATCTTACCAGATAGACTCACTAGAAAGTAAAGTAATTAAATGAGCACGGGACTGTAACATGGATATGCAAAGACAAACAAAGAGAACAGAGAACCCAGACAGAGATCCAGGTATGTGTATCCCTCAGCTCGGTGTCATGACAAGTCAGTGGAAAATGGCTACTTAAGGAACGATGCCTATCTGAATGGGAGGAAGGCTGGATCCCTATTCTAAATAATACACAAAAAAGGTATAATCCAGAGGTATTAATTTTTTGAAAAGAAACATTCAAAACTTAGAAGAAAATATAGAGAACATTAGAAACACAAAGTGAAGAGAAAAGCTATTCAGTGGGAAAAGACTTTTGTAACACATTATAACTAAAAAAGGATTAATATCTATCATACATAAACAACTATGCAAATTAGTAAGAAAAATGAACAAAGGATATTTACAAGCAATTCACAAAGAAATGAATCTGAACAATAAATATGTGGAAATATGCCCCACCTCACTAATAAATAGAAAAATGCAAATTAAAATGATAATTAAATATCATTCACAACAATTAGATTGCAAAACAGCAAGTGTGATTACACTCCCACTCACTGCTGTCAGTGGGTATACACAGGAGAGCGATGTGGCAATATCTGCTAATCCGGTGATGTGCAGTCTAGCAGACACCAGCAGTTCTAGGTGTCTGTTCTAGAGACACTCGCAAACATGCTCCAGGAAACATACGCAAGCACTTTTCCTGTGTTTTCAATGTTCCAGGCTTTCATGACCGTTGTCTTGATGTGGGTCTTTTTTTCATTCATGTGCTGAGCGTATGGTAGGCTTTCTTCATCTAGAAATTAATGTACTTAAATTCTTGGAAATATGACCACATTTATTTCTTTGATAAATTCTTTCACTCCCAACAACATACAAACATAGTTTCCCCCCAGAAGAGTTCAAGTCCATGCCTGGAAACCCTACAGTAAATAAAGCCGACTGGCTGATAACCCTACCCGCAGTTTCCATCAACTACATGATACATTGTTTCCACGGTCAGGCAGGGATTATGGATGAGGATGGTCTCCAACATGAAAGACAGAGACAAAGCAAACGAAGAAAAGAAGGCAGAAGAAAACAGTCAATGCAGGGCAGGCAAACAAGCTCTTCCCCTGCAGCGTGTGAATCAGGAGCTGTAGTGGGTCTTGGCATCAGTGTTGCACAGGGTTCTCCAGATAAACAGAACCAATAGAAGGTACAGATGATCCGTGGGTAGCAATGATAGAGAGATGAACTGGTTCGTACAGTCGTGGGGCTGGCAGGTCCTAAATCTGTCAGGCAGGCTGCTGGGCTGGAAGTTCCAGCAGGAGCTGATGCAGTTTGTCGTCTGGAGGAATTTCTTCCCTTTTGGGGGCCTCAGTGTTTTTACTTAAAGCCTTCAACTAATTGGGTGGAGCCCACCCACATGATGGAGGATAATCCACTTCACTCAAAGTTGGCTGCTGATTGAAAATGGGTTATTTTTTTCCTGTAGTTTGCCTACTTAAGATTTCTTTTTATTGAGATAGAATTGACACGTGACATTGTTAGTTTCAGGTGTGCAGCATAATGATCGGATACTTGTATATACTGCAAAATGATCACGGCAGTAAATCTTATTAACCACCATCACCGTACATAGGCACAAAATTTTTTTCTTGTGATGGGAACTTTTAAGACTATTTCAGCAACTTTCGAATATGCAATACGGTATTATTAACTGTAGTTACCATGCTGTACGTCACATCCCCAGGACTTATTTTACAACTGGAAGTTTGTACCTTTTGGCCACCTGCACCCATTTTTACCACTCTTACCCTCCACCTCCAACAACCACCAGTCTGTTCTTTGTAACCATGAGCTGGCTGTTTTTTGTTTTTTGGGGTGGTTATTTTAAATTCCACATATAAGTGAGATCATATGATCTTTGTTCTCCTGTCCGACTTATTTCACTTGGTGGCTGAATTATATTTTAAAATATTTCACATTTTCTTTATTCATCCATCCGTCAGTGGGCACTTAGGTTGCTTCCGTATCTTGGCTAATGTGAATAATCCTGCAGTGACTGTGGGGGTGCAGGTATCTTTTATGAGTTAGTGTTCTTGTTTTCTTCAGATAAATACCCAGAAGTGGAATTTCTGGACCCTTTGGTAGTTCTGTTTTATTTCTTTAAGCAAACTTCATACAGTTTTCCAATGATTGTTAAATGTTAATCACACCTAAATATATTCACAGCAGCAATGACCAACCAACCGAGCACCGTAGCTTAGCTAAGTTGACAGGTGAAGTACATCATTACAGGGTCTCACTGCTGTTTGTGCTCCACGTATCAGTCACATAGCCCTTACTCTGCACTGGGCACTCGTCCGAGCCCTTTCCACATCCTCATAACAGTCAGCAAGGTATTTACTGTCATTATCCCACTTTTCAGATGTAGAAACTGATGTGCAGAGCGTTAGGTTGTACAGCTGGGTGTGCCAAAGTTCCGTCTCCTCCTCCTCCTCTCTTCTTCTTCTCAACCCCTTTAAAACAATAAAGCCATTCTTAGCTTGTGATCTGTACAAAAAAGCAGATGTCCAGGCCTCACCTTCCAAAGATGTTAGTCTTCAGATGTGGGTACCCGACTGTGACATGCGCTTTCCACTTGCTCCCTGGTGACTCTGGACCATGCCGAAAGGTGCGTGGCAGCAGGCTGTCGTTCCTTCCTTCAGTCATTCAGCATGTGTTTATTGAGCTCCTATTTGGGAGACACAAATGTGGGCAAGGCAGACATGGCCTCTGCCTGGCGGAGCGTATAGCCCAGCCGGAGAGACAGACCAACCTGTGCTTTAAGTTCATGGAGGCCTGGAGGGCCTCAGTCAGGGACTAGGCCTGGAGCTTCCGGGGAAGGGAGTCTTGGCCCAAGCAGGCTGCACCTCTAAGGTGCGAAGGTCATCTCTGGGCCAAAGGGATATCCTGTCTTCGTGTTCTCCGCACGTGGACCCTTCCGGCTTTATGCTGGTCTCCCACTGGCTTCACAGCAATTTGAATCTACTATTTTAATACATTTTCCCTTTTCAGCTCTGCTGTTCAGCCTAATCTCAATTTCAAACCTGCCTTAAGCTTGGAAGTATCATGGCATGATTTTAAAAGAATTCACTAGGGAGGAAAAGTAGTGGAATGGCTGACCTGGGAAAATCATAGAACGTGTAGAACTTAGACTGGGAAAGGGCTCGTGGCTCCTCCTGCCGCTGTGTGCACCTCTGCATCTCTTTGAAAGTCCTTATATTCTCATCCCTTTCCTTTTAGTTCTGAACAAACCAGGTGAAAAGACACACCGCAGAGCTTGGGGCAGGTCTCACAGACGGGTGTCCAAGCAGGGTAAAGCAGTACCCAGGGTTGTGAGTTTCCGAAGCCCTGCTTCACCCAGTCTGACGCTGGGGTCTCTGGAGGCCAGCTCTGAAAATGCCCTGCCCCTCCTTTATAACGTGTGTGTTAATTACAATCACGTCTCAGTCTCAGCTTCTTTCATTTTACTTCTTCACGTTAACAAATGTGGAAAGTGAGGCCCCAGAGGGATGCAGGATGCCCTTACGTGGCTGGGTAAGTTTCCTCAAGGGCTGTGTGCAAGTCAGGTTTTTCTCAACGAGGTGTTATTTTTCCCTTGAGTGTTGGGCTTACCTCATCCCTTTACGTTAGTGTAAAATCCGTCAGTGGCAATGACTCAGGACGGCCCAGCGGGTCGTGGTCACCTGGCTCTGTTTGGTTATCTCTGTAACCTGACCCTGTGTGCTTTCATCTGCCGCGTTCTTCTGGCCATTAGTCAGAAAGGACAACCCCGGGGAAGGTAGCCAGCGGCGAACGGGTGACACACGACAACTCTAGCCTGCCGCTCACCGGACACGCTCTGCCGCCGGCCGTCTGGGAGTGGGGGGAGGAGCCTGGGTTTCCTTCCCCGCAGCCTTGCTGTTTCCACAACAAACAGCAGCAGGCAACTCTGTCCGTCTTTGCTCTCCGCCACCAATTTGTCTTCCAAGAACTGTTGGCTCTTCTTCCACACGAGCTGCTCATTTTAATGTTTTCTCCATCTTTTACCGTGACTGCCATCACCTCCTTTTCTCAGATTCCTTTACAGGTCTCCTTCTGAAGCCACTTTCTCTAGGTTCAAGCAGCGTCTTTCTCTTGCCTTAGCCATCCTCTTACCTTCTGCAGAAAAAAATGAAACTTTTATCCATGCATGAGTATCTCCTCTCCTTCTTTATTCTTCTGATTCCCTCGACTTTCTAAGCTGTTCATACCTGAGCCTCATTTATTCCTTCTATGTTTCCAACTCCTCACTACAGAAACACAAACTACTGGAGCTTGAAGAGAGTTAAAGAAATGCCTGTTTCAACCCTTTTCTTTTACAAATGAGGAATCTGAGGCCCCGAAATAGTTCACGACAAGCGTGGTTTGGGGCAGGTGATTGGTGGAAGCAGGACAAAAATTTGGTGTGTGCCTGATGGCTCCTTGGCCCCCTGAGTGACTGGGTCTGGAAGGGCAGGATGCACTGAGTAAGGGCAGGACGCTCTCTCCACACCTCTGCCCAAAATAATTGACCATCTCTCGTTTTACATCAGCACCACTTTTCTCTTTACTAAAAGGTGTCACTGTCACCCTGTCCCATTCATTCACTCAACAGACATTTCCAGGTACCAAGATAGGCTCCCAGGAAACAAAGACGAATGTGGAAAGTGGCTCCTACCCATCTCAAGGCTTCATAGTCTTGGTGGGGATGTGGGGTGCGGTGGGCACAGACATGTAAACGAGTAATTAGAAAACATAGTGGAGCCCAGCAGGTGGGCAGGGCAAGCCAGGTATCTTAAGAATCAGAAACCGAGAAGCAACTTAGACCTGAAACTCCAGAGAGGGTTCCGGGAACTGCAGGCATTTTAACGTGGCTGAAGAGTGGGGTTCTTGACGGGTGGGCGAGGTTGGAGAAGTATGTGAACCTGGGACCCAGAAGGAGGGCTTGTGAAGGCCTGGTGGGGCAAGCTAGACATTATCTCTCAGGATATCAGGGGCCTTACAGGCGTTTAAGCTCTGGAGTTACATGTCCAGATACGTGTTTTAGAAAGATTACTTTTAGGGCAGAGTAAAGAATGAGTAGGAAGGAAGGAAGACAGGAGGCCAGGAGATGGATTAACAAGCTGTTGCAGCAGTGAAAGATGATAAGGGCCTGGGCCAGGTGGATGTGACAATCAGCAACTGAAGATACATTTAAGAGCGACTGACAGAACTTGGTAGATGTTTGGACGTGGGAGCATAAAGCAGAGAGAGGAGCTGAGGGGAGCTCCCAGGGTTTTGATAAGAGTGGTTGTGGTCTGTTTATCAGAAAGCACAGAAAAAAGAACAAGTTCAAATTAGGAGGAGAGAGGAAGGGGAAAAAAATTGATGTCAAGTTTGAAATACCGATAGGGCATCTAGCTGATGGCATCCTGTTGGCAAGTGGAGGTAGAGGCTCTCAAGAAAATGACCCTGACTGAAGGTGGCGGTTTGAGAAACCTGTAATATAGGTCATAACTGAAGCCATGGAGCAGGATGAGCCTGCCCGGTGCAGAGAGGCCTGAGGCCGGTCCTGGAGAACGTCAACGTGAATGCACTGATGGAGGGAGAGAGTGTGAGGAGGAGATGGAGAAGTTGTTCAGGAGTGCAGGGGAGAAGCAGGACATGGAGACCACAGAGGAGGAGCCTCAGGGGAGAGAGGGTGGCTGATGATGTGGGGCCCGCGGAGAGGCCATCAGAGAGTCACGTGTAGCCAGCAAGAATGGAGGAGTGCCAGCAGAAGACCACACGCGGTAGATTTGGGAGTGGATGGGAAGAGACGATGTGGAGACAGTGAGTCTAGACAGCTCAAGAAACCCAACCATGAGAAGAAGAAATGAGAACAGTGGCTGAAGGAGCATCCAGGCTGGGTCAGCAACTGCTTCTTGAGGCAAAACCCATACTCAGTGGCCCAGAGAAATTGCCCTGAGGTCTGCAGTCCCCCAGATCACAACTAATGGTAAAGACAACTGTGCTCTCCCAGCACCAGCTGTAATGGGACATCGCAGATCTCTGAAAAGCACTAGTAGCCTCGAAAAGCCTCATAAACGTCCAATGCTTGAAATTCCCCTTTAAAATTTTATCTTTGTCTTTAAAAAAAAAAAAACTTATTCCAACTTGATTTATAGATTCAATGCAATCCCAATCAAAATCCCAGCAAGTCATTTTCTAACTATCAACAAACTGATTCTGAAGTGTATATGGGAGAGGCAGAAAACCCAGGGTAGCCAAGGCAATGTTGAAAGAGAAGAAAAAATTCAGAGGACTAATACTGCGTGATTTCAAGACTTATTATGAAGCTTACAGTAATTAAGACAGTATGGTATTGGCCAAAGAACTGACAAACAGATAAATGGAGCAGAATAGGGAGAAATAGTTCCATACAGATATAAGCAACTGATTTTTGGCAAAAGAGCCAAGGCCGTGCAATAGAGAAAAGACAAGTCTTTCTGTCAAGTGGAGCAACTGGGTATCCATGTGCTGGGAAAAAAAAAAAGGCATCTAGACACAGAACCTTAGCCTTTATAGAAATTAACTCAAAATGGAGCAGAGACCTAAATGTAAAATGCAAAACGGTAAAACTCCTAGAAGGTAACAGGAGAACATCTCGATGACCTTGGGTTTGGTGGTGAATTTTTAGATACAACACTGACGTCATGATCCATGAAAGAAATAATCGATAAGCTGGACTTCATTAAGATCAAAACGTCTTCTTTACAAAAGGCCTGACCAAGAGAATGTGAATACAAGCCACAGACTATGAGAAAATATTTGTAAAACACGTATCTGATAAGGGATTGCTGTCCAAGATATATAAGAAACACTTAAAACTCAACAATAAGAAAACAAACAACTTGATTAAAAATGGGACAGAGGCCTTAACAGACACCTCACCAAAAAAGATACACAGAGAGCCAGTTACTATTCTGACCAGTACTCGCATTATCCCACTTTTAGTCAGTGGACACCTCTTCAAGTTGGTTTCTATGTCCCTTACATCCTTTTACCATGGCCTGGTGGTGTTTAATATTTTCACTGCCTTCCAATGCAAGCAGACATCCCAAGACAACCTTATGGAATTCCTTCCCCAGACCCGGAATGAGCCATTTCCAAGAGTCCTGGTTTTCTTTTAGTGGGAAAAAAAAAATGTGGGAGCCATCATCTAGGTGTCCAGAGTTTCCACTGCCACTGGGTTAATCCTTGTTTCTTGGTCTTTTCTGAAGGCTGAGCTAGGAACACTTTTTTTAAAAGATAAAATATGTCATGGATTCATACTGATGTCAATCTCTTTAATGTGTAGAAACAAAACATCCAATTGGCAAGTGGGAAAAAAGATGAAAGAGAGACCATTTTATAGATATAAAAAGACTTAAGGGACATACCAGCCCTTAAACTTGGACTAATAGCCTCGGCTCTGGTCAAAAAACAGCTATACTTCCCTAACCCCATCTTCCAGAATCGAGACAGCTGCTTCTTGAAGTCTGGAATGGCAATAAAAGAAATTAAAAAATCCTTACCAAATCTACTAAATTTTACCCCTTAATTTTATCGACACAAATATGATTCATAAAATATTGAGAATCCTTAATCTGATTGGTTTGAGGAACATCTGAGGGGTTTAACTGGACAGTGGGTGCAGTGCTAACTCTGGCAAATGGAATTTCTCGTCCAAGACTGAAGAGAGATGTAGACATATTAAGTGTGGCTTGGGAAATATACACACCCAAAACTCCACTTCGGAAGTGAAAAGAAAAGATTTTTACCTTCCTCTAGAGTGAAAGAATAGAACGTGGAAAGGAGACTCAGCTTTCGCTTTGGTTCAGTCTAGATGGCTGTAAGATAATCAGAGAGGATGGAAAGCTTCCGGGCTCTGTCTGTGCGTGCAGCAGCAGGAACCTCGCTTCTGCTGTGAACCTGCTTCATGTTGTTTCAGCAGCTCTGGTTTGGTGCCGGCTTACTCTGGGCAAACGTTTCCATTGATAAGCCTTCCCTGTTCTCGTGGAGCTACATTGTTTTCTCTGGGGTTTTGCATTTGACTTGCTGAAAGTAATTGACCTGTGCCAGGGTAATGATGGGCTGGAAACTACCCCAGACCCAGGCTAATTACTAAATCTTGCTTATAAGCCAAGAAGGTTACAAGCTGGGCATTTCCCTTTACACATTTCGATTCCCCAGAAGAGAGTCAGATTCCTCTAACTACAAAAATATGGCCCCAAATAACTTTAAATTTAGTACTTTTTATTTCAGCATGTGTAGAATAATATATAAAAATTTAAAAGGTCCATTGAGCATTTTTTGTAAATCTTGAAAGAAGTGAAAAATGAGATAAATTCAACATTAGACACTCACCTGAATTGAGCTCACAAAAATTCTCTTATGCTATTTTTGTAATTACTTTTTCTCACCTGTATGCATAAAGCTAGCTTTGAAGCACAGTGTGTGTGTCGGCCAGTGTTTTAAATAGTTAGAACTTGACACTCAGTCTAAAACAGGCTCGATTCTGCAAAGCAAGTCTTGTACGGTTGCCGCTGTGTTTGCCTTTTTTTTGTAAAAGAAATAGGTACTCCTCGAATGCTTTGATTGCCATGACTGGACCCTGTTCCGGGGCCCAGACAGGCACAGTAGCCTTGGTAACAAAAGCAAATATTTGCCATCCTTAGAAAGCGGTACAAAAAATACAGTCAGCTTCAGCACAGCTCAGGCTTTTGGATGTGTAAGTGAGTACTCCTTCTTGCTTCATATTTGCTTGTTGAACATCTGCTTTGATTATATGTTGTATCTGTGAACCTTGCTTTGGTTCATAGTGACTTTCTCATATTACGGAATTTACTTGCACTGAACATACACTGCAAGTAAGAAGAAAGAAAGGCTGCAGGAGCAGCCTGGAGTGGAGGACAGGGAGGAGCAGGTAAAGGAAGGCTGGCTCTGGGGCTGGGGGGCTGAGGGGTGATGATCTGGGTCCAGAACTGGAGCTCCTGGGCTGACCTGGACCTCAGCGGTCACCCAGGACGGCTGAGACGGGGCAGCACCCGCGTCAGAGCTAGAACAGAGGACTCGGCACTCCAGGCAGTCCTGCTGAGGGTCCGCCAGCTCCTACTGTGACCCTCCCGCGTTGGGGTAGAGCCGGTGTCCCCAGCACTGCTGGTAGTCCTGTGGTGAGGACGCTGGCTGTTACTCTGCTTCAGACACGACCCCTCCCACCGAGCTTCCTCCAGACGTGAGACCCCCTTTCCAGGGCCCTGCAGGTGACCACACAGCCCAACACGAGGACTATTCCCAGCCTCTGGGGGCGCAGTAGACGGGGTGGGGCAGGACTGCTGCCGGTCCGGGCGGGCGGGTGGAGGGCTTGATCGCTCACACTCGAAGGGCAGACCGAGATCTGCTCTCTGCACCCCACACTGTGAGGGCAGGTGTGAAAGGTGCCCCAGTTACAGCTGTGTGGGAGCAGGGGCCTAGGCCCTGCAGGGGATGCTGAGGGACACAGGGGTCTGCCAGCCTCAGATCAGGCTGTCCCCTCAGCTTCCTTAGAAGGGAATGCAGGCCGGTTTGGGGTCATTAGGGAGCAGTGCCAGTCACTTCGCCGTTGTCTCAGCTTCACCCCTGCTGCGCGGAGATAGTAACAGTGCGGCCGTGTTCGTGGCTGCCCAGGTGGTTAGATGGGATGATGTAAATGGTCCTCATGGCGAGGCCTGGCATAGGGTCAGGGACGGAGACCCGGGACCAGGGTCTGCTCTCTCGGCAGAGCTACGTGTGGGTGTGTGTAAGGGGCCCCCAGGTGTCTGGGAAGAAATGCCACCTGGAGGAGGGGAGCCCTG
Source organism: Camelus bactrianus (assembly GCF_048773025.1). NCBI lineage: Eukaryota > Metazoa > Chordata > Mammalia > Artiodactyla > Camelidae > Camelus > Camelus bactrianus. The sequence goes on along the minus strand of NC_133571.1, from coordinate 21,484,887 downwards.
GCCGAACCGGGAGGGTTCGGATCACAGCACACGGACTGAGGACTCTCCTGACAGGCCTTGGGGTTCTGGGCCACCACCTACAGCAGGTGCACACAGCCAGGACAAAGGAGTGAACTCTAGACCCCGCCATCCTGCAGGTGGGATGACACATGTCTTGACAGACAGGGTGAACTCGAGGCGGCGCCAAGGCCGTGATGACATTCTTGAGCGGCAGGAGAGGCGCCCCTTGAGTTTCGGTTGTTCCTGGCCCCCTCACTGCCCTGGGGCGCTATTTCCCTGTCCTCTCCTTCCCCCGTCCCTCCCCACCTTCTTCTTAAAAAATGTTTGAAGGGTTTTGTCAGTGAATGATCTTATTCATGAAGCAGGCGTGATGACAGTTTGCAGAGCTAAATGGGCACTTAGCTGTGTGTCTAATAAATCTGTAACCAAAATAAACAGAAGGGAAGAGGGTTTGGGAAGGAAAGGAGGTCAGGTATGAAAGGAGCCTGTCACGGAGACTTGCCAGCGCTCTCAGCAGGCAGGGTGCGCCCCGCTCCCTGGTGGCCCCTGCTGACCTGGAGGAAGGACGCACACCCGGTGGCCGCTGCCCTCTGGCCAGGCGAGTGCGGGACGCAGGGAGGCCAAAACAGGCTGGCGCCGAGCCCTGTCCTTCCCGGGATCCGCACCCGGATTTCGGGGGCTGTTACCGGGACCTTTCTGCTGCCCTAAACCACCCTCTGCCCAGGATTTGGGCGACGGTCTGGGATTAGAGGTGTATTCAGGCAAACTGATCAAACACCTGTTGTCCCAGTGGTACCCACCCTCCCGGATGCACAGGGGGCCTGCCTGGGAGACTCACCCACTCTTAGCGGCTCAGCCTGCTGAGGACGTGTGTGGAGACGTGTCTTCCACGAGTCACCTTCCCTGCCTTGGAAGGACGCCATCTCACAGGCTAGGGGCAGGTGTACCCACCACAACACTCGCCCTCGAATCCCTGCCCTTGCTCTGAAACTCACTGACGTGTAAGGTCAGCAAGATGTTGTCTTATTTGAGGGCAGAGACGTGTCCCCTGCGCCCCGCCCCCAGCCTCCGTGCCCTGAGCACTAGCACAGGGTGGGCACCGGGGAAATGCCTGCCGACTTGAATCTGGGAGGATGCCACTTGGGCCCCTCAAGGCCCCGGGCACCCTGCTTTCTGAGGGCAGAGGACTGCACTGGCTTCTGACCTGGCTGCCTGGGCCCTCTCTCAAGGGGCTGCCGTCTCTCCCAGATGCCCCCTCTGCAGGGGGAAAGGATGTGTCTGGTGCTACCCGTCCCAAGATGCTCAGAGCTGGGCCCCAGGGGCAGCTGTCACCTTCCCACCATTGCTGCCCCTCGTCCCCCTCATCCTCCAGAACGCCTCATCCCCCTTCAGCCACCTTTGAACTTTGCTTCGTGAGCCAGGTCACACTGCCTCCCAACCCACCACCAGCTACAGATAGGGATTGGGTCTAGACAGGACTTTAATTTTGTTTGAGACAAACATCTTGGTAAACGTCTTCCTCCCAGACTGCTGGCTGCAACCCCACCTGTGATCTCCTTGGGGAAAATCTTCCAAGGGCATCCTCCCCAGAGCCCCGTCAACACCTTTTCCCCAGAAGAGTTGGCAAGATGGGGTGTGAACTGACCCCTGGCCTTGCAGGCCACCAAGTGGGGGCCCCTGTCGCCCCCCACCCTCTGCCCCTGTGGAAGCAGCCTGGCACTGCTTCCCGTGGGTGGTGGGAATGTATCTACAAATGACAGAGATGCTTTGCTGTGCTTTTCCTCTCATCTCCCAGCCCTGCAGCCAGTGAGCTGGCACCAGCAGTGGTCAGTGACAGGAGAGTTGCTTTGTGGCCGGGAGCTGGACCCGCCCTTCTGCTGAGAACTCAAAAGCTCTGGGCCAGGAACCATGTCAGCAGGAGGCCCCAGTCTCCGTGCAGAAAGAGAGACTCAGAACATAGAAACTGAAAAACAGCCTCAAGGAATTTACACTCTATCAGGGAGACAAAACAAATCCGTGTTCTCTCTGGAACTATGGCAGGACCACAGTGATGATGACAAAGGATGCATTACCAGGAAGCAGCGAGAGAGGAATGAACAGGTTAGGCTGGGGCAGAGGTGAGGTTAATGAAGGGACAGGAAGAGGTAGCTTCAGACTCTTATGCTGAGAAGGGAGAGGGAGAGGGACCGGGGCAGGAAGGAAGAGGACGTTGTCTCCTGGGCACAGGCAAGGCCGGGGAGCAGCCTCCCCGAGCCAGACGGGAAGGTTCAGAAGAGGAGAGAGAAGCCTGGATGAGGCAGCGCTTGGCAAGGGCAGCGGAGGGGTGTGTGTGTGTGTGTGTGTGTGTGTGTGTGTGTGTGTGTGTGTGTGTCTCTGCACGCAGAGCAGTGCTTCCCACCCTTCAGTGGATCCGTCACACGTGACATGTGATGGGGACGAGACTGAGGTGGTGTCTGTGGAAAACGGCCAGGGATCAGGCAGGAGTGTGCTGCTGGGGGAACCCGGGGACAGTCTGGCTTGCTCCTGCGAAGTCCCTGCTCATTTGCTGCCGAGTGGACGGCACGTGCCCAGGCTGACGAGCACGGCTTGTTGAGGAGAGCGCTTCGTGCCCGGCAGTCCAGCGCCAGCCCGGGCCTGGCCCAGGTGTGGGGCGAGGCCGGGTGGATGGAGTGGAAAGGCTCTGAGAAGGGCAGGGGAACCCTCAGGGCAAGTCACTGACGTCCCCAGAGCCCCCTCTCTAAGATGATTCTAGAACTGACCAGTCTCTGAGACAAACTTCCGGTTGGTTCTGAGAGATCTGTTCAGCCTAGTTCAGGGCTGGAAGCTCACAGTGTGACCCCCCTGGGGACTGAGTCCAGCCAGGTGAGTGTTGTCTCAGCAAACCTTGTTCATGATGGAGACGCAAGTCGGGGGAGCCGTGCCCCAGACACGCACGCATTGTTGGGCCAGCACCGAGGGCCCAGGACCTGCCCCAGGAATCCAGGCGGTGGGAGCAGAAGCAGCTGTCCCCGGCTGCCGCCCCGTGTCACCGGCAAGGGCCCCTTCTGAACCTGGCATCAGGGCAAAGCTGAGGGCAGGGAGACTGCTGCTAGAAGCCTCCCCCGTCCCCCTGTCCCCCCGTCCCCAGAAAAGGTGCAGACTGGTTTCCAAGGCCGGAGGGAGGGCACGCGAAGCTCCCGGGCTTGGCTCTCAGCCCCGAGGGGGCAGCATCAGCTAGAAGTGCTGGTAAAGAGCCCGCCGGTCCTCACAGGGAGAGACGGTGCGAGAGTCAGGAGGCTGAAGCCTCGCGTGGTCACTTCCTCATGTGGTCAGATTGCCTCGGTGTCTCCCTTCTTCTGGGAAACAGAAAGCAGCAGGTGACCAGACTGCAAAATAAGACTGACCCCTCAGGGTCACCATCCCAGATGCCGGAGAAGGGAGGGAATGTGTTTGCTCAGCAGGGTCCTCAGAGGTAGATGACTTGAGGGGGACCTGGCCCTCGAGAAGGAGGCAGAGAAAGTAAGGAAGTGGCACCCCAGAAGAAATCCGTGGGGCTGGTTCTGGGTGCCGGGCACAAGGCTTGGGAACTGGAGGGAGAAGGGAAGGATGGAGGCGGAGGTGGAGCAGGGCTCGGCCCCAAATCAGTGCCCACTTGCATTGGGAAGGCCCAGCCCTGGCCCACCTTTGAGCCCCAGGGCCGAGCTGTGCTGAGCTGAGGCCAGAGGACAAGCCCTGGGCCTGTCAGTGGAGGTGACCTTGGGCTCGGGGCTTCCAAAACAGGAGGGGGAGATAATCCAAGCTCTTAAGTTCCCCACTAATCCCTTCAACCCTTAGGCCCCAGAAACAATACGAGAGATGGCAGGCCAGGGGCTCAGGGCTGGGGTTCAGAAACAGCGCCCAGCACCCAGGCTCGGGAAGGCCAGGTGTGTGTACCTGCGCGGTGCCAGTCACGGTACACACGCAGGAGGCGGCCAGTACGAGAGACCAGGGCCAGAGACCGAGAACCATTATAGGAGAACAGCGTCCGGACGAAGGCCTTCCTGGGGTGGGGAACGGGGCAGAACAGTTCCTCAGGAGGGACCACGCTGGCACAGACTCACCTGCTCACACTGGCCGCTGGGACGCCGCCTGGCAGGCAGACCATGAAGCTGCGTGGGGTGGGCTGGAGCTGAGGGAGGCAGCTTCCCGCGGGCCCAGAGCAAGACACTCTGCAGACGGCTGGGTGCGGTCTGCACAGACTGGTTCTCAGAGGCCAGATCCTTACCTCCTTTGTCTATTCAGAGAGTTAAGAAAGAGACTTTTCTCTCTGTTGCTCCCAACGGCCAAGGGAAGGCAGGCACAGCCTTGGCCAAGTCCAAACTGTCCACGTTAATGGAGGGAAGCCAGCAGCCAGGTTACTGAAAACAAGCAGCTCCTTCCTGCTTAACTGTGAAGGGAATATGATTTGTTCTACAGAACGCGGGACAGGTGTGACTTCCCAGGTGAGGCCATTATTAAAGTCAGTTTCTATTTCCCAAGCCCACACTTGGGAGTTCCTGTGTAATTGCTAGTTGGCGGCCCACAAGATGGGCACCTGCCCCACGGACGTCACAAATGCACACATCGGGGGAACTGTGACAAAGACCCCCTGTGGGATGGAGCCTCTGGGCCGGTCTGTGGGACAGTGGAACAAGACACAGGGTCAGAGTTCTCACTTTAGGAGTCTGGAAGCTACCTCTTTCCTGGCCTTATTGAAAGTGGGACATCATTTTAAGTTCAGAATCCTAGAGCACGTGTAGCCAAGTAGTTCTCAAATTCTCCTTTGTTAAGAGTTGCAGCCATCATCCTAATGGCTGCTTAATACAGAAAAAGCCACAAAACCCAATAAAGGTGGTTCCCTGCAGGGGATGTGGGGATTGGGTAGAGGGGCAGGAGGGAAGCAAGACTTTTTATATAGCCTGATTTTTGAAACCTATGAATTTATCACCTCTTTGAAGAAGCTTTTAAAGCTGGACGCTCCAGCAGGGCCCCAGCTCCCCTGCCTCTTGGGGCTGCTTTGGTTGCTCTGTATTTGGACGCCAGTGGCCTGGCCCAGTCGTAAGTGTTCTTGCTTGGGAAATTAAAGCCCAGGGGGCTAGGCCATCTCTGGGTCTCTCTTCCCTTAGGACATATTCAAGAAGGGCTAAATACACTCCCCAGAAGAAACAACACACCCAATCCTTTTGAAAGATTTATTTTTAATTAAAAAATAAAAGTCATCTTAACATTGCAGTTATCTGCATTGCAGCTTCAGGGATGGCAACTTAATGAAGCAAGAAAAACAAGGTTTATCAAGTTCTTGGGTCACCTGACCATCTTATAATGGGTACAAAGGCACGCGTGTCTTCAAACAAACAAACTTTATTCTATTAACTCAGAACTCCCTTCCCCCAAATCCTATTTCCCCACCCTCACCAACCCCCCCCCGCCAAAAAAAGCCAACAACAACCAAAAACATTAAATTCTGTTTGAAAACGACAGAAGTAAGTGCTGAGTCAGCAGGGAACCCGGGCGTGCTGCCCAGGCCTCCGTCTCTTTCTGCTTTGACGACCGGCTGCCCAGAGGATGGAGGGGAGAGCAGACAGCACCCTCCACCGCGCCGGGGGGGGCTTGGACCCCGGCAGCCCCGCGGCTTCCCCCCAGCTGGGGCAGGCAGTTCCAAGGCACTGTCTCCCTTAGTCGGGGGCATCCGGGGCTAAAGTCTTCCCCAGATGCTCACGCGAGACCTGTGGGGAGGAAGCCGGGAGCCCGCGGTGTCGTCTCCCCCAGGCCACCCGGCTCCTGGAAGCTTTCCTCCCCCCGTTCTCCCTGCCTTCTCTCTTTCCCTTCTTCCCAGTCCCCTTCTCCCCAAAAGGAGCTTTATCTTAGCTTGATGGTGGGGGTTCTGAAGAGGCTACCGGCAACTCCTGGGGCTGGCTGGGGGGCTCGGCCACTTCTAAGGGGACACCGCATGCTTTCGGTTCCTGCGTGTCACAGATCCCCTCCTGGCCCTGGGAGGGCTCCCTGGGCTCCTGGCTCTGGGCCTGGCTGTTCAGCTTCTCCTCAGCTTCGATCTCTTCTGATGTGGGGATGGAGTTCTTTTTAGGACGACCTTTGGGTTTTGTGGGCGCTTCCTGTCCACCTTTAAGAACCTACATGGAGAAAAACAGTCATCAGATCTAAGAAATAACTCCTTCCTGCCACTTTCCCACTCACGGGGCACCTAAACCATCCCTCCCCAGCAGTGAAGTCACAAGGTTTGGCAGAAAGTATTCTCCACAGGTCACCTCCAGTCTGCAAAGTCAGCTTCATCGTTTAAAGGCTCAGTGCACTTTTTAAATCAATACCACATCTATTGGCATTAAATACAGTGATCATAAACACATTGAAAAATCCAACTTCAACAACAGGGAAAGACATGGAAACTAAAGTAGGAATGTGATAGCAAGTTGACAGGTTTAAAGACAATATTTGTAACAAACAGGAAAACACTCACATGCTAGTGTGAAAGTATAATTGGTTACAGCTTTTCCAAAGACAATCTGAGAATTTAAATCAGGTCTTAAAATGTGCATACTCTTTGGCACAGAAATTGCACTTTTAACAGCTTAGCCTGCGGAAGTCATCAAAGATTGAGACAATGATTGATGTACAAAAATGTTCATCACAAAATTGGTTATAATAACACAAATTTGGAGAAACACACCTAAAGCTCCACCATGTGATTGGGCACATAATTGTAAGGTGGAGAGAGGACATGATAACCACTAGTCATCACATAGGAGAGTGTGAAGTGAAACTAATGTATTTTCGTGCAAAACGGGTTCTGAACCAGCATAATTCAATTTGAAGGCTAGGCAGCTACATACCACCCTGTCTGCAGTCTCAGGATCGTGAATAACTAAACAGTTTTTTAAAATATTTTTTCTAATTTTTCAACAACGATCACGTATGAGTGTTTCTGTACTCAGAAAAAAGACGGTATAAAACATGGTTTTGTATCCTTCGAAGGAGCAGCGGCGCTTGGGAGAGTGTTCTTGCTCTAAAAGTTACTTATCCACTTTGTCTTTGGGAGAGTCCTTTAAACGCCGAGCAGTTTACAGTTTCCTAGTCTGTAAAATGGAGATGATCATACTTTATTGCACAGGGCGACGGTGAAGGAGACCAACAAGTAAGGTGCAGGAAAGGGCCAGGAGCGTCTCTGGCAGACTGCCTCTCCTGAGCGTGCCTCCCACCCCGCTCGCCGGGTTCACTCAGCTTAGACGGTGCTTCTCCTGGGGACCTTCCCTGGCCTCCCACGTCTAAGGTAAGTGCCCTCCGCAGTATGCCCTGTGAGCGCCCCGTACTCCCGCCAGCGGAGCACTTTCATCAGCGACTGTCACTCTGTGTTTCCTTGCCTGGCGCTCCCACTCAGTCCCTGCACACAGCAGGCATTCAACAACTGTCACTGAATGAACTAACCTCTCTCAACATGCCTGTCCATAGACTTCAGGAAGGATATAAAGTAAGCAAAATAATAGTAACCCGATGGCTTTCTCTGACTTCAAAGGACTTGCACACTTGCTGTCCCAATGTGTGACGCAAACAAGAGCCCCATGAGGTAGGCAGGGGCAGTATTTTAAATATGTACATGTTACTCTGGGTATAACAGACACTCTGTGTCCTCCACTGGCTCTGAACTCTAGCCGGCGTAGCTGCTGGTTTTCTAAGCAGCTGGTGAGAATGGCTTCAGGGGGACAAGGACGGGCACAGGTGGTTACGAGTGGGATCTGTTTTGCTACTTACGCACCTGTTGTGATCTTCGCTTCTTCATTTGAACAGAAGCTCCTAGAAGGTAAATCCTGCATCTGCGCCTTGCTTTGTGCTCCAAGCATCGGACTTCCAACTCACTCTCTATGCGGCCACGAAGTACTTACTGACTGCATCTCTCTCCTCTGAGCGGCAGAGGACGGCCAAGTGCTGACTTACAAGAATGAATGTAGTAACTCGATAAACCATAAATTCTCTTTTTAAATAGCTTTATTGAGATACAGTTCACATACCACGCATTTCACTCATTTATAGTGCACAACTTAGTGGTTTTTAGTAAGTCACAGAATTGTGCAGCTGTCATCAGAATCCAGTTTTAGAACATTTTCATCATTCCCAAAAGAAACCCCGTACTCATTAGTGGCCCCTGCCCGCTTCTCCCCTGCCCCTCAACCCGAGGCAACCACAAATCTGCTTTCTGCTTTTACAGGTTTGTGTGTCCTGGACGTTTCATAGGATCATAACAATGTGTCGTCCTTTGTGACTGGCTGCTTTCATTTTTGCATCCAGGGTTCATCTGTGTTGTAGCACACGTAGGTTTTTCATTCCTTTTAAGGCCAAGCGACCTCCATTGTACGGATAAACCGCATCCTGCTTACCCGCTCATTAGCTGATGGCCACTTGGGTTGCTTCTATCTTTGGGTTACGGTATGGTGAGTAATGCTACTGTGAACTTGGGTGTGCAGATATCTTTTTGCTTTCACTCCTTTTGGGTGTATAACCAGAAGGGGAAGTTCTGGGTCATACGGTGACTCTGTGTTGAACATTTTGAGGAATTTCCAGACTGTTTTCCGAAGCAGCTGCACCATGTTCCACTCCACTCAGCAGTATCTAAGGGCCCTGGCTCTCCACGGCCTCGCCACACTTGGTATTTCTTCCTCGTTCTGGCCATCCCGGTGGGCGTGAAGTGGCATCTCATTGTTTCTCACTTGCACGTCCCCGACAACTAATGAAGTTGAGCGTCTCTTCATGTGCCTGCGGGCCAGCTGTACATCTTCTTTGGCGATAAGTTTGTTCAAATCATTTGCCCATTTAAAAAGTGGTTGCCTTTTTTAGTATTGAGTTATAAGAGTTCTCTACCTACTTTGGATAAAAGTCCCTTTTCAGGTATAAGACTTGCAAGTATGTTCTCCCATTCTGTGTGTTGCCTCTTCACTCTCTCGATGGTATCCTTCATAGCACAGAAGTTTTTAATTTTGATGAAGTCCAATTTTTTCGTTGTTATGGTTGTTTGTGATTTTGGCGTCATATCTAAGAAGGTTTTGCCTAACCCCAGGTCATAAACATTTACTCTAAGAGTAAATATTTTCTTCTACGAGTTCTATAGTTTTAATGTTTACATTTAGGTGTATGATTCATTTTGAGTTAACTTTTGTAAGTGGTGTAAGAAAAACCGTAAGTTCTCAATGAACACCTCCTTTTAGCTGGGAATCTGCTCAGCCACTGTACTTTCAACCCAAACAGCCAACACACAGATGTGAAGGGGACCTCTAACAAGGTATGGATGCTGACAGAATCCACCACCGGGGAGAAGACATCCCTATGTTCCTTTTCATTTAAGTCAGGATCTGATTTTGATTTCAGTCTGAGCACAGGCTGTTGAAAGCACCCATATGTGCCAAGTTGGAACTGACATGTTGAAAGCAACTCTGCTCGGTATGAAAGAGGTTATACAAAACCGAGTTGCCCCATGTAGTAATCAGGTTATAAAAGGGCAGGTCTAAAGAAGCCACCTAATTGGCAAAAGAAAGTCCAGCCCAGCAATTAGAGAACACCACCCACACGGCTTGGACAGACCCCACCTGGCTGTTTTTCTACCCCGTGAAAAAAAATCAAAACAATCAGACCATTTTCTAAATGGAATAAAACATTCCAGCACAAGCAGCAATTAGGAGATAACTACCCTCTTGGCTGCTCTCCGCACTCGGCCCCTGGCCCCCTGCCTGCCAGCACACCTGGGACATGCAATTATCTCACGATCACCCCACACCGGGAGCTGCACATTCACATGTACCCTGTGACCCTTCTCCCGGCACCCCTCCTCCCCAGTTATCCCCAGAGCCAGCGCAGTCCCCTTGGTCCAGAGAGACAGACAACCCGTGAGGTCACATACCTCTCGGAAAGAACACCAAGCACACCGCCTAGTTTTAGCAGCCGGGCCCGCTGGCCGCCCTCCTCTGAGCTCTAAAACTAGGAACTCCAGTGTCCTGCGGCTGGGGAGTCAGGGCCAGGCCTCTGCGTCCTTCCCGGGGTGCACAGGTGGGTGGGGGACAGGCAGCCTGACTGGAGAGCCTGGACGTCAGCAGACAGACAAGCCTTCTACCTCCCCGTTTCTCAGGCAGGAAACAGCAGGCAGAAATGGTCGGTGGTGGGGGAAGAGCCAGCCAAGGCAGAGCTGGGATCTGAGCACAGCGCCCTGACCATTCGAATCTAACACTCTCACCGGTGGGTGTTTCATTGTGTAGAACGGGCAGGGGTTACATAAACCCTGCACTGTTACCTCTGACGCCAGTATTTATCTACAGTTACCCGACCTCCCAGCAGACCCTAGACCGCAGACTCATTAACTCAGTGCTTTTTCTGCCCCCTTCTTCTCTCTCTCTCTGCAGCTCTGTGGAACAGTGAGAGCCACGCCAATGACGATCTTCCCACGAAGCTAAGAAGCTCGCTGTCTCTAGCACAGGCCTCTCCCTAGCACGCTGTTGAGCAGATTTTCCATCTGAAGGGGAATGTTCCACTCAGCTCATGCCCAAACGCTAAGGTACTGACCCGGGGAGGCTGGCGGGTGGGGAACAAGGAAGCAGAGACACCCAGGGCGGCCTTCCCCCGCCTCCCTGAAACCTGCAGAATTCATTTTTGGGTTCTTTCTCCTGGCCTCCAGAAGTTTAGACTTTTGTGGAGAGGTAAATAATGTTAAAATAATAATGAGAAAAGTAACAGCTAAACTTTCTTGGCCCTGAGTCCTGCAGGGACTGGCTCAGTTACTGCATCCACATCCCTAATCAGGTGTCCATTAGGCACGTACTGACGAGGAAACAGGCACACAGAGGTTAGGTAGGTAACCTGCCCACGATGACACAGAGCAACCGGTAGCAGTTTCACAGAAGCGGGGACGAGCTGGAGACTTTCTGTGTGAAGGATGCCGGCGTCCAAGGTGGGTGGCCCACCCAGCTCTGTGACTGGGAGGGGAGGGCGTGGTCCATCTGGACCCTGGTACTTTAGAGCTGAAAAGTAACCCCGAGTGATGGGGAACTTCCGGCCCACTGCAAAGCCCTGTGGACCTACTGGAACCCCAGGCAAGCAGAAACTGAAGGAGGGTGCAAGTCCCATCGAACGCGTGCGGTCCCATTTACCCAGCCTGCTGTGGGTCACAGGTGCTGACCGGGAAAGCCCAGTCAGCGGTGCTCTCTAGGTCTGGCAGCGCTGTCCCTGGCAGCCGGGTGAATAGCTCTGCGACTCAAGTGCTAATCTGTTTCCAGGTCCAGTGAGGTTACTTGCCTGGAGACCTCTTTATTACCCAATTATCGTCTTCTTTTCCTCCCTACTTCCCCAAAGAGATGGCCCTGAAGGAGCTTTACCAGGGAAAACGAGCAGCAAGCGGGACCCCAACAGGGCCGTGCGGCTCCGGGGAGGTCAGAATGGGACCCCAATCCGAGGCGCTTTGCTCTTATTTTCGCTGCAGCCGTTCTGAGGTCCTCCCAGCGCCCCACGTGCTTCTGTACCTTCCTCCTGCCTGTGACACCCTTGCCACCTTCACCTGGCACATGTCTGTTCACCTGCTAAACCCAGTTTAGATGGCGCCTCTTCTGGGAAGCCCTCCCTTCTCTACATTGACCCAGAGCCTCATAAGTCCTTCCACAGTTGCCCTGATCACGCTGTAGAATTACTGGTTCACAGGTCTGTCTCCCCACTGGACTGAGTACTTTGATTTTTATTTTTTAACAGATGGGTTTGTGTCTTATTGTATCTCCATTGCTTGGTGAGAGTGAGTGCTCACCAGACAAGGTGAGGTGGACTCTTGTTTCCCAAAGGGGCCCGCATGCGGCTGGCCGGTGGAACGCTCTCAGAGGTGAAGTCTGCAGCGTTACCTCCATTTTGTCTCCCACGACACTGAGAGCCGTGGGTCCCGGCCCTCGGCTGCGCCCGCGGCGCACGCCGTGGCTGGTGGAAAACAAGTGGCGTCAGCGGCAGAGGCGCACGCGCCCCCTGGGGCCCTGGGCGGTGCTGGCGGAGACGGCAGGCTGTCGGCTCGCTCATCACCTGACTCATGAAAAGATCGCTGATAACCAATTTAAACAATGCCTCTGCCGCTCGGGAGACATCGATTTCCACGACGATGATTGACGAGGAAGGAGGTGGGTGGTGAAAGTTGCACAGAAAGCGGTGAAGAGACTTGCCCAAAACCAGCTGGGAGGGGCAGGCCTGGGAACCCTGCCCAGTGCTTCCAGCTCCCGAAGCTGGTTCTTTTCGACATCAGCCCCCCGAAAGGCCCACGGGCTTCTTAGCATTCTAGGCACTTGGGAGCGACGATGCATTGAACTGAGTCTTACTTACACTTCAGCTCCTCCCTGCAACCTTTCCTGATACCTCTCCTCCAAGCTCTCCCAGGGTTCCATCTATAAGCAGAGAACCAGCGCTCAACTACAGCGTGCTCCCCAGCTGCCTCCTGGACCTCGGTTCTCCAACCAGATCCATGGAAACAGGGTTATATGTTGTTCCGTTACTTCCTATGGTGCCCAGGACCACGCGTGGTTCTCAGAGACACTGAGTACGGATCTGCTGATGTGTGCGCCGTTTGTGTGTCTGTACGTGTGCCGGCACCGCCACCTCACCAGGAGCATGTTCACGGGCCAGGCCGCCTCTGTCCCAAAACCCTTCCATCTCGGGGGCAGGGACCTGCCCCCTCTGCCGAGGGAATTAGCAGATTTGCCCAGGAACTTTTTTCTGGGAATGTAATCATTGCTGCCTTGACGGCTTTCTTCTAATCTCCCCATTACTATGCATTTGTAATCTGTTTATTTTTCTCATTCCTAGAAGGCAATATAGCAAGAACTAAAGTTTTCAGGAAAAAATATTGGCCAAAAACACAAAATTGAGAAAATGCCTCAAAATCTGTTATCAAAAAATACCTTTTTTTCCCCCTGAAAACTAGGCAGTGGAGGGACCTTAGTTTTTTGGCAATTGTGAAAAAAAGCCATATTCCAGCCCTTGAGACACCGGGGAACATGGCTTGTGACCAGATGGCTTAGCAGATCAGAAGTCATCCAGGTGGGCCCGCACCGCCCGGTCCTCGTGAGGGGAGGGCGGGCCTGTAGGGCTCCGTGAGGAGGTGTAGAGGCCTGGGTGCCAGCCCACGGTGCACTTGGTCTCTGAAGAATGAGAGCAAGGCTTCTTCCCAGCCTCCTCCCAACCCTCCTCTTTGCTCTGGGCTTTGATCTTATCCCCTGGGGTTTACAAAACTGGAGGTGAAACTCAAGTACTTTGAAAAATTTGGATTTAACTGTACTTTTCAAAAAAAGAGGGGTGGTAAACCATTATGAACTAGAGTTCCTCAAAACGTAGAGATGCTTGTTATTTTTTTAGAGCTGTTTACAAAGTTCATTAAAAAAGCAAATGTGGAACAATTAATCAACGAGGCACGTGAACAGTATTAGGGAAACCAGTCATTGTACCACGTGCGTCAGAGGAACCTGGGGGCTGGTTAACACGTCCTGTCCTGGGACAGGGAACCAGAATCCTGGGAGAGGCCCGGAGTTCTGCCTTTGTACCTGCTGCCCAGGTTACTCTGATGCCCCCTAGTTTGAGAATCACTGCATTAGGGGACACACAGCTGTGCCCGGTATGTCCCACAAACAAAAAGTACTGACTTCTATTCTTAGCTGTGTGTGGGACGTGGAAGGAAGTTCTTTGAAAGGGCAAGCAGGTGGGGTTAAAACCAGCCACTGAGGAGCCTGGGGGCTCTTTTTCTTTTATTTCTGATTCGACTGTGGAAAAGAACATCCCTCCGGCCAGGAGGAATGGCTGATCCTTTTGTTCAGACAGCTTCTCTCTCAACATCTTAAAAGGCCCTCCAGTCTCTGGAGCTCAAACCACCAGAGGGTCCTCCCTGCCTTCCCACCAGCTCTGCTGTAAGAATTCTTCTCTTCACACTGGGCCTCTGGGAAGACTTCCTCTCTTTCTTACCATTTTCTTCCACTTCATCCTGCGGTTCTGATACCAGGTCTTCACCTGCAGTTGAGTGAGTCCCAGAGACTGGGCCAAGTCCAACCTGGAAGGCACAAGACACAGAGGGAGGATGAGGCAGACGGGAAGGGACGGTGGAGACGGGGTCCCGCTGACGAGCCCCGGGCTCCGCTCCAGAGCAAGGGCCTCCCCTTTAAACCCGTTCCTCCCCAGGAAGCTCCGCTTTCCTTCCGAGAATCCTGTGGATGAAACTCTGGGAGGCTAAGAAGTAGGTGCCCACGCCCAAGGGCTATCCACACTGGGCCTGAAAAGGACTTGAGCCTTCACTGATGAGTCCTATTCCTGACCCCCGGCCTCTTTACTCTGATCCTGAACAAAACGCAGACTGTGACCCAAGATCCAAACTGAGGAGAAAAGGTAAAGCCTTATCTTCCTCATCAGAATCCCACTCATCACTCAGATCCGACTCAAGCACCCGCTTCCCATGGGCGCCCCCCCAGTGCAGGTTGCCTCCACCACGGGGGTCAGGCGGCTCCACGTTCTCAGGAGCGTGGCCTCTGCTTCACCCGAGTTACTTCTGCCTCCCTAACTCAGCGGCCAGAGCGGTGGGTGCCTTCTGCTTCTGTTGCAATCACGAGAGCGCCTATCTCAGTCTAAATCCAGAACAAGGACCCCAAAATACCTCCCGGCAGAGAGATGCGGCCACTGTGGCTGCCCCCACCTGCCATAACGCCAGATTCCGGAAGAAACACCGCATCGTAGCAGCCCCTCCTGCTTCCCAGTCCTGTGGGTCTCCGTAGCCTCCCAACAAGCCCCGAGGGTCGGAGCCGTCCCGGGAAGCGTGCAGCCGGAGCACGGTCCAGCAACGCTGTTTCCTGAGCCCCGCTGCATCCCGGGCTGTGTGCTCGGCCCCTGGCACGCGCCCCCTCACGCGTCCCTTTCTTAGCCATTCCTTCCGGCTGTGAAGGAGGTGCCATCACTCCCGTCTTACAGACGAGAGTCTGGAGCTCAGGCTCCCATCTCCTGGCAACCGTGGCCAAACCCTGTCCACTACCTGCTTCTGTAAATAAAGCTTTACTGGCACACAGACCCGCTCCCTCGTTTCCACACTGTCTCTGGCCGCTTTCACGCTACGGCCTCAGAGCTGAGCGGTTGTGACAGGCCATTTGGCCCCCAGACCCTGCGCAATGACCCTCTGGCCCTGCACAGGAGACTAGCAGGTGGGCCTAGAGGAAGAGGCAGGATTCAGGTCTGCCCGAGCCCTCCTCCCGCACAGGGGCTCACGCCTCTCACCGTATTTTGTACAAGTTGGAGCTGTCGAAGGGACGCCCTTGCTCAGGCTCTTGCGGAGAAAATTTGGGGATGCTACCTCCCGGGGAGCAGCAGCCTGAGCGGAGCACGTGGAGTGGGAGGGGAACCTGGCTTCCCACCTCAGGCCCGGGGGCTGTTGCTCCACGTGCTGACCTATGTTCATGGGTAAGCGCTCCAGGTCCACCGAGCGCCAGCTGCACGGACCCCCCCTCGCTGGAAGGAGCCCACACCAGCTGCCTCCCCGCGTCCCAGCAGCTTGGGATGAGCACCCCTGACGCAGCCTGAGCGGCGACCACCACTTCTGGAGGCCCCCAGGCCACCCGAGGAGCAGTGAGCAACCTGTCACGGCCAGGAAGGCCAGCAGGTGCAGGCAGCGAAGGTTCCAGGTGCTGTAACTCTCGGCCCTCCAGCTGCAGCTGCCCAGCGCCCCCCCCACCCCGCTTTGACTGGAGTGCCCAATTAAAGTCTCCAATAAGAAAAACCGAGTTTTCCTTCAAGGAACTTTGGAACCTGGCTTAAATCTGCATTCACACACACGTGGTTGTCCCAGCAAGAGGGCTACTGGAAGCTGACAGTTTTACTGAAAGTGATTAGCAGACTGAAGCTAATAAATCCCCAGTGCACGGCCGCTTACCCTCCCCATGAACAGGGGCGCCCACTGCATGGCGGCGGGGAGGGGGCATCCCATGGACTCCTGGTCTCCCATGCCTCCCTGCACTCCGCAGGCTCTCCTGTGCCCTCCCGCCCAGTTCACCTGAGGCCATCAGGTGCATTAGTCAGTGGAAGGTTGGATGCACAACTCTGCACAGGGTGAGTTCACTTGGGAAAAATGCGCCCCTGACTCACTCTGGCTACAGAAACAGGCCTCCCTGTCATCAGCTTTCTCTCATTACCTGCCACCGTTACAAATTCTCACTTCCCTGAATATTCACTTAAACAGGGTCACCTAGGAGACAGGGAAACAAACAGAGGGGAAGAGGGAGGGAGCCGTGGGAGGAGGGAGTACTCATGGCCCCGGTCACGTACAGGGTGAGGAGCAGCTGAGCGCGCCCATGCCAGCCAGATGGTGTCCTCCTCCCCAGGCGAGTGAATCAAGCCTGCGTGGGTCACCTGAGAGGTGCCCGGGCAGGTATTAGGAAGCCCCACGGGGGTTACTTGGAACGCACGTTTCTGTGAAAGTTTCCGACTTCTAAAGTGAGCCTGCAGTGCTACTTGAGCACGCCGAAACCCTCTCTGCACCGCCACCACGCGACTCATGAACCAGGGTGCCCACTCCACCTGGGCGCCCAGCACGTGGGGCTCTCCGGTACAGGCCGGGCCTTCAGAAGAGCCATTTGATTCCTGAGAGCCCATCAGTTGGTCCCCAGTTCACAGACCTGTCTCCACAGGAGGGGCGGGGGGGGCACCCGAGAGCCTGAAGGCACCCCAGATGGCTCACGTCCAAACAGAAGGCACTGTTGCCCCACCAAACCTGCTCTATCCTCAGCCTCTGTTAGTGCTTGTCCCCATTTACCTGGTGGCTCATCCCGGGAACCAGAATCCTCACCTCTCGTCTCTTCCTCACGCCGACGTCAGCTCTATTCCGTTTTCAAAACTGTTCTCCCATCTCCTCTCTCCTCTCTGCTCCCACGTCACCACCTTCACTCCGGTCTCCAGAGATGCTGCCTGGACTCTCTCCTACCTGGACTCTCTGCTCCACCTCTCCCCTCTGTGATCATTTATGGTGCCACCAATGCGAGGATTCTCAAATCTAAATCACGTTGCTTCTGGCTCTTAATGGCTGCTGACCATTTGCTAAACTTCACCTCGCTTGTTGTTAACTTAAAACATGGAGACACAGTGAGGAGTACAAATTCAGCAGCGGGCGTGTCCCCGGGGCTAGGCGTGCTGCATCCCCGCAGGTGGGCAGCAAGGCTGAGATGACCTGAGCCAAGGGCGGAGCCAAGGGGTGTCCACATCTCTAAAACCCTGAAACCCTCCTCGTGGCTCTCCGTCCCACCCCGAGAGCAAAAGGAGCCCCCACCGCACCTGCGGACAGTCCCCTCCCCGCGTCCGCACCTGTCTGGGGTGGACAAGTACTTCTGCTTCTGGAACTTCTTCTCCAGGCCCATGAGCTGCAGCTCGGTGAAGATGGTGCGGCTCCGGCGGGGCTTCTTCTGCCGGGGCGTGGGCTGCTCTGCCTCTGACTCGCTGCTGCCCACGTTCTCACCGGGGGCCTCCGCGGAGGTGGCCTCGGTGGCTGGGTGGCGGGACAGAGCCTGGGCGATTCCCGGGGCGGCGGGGACCAGGTGGGAGATGACTGTGGGCTGCCGGGTGATCACCGACAGCAGAGGGTATGCCCGAAGGGAAGCGGGGCCTGGAAGACAACAAACGGGAAGCAGGTCACCCGGGAGCAGGCGGGCAAGGAGGCCAGGGTGCCAGAGGCCCCGTGCTGAGACCTGCCGGACTGGCGGGGCCTCCTGTTCACAAGGTGTACGTAGAGGAACAGGAAGAAGGAACCCCAGACCCGTAACGGCCGAGTGGGCAAGACACGTGCAGATCTGCTCAGCTTGGGGTGCGAAAACATTCAAAATCCCACGGCCAAGAAGACAGTCCCGCAGTTCTTCTGTTTTGGTTTTTTAAAAATTTTTAAACACTTTTTTATTGAGTTATAGTCATTTTACAATGTTGTGTCAAATTCCAGTGTAGAGCACAATTTTTCAGTTACACATGAACATACATGTATTCACTGACACATCTTTAATTTAATTTAATTTTTTTCACTGTGCAGTTCCTCTGGTTTTAAGTGAATCTTTCCCCATCTCTCCCTTCCGAATCCCTAAATTCTGGTTTCGGAGATACGGTCAATAGGACTGAGCAGATGGAAAGAAGTAGTCAGATAAAGCTAGAAACACATACTTAAGAAATCCAAAACAGATGTGTAATAGACAAAGTGCCTGCAAACCACCTCGGGTCTTTATCAAAATACGTGGTTGTAACTAAATTCTTCTGAGAAGTCTGTACCTTGAATCATCGCATTTTTCATAGCTGGAAGGATGCACAAAAATCACTTAATTCTACTCCCTCACTTCAGAGACAAGTAAACAGTCCCAGAAGGGTTCAGGGACTCGATCATGTCACAGACCCAACAGCAGGTTCTGGAGTCAAAACAAGTTCTTCTGGCTTGAAGTCCACGGCTGTCACCCCATCATGAATCCCATGGATGCATCATTTAGAAGAGGGGGCCCATAAGATTTTAATTCACATGAAGACCCAGATCCAGTACACCCCGCTGCCCCCAGCACTAAGATCAGGAGGATTCCGAGCCCCACTGCAGAGTGAGCTGCGATTGATTAGCAATGTCTGCCAGGGGCAGGCAGGGGTGGTGGGGTCCACACTAGGTCTTTTCCTCTTCTGCTTTAGGAATTTCAAGGCAAGAATCTGTTATATTTCTAAAGTTCAAGTGAAAAAGCTCTTCCCCTTCACTGTTCCACAGTATCAGGTTTATTTTTTTGTTTGTATTGCAGTAGAGTTGGTTTACAGTGCTGTGTTAATAATTTCTGGTGTACAGCACAGTGCTTCGGTTATGCATAAACATACTCCTTTTCATATTCTTTTTAATTACAGGCCATTACAAGATAGTGAATACAGTTCCCTGTGCTCTACAGTAGTACAGTAGGGGGCTTAAAATGCCATGACTGTTACCTTTATAAATCATTGTATCCCTCTGGGCCTCAGTTTTGTCCTTCAGTACAGTGAGTAAGAGTAGGTAATTCTGAAGAAAGTTTCAAACCCCAATATGCTGATGTCATAAAAGCACCTTTCACCCCAAGCCCACCTTGAAGCCTAATGAGCACAGAGAAGATACTGAGTCCTGCCCTCCGGGACTCGGCCCAGCCCTGACAGCTCACTGCAGGGCAAGGCGAGTGTCTGAGCCAAACAGCACTAGCCTTGTCCTGGGCTAAACCCGCCGCCATCACAGAAGCGCCCAGGTGACGTGTGTTCTCTCTCTCCTCTGCGCTGGCATTTCTCTTCTTACTCATTTCCATGCTTCTGCCGTGGACCCCAGTCACAGTTATTAAAGCAGAAAACGTCTCTTGTTCTTCGACCACACATCCAGTGAGGCCCAGCAGAAACCACAGATTTGTTAAACAATAAATCACCAAGGGCTTCGACTTCCATTAACTCTCCAGCCAACGGCTAACACTTGAGGCTTTGTGCTGTGGATTCTTTCAAGAAAGAAAAAATGAATCTGGGAGGGGTATTTTAAAGGAAGAAAGTCAGGACGCCTGGGACAAGGGTCTCGGATCTGTGCACGTGATGAAATGCTGCTGCTTCAAAGGCGTCTCTAAAAGCTACTCTTACGGGCATAAGATGCTGCTCATCTCAGATCACTGTACTCCCTTCGTTCTGCCGCTCCTTTCAGAAGGAGTCTGTCTTTATTAAACAGGCTTACGATCTAGACACCTCGGAGCTCGTCAGTATAGGAAGTGGCCGGTCGCCTCCCCCTCAGTAAGGCTTTGAATCACCAAAGTTGCAGCTTTCTCTCTTTTGTAAGAGAGTTAACTGTTTTTGTGCCTGACATTAAAAAACACCTCAGAAGGGTGGTAACACCTGGTGTGGGCCAGGATGCAGAGGAGGGGTGCTCATGTGTTGTTGCTGAGAGCATAAAACAGTATGATCTTTTAGAAGCACAAACCAAGCAGCATCAATCAAATTACTGACCAGGCCCTTCCATTATTTGAGTCCTGTCTGCCTGCCGCACCGAGGTCTGCGTGCGGACGTGTTCAGGGCAGCAGTGTGGATGATGGTGACGCAGGGGAAACACCCCAAGTATCTATGAACAAGAAAATGGCTAAAGAAATTGTGGTACCTCCGATCCATAGTAGGGACTACACTGTGACTGTTAAAAAAGTGTCTATTTTAAAAATACCTAAAAGTATATAAACTGACAGGTGAACTACATATAAACTAACATGGGACCCTATCGAAAATATATGTCGATAGTGAATAATTTTATGGTTACCAGGGAAGGGGGGTGGGAAGGGATAATTTTGGGAGTTTGAAATTTACAAATGTTAGCCACTATATATATAAAAATGGATTTTTTGAAAAAGTTTCTTCTGTAGATAAACAAGATTGTACTGTGTAGCACAGGGAAATACATACAGGCTATTGTGGTGGCTCACAGCGAAAGAGAATGTGACAATGAATGTATGTATGTTCCTGTATAACTGAAAATTGTGCTCTACACTGGAATTTGACACAACATTGTAAAATGACTATAACTCAATAAAATGTTTAAAATAAAATAAATGCAAAAAAAAGTTTCTTCTGTATAGCACAGGGAACTATGTTCAGTATCTTGTAATAAATTTTAATGAAAAAATATGAAAATGAATATATGTATGTATATGCATGACTGGGACACTGCTGTGCACCAGAAATGGACACACTGTAATTGACTGTATTTCAATTAAAAAGAAAAAAGAAAACACATCGAGAGGAAATTAAGGTATAGACACATTTGCATTATCATTGAAAAAATCTGTGCGTGTGTCTGCATTTACAACTGCATTTTTAAAAGAAGTCCGGGTAGTTAGTCACCAAACTATTAACACTGATGACGTGTGGAGAAGGCGTGGGCGGGGGAGAGGGTGAGATGGAAGGCCCCCGTGTTAGTCCAGCCCTGCGTTCCATCCTGCCATCCGTGTGTACGGAGCACCTACTGTGGGCTGCACTCAGATCTTGAAGCTGAGGTCAGAGCTTGCGTTCCTCTCGGGGAGATAGACGGTGAACAAATAAATAAACAAATAATGCCAGGTAGTGATAAAGTCTCTGAAGAAAACGGCAGATTGTGAAGGCGGGGCCGTAAGGAGGGCAGGAATTTTACGCGGGGGAGTCAAGGAAAGGCCTCTGTGCCAGAGGTGACATTTCAGCAGGTTAGTGACTCAAGGGAGAGGCGTGTGCCCGCAGGGAACCAGCTCCTGCAAAGCCCAGAAGAGGGAAGGAGCTGTGTTCAAAGAGAGAAAAGGTAGAGCAAACAAGGAGGGAGGCCACAGGAAATAAAACCTTGGAAAATCTGCTGCAGCCAGATCACGTAGGCGCTCGTCAGCCAGAGCAAATAATTTGGATTTTATTCAGAATGTGATAAAACCATTGACGAGAGGTGAGCTGGGAAAGGACCTGCTCTGATTTAGGATTCCCCTCGCTGCTGTGGGGGGGGACCGAATGCATGCACAGGTGAGCGCAGGAGCAGAGAATTAGGTTTTGTTCTGCAAAGGATACCGTTAAAACAAAAAGATAAGCTACAGACTGAAAGACAGCACAGACCTCACACCTGACAAATGATCCGTATCCAGAATACATGACGAAAGGAAGAACGAAAGGACTCTCAACATTCAACAATTTAAAAATAACCCCATACGTAAAGGAGCAGAAGTTCTGAACAGACATTTCACATGCAAAGATGCTTTTATGATTAGTCATTAGGAAAATGCAACTTAGGGCTGTAATACTCCTCCACGTGTGTCAGGATGGTCTGAAACATTTTATAAGCTGATAGCATCATGTGCTGATGAGGTTGTAGACCAGCTGGAACTCACAGCATCCTGGTGGGAATGCAGAAGGGTGCAGCCTCTTTGTAACAAACTGCCCGGCTGCTTTCCGAAGTTAAACATACAGCTTTCATATAATCCAACAATCCGCTTCCTAGGTGTTAATCCAGGTGAAAAGGACACAAAAACTTCCATGCACATGTTTACAGGAGCAGTGTTAGTGCAGTCCTCCCTTGGTGTCCGAAGGCCACTGGTTCCAGGAACGCCCCGCCCCCACCCCACCAAAATCTGGGGATGCCCAGGTCCCTGAGATAAAATGGTGTAGTATTTGCATATAACCTACACATCCTCCTGTACACTTTAAATCATCTCTAATACTTCTAATACTGGATACAATGTAAACACTCCATAAACAGTCTCCAGTACACGGCAAATTCAAGTTTTCCTTTTTTGGAACTTCCTGGAATTTTTCCCCTCAAATTTTCCATCTATGGTTGTGTTGGTTGCATCCACGGATGCAGAACCTGGGATTGTGGAGAGCCGACTGTAATGATCAAAAGCTGGAATCAATCCAAATACCCCTCAACCGAGGATGGGGAAATACACTGTGGCACGTACATACAAGGCAATACTACTCAGGAGTAAGAGGGGAACAAGCTTGAAACACGCAGCAACGCGGGTGAACCGCAGATGAATTTTCCTAAGGGAAAGAAGCTGGACTCAAAGGGTTGTATGATTCCACCTGCATGACATTCTGGGAAAGGCAGAGCTAGAGATGGAGAGCAGACGAGTGACTGCCAGAGGTCAAGGGTAGGGGAAGAATGTGGCTACAGAGGAGTAACGTGAGGGAATTGGCGGGGCGACGGGTAACATGATGAGACTGTTCTGTATCTTGATTGTGGTAGTGGTTATACAACTTAATGCATTTGTCTAAACTCATAACCGTACACTAAAATAGTGAATTCTTACTGAATACAAATCAAAAACAAATTAAAAACAAGTAACAGTGAATATTTTAACTGCTCTTTTGTTTTTTTGTTAAAAAAACCCAATTTGTTAAAAAAAAGAAATTTAAAACAATTTAGAAATATATAAAATAGAGGTCTCCCCTCAGTTTTCAACCCCAAATCTTAGAAATAAACTTCAATAATTGTTGCTATGTATCTACAAACATGCCCATGTTCCAGATCTAGCAATATGCACTCTAATCTACTGAAACACATAGTTACAAAGTGTTTTGTAAAATATAAATATGTCATTTTATTTTTTCTAAATGTATAGCCAACAATCCCAAAACCCTACATTGACTAATCTATGACTTAAAATGCCAGCTTTAAGATACATTAAGTTCCCAAAGAGATGACATTGGTAATTTTTGTTTATTAGAATTCTGAGAATTTCCTGCTTTCTAGGAAATCTGTCAAACTGGGACCAGAGCCACCCTTCCTGAAGGCTGTCCTCTGTGGGGTTGGTTACAAATAGGGAACACAGTTGTGGTGCAGGTACGTGAGGGTGGGGGGTGCGCGGAAGGAGCGGGGGCGGGGAGGTGAGAGCTCGGAAACCAGGTGGATCAGAGAGAGGGGCAGAGTTGTTTGAAGCTGCCATGAGTTTGCAACTTTGGGGAGAGGGAAAGCTGCTTTGAGAGGATTTCTGAAACACATTTTGGGGGTGTACTGGGTAAAATCCAGAATACATTCCTTTAAGAAGTAAAGATCTTCCTGTTCAAGGCTTCTGTAATCAGATTTCTGTTGTCTTTGAGTCTAATTCTACAGTTACACTGGGCCACATGGGGCTCTAGGAATAGCTGGGGTATATTATGTATTCGCATGTCTGTTTTTGGACTCTGAACTAATATATGATCCTATTTTAGGACCTTCCCACTCTTACTACAGTGGGTTTTTAGGGAGTTTTAGTATCTGGTAGAACAAATTTCCCCTTTTGATTCTTTCTACAAAATTCTCTTGGCTATTATCATTGATTTTTCCAGCTGAATTTTAGAAACAACTTGTGTTAGTTTCTAAAAAAGCAAATCCCACTAAAAATTTATCAGACATACACTGACCTCACAGATTCATACAGGGGAAGGTAATTCTTTTGGTGATCCTATTCTCTGATGGTTTGAAAGCAATTGCTGTTACTGCTAAATGGCTTTTATGCAATTTGGTTCCATAAAGTTTAAGACCTAATGAAAACCTTCCTTGGAAAAACAAACACAAAAAAACCTCTGAAGAATGGTAGTGACTGAAGGCAACATCTTAATCACCAAAATCCACAGTTTCAGGAATCCTGACCCAGTGTTCCGGTGCAAATTCAGTGACAAAACTGCACGGTGCCCCAGTGGTTGAGAGCACTGATGTCAGAGACGCGCACACGAGGCCACGGTGATGCTGAAATGTCTGGGGGTTCAGGAGGACCCTCACTGTAAATAAATACACCTTCAGTGAGGCCCTGAGTTTGCTAGGAACAAGGTTAGGGAGGAATGAGCATGGCTGGAATGGGACGCAGGGTGAGTACTGTGTGTGCAGCAAAGTCCCCTGAGAGGCAAACCCACGGGAGCAGAAAAGTGAGACCAGATACACATTGGCCAGCTGCTTGCTGTCTTTCCTTGTTTTAATATATGACCCGATTTCCAACAAAATTGCATTGGCCCAGAGCTTTAATTTCACAAAGGACTCGCACACCCCCATTTCATATCCTCATGAAAGTACTGTGAGATAGTCCAGCCATGTATTTATATTTTGGCTAAACATCAATTTTGGGTTTTAAAAACAGAGGGAAAATACGTTGTGGGGGCCACTCTGGTTACTGAGAAGGCAGATGATGTGTAACTCTACGTATGCAGTAGGCCTTTCTCTTTTCCTGAGAATTATCACTATGTGAAGCTGTTGACTGAAGACAGCTGCCCTGCTACCCTGGCTCATTTACATCCACTTGTGAAATTCAAGCACATTATCTGCTACTGAGAGGGAGGAATGCCTCTAATAAACCAAAGACACTGTTTAAACAAACACATTTCTAGCTGACAAAGGAGTGTAAACATGACCGCAATGAATGCATCTTCAAATAGGTGTTTTCCTTCAACCCCTCCCCCAACCAAGGCTTTGCTGCAGGGTGGGTATCACATAACTGTGTGCCGTACACCTGGACAAATGTTTGAGAATCTGTTCTGGGACTAGAAAACCTGAGTGTATTCGTGGTAGGCTGATGCCAGGGGACGCTCCAGGGAGCCTGGGGAGATGAGGACATTTGGGAGGCTAACAGGGGATGGTCTGTTGCGTTGATTCTGCAAACTGAGTGCAGTCCATGCACATGAACACGTGTGGGCCAAGCACAGGCTCGAGGCAGGGCAGCTGATTCTAGGCACATTTCGCCCGGCGAAGTCCTCCCTCCCAGTGGAAGCCAGTCCCCTCCGGCTACAGCTGGACTTGAACCCCAGAGCAGAATCCCCAAGGAACAGTGTCTGCTCCTACACATCTCCTGTGGCTCCCCTTCCATTCCTCCAGCATACCAGTCCCCAGACTGGCTCTCCACTCCCACACTTCCGGTTGACACAAGCGAGGGCCGAAGGTCTGAGTGGGTAAGAATCTCTAAGCTGCCTGCTTGACTGATTTATGTCCTGGGAATGTGTGACCTGTAGCCGCAGAAGGCTTCAGAGGCGCACAGGCAGCGCACACAGGCCCGGGAGGGACGTATCCAGTTAACCTGAAAGGGAGACTCAGTGGAACAACTAGGTAGCTCGGGCTGAGCTTCCTGGGGAAAAAAATCATACAACCACCCACACGGAAATTGTCCCCAGAAGCCACAGCCAGACCAATCGGCTGGCAATTTGGGGCAGCGGGAAGAGCAGGACCTCACTGAGCCGGTTATCAAAACCTCCCTAGTTTCCAGTTCCTCTTCCGTAAGTAGGGCTACTCACGGTCGCCCTGGTAGATTGCCGTGAAGACTAAATGCACCTGCGTCTGCGATGCGACTCACCTGGAGGGCACCTCCTTGCTGTTGGTCCCCTTTTCTCTCTTTGCACGTTGGTGGCTGGATGCTCTGTGAACGAGCCAAATTAAAGTAGACGGGTTTTTTTCTTACCAAGAAAGCAGACCCAGTGGGGGGGTGGGAGGGTAGAGCTCAGTGGTAGTGTATCCTTAGCGTGCACAAGGTCCTGGGTTCAATCCCCAGTGCCTCCACTAAGAAATAACTAAACAAACTAATTACCTCTCCCCAACCCCCTCTCAAAAAAAAAAAAAAAAAAAAAAAAAAAAGCAGCCGCTGGTGAACTACTCGGGTGTATCTTCATAGCCTCTGTGCATTTGTAGGCAAAGCAAGATTCAGCCACGCTGGAATCTGCCTGCTTCCCTTTGCCAAGTGGCGGTCTTTACCCCGGCCTCCTGAGGCTGACAGCAACCAGGGAGCTGAAGGAAATGAGTGACAAGGCTAACCTGGCCAGCCACCCACCTCAAGTCATCGAGGCTCCAGAAATAACTACGGTGGTTTTGCAGAGCTGTGCAGAACAGTCCCAGCCCTCCCCAAGGTTAGTCTTAGGCAAAGAAGGATGAAGTTGGTGGGACACAAGATGGCACCAAAGTCAGTTTCTAAGAACTGCAGGGATAACGGAGATGGGGTGACAGAGGTGGGGTGGTCAAAATTAACGTGCCTCGTCTTACACTGAATGGGACTAAGGAAAGGCTGAGCTGAGGGTAAGTGGCAACCAGACGTGGAAGTTCAGTACTTGTCTGTACGGATAACCTGTGAGCAAGGAGGGGAGGAAAGGAAATATAAAGAGGCTCTGCTTTGCCTTTTAATTTGCGACACACTGAGTTTCTAGCCCAGCGAGAATTCATGGAACAGATGCTCCCTTTACAAATTGTGGCTTTGTATGACTAAAGGAAAAAGAAAATGTTTTAAGAGGCCAACTCAAAGGCTGAAAAAACATCTTGGCCATTAACGACCTCATTAAAAAAAAAAAGCTGGTGGGCATTTTGATGAGTTAAGTGTAAATGAATTAGAAACATGTGGAATACATTTATTCCAAAATCCTCATGCACCTGCCAGAATGTAGACTCTGGAAGAAGCATCTCATTAAATCGAAACCTTAAGCAAGTTCACAAAGGTTGAAACACAAAGGGATGGAGTGGGGAGAAAACATTTTAGAGACTTGGGAAAATGAAGATTGGGGAAATAAAGGACACAGCGCAGCCCTGGCTGGCTGGACTGCATCACGCCATCTTTTCAGATCCCTGATTCTGCAGAGAGACAGGCCCAGTCTCATTGCATTCAACCTGTAATGTCATCACAACTACAGATGCCCACAGAGCGCTGGGCTGCACCGGGAGCTGCGTGAAATCAATGAAGCTGGAGGTTTACAGACCTGCCCGCCCTGCCTAAGATGGTCATCGTCCACCCAGTGTGGTCACTGTCCACCCTCTAGCCAGCACCGCCCCGCATCTCCGTCAGCCGAAGAACACACCGGGAAGGGCGCTGTCTTTGCGCTCCTGGTCATTCCGCCGTTACCTTCACCTACCTGCTTTTGGCCCTGCCTCCCAGTCTCTCATGGAGGGAAGGCCTCCCTGAGCAGCTGCTGTTTGACAAAGACCGAGTTAATCACTCCTGCCTCCACGCACCCACAGCTTTTTGTGTGCCCTTATTCAGCCTTACTTAGTTCATTTGTTTCCCCATCTTATTATTTCTCAGCTAGACTGCAGACTTCCTTAGGACAGAATTAATAAGTGTGCCTTCCTAGAGTTTAACTCCATACCTTACCTGAACTGATTTTACCCAATCGGAAGATTGGGGCTGGAGACATGGTGCTGACACCTCTGGGCTCTGCGGCCTTGGTCAGACCACAGTTCCCAAGCTTCCACTTTCTCTTCTATCAAATGGCAATAGTAGTACTCCTGCCAAGCTTGCTGAAGGATAACACTGGATCATGAGTATAAAAAACTTCCATAAACAATGAAGACCCACACCAAAGAAGGCAGGCACTTCTTCCAATGGTCAAAAAGCACGCATTTTCCATGTGTTGGAGATGCCTCGGTTCACTAAGAAGTCTACACTGCTCTCCTGTGCTGACCGAGCCCTCCCCGCCTTTGTCTCGTGGCTTGTACGTCATCTTTTCTGGTTGAGGTCCTGCTGTCACAGGGACAGAGTCCGCACAGAGCTGACCAGGAGGAGTCCTCTGATTTGCTGTCGCCATCAATGCTGAATTCTACCAAACGGCTGCTCAGCTCTGAGCCAACTGCTAGGGAAGGAGAGACAATTCCCCATCTCTGCCCTCAGAAGCTGATTATCTAAGTGGGGAAATGAGACGTTAAAATAAGAGGCAAATAAGCAAACAAAGAACCGCGTGGCAAATGCTGAGTGGCCCAAGAGCCACGGGCCTTCGGGACGGAGCCAACAGTGCTGGTGCTGAGAAGAGGCGGAGCCAGCTTACGAAGGGAAAGGAAGGAACAGACTCCCGTCACTGCCGAGGCACATCCAACAGGACCTGGAGACCCCCGGGGTGGGGTGGGAGACGAGGGCAGGCATCCAGACGTGGCAGAAGACTCGGACTCCAGCGGTAACTGCTGGAATCGGGGCACCTCGGCCTCTGCCAGGTGAGACCCTTTCGGTAGAAAGGATAAGGCTCGCAGAGGCTTAGTTTGAGGTAAAAGCAGATGCTGAAGTGATGGTTCCTAGATGAGTCCCGAAGGACTCAAGAGATGGGTGTGTGGATTTTACCCAGAACAAGAGTTGAAGGGTTGAAAGTAGAATTCCTCTCCCAAGAAGGAAGATTTAAGACCAACAGAGGATGGAGGATGGGGCCTTGGGTTTGGTACATTTTCATCAATGGAGCCAAAAAGAAAACAGAATCAGCAAACGAGACAGACCCTGTAACCTATGAAGCAAGCAGCAGCAGCAAGAGAACCAGGCCAGTGAAAAGGGCCAGAGGGTTTCAAGAATGAGATGCTTTCAACATGTTTGTTCACTAGAAACTCTTCTGACATAGATTTTGAAAATGACCCCCCTTCTCTGATGCTTCCAGGGCACCAGGCAGTTTCAAGGAAAAGCCACAGGAGGTGACTTTCTGCAAGTGGCCCCATGGGTCACAGGACGAGAACTGTCTGCCAAGCTCAGAACAGCTTATGTGAAAATGTAAATTTCTAAGTCCAATTTAATTTCCCTCTTCTCCCTATGCATTCTAATCCCAGCTTAAATATATTCTCTATAGTTTGCCTTTAGTTGCAAAGAGTTAGAAACAATGTGGGCTACAAGAGAGTGAAATTCAATTCAATTTAACAAGTTTTGGAATACCTAGTGGAGATACCGTGCCAAGAACTGGGAATAAACAGTACACAAGGCAGATCAGGTCTCTGCCCACCAGCTGATGGTCAAGATGGCAGACAGTTGAGAAGCAAGTAATTCAGGGTGTCTGGGGAGCATTCAGCAAGAGGATTAACCCAGGGTGAGGCAGTCGGCATCTCCCCGTAACAGTGTCATTTAAACTGAAGGATGAGGATGGCATTAGCTGAGATTCCATTCAGAGACAAACAGTGGATAAAAAGAACCAGGTAAAGTATACAGATTTGCCAAATAGTAACTGTAAAAAAATTTTTTCTTTAAAACAAAACAAAAAAAAACACAGGCTAAAAAGGCATTTGGACCTTACTGAAGATTACCTAAAGAGTTTCTGATATCAAAATTGGTTCTGCTGATTGTGGGCAAGTGGGGAGAGTTCTTTGCTGGAACAGAAAGGCAGAACATTAAACTGGAACCTCTCAAATAACCCAGTGTCTGCGAAGGCCCCCCCAGTCCAGTCAGGAACCAGAACATTTCCCTCTGCCGTGATGATAGGCAGAAAACAGGCATTTCCATCAGGATGCCACGATGTCATGCAGACGGTCATGTGACGTCTACGGAAAGCTCTCCTCTTCCTGGGATCCCATTGTTTTCTGATAAAAGTGGACCCCTTAAAACTTACGCAGCTAACGTGGCCCAGGGACACAGAACTACACTGCAAAAAGGATGCAAGCTTTGGAGGAGTCTACCCATTGAAGAGAGGAGGAAAAAAGCTCTGTATTTGGTGGAAGGCTCTTGTTGGAGAGAATGAAAAAGTTCCCCTCCGTTTTATTCAAGGTGTTAAGATCAAATGGCAGCCGTGTACCCCCAAAATTAGCGGGAAAATTATACAACAGACACCCATATTTACTCGTGTTTGAGCCTTGCTCTTGTACGTAACAAGGGAAAACAGTGTAAGGAGTAATAGTGAGGTGGGAAGCCCCATGAAAAAGGCAGGGCCCCCAGGCAGGGTCACTACTCTACTGCCAGCACCATCTGGTTCCCTGGCCTAGTGGCATTATCTTGCTTTTTAAACTCTGAAACAGCTTACTTCTAGGAAAGCGGATCTTATCCCTAAGATTCTATTGGTTCCCTGAGCTAACTCCTGATTGGTCCATTTGTGGAGCTTCATTTGCATGGAGCTCACTCCTGATTGGTCCATTACTACAAAGCTTGTTCCTAATTAGTCACCTTTGTTATACCTCATTTGCATACAATGTTACAAAATGTTGCAAGGTCTAAACTGGTAGCCTATAAAAGCCTGTGTAAACCTACAGACAGGGGTCCAGAGCTTGGAGTGTTAACTCCTCTGGGCCTGCTGGTGTAATAAACCTGAGTTCTCCATTCTCCAACCCTCCGAGTGCTGCTTGGTCTCTCACGCAGATCCAGGTTGCTGTCACAACTGAGCTATAACATTGAGCTGTAACATGCTTTTCTGCAACAATAGTAGGAACCACAGCAGTAAGGTTCTACAACACAATCACGTGGAGCACAGTACCCAACTGGCCAGCCAGGACCAAAGCTGCTCCCTGTACGGGGCCACATCCTGTCTTTTTAAGATGCAACTCTACCCTCAACAGTGCCGTTAGGCTTGCCTGAGCCTCAGTCCGCACTGAGGCCTCTCTTTCTCTGAATTCTCATCTGTAAATGGGGGAGTTGGCTGGTTTTTAAGGTCCCTTCTGGTACCAAGATGGAACGACTTTATGAGCACCCTCAGAGCCAGTGAGTGTCTCCTACATTTCTCACCTCAGTCGTAAAGTCTTTGTCTTATACTTCTGTTTCCTACAATGTACTTCCCATACTTTGCAAAGGATACCCAGTAAACAGACGCCAGCTGAATTAAATGATGTGCTAAGAGCGAGAATATTAATGCATGCAGGGAACTTCTTCGGCTCTACTAAATCTTGTCAGTTCACGAGGGAGTGGAGTGATAAACTCTTCACTCATCCGATAGCCTCATAGGTCACACAGATCATAACTATAAAAGGCAAAAGACTCCCTTTGCATAAATCTCACCATGCACAATTAAGACTTGGAGGCTATGTGATTTATAGCGAGTGACACACTGAATAACAACACACAGAGATTGCTCTTTTCTAACCCAGCCTTTGATGGGATCAGGTGTTAAAGTCACACAGAAAGTCGACGTCTGAACTAGGACCAGCGCTCAGATCTCCAGGGGAACAGGAACAAATGCTCCGTCCACGTCACTGTGTACCTGTCTAGGCAAGAGCCACCAAAATGCTGAGTATTGTTTGGCCTCAGATACTTCTTTTTCCTCATTCGTGTGATCCATGTTTTTTTGTGGTTAACTCTTTTATCCTGCAACCCAGTGTTAAAAGCACCACAATTTTAACAGTCTGAGAAGACATGGTAAACATTACCTTGGAAGTTTCTGGGCTTTTGCAATTTCTTCTTTTCTTTTCTTTCCAGCTTTACTAAAGTATGACTGGTGAATAAAAACTGTATATATTAACAGGTGTACAACCTGATGATGTGACCTATGTATACACTGGGAAATGATTACCACAATCCAGCCAATTAGCATACCCATCACCTCACATGGTTACCTTCTCGGTGCCTGGTACGAACTCTTAAGAGCTACTCTCTTCACAAATTTCAAGTATACAATACATTATTGTTACCTAGAGCTCCCATGCTGTGCATTAGATCTCCAGAAAATACTCATCTTGTAAGTGAACGTTTGTACCCTTTGACCAGCATCTCCCTGTTTTCCCCAGCCATCAGCTCCCCATGACTACTCTTCTATGACTTGTACTATTTTAGACTGCACCCTTACGGGAGATCATGTAGCATTTGCCTTTCTCTGTCTGACTCAGCACAGTGTCCTCCAGGTTTGTCCATGTTGTCACAGAAAAAGTTCATCTTTTTCAAGGCTGAATAATATTCCATTATATATGGAATGTATATGTAGATATTTATCTCACATTTTCTTCATCCATTTATCTGTCGGTGAACACTTGGGTTGCTTCCATGTCTTGGCTGTTGTGAATAATGTTGCATTGAACATGAGTGTGCAGCTGTCTCTTCAAGAGAGTGATTTTATTTCCATTGGATACATACCCAGAAGTGGGACTCTTGGATCATAGGGTAGTCCTATTTTTAACTTTTTTAGGAACTTCCATACTGTTTTCTATAATGGCTGTAATCATGTGATCCATTTTTTAAGGAAGCTTGTGTGTATCAGAGGTGAACAGCTAGTTATATGATACTTCTGCCAGCCAATCTGAAAGACTTCTGCTTGAAAATTTTCTCCTAAATGGGGCTAGTACAAGTTTAGGGAGAAAGGAGGAAGTAAGGGTAGACCTTTGATTATGTTACAACTTTGACTGTATTATATATGATTATACTATACAACTCGATGTCTTGCAACAAACATTTTGTTCATTAAAAAAAAACAAAAACAAAAAAACACCTCCCCTTATGGTAAGGCTCTTAGAAAGGGTCAATCTCTTCAAAAGAAAAGAGACTCAACAAGCTGCTAAATCAATCTCACGTCCCTTCAGTTCCACCCACAATGTCAAGGCAAGGGATGGACGGGCACAAAGGAAGGACAGTGTACTGAGCACCACCGTGGGCCAGACCCTGCACACACACCTCTCTCCTACTGCTCACAAAGATTATCTGATAACGAGGGCAAGTATCTGGAACCTGACCAGAAACCTGTTTCGCTCATGGCCATGCGCACAGTCATATGCTACCTTCCAAAATTCGAAACTACAAGTTCCCAGGGACTTGCCTTTCTGACCGTCTGGTGTTGCAGACAGTGGAGGTCCGTTCGTGCCCCCTGAACACCCTCTGCCTCTTCCAGGGTGTACTCTTGAGTTAGGCGCAGGCGTTGGTTCACGCTGCGTAAGAACAGTTAATACTTATCTCAAGGCCCCGGAATTTTCATGACACGGGGCCTCCTCCTCCCAAAAAAGACAGGCAGAGGATACAGCATTTTTGTTTCTTCTTAAATCACATTAATTTTTTCCCAATAGGGAGCAACATGCTTCAGTGTAGAAAATTTAAATCTACAGAGATAAAGACACCAAAAAAAGTTACGTCTACTCCCTCACACAGAGAAAGCGCGGCTCACAGATTTCTGAAAGGTCTAGGTGGTCCTAACTGGAGAGGCTCTGCTCTGCCTGGAAGAAAGATGGCGCCATGGTTTCAGTCCAGCCAAGAACAGAGCATAAACAGTTGTGTTTCCTGGGCAATAGCTTGGGTTGAAACAACACAGGACCTTCTGAAACCCATCTAACACAGAAATAACGAGCCGATTACTGAGACCAAAGAACTGCGCCACGCCGTACACACGGGCAGAGCACTTGGATCTGTAGCCAGATGCCCAGGAATTTTCTCATTTTCCATGAGCCATGTCCCCACTGACCATGTGAAAAGTAGAGATGCATTTTTATGGAACCTGCAACCATTATTCCTAGAGATCAATATCCACCCTGCTTTTGGTTTCCCCTAATTAGTCAAATTTATTTCCCCAGCTGGTAACAAGTTAACAAACGCTGCAGAGAAGTTGTGAGGACACAAATAAATTCTCTCTCTCTCATCGCTAGATTCTGAGTTCAGGACTGTTGGTTCAAAAGTTGTCATTCTATTGACAGAAAAAAAAAGTAAGGTCAATACAACGCAGGGTAGAATTTGACCAAGATTACTTAAAAGCACAGATTCTTTATTTTTTAACTGAAGTATATCAATTTATAAAAACAGGTTTTTAAAGTAAGTAATATTTTTAAAATTTAGGATTTCTTTTGCCTATTTAATAAGATGAATATCAGAATAAGGCTTTGACAAATATATGTATGTATATGCATGACGGGGACGTTGCGCTGTGCACCAGAGATGACTGACATATGGTAACTGACTATATATACCTCAATTTAAAAAAAAAAAAAAGGTTTAGAAATTTAATCAGAAAATGGAAAATCAGACAAGTGTCAGTGTAATAACTGATACATTTCACTTTATGTAAAGTGTTAGAAACTGGAAAGGGCGGTACCAGTGTGGCTGCGGGTCTTATCCGACGGGGGCCCCGGCCAAGCACAGTCCACCGTCCGGAGCATCTCCCCTCTTGCTGTCAATGTCACAGAGCCCGGTTTCCCCGGGCACAGCTAACCACCAGCACCTGTGATCCTGTACCAGGCCCACCTCCCTCCAACAACTGCAAGGTATTTATCTCTGCTCTTTAGATTTGGCACAAAAAAGAGGATTTCTGATAAAAGCAACGTTCCGGCCTCAGTGAGTAGAGCACACACACAGCTGGCCCTGCAGGCAGGAGCTCCGCTCACCGGCCTCGGCGCCCGCCCAGGGCCTTTCAGGCCAGACCCGGCCCTCCCCTCTCGTCACACATCTGAGAGCCCGCGATGAGAGCTGCCCCAGTGGGAGTGTCTGTCTCCCCATCATGGGAGCGGGGCCGAGAGGGAGTCCGGGCCCAGCGGGGTCCCTCTCGCATCTGCTGTGTCCTCATTATGGTCCCACGACTCAGCAGAGGACTGGCGGATGGCAGGAGTGTTTAACGTCGTTTCAAGTACAAAGACCTTGGACAGATATACTCCTGGGACACTGCAAAAGCCTCCAAAAATAGCCCCCAGCAGCAGCCAGGCGGCACCCCAGCAGCGAGCGTCTGTTCACGAAGGAGCGGGAGGGCACAGTCAGGCTTTCCCGTTTTCAGGCCCATGGTGACGTTTACTGGACTCAGGGTCAAGCGTCACCTTTCTAAGGAATTCACTAAATACAAACTAGTGGTGACCACTGGTTAACCCGCTCACTTGCTGCTCAGGGCTTCTGGCTGGTCAGAGCTCAAAGGGGGG
Organism: Camelus bactrianus; assembly: GCF_048773025.1. Lineage (NCBI taxonomy): Eukaryota > Metazoa > Chordata > Mammalia > Artiodactyla > Camelidae > Camelus > Camelus bactrianus. The sequence continues at coordinate 21,449,936 of NC_133571.1, read as the reverse complement.
ATAATCAGCCCCAAGACACCAGCGCCAGGAGCTGACAGACCCCTCAAGTTCTCCTTTACCAGCAAGGACCTAGACCATCCTCGGTTTCAAACTCTGTGGGCGTCACAGTCAAAGAAATTGTTCAGAAACACTGAGCCAGCTCACTTCTCCTAAGGAATCTCTTTCTTTTTAAAAAATTTTTATTATTACTTTTTTATGGAGGTACTGGGGATTGAACCCAGGACCTCGTGCGTGCTAACCTTGCGCTCTACCACTGAGCTACACCCACCCCCCCATCCTAAGGAATTTTGTGTAGGAAAAGCCTGTCCTGCCAAACTTCTCCGTCCCCCAGCACTGTTCCTCCTGCTCTGCACACTCACATTTGCTGCTCTTTCTTAACCAATGTTCCCACCTCCATCCCAACCTCACCCTCCTCTCTCCACAACCACCACCAGCGTCACCATCAGTCAAGGACACAGACACGGCATGACACCCAAGCGCTGACACAACTCAGAGTCACAGGTAAGGATTTAAGAAGCACCTGCAGCCTTATCCTTCCTCTGTGCCAGCCCCGGCCCGGAACCCGCCTGCAGACCAGATGGGAAGGCCTTACACTGGGGTGTCCACACAGAGGTCAGCCACCTCGTCTCATCCGATCCTTCCCACAGAAGGTGAAACAAGGGAGCTTTCTAAAAGTCCCACACCCCCGACCCCGGACAGGTCTCTCTGAGTGTGGACTCTCAGAAGCCTAAGAAGGGAGCCCAGGGGATGCTGGAGCTCAGAGGAAGCGGTCTCAAGAAACAGTATCGCTGAAGTTTCAGGGAAAGCGGTGGGACTTCAGCCACACTTTGAATTTAGAAACATCTAGGGTCAGCTACCGCTTCAGAGAAGACCTAAAATGGCATGTTGGTCTCTTTTCTGCAGGAGGAGGAGAACAAAGGAGAGTTGGGGTGAAGGAAGAGGAGTTTATTAAGCCAAGTCTTGATAAATGTCTCATCTAAACATATCTTGCACAATGAAGGACGAGTTTGCTCCTCAGTTTACGACTCTGAACAGTTTCATTGTAATAAGGAGCCAGAAGGGTCCAGAACCTGATGCCCTATGATCTGGGACATGGTCTGGCAGCATCTGGTCTTTCCTGATGAGAGAGGAGAGATGCTGAAGGTGATGGGAGAGGCATATAATATACAAGTTGTAACAAATGGGCTCCACAGAGCAACCAGCATCGCTTGTCTGAAATCTCGGGGCAGCTGGAGGAAGGCAGGCTTGCTGCCTGGAATAGTTCTGGGAGGGCATTTCCTAGGACATCTTGGAGGCTCAGCTACAAAAATAAGGTGCAAGGCTTTTCCTGATGCTTTTGGATCTAAAAGGGGAAAAGGGCCACAAGGGGGAACAACTGGCCAGCCGGCCACACACCATGAAGTCACGGAAGCATCAAAGGGTCTGTCTGACGAGGCGATGCTAGCACTTAAAACATCGTTCTCATCGCCACCATCAAAACACGTATCAGGAGCCCAGTTACGAGGCCTGTCCCAGGGAAGGAAAGGAGAAAGTCACAAAGCACCAAAACCCCTCCTTCTCCTAAGGTTCATCGTGGGGCGGGCGGCGGGGGCAGAATCATCTAACTTTGTAATTAAAATAAAAGGCTTGATATTAAATTAAAATTAGAAGTAAATCAAAAGTAAAATCACTAGCAAATATAGGTATAAAGTAACTAGTAAACACAGGTACACATGAGCAATGCTGCACTAGTCATCATGAAACGCCGGCGCCCACAGGAGCAATGCGTCTGTTCATCAGTTTCTATCTCGTTATTCCAGAGCCTGGTTGACAGCTCTATTGTTCACGCTAATTATTTTTGGCCCAAACATGTTAGCCCTTATGAAAATCATTAGTAATATGCATTTGAATTTCCCACACCTCGTTCAGGTAGCATTTTCACACACCCAGGATACTCGTAATCGAGGTGCTGGGTCTTTCTTAAGCCAGTGCCGGACACAGTCACAGGAGAGCCCCAAGCAGACCTCGACCCGTCCCCTGCTTTTCTCTGCGGTCACTCCACCCAGGCTAACACAGGACTCGAAGACACATGTATTGACACGGCACACGGAAGCCCAAGAAACGATCAGGAGAAGTTTCCTATCCAAGACTCGGAGAAGGTCTCATTCAGTAGAGAAAAGTCTTGGGTTTTTAAGGAAAGATCTGGACCCAAGCTAGGAGCTGTAATTAATATTAAAGAAAAGAAAACAGGGAACTTGGGCTTATTGGCAGCTGAGAAATATGACCAGAGTCCTGCTTCAGAATGAAAGGTTGAACTTACATAATTCCTTTATCTCAGAAGCTCTGAGATGAGCCATGCAAAGGAGCTTAGTCACAGGTCTGAATTAAATACTATCCAGAACTGAACTGAATGAATCGAAGGTCATACAAGCTTCACGGGCTGAGAGCTAGTTTACATAAAAGGTAAACAATTTCAGAAAAATTGCCATTGGCCTTTTTCTTCAAAGAAGGAAGCACATTCTCAGCTCCGAAGCCCCCCCACCTCAGTGCAGCGTAAGGAAATTCAGACTCTGATCAAACCAAAATAGCCGCTGAGGTATTTATTGTCCAGTCCTACAGGCCCTGCCATCCTTGGGCATAAAGCACAGTCCTTCTCCGAAGTGCCTTCCACCCTCCCACCCTTCCCCTCCGTCACCGACCTTGTGCGGGCAGGCGCCTCCGCCTTCACATCACCGAGACGCCTTGTGAACCCGTATCCACGTCTTCAGCTTTTAGGTCTTCCTAAAAAATGCTTTTTATCCTTGCACTCCCTGCCTCCAAACCCTTCAAGGACTTCTCTGGGTCCAGATACAAAGTTAAATTTCACGTAATGGCCATCAAAACCCCTGATCAACTGAACTGGGTGCCCTTTCCCACCGTTCCCATCAAAGATCTACTCGGCCTGACCTGCTACTCACTCAACGTGCTAGAAATAAATACACTTGGCCCATTCTGGCCTCCCTCTGGTCACGCAGGTCCCAAAGATGGTGGGTGTAAGGCCAGCTCGAGAACCACACCACTCATACAACCACTGCATACCTTGTGTCACCTGTGACAAATGACTTTAACCTCGATAAGCCTTGGTTTTGCCACCTGCAAAAGACAGAATAATAGCATGTAGCTCAGCAGTCACCGCGAGGACCGAACGAGATAATTCACGTCAAGTGCTGAGCATGGGGACTGGGAAGAAGCATGTCCTCGTTTGCCTTTTAAATTATAAAACCGAAATTAATTCTCTGCAATTCTCTAAGGCAAAACTCAGATTCCACCTGCAACTAGAAACTGTTTCCAAATATATGTAAGGATACAGCTCCAGACTCTTAGAAGGGCTTAAATTCCCAATCATAATTTAGCAGCCAATAGCTCTCTGGTTTTTTCAGACTTGTTTTTTTGTTTTCCTCTGCCTGAAACAGAAGTTTCTGGTGTGTCACTCTCTGTTTCTCCTCCAGCGATCTTTCTCTCCCCTCTCCCATTCCGTGATGGTTGGTTAAATGCTCCTCCTTTGTGACTGTGTAACATCCTGCAAGCATTTCCATCACAGCACGGTCACACTCTGCTGGTAATTTCTGTTTAATTATGTGTCTTTCCTACTAGACTGAGCTCAATTTCAAAACTGCATCTTAGTCCAGCACGGTATGTGTTAGAAAGCACTCCTAGTAGACTGCTGAAAATTCAGGAGGTACTCACAACTGACTGAGTGACTAAATGACTTCAATACACACAGCACAGAAAACACCTGGTTTAACCGCTGTCTGTGGAGTGAGGATGGGGGTAAGGTGGGATGTGGGTTGATAACAGTTCAAAGAGCCAACGCAAGTGCAGGCTTGGCTCACAGAAGCACAAAGCACAGACTGTGCAGGGATTGCTGGGACCTGTTGCTGAAACCAGCCTTTAAGTGGGCCTTGACTCTCCAGGAAAGAGTGACAGGGACAGAGTAACCAGAAACAGCCTGACATCAAGAACTGTGGACTGAATTAGGCTATGAACTCCTAGAGGGAAAAAGCCGTGTCTTGCTCACTTTTGTATCCCCAGCAAATAGCATTCTACACAAAAGGTGCTCCGTTTACATTCACAGCTTTGCTCAGTGAAGACACAGAGAGCTGGCCCAATGTGACTCAGCAGGGGTACAAGAAGGGCCTTCACCTGGAAAGTTAGGTTTACAGCGTGTGGCCCCAGAGAGTGAAATGAGAACCAGGAACGGGCTGCCGGGTTCCTCCTCCCCCGGGCCGTGCGCAGGCAGAGCTGGACCCCCGTGGGGACTCTGCGGAGGAAGGAAGGCCCTACAGCGTGTGCGAGGCTGAACCACGTGGCTCTCAGGTCCCATCCCTCAAGCTCCCGGACTCAGAGAGTCCACCCTCAAACGTGAGAAAGAACGGATCGCTGTGCCCAGAAAATCCTAGAACATCCTTTTGACGGACCACTGTCAATTTTTCTCATTAGAGGCCCACCCAGTGCTTCCTTCGTGTTTCTTGGATACTTGGAAACAACAGAAACTCACAGTCACATTTTTTTACCTGACTTTAACAAATTCTTGCAGACACTACTTCTTTAGTCTCTCCCATGGTCTCCCTGTCTCTCCATCTCCCTCTCATCATCTGTTTTATGCATTTTACAAACTACCTATATCACCTGAGAAACACAAGAATCCCAACACGTAGGGGAAATGCCACTGTTTACCACGAAACGCAGACGAAGGCGAACTAAGACCTTCAGAAGGGAGAGGCATAGATTCAGTCATGGCTGAGAACCCCGCGTCCGCCCGGCTCGCAGCCCCCCTTGGACACCAGCCCCGCCAGCCCCCTGCTCCCCAGCCTGGCGGGCACTCCCCCCCCCACCGAGCCCATCTCACCGCAGGGCAGCTGCACCTACATACTGTCTCTCCCGTGGCCAGCAAGCTCCTGAGAAGCAGAGACAGGTCTTCACTCCCCTTGTCTCGAGGGACAGCACAGCCAGAAATACGAATGAGGGGCTTTGGAGTCAGGCTCCACCACTAACCAGCTGCATGGTCCTGGACGAATTCCTTAATCTCCCTGGGCCCCGTCTCCCTAAACTGTGAAATGAGGACAAAAGTAATGCCACTGCCATAGGATGATTGTGAGAAGTAAGTGACACTTTTGTGATTTTTATTAATGAGGCGCTCCTAAAACATAAAATAAATAAGCTGCAAGGATATTATTGCGAAGCACAGGAAAACACAGGCATTGTTAGATAATAGCTTTAAATGGAGGATCATCTATAAAAATACTGAATCACTAGGCTGTACACCTACAACTAATATAAAACTATAAATCAATTCTACTTCAATGAAAAAAATAATGGGCACAAAGAGAGAGAAAGACAAATACTGTGTGGTGTCACTTATAGGTGGAATCTAAAAAAAAAAAAGTCAGGTTCATAGAAACAGAAAGTAGACTGGTGGTTGCCAGGGGCTGGGAGGTGGGGAAAATGCGGAGACGTTGGCCAAAGGGCACAGACTTTCAGTTATCAGATGAATAAGGTCCGAGGCTGTGACACATAACACGGCGGGTACAACTGCCGACGTCGTATCGTGTAACTGAAACTTGCTGAGAAAGTAGAACGTAAATGTTCCTACTGGAAAAAAAAAAGGTAAATATATGAGGTGATGGATGTGTTCACTAACTGGATGGGCGGAATCCTTTCACAACATATACATGTATCAACTCATCACACTGTACGCTTTAAATCTCTTATGGTTTTATTTGTCAACAATACCGGTATGTTGGAAAAAGAAAGAGTGGGCACAAGGGATAGATACTAGGTGAATGTGTGGCCACCATGGTTGGTACCAGCCATTTGCTTTTTAAAGTATTTATGTAGAAGTTACCTTATGCTGGGCACTATGCCATGCTCTGTAGGTAACAAATACTTTGAAGGAAAAAAAAGACTCATCAACAGACAACTGGTTTAAGAAGATGTTGTGTGTGTGTGTGTGGTGCACGCGTGTGCGTGTGTGCGTGCGTGTGTGTACAGTATGTATGTATACAATGGGATACTACTCAGCCATAAAAAGGATGAAATAATGCCATTTTCAGCCACACAGACGGACCTAGAGATGATCATACTAAGTGAAGTCAGGCAGGCAGAGAAAGACTAACAGACAATACCACTTACGGGTGGGACCTGAAAACCAACAGAAATGAATCTATATACAAAACAGAGATAGACTCAGAAACAAAACAAACTTACGGTCCCCAAAGGGGGAGGGAGGGGGAGGAAGGACAAACCAGGAGTTTGGGATTAACAGACGCAAACTACTAAACGTAAGACAGATAAACGACAAGGATTCACTGTGTAGGAAACTATACTCAATATATTGTAATAACCTATAATGGAAAAGAATCTGAATATAAACATAACCAAATCACTTTGCTGTCCACCCTAAATGATACAAACACAGTATTGTAAATCAACTTATAAGTCAACAAAAAATAGAATAAATGAAATTAAAACCCTTTGTCCTGGAAGTCATAGTCTAGTAGGGAGACAGGGAAGAAATATACAAAGGTAGCTGTTAAGCCAGGCACGCAATGAAACGTGGACTAAGGATTCTAAGGATGCTGGAAATTCAGAAAGGGGAGTGTACACTTCTGCCTGGAACGTTCGGGGAAGGAGACGCCATGAGCTGCTCTGATTAAGAGAGGATTCTGATGGGCAGGAGGAAGGAACGCAGGCATCCAGGCAGAGGTAGCTGTGTGACAGAGACACAAAGGCAAAAGCCTACAGGACAGGTCAGGGAGGAAGGGCCATGGAAGGTACCCAGACACTAGCCTTAGACTGTGACACGGTTTCCAAGAGTTGAACTTCTGCTGTCTCGGGAAAGTCACTGTTTCTCCTCTGTTCTCCCAAGAGTCCACAGGGTAACGTGTGTGCTTTCCACCCTGTCGTATTTCGTATTGTCATCCAAACAATTTTATCGTCTTTAAACATGAAGTTATAGTAGCAGTTAGGAAACAGTTTCCTTAGTCCTGGTCAGCGGCCTGAACTAAGAGTGTCCATGAAGAGACAGACAAAAGAGAAAGCTGATGGAGACTGGTCAGAGGTCAGGAGACAAAATTCAGGACCCTCCAGAGCTTCGTGCCTGTGAGCTGGCAAATGGTGCACCATTAAATAAATGACAGCTATCAAAAGAAAGACCTGTTTGGGAGGGAGGGGCACAGGACTTAAGCGTAAAGTCATCACCTCTACTAGACAATCATCCGTCTCCTACCCGCCAGAGGGTGAGGAGCCTACCGCAAGCACACGAAAGAGGGCTGTTTTATTACACTCGGAATTATTAGAGTTGGAATGTCTCAGAACTGCTGTGTGTCCAGGGGAGAGAAATGCTTCTGCCCAAATGCTCTGAGGCCTTAAACCCCTCGAAGCATTAAGGGACTGGCTTTTACTGCATCCGATGGAAATCTCTCTCAGATCAAGCGATGGTCACAGGGATGCAAAATGCAGATCAAGAGGATATACGTACGAATGTATATATAACCCACGGATTTTTTTTTTTTTTGCCTACTTCCCAATTGCATTGTTTATGCAGCTGTTCACAAACTCGGCTTCTCTGTTTATTTTTGTCCTTAGAGGAAACAGAGAAGAGGGTTCTGCCTATTAGGCAAGGGAGATCAAAGAGTCCCCTCCCCAGCCTGAGAGGGGAGCCCGCTAAAGCCTTCCATCTGAGCAGAGATCAAAACAAGCCTGGTGCCCTCCGAATGCCTCCTCCACCAGAAGGCTCCCAACGGCACCTGTCGGAAGCCTCCTCTCACTGCTCACACCAAATGGACAGGCCTTCTGTGTTCCTGGGGAGGAGACGCGAAATACCAGCGAGGTTCTCCAAAGAGAAGGGCATTTCCCACCAGCTTCATTAAGACAACATCACTCTCGCTGAGCAGGTAGCCTCTCTGCTGTTTCTGAGCCCAGCGGGAGAAGGGCCCCAACAGGTCAAGCTGACAAGCTAAAGGTGTCTAGCGGTGTGCAAGGGGACTCGGGAGGCCGGCAAATGGCAAACCCTTGCTTTCTCTCTTGGGCCAAGGGGGGGAAATGGGCGCCCTCTGTGTCGTCCTTCCTGGTCTCTGCTGTGCGTCACCCTCTCAACTGGTTCTAATCGCCTGGAGCAAGGCAAGAGGAGTGACATCTATTCCTGGCACCATCTTGGCTGGCACACGAGACAGGCCTGCCCTTGCAGCCCGTGAGTGGGGCATTGTTCCCGAGACGGCCTGCGGCCTCCCGCGATGACCTCTCCCAGCTGCCTGCGCTCACTTCAGGATGTGGCAACAGCTCTCAGAACTGTGACAAGCACGGCGCTGTCAGCATGCGTGGCTGTGGGTCTCCAGGGTTCTCCTTCTCAAAGACTTCAGGGTGAATGGATACTAGGTGATCTCTCACGGAAGCTTTGATCAAGTCGTTACTGAGAACGGGCATCTGGTCCAGCAGCCCAGCCCTCGCTCTGGCGCTGGCCTTACCCCTCCTGAGCTTCCTGTGCCTTCAGAAAAGCTCAATTGCCATGTGATTCCTAAACCCACTTTGCAGGGGAAGCAATCAAGAGTGATCGAGCAAGAAACAGGCGAGGAGGCTAAGCTACTGCTCTCACGTTCAGGCCCCCACGGTCCGACACCAGATCCCCAGCAGAAAATGCCAGTCGGTTGTATGGGAAACACAAGAACCAGACGTGGCAGCAGAGACAGGCCTCCCACGTCACCACCGGCTAGGGACAGTCTTGTGTCCGTGAGCACGGTGGCTAAAGGTGGACAGCATGTCAGGAAACGTGGTCCAGGGTGGAGGCTGCCGCTGGAAGGATGAAGGCTGAGACACTAGCAGCCGCCTCACAGGTGAACTGGGCCTCACATCCAGAGGCAGATGCAAACGTCACGCCACCTTTAAGTACATCCAAGAATTGATGCAGAAAGCCCCCAGCTGCCGTGATACAAATTAAGTTTGCAACACTGCCCTGTTACATCCACTTCTGTCTCTCCCACCATCTACTCTGTAGGCAAGAAGTAGTGGAAAGGGAGATTTCGAGGTAAGCGACCAATGGTGATGACCACCCCAAACCCACTCACTCCTGACAAGAACCGTAAGGAGGCTGAGGAAGCCCCGGGGCTCAGAGCTTGGTGACGCCCGGAGCTGCCAGGGAAGCCGTGGCAGCTCAAGGATGTGGCCACTCCACGGACCCCGCTGGTCCTTGCTGATGCCAATTTCTCCAAATATGGTGCCCCTACACGAAGAAGTGATTTGCAAATGCTCTCCGCCTGCTCTGAACAACTTTTTTACCCTGAACGGTTTGAGCTCCTGACTTGGCCAGAATCACCTTCTCCCTGGACTGTCTTGTCTCTGTCCAACATGAAGCTCTTCATGGATTTTTGTGGTTGTTTGCTTGTTTGTTTTGGGTCTCCCTCAGCATCGAGAATGTTCTCTCACATAGTTTGACATTCAATTAGCAATTGTTGACTGATTGATTGATTTCTCCTTTAGAGGATCTACTGGAAAATTGTCACAAAAGGAGGTAATCAACCGGTTAATCCTCTGACCACTGAACTCTCAGTATTTACAAACATTGTGACATGTTTCCGGTAACGTCTGAAACGTTAAACTTCATAAAAGCGTTTCATAAATAGCTTGTTTTTCTCTTTATAAAATCCTAGAAATGACAGGGCACTACAGACGGCAGCATTCCAGTATCAAACAGCCTGCCGAGCCCGGGCTGATTTTTACACCGACTCCCTCATTCCTTCAAACAGCTGTTGTATCACGTCTGCTTGGACACCACACCCAGGAGTTTACACACACACTTTCTCATTTAATTGCTGGGTTAAATTGCCATAGTGGGTATTATTAAGCCTTTTCTAGAAATGAGGAAACGAATGCCAAGTGTGTCTGAATAACTTGCCCCAAGTGACACGCTTCATGGTGAGGGACTTGGACTTCAAACCAGATCTGTGCCTTAAAAAGCTGTAGGCTTTTATTAACACACAATGTATTATTAACACACAAGGTTTCCCAAAGAATCCTTGAAAATCCAGAACTAAACTCCAAGCATCAGGACCTCAGAGGAGCAACCATTTCACTTCATCCCACACACAATCATTTACATTTGTTCAAACACTTCTATGGAAGGATCTGTCTTTCACATATTTGCTTTTTCTTTTTCTACCTCCTTATCATAAACCTCAATCTTCTTACTCTCCTTTAAGCCAAAAAACAGGTGCTCAAGTCTTCACCATGCTAAAAAACAAAAGCGTCTTCCTGACTCATGTCTGTCTCTAACAATGTCTCTTTTCTAGCTTAGCCAAGTTTCTCGCAAGAGGATATTACCTCCACTTCCTCGTTTTACGTTAACTCCCAAATTGTCTGCCATGTTGATTCTGCCCCAGCCGTTCCCATGAAAGCCACGTGTCCAGGTCATCAGCGATCGTCTCCACATCCAGACTGTGTCTCTGGCACTGCTGGGCCACAGACCACTGCTCTGGAAACCTTTCAGCCTTTAGTCCATTGGATCCCTCAACTGCATTCAACACTGCTGATCACCCATTCCTTTTGAAATTCTCTCCCTGACACTGATTTTTCTTTTCTCTCTCTGACTAGGGCTTTGCTTAGATTCCTGACTTTCTCCTGCCCATGAGATGCTGGGTTCCCCCTGGGCTCCATCCTTGGCCTCTCCTACCACTGCCTGAGTTATTTACCTCATCCCCTGCATGATGTCAACAGCTTCCTAACTGGTCCTCCTGCCTTCAGGCTTGTCCCTGTCAAGGTCACCCTCCATGATGATTCTCCCCCAACCCAAATCCAATCGTTATTCCCTTGCCAAGACCCCTGCCACCAGGGGTCTCCACAGCCAATAGAACCAATCTCCCGGCATGGGCCCCTCCTTTCCAACCCCTCCTCTCAGCACCTGCTCTCTGCAGTCATATCCTATTCCTACTGAGCTGCCCACGGTTCCCAGACACATCCCGTGCTGTCTCAAGCCACTTCATCTTTGGGCATATTTCTCCTCACCCCAGGATGCCCCCAGCCTCGCCCTAGGAGTCTTGTTCCCCTGGCGAATTCTTATTCATCCTTTAAGATTCAGCTTGGGTTTTCTCATTTATAAGACCTTCGCCAGCCTCTGCTGCCTCCTACACAGACTGGGCTGAATCCCTTGCTTTGTGCTCCCGCGGTGACTCCGCACTGATCGTCCACAGCCCTCTCCACAATGTTTGCACTGACTTGTAATACGTTACTACTCGGTAAGCTCTTTAGGGGGACAACGCATTGTTGTAGCTGCTCCCTCAGCCTGGCAAAGAGTAGGTGCTCGTTGAATGTCCTCTGCCCTGACTCAGACCTCTGTTTCTCCTCTGCTAAATAAAGATGCTTTGGATGACAAGCATGAGTACATTTCGGCCTATGATTCTAATCCCAGAACCACAGACTCTCCAGATCCAGGAGAAGCGGCAGCTGGCTTAGAGTTGAATTTGTTCTCTTGGCTCCAGAATCACTCGTCCCCTCACTTCACCCCTCCGGTCGATCGGAAAGTCTCTGCGCGAGAACAGAAATCCAAATGACGAGCCGTCTGATTAACTGCACTCCCAGAGAGCCTGCAGCCCGGAGGCGCCACGTGTCACAAACGCGGTGCTGATGGGCTCATCTACCAGGTGGGCGTGAGCTGGCCCCCGGACCAGCACAGAGGTGGTCTGTACGATGTTCCCTGAATGGCTATCGACAAAAGCAGTTATGGTTTTTGTCTTTCTGAAAACATTCTTGGGGTTGAACTGCAACCCAGAATGGCAGATTGTCGGGGGAGGGCACAGTACAGGGGTAGAGAACATGCTTAGCATGTGCAAGGTCCTGGGTTCAATCCCCAGTACCTCCTCTAAAAGTAAATAAATAAATAAGCCTAATTACCTCCCCCCTCCCCAAAATTAAAAAAAGAAAAGCTAGGTTAAGGAGTTAAAGTAATCCAGCCTGATTTTATCTGAGCCACTGTGTTTCTTTGAAAACACAGTTATCCTTTCTGAGGACAAGAAAACTCAGAGTTACACAGCCCCCTTCACCTACAAACCCTACCACAGCCACTTGGCTCTCTTCAGGTTTCATAAGGCAAGTATCTGAAATGAAATCAAACTCAGCTTTTGCAAATGGTGCTGAACTGTGTTCTGTACAAAGCAGACTAACACATTCCTGATCTCGCATGCAGACTCTGATGAACTTAGCCAACCAAATGATGGCTACACCAGAATCGAACATACTCACGCGTGAAGCTCTGAAATTCCAATGAGAACAGCAGTGCTATATTTTTTCACCTGTTGCAATCAGGATTTCAATATTTTACAATGAACTGTGAATGGTTAAATTCTCAATTAAATTTACCTCAGGAAAACCTTTACTGGGCATCTGCTTGGAGCAGGCAAACATTTGTACATATTAACCATACTTTGCATTTTCCTCAGTTTCCTATGTTATATTTAAGAAGCTCCAAGTACTTCACCAATGAGCATAGTATCTCTGCTGGAAAGGAAAAGAGTTCAAAAGAAGTGAAACAACTCACCCTTGTCCCTCTGGGGGCTCATCACAAAATTAAAAGTAGACTCAGTACATCAAATGAACCTCCACTCTTGGTAAAACACAGAGCCCCACCTTCACCAAGAGACATGGATACTATCCTAACCCTCCAAGGCAATAAAGAGGAAAAGGGGAAGAACAAAAGAAAACGGTAATTCACCCGAATGGTCTGCACTGTCCTTCCACGACACAAGTGTGAGGCTGAGTTCATGCAAGTTTATTTTTAAAACACAGCTTTCTTTTTAATTGTAGTTGATGAACAACGTTGTGTTAGTTTCAGGTGGACAGCAGACTGATTCAGTTATACATATGTATGTATGTTCTTTTTCATATTCTTCTCCATTATGGTTTATTGCAGGGTATTGCATATAGTTCCCTGTGCTACACAGTCAGACCTTGTTGCTTATCTACCTTCTATACAGCAGTTTGTATCAGCTAATCCCAAACTCCCAGTTTATCCCTTCCCCACCCCTCCCCCTTTGGTGACCATGAGTTTGCTTTCCATAAAGCACAACTTCTAAAGAGGCACTGTAGACAGTGTTGCTGTTAATATTCTACTAATTTGATTTGACATCTACATTTTATACAGACTGGTGATAAAAATAGTCACCCTGAAGGTCGTAAGATTTAACCAGCAAAAAAAAAATGTGCAGTTATATTCATGACTTCAGGACAATGAACTCATTTTAGAAACGTGCTGGCTGTGCGAGAACACTGCCCTCAGCCTGCCTCTCCAACCTGCGGTCTGCCCTAATTGCTACCCCTGTCCTGGCCTAAGTTAGGTGCCCCTCAGCACACCCACCTCCAGCATCATGGAATGTGTTGCGCTGGTCACTTCACAAGTATTCAGCTGCCTCTCCCTCCCACAACCACGAGGGTAGAACCTTGATGCTTGGTCACCATCATAAGGACACTCCTAGCACAACACCTGGGGGTAAGTGCTCATTAATTTTTTTTATTAATGCACTCTAGTTGAAACAGTAAGTGCTGTTAGATTTTCTTTGTTTTAGTCAGAAAGTGTATAGTGTGAATCACTCCATCATTTAAGCGTTAGATTTAACTCACTAAGGTTTTTAATGCAGGCACTAAGTTTTTGATAAACTTACTTAGAATCAGATTTTGTATAAAATCCCCCCAAAATCACAGCCATCTGTACAATTTCCTGTGCACAAAAAAGAAGCGATTCATTAATAATTTTTATTTCCAAATGGGTCCGCACTCTTAAATGATGCTATAAACATTTTTAGGGCATTTTTCGACATCCACTAGCTTCAACCAGATTCTCTCATGAAAAGATGTTTGATACCAGTTATGTGCACCAGGTGACTTAACTTCTTTCAGTTTCTTACCACTTTTCATCTCTGAACATTTTGAGAGGTTCTGCAGTTATTCCAATCATCAGCTTTATGGTTCAGGAAGGTGGCAAGTCTATGTGTCTCTACCATATGGAACTTCAACTGCGGAAGAAAGGAACGGGTGTGGTGTGACAACGGAGAGCAACGTTCCCCGAGCTGTGCAGGAGCCTTGCTGGTAATCCCACCAGCCTTTCTCCTGGGGCACCGAGGGGCTGAAGGCTCGGGGGCTCTGGTCTTTGGAAGCGCAGCCATTGTCTACAACTGCAAGTTCCATCCCGTGTCCTGCAGCACTCCTCGTCCTCGTCAAATTCCAGCATATTCTATTACTCCGACTTCTTTTTCATGTTTAAGCCGTTGTGAGGAGTTGCTATGCACTGTTTAACAGCTGCCGTTGAACTCTGGTCCCCCACCAACTAGGTTACACTTTAGTCTCGTAGATTAACTTGAAATGAACCGTTATCCCTCGTGGTGAAGTACAGTCAGCACAAACTCAGAGAATTAAAAAAAAACAGTGGATAGTTAATATAGATAAATAAGGCCTTCAATTTAAGGATTCTCCGGACAGAACAGACCATTCCAGATAATACAGTCTATTAGCTAAGTGTGGCGAGCTGCAGATTATAAATTCTTAAGACCCAAAACAACCACCACCACAAAAGTGGGTGTGGGAGGAGCAACATCTGGAAACTGCAGGTGTAGCATCGGGGTGGTTCCTGGACGGGAGCAGGTTCAACTCTGTGGAGGAAGCACGGAAAGCTGAGAAACAGAGAAACACATTCTAACAGTAAGACAAATGAGTAAAGACACGCTGGGCAGGCTGTGACTCCAGCCATCGCTGTATCTCCGGCTTTTCACAGATGTGTTCCTGGCTTTCTGATGCAGAGACATGAGGAAATGTAGGATTCATTTTTTCTCTTTTTTTCAATTTTTTTCCCTTCCTTTTTTTTTTTTAATGGAGATATAATTGACATACAGCACTGTATTTGGGGGGAGGGGGTAATTAAGATTGATTGATAGATTTAATGGAGGGACTGGGCCCAGGACCTCGTGTTTGCTAGGCACATACTCCACGGCTGAACTATATACCCTCTTCCTGGATTCTGTTTTCTTTTCTTTTCTTTTCTTTTTTCTCTTTTTTCTTAAATATATTTCAGAGGTGAAGTCCTGTGCCCATATAAGATTCAGGAGATCTAGCCCATTCGACCTCCATGGCAAACCCACGAGCTTCGTGTTTTTACACCTACTTCCCCACGGAAAAGGAGAGGCCCAGCAAAGCACAGGGCTGCTCTCAAGTCACCGGGACAGTAGCAGCGCTGCGAACTCCGAACTCAGCCTCCACGACGCGGCCCCGCGGCCCGTGCCGTTCCCATCAGGTTTTTCAATCCGACTCCTAAGCTTTCAGAGATTCTCCTTAAAGGCGGAGAGTCAGAGCCCACCCCCGGCACACGCGGAGCTGGCCCGCTCCCGAGGATGAGGCTGCATTTCTTCCGCGCCGAAGCAGGGCTATTTCAGGCCGGCCGGGCGGCCGGGGAGATTCCAGGGACATGAAAAGCCTCACACCCAGCCCCAAACGCATGGCCTAATCCCGGTGACCTCATTAAGGTCGCCCCTGCAAAGCTGCCGCTTCCTGCGGAGGGAAAGCCCAGGGCCGCCCGGGGCACCAGCCGCCACCGCCCCGCGCGCGCGGCCACCCCTGTCCCCACGACCCACGACAGCAGGGCCCCGAGCAGCGCCGCGCGGCCGCGGGTCGCAGGCAGGAGGCCTCGTCCCCGCCGGGCAGCAGGCGCCGCGGGCCAGTCCCTGCAGGTCGGCGCGGTGCGCAGGGTGCGGACAAGCCACGGCAGGAAATCAAACCCCAAATGCTGTGGTAGAGTGTATTAAAGGTCTTTTTTAAAGGACGCTAAATAATTGAAGACACTGAAGCCAAAAAAAAAAAAAAAAACCCAAAAAAAACCATTATGAAAAGTAGCTGTGGCTTCTCATTTGGAAACGAAACTAGAGATTCATAGAGCTATTTTAAAGAATTTGAATTTCAAAGGCATGGCACATGAAAAAGAATAAAATAATGCCATTTGCAGCAACACAGGTGGACCTGGAGGTTGTCATACTAAGTGATGTAAGCCAGACAAAGAAAGACAAAAACTGTATAGTACCGCTTATATGTGGAATCTTAAAAAAAAATGACACAAATGAACTTATTTACAAAACAGAAACAGACTCACAGACATGGTTACTGGGGAGAAAAGGGAGTGGGGAGGTGGAAATTAGGAGTTTAGGATTAGCAGATACACATTACTGTATATAAAATATACAAACAAGTTTATATTGTAGAGCACAGGGAACTGTATTCAATACCTTATAATGGCCTCTAATGGAAAATAACGTGAAAAGGAATCTATATGTGTATAACTGAATCACTATGCTGTACACCAGAAATTACCACAACACTGTAAACAGGCTACCAGTCAATAAAAAAAAAAAAAAATTAACGCGTGGAAGGCACGGCAGGTCTCTGTAACTGCGGTTACGTGATCGAATTACTCTGAGTTTTGGTCTTCTTCCCAGTCAAAACCAGCTGGGTGGATCTGGAGCCTTACCTGCTTTAAACCTTTGTGCCTTGGCACAACTCTGTAAATGATTTCAAATGCTTTCCAAGGCCTATCTTTTTAAGTTGAAATTTTTTTTAAAATTTATTTTCTAGACTACAAATAATCAGGAGTGGGCAAAGACCATCTTACCTACGTAATGCAATACTGCTTGTTGCTCTGGATGACAAAAGCTTACTTAATGTTTAATTTAGAGAAGAAAGTACTTCACATTCAAATGAAAATTAGTATTTTCAATTTTGTTTATCAAAATATTTGCAAAACCTTCATTGTAAAATTGGGCAGAGTTCTTTTCTTTTCCAGTGATTTTTTTTTTTTTTTTTTTTACAATAAATGCTTTGATTCACTTAGGGAAAAAAATATATACATCATTGTCAATTCTGGAAAAAAATTTAACCCTAAAAGCAATGAAAAATAAACCCATTTAATAGGTAGTGTGTGCCCCCAAATGAAAACTGTATCTGTGCAAGGAATAGTTATTCATTTTCATTAAGCTCTAAGACTATGCTTTTTCACAGAAAAACTAATTAAATGAGTCCTCCTGATCACTGGTTTTAAAAACGAATTTAACAAGCACTGTTGAAGCAGCAATATCTATAATAACTGGAAACAACCCAGAAGCCCATTAAAGGAGTGGGTACAGAGACTGAGGAGTATTTATGGCCTGGATGCGATACTGGAGCGAACGTGAGTGAGCTGCAGCAACGCATCCCAGAGAGGACTCTTGAAATCTTTGTGATTCCAAATCTTGGATGCAACGTGAAAAAACAAGTCACAAAAATACACGCAGTGCGGTAACATTCAGATAAAGTTCAAAACCCAGCAAAGCTAAGCAGTCTGTGATTTAGGGATACGAACATGGTAAAACTACAGAGAAAAGCAGGGTGTGGACTGAGAACTGAGATGCTGGTACCTCTAACGGACAGAGCCGGGACGGCGCCAGGGAGGGGCACGGGCAGACCAAACGTCCTTTCTCTTAACCTAAGTGGTGGGCACACAGGTGTTTGTGTACTGTTATTCTTTATAGCTTACACATATTACATAAATATTTTTATCTACCTAACATTTAATTTTTTAAAAATAGTTTACCAATCAGGTAAAATTTACTTAAATCATACCTAGCCTGCAACAATAGCTAAGGCAGCGGAGCATGGCAGATAATAAAACAGTGAACTGCGTCCATCCTCAACTCACTTGGCAAATCTGGGCACTGACACACTCCCTAGGGCCTCAGCTCTGCAAGAACTTGACTGTTCCCTGGAAAGAAACATGTCCTCATCATTCTAGGGGTGTTTTTATAGCCTAGAAATAAGGAACTAGGTAAGGAAGGTCAAGTGAGTTGTAATGTAAGAAATTTTTTTTTAATGTTACTGAAGATCTATTCTGTACCCAGCACCATTCTTTTGAAAATAAGAAGTTCTTCAGGCATCTAAGCTCCAAATGAGGTAACAACATGTCCCTATGTGTGACAAGGTTTGCATTTCTCCTTTGCTCTTCCTCCCATATTTTTTGAGAAGGGTTTTTGTCTTTCTATTAACATCACAGAAATCAGAGATTATCCCTTAATGTACTCAGTCTCTATACAACCAAGAATCTTCCTTCCTCTCCTCTTCCTACTGTCCCACCCAAGAAGAGGTCTCTCTCCCTGCTTCTTTCCATCTGCTTCTTCATCTATTAAATGAAAGAATAGCATCTCACATGATCGTGGTGGAAATTAAATACGTTAATTCACAGAAGGCATTCAGAGCAGTGCCTGGTATGTGGTAAGTATCATGTGAGTGTTTGCTGTGATGTTCATTTGTTTTTATATTTATGTTGTTTATCATTATTATTGTCATTTTGTGAACTTCAACTCCGCTGTGGAGTAAGGAAATTAGATGCAGCGTGGACCACATGTACACCTCTTCCAGGGAGAATTTTTACCAGCAACATCAATCATCTCCTCCTCTGAAGTGACTCCACCTTCTACTTGTCCTCACCCTTCTCCACTTCATCCCAATGTCAGGGGCAAAATCCAAGTTGCTGGAGAAACCCAACAATGACTAGGAAGCTAGCACCGAATCAGATTCATTTCAGTGTCCCGCTTGCCAAGGGCTTCACTACTCCGGGCTGCTCTGGAAAACTGAAGCCTCACCCGGACCTAAGTGCCTTAACCAAAGTGAGGGTGGACTGAGGCCCCGAGAGAACCATGCTTCATACTTCCTGAAAGGCCTGGCAGCCCGGACTGAGAGCTGACAGTTCCCAGAGGCACCTATAGATGTGCATTTGCACAGCAATTAAGTGCTTTATCCAGCTATGCAAACCCTTCCGGGTGGGGCTGTGCAAACGTGATTGCATAATGTTTGCTATTATCACTATTATTTCAAAAGACTGGCAACAAATTAAAGTCAAACGAGAAGCCTATAAAAGTCACCCAAACCTCAAACTAGAAAACGTCAGGAACTGTGATGCTCCCAGCCTCTCAGAAGCTGTCGTTCTCAAATTTCCTTTGGGAAAACCAGAGAGGCTTAGGACCATGAAGAAAAGTCCCCCAAATTCAGTGGCACCGCAGCCACTTTACTGCAAATATTTCTGACCCCTCTCTCTGTGCGGAAAAATCGAGTGTTGTTTCTAGAAAGGTTTGGAAATGTGTCCGTTTTGCTAAGGGCCTGACCTCAGTCTAAGAGAGTCCTTGCAGAACTCTGCACAACGCTCCCGCGTTCAGGTCTCCCGCGTCACAGGGTAACACAACCGCGGTCTGGGGTTTTGCGCCCCGGAATGACATCATACTGCGTGGATCAGGAGCAACTTCATTTCACAGCCCAGGAACCCTGCTGCCAATAGTCCTGATCAAGAGTTTGCAAACTTGTCCTGTGAAGGGCCTGAGAGAAAATATTTTAGGTTCTGCAGGCCACACTCTCTCTCTGGCAAAATGACTCAATATGGACACAAATGGGAGGGACTGTGGGCCAGTAGAACTTTAGGGACACCAATATCTGGACTTCACAGATGTCTCACCTGTCATGAAATGTTATTCTTCTGATTTCTTTCCTCCCACGCACAGGTGTGAAAACCACTCTTAGCTCATGGCAGAAAGAAGACAGAGGAGGTCCAAATTCGGCCCCCAGTCTGGTTGTCCAGAGAGCGCAGTGATGCCCGGGACGGCCCCGAGACTGCTCAGCTCCCTCCCGTGAAGTCTGCTCGTTCACCGCCGTTCATCTTTGCAGGGCATTAAGTTGAGACTCCCTAGTTAATCACTCTTCCCCAAAACAACACCGGGGAGGCGGGCGTGTTTTATCAGCAGCAGAAAGTGAGGCCATGAGTGGGAGGAGGGCCGAGAGGGAGGCTTTCTAACAGGATTTCCACCTTGAACTCTGCTCTCACGCTGTCTTCTCCCCTCTCGAGTGCACGTGACTTCCTGCACGAACACTGTGACTGCATTGTAATGTAGTAACCACCGGGATGCTGAAACTCTGGAGTGCATCATTAACATCTATATGATAATTAGGCAGCCTGGGCAGCTGGGCAGGCCGTTGCCCCATCCCAAGGCATCAGCCACTGTCAGTTATGAGGAACGCCTCTGATAATAAGCATGTACTCATGAGGCAATTTCCAAAATGAAGTGTTCCATTCTCATTTTCAAATCTGTTTTCCCACTGCGGACAAGAAATGCTGAACAAGCATGTCAGGATCCCGTGTTGCAGGACAATGACTTGCTTCCTTCCCCACCTCCCCTCCCAGATACCTGCCGGCTCCCCCTCCTGCTGGAATATAAATGCTTTGCCTCTCTGAGTTCACCAGGTGAGCAGAATATTCTCAGCAAGCTGCCAAACACCCACATCTCCAACTGAGTCCTATTTCCACGACGGTTCTGAGGCGTCTAGGGGACCCGTCAGTGTTCTCTCCACAAAGCACTGTGATGACAAGTCCACCTGTCCTGCCCCCACCTGCCCTGAACCTGGATGACGTCACTAGAGACTGCTCGTAGGAACCCTCACTATACACAGGGGATGGGGGTACTGCCCTGGTCCCTGGGGCTTCCTCCACACCATGAGGGGGGCTTCCTTTGCCTCATCAAAAGAATTTTTCTAAAGGGGGTGGGAGGGGATAAATTTGGGAGGTTGAGATTTACAAATGTTAGCCACTATACATAAAAGTAGATTTTTAAAAAAAGTTTCTTTTGTATAGCACAGGGAACTATGCTCAGTATCTTGTAATAACCTTTAATGGAAAAAAATGGAAACGAATATACGTATGTATATGCAAGACTGGGACACTGGGCTGTACACCAGAGATTGACACATTGTAACTGACTGTACTTCGATCAAAATTTTAAAAAAATATATCACTCCTAAAAAATAAAAAGAACTTTTCTCTCCCTGTGGAGGGGAGTCACCAATGCAAGCATTTCATCAGCAGATACTTGGCTTCCTAAGACACTAGTGACTAGTTCAACACAACTCCAGGAAAACAGCCGTGCAGAACCCTGCGCGTGCAGCCCTGCACGGTGGCCAGAATGCAACCGTAAACAAGCCACGCCAGCACCTGCAAGTTGTCATACAGGGGCTTCCTTCGCAGCTCCCTCTGAATCACTGGGACGCTAACATACTAGGACGATGGGCACCGCCCCACCCCGCTGCCTCTCTCCACACCACCCGTTAGAAAAGCAGGTGCCAAGTGAACTCCTTTTCTCTCTCAGTACTTGAGATAAGGGGATGAAACTACTCGTATCCTCCCCCCGAAGAAAAGACCGTCCCTCTCGCTACTCTTCAAAGAAAAAGACAAAACTAACCGTGCTGAGACGTTCTGCCACTTTTCTTCGACGGTTCTCGAGATGCACAGCAGTGTGATGACACAGCTCCTGGGGTGCCTGATCCCGGGCTAGTCTTGTGAAAAACAAAGTAACAAAGCACGTTCTGCGATGCCACAGTGCCTGGCCTGCTTGTGCCCTCATGTGCGAATCTACAACCTTCTGAATTCACATCATAGAATAGAAAGGTGGGGGGAATAAAACATACCTATTCATGAAGACGTGAACGTAAACATCTCACAGACCACCCAGGTTGCAAGAAGCCTTAAAAGGCATCCAGTCCAGTGGCAGAACCCACAAGAATGCCCCAGGGTGAAAGGGTTGTTTTTTTTTTAAGGACATTTAATTTTTCTTGAGCTTCATTCACCAAGAATAGTCATCTTTCTCTGAAGGGCTGTGCTTCAGCCAACTGAGATGAGGTTATTATTATAAGGTAATTATTGGTAATAGAAGCTACCAATTACTGAGCACTTGCGTGCCAGGAACTAAGCTAAATGCTTTACACATCATCTCACTTAACCTACCTGGCTAACCCTCTTAGGTAGTTATTACCAAGTTCCTTTTATAGATGAGGAAACAGTGTCAGAAAGGCGAAATGACTTGCCTAAGGTCACACAGATAATAAAACACAAACACCACCAGGATCACCTGACTCAAAGTCCACCCACTAGAATGACTTTACTAATGGCTTCATATATTTGAGTCACAGGATGTACTCCCTCAATCTTACCTGTAAGCTGTCATCGACACTATAGTGATTCCCAAAGCTGACTTTTCATTTTCATCTTTTTAAAAATAGAGACTCACAGAACCCACGCCAGCCCAACTAGACACGTGAAAACAATTAATTCCTTATGCTTTTGTTTTAAGTGATACCCAACTAATGGCCAGACTTTTTCCCCACTGAACCTAATAATGAGTATTTCATGAAAAATATTCCAAGTCTTAACTGTCAAAGCAAATGGCTGGTATTTAGTGGTTAAGCATTTTCTCTCTGTTCACAAGAATGAATGAATGAATGAATGAACAGGAATCCCACTCTTGACTTCCACAGAAAAGCTTTCTTCAGTAACCACAACCCATGGAAGCACCGTGACCACAGGAGCCTTGGGACGCCACCCAGCCACGGACACTGACGTCGGAGGCAATGGGTGAGCTCATGGTCACCCAGGGGATGGCAACAGGTCTCCAATCCTCCAGCCACTCACTTCCTCCAAAGAAAGCACTGCTGCTGGGGGAGGGTAGAGCTCAGTGGCAGAGCGCGTGCTTAGCATGCACGATGTCCTGGGTTCAATCCCCAGTACCTCCATTAAAGTAAATAAATACACAAATAAGTAAACCTAATTACCATCCAGACCCCCCGAAAAGACAGCAGTGCTGCTTAGGATTCGTATGGAATTGCTCAGAACCCAAATAAACACAGGACATGAAAGACACACTGGCACACAGAAAATGGTCATAAATACGTGTAAAGGAGTTAATGGGTTCAACGTGAATCCGTAGGGAGCTGGCACACTCACTGCACCTCTCTTTACATAAAGCAAGGAGCCCCCATGGAAGGAGACAGACTTGACTTCTAATCGACACCCCTCCGTGTGATTATGTAGAGGATGGAGCTTTGTATGGAAAGAGACAGACCTGAGTTCCAGTGTCAACACTGCCACCTCCTCACGTGACTGTGTTGCCATTTTCTTAACCTCCCAAGGTTCCCTTTCCTCACCCGAAAAGCAGTGATGATAATAACCATTTCTGACAGGCTCTCCATTTAGTTTACAAGACTTCATGCAGACAAGCACCCAGTGCCTGGCACACCGTTACCCTTTGTAACTGTTGTTATTTTTATTTTGCAGTCCCCTAAAAAGTGGCACATGTTCTGTGTATGCAGCTAACTGTGCTAACTACCAAGGCTCAATGTCCCAGTAAAAAAAAAAACCAGCCCTCCACCAGGGTATTCCTTTCTGCCTCCTCTGAACTGAGGGCTGAAAGCGTGCTTCCCAGATACACAGCTGTCTCGCATGCTAAGAGCAATAATGCATTGCTGAAATATCCAGGAATAACAAAATTAACAACATCCTCCCCAGAAAACCATCCTCTGGGCTGATTCACCAATCATTTCAATAAAATGTTCAGTTGTGAAAAAAGAAAAGACGTGGAACTTTATTAAAAATACGTCCCTTTCCCACAGGGAAACGTGTTCAAAGCTGCCCTAAATATCCCACATCCTCATTTGTCCTTTCCCAAGTAGTTCCAAAGACAAGATCCAAGGTGCACCTGTCAAACGGGTCGCCAGTGAGCTGACTGCAGAGCAGCAGGCTTGCGGCCAGATTTTATCTTGGACAGACAGCCGCAGCCCTTTGGAACATGTCTCTCGATGGTGTTCACTCTGTTCACAGCCTTGAGCCTGGCCAGCCCACTTCATGAGGGCTAAGATTTCACTGGAGGGACCCAGGAGGGGGACAGAGAAAGACACAAATGAAGTTCCAGTCTGTTTGAGTCACCATGGCCATCCTGTGTGTCCATCCAGGGAAGATAAAATGCAGAGGGCCTCGCTCCTGCCACCCTTCCTGAAGGTCTGTTCACTGGCAGCAAATCTGATAGGTCCACCAGCCCTTCAGTCACGTCCAAGTCGGCCACCCGCCTCTAGAAGCGATCGTCAGCCCCTGCTGACCACAGCCGCCCTGCCCAGTACCCAGGAAAGCACAGCGACCCTGGCCACCGGCGGCTGGGGTGGGACATGGCCCTGAGCGCTGGGAATCTCTTGCTTCCCTGTTCCTGTGTGTACTCAGACAGAGAGAGGTGGTCTTGGAGGGGGAAACGCTTTGGCAGCCTCCTGGCTACACACACTGTTTCATTCACACCAAGGAGTCCCTTCCCTATGGAGGGACACAGAAAGTTGGTGCTCCCGAAGGGCCAGACTTTTGTTAAAATATCTTAAAGCAACATTTATCAACTGGAAGTATTTTGCAGAGAAAAGACGAATGTCTTGGCTGTTAAGACACGCTGAACAAAGCACCTGCCACCACAGATGTCCCTGGAGAGTAATGTGGTCCAGGTTAACCTCTCCAAAGCACAGGACCACCGCTTACCATCCCTGATAGACAGCGCGCTGTGTGGTTACCACGGTAACGGTTCTCCTCCCTTCTTACCAATCCCTGACACCACACATCGAAGTTTTAAAGTCAAATCATGGTTACAGAAAAATAAAAAGAACTCAGGCAGCTTATATGCCAATATGGACATGACTGGTCCCTGCTAAGAAGCTACATTTTAACATTTTTTGATTCTTTGGTATTCACAGATGTCCCTAGACAATGTTTTAAGTTAAACTGTCAACAGTAATGACCACTGGTCAAAAGCCAAGGCTGGTTTATCACATGAGCAGATAGGTATAAAAGCAAGTGCAACCAAAGGCAATTAATTGTGTAAATGAATATGTGTATGTACATGCATGACTGGGACACTGCTGTACACAGCGATGGGCACATTGTAACTGACCGAACATCAACTTAAATAAATAAATATTAAAATAAACATACATAGGGTTATACATTTTTGCTATTGTAGCCATCTACTTACTGTTATACATTTATTTTCAATAAAAAGTAAATTCTTTTTAAAAAAAAAAAGGCAATTTACTGTGACTTTAAACATCATTAAGAAGAAAGGAAAAAACCTAACAACTCTGTGTGCATGTGTGTGTTCCAATAAAACTTTACTTACAAAAGCAGGCTGCAGGCAGGATGCGGCCTCTGCTCTGGAACAGGAGCTGGAAAACTGGCACTCGGGCCACATCTGGTCTGAGGTCTTGTTTTTGTTTCTGTTTTTGTTTTTAAATTGAAGTCTAGTCAGTTTACAATGTTGTATCAATTTCTGGTGCACAGAATAATGTTTCAGTCATCCATGTACATGCATATATTCCTTTTCATTATAGGCTACTGCAAGATACTGAATATAGTTCCCAGTGCTAGACAGAAGAAACTTGTTTATCTATTTTATATACAGTAGTTAGTATCTGCAAATCTTGAACTCTCAATTTATCCCTCCCTACCCTCTTCCCCTCTGGTGACTGTAAGTTTGCTTTTTATGTCTATGAGTCTAAAACTAACAAGTCTTGCTTGCATGATCATCGATGTGTATTTGGGGAAAACAAACACCACACACACTTCACCAGCAATTCCTTCCAGCCCTAGCACGCAGCGCGGAGCCCGTTTATTCACATGCCAAAGCATTACTTGGGGGAAGAGCGGTTACCGTGGTGATAAATGATGTCCCCGCCCAGTCGGGGAGGTGAGTGAGATCCAAAGCCAATTTCAGAAGCTGCAGTGGTGGTTTTAGGGTGAGCTGGACACATGTGTCTAATTAAGTTCTTCTTTCGCCACTGTGAGACTGCACAGGAATCTCTGGAGCTAAAAGCTTCTGTTTCACGATAGAAAGCTATTATGCAAGCCCTCAAAAGTCCCCCAAGATCAAGTCTCACAGATATGTGGGGTCTCCTGTGCCATTGTTTTGATGTTTGTATTCTAGAAAATATCAAACATACAGAAAAATACAAAGAATAATGAAATAAACATCTGTGTAACCATGAACAAGCTTTGTCAAATCTTAATTTGACTTACATTAGGCCTTTTCTCTTCCTTAATAAATAAATTATTACACAGAAAAGTAAAAATCTATGTGTAGCCCTCCCAGTCCCATGCCCTGGCCTCTCTAAACAATACACAGTATTAGTCTGCATGTTTTCAAGCATTATGTAAATGGTATTAGACTGTTAAGTATCAATCTACAACTTTTTTTTTCCCCTCAGCCTTGTATTCCTTAATCTTATCAGTATTAATACAAGTAGATCTGGTTCATTCATACTCATCACTGCACGGAATTTCACTGCATGAATTAACACGTATGATTCCATTGTTTTCCCTCCGAAGGGCAGTTAGACAGCCAGAGATCTTCCACTATCATCAGCAGCGCAGAAACGGGCGTCCCTCCCCCAGGGCCCTTTGCACACGTGCAGGGATGGCCGAGGCACCAGCACGGGCGGGGCTGCTGAGCGGGCAGCACACGTGTTTCTGCAGCTTCGAGGTGTTGCCAGGCTGCTCCCTGGAGCAGCTGTACCAAACCACACTCTCACCGTCAGCAAACGACCAAGTCTGTCAGCCAGACTCTTTCTAGTTTATCTGTCTGATGGTTCTGATGAGATGGTACCTCATTTTCACTTGTGTTTTCCTGACGACCGGGGAGGCCGAACATCCTTTCACGTTCACGGGACACCTAGGTCTTCATTTCTGTGAACTGCCAACCTGTCTTCTTGCCTTTCTTCACGTGGTTTTGTAAAAGACCTTCATATACGCTGTGACTTTGGGAAAGTTACTTAACTTCTCTGCTTTCCACTAATAAAATGAAGAATTCATAAAAAATAATTGGAAACCGATCATAACACACCTAGTCCAGGGCCTGTTACATGCTGAGCACTCAAAAGAAAGTCACTATTTCTATTACTGTGATGAGTATGAAGAAGGTTCGGGGTACAGAGTACGTGCTTCTTGCATTTCTCCCCACTTCATAGCTCCCTTTGGGATAAAAGCTCAGGACTCAGGAGCTCTCGGCAACTCTCCCGGCTCCGCTTTCTCCGCCAGAGTCAGAGTATCAGGACTCTGCTGTTTATAAGCCACCATCAGGAGAACGTGCAAAGTCGATGCTCCTGGGTATTGCTTCATCTAAACATCGAAGTTTCACATCCTTCAGTCTAGGCTGTGACCTTGTCTGTGAAGTGACCATGATCCTGAATTTCAACAATGGTCATGTCACTGGGTGAAAGGGATTCTGGGAAGAGGGAAGCCTGGCAGGTAAACCGGTGTTAGGGACCTGCTGGGTATTCCTGGGGTGGAAATACAGCCATGACTTGATGAGATGCCACCAGGCCCAAGACCGCCGCAGATCACCACAGGTCGTAAGTGACCCTCGAGTAAGTGAAGGGACAACCATCACGTCACTACTGCACACAGAAGTGTTTTCTAAATAATGATCAAACGCGCACTGACATCACCTTGGTGGCAGGCACGCTGTGGAAATACTTATCTATCCCCAATATCCAGAAGACCGTGTTCCCAAGGGCACCGTGGGCAGTAAGCTAGAGAGATGCAGTAAACATGAATCACGTAAGCTCTGCCTGGACTCTTAACAGATTCAGTTTCATGCTGAGATCCTCCCAACTTGGCTTCTACTCAGTTGCGTCCGGCCTCTCCCTGGAGAAAGGCCATGCTCATCTTTACGAACACCCCCCGTGCATCAGGAAGCATAGAGCTGACCCCCAGGCCTAGCGGGAGTCCTGACGTTGGCCTCCGTCAGTGGCTGGCAGGGCCCTTTTCAGATGCACCTGCACATCACCTCTCACGCAGATTACCTCCCTCCATATTCAGTTTCAACCAGCGCTAAAGAAACCAGAGACTTTCCCTGTTGACTCTCCTCCTGTCTTCCGCGGAGCACTCGTGTGTTAAGAGTCAACTCCAGCCCAAATATAATTAGACCATCGTCTGGTATCTATCCAGGTGCACTGCTTTCTTCCTTAAATGTGTGCCAAGTTTCCACTTTCAAGAAGTTAAATTGCCATATAAAAACGTCCTGGTGATGATAAGTAATTAGACGCTGTAATGGAAAATTAACTGTGTTTTTATTTAGAGCATTAATTGTAACAAGACATCTCTTTTTCTAACTGTTATTAAGCTACAATAAAAATAAATTCAATCCTGAGGGTCTGCAAAGGTTTTCTGGTTTGAAAAATAAACAAACAAAACAAAACAAAACCTCCCTTCCTGGAAACAGAGTATTTGTTATTTTGTTAATACCACCGAGCTGGTTCAAGGTCCTTGCCCAAACCTTGTTATTAATAAGTTCTAGCGCCAATTTTCATTCTGTCATCTGTGCCCTGGAAGGAGGAACAACCATTCCAAACTCACAGCAGCTGAAACACTGCCAGGCGGGGCAGAGGGGCCTCGCCACATATGGGGAGTCTCTGCCCACATGTTCTCAATCCTTCTCTTTTTTCTCTTTGTCATGCTCCTTCCAAGAGAAACGTACCACCTGCAGCAGGGTGGGTCCCATCAGTCCAGTGAGCACCCATGGGCTTTGGAAAGTTCTGGATGAGAAAGCAACTCATCAGCTGTGAGTGGGGTCCACTCTGATACCACAGTAAAAACCCCGCATCCACAGGACCCGAATGGAAAACAGCATCTCCAAGAGTGGATGCAAAATGAGGCTTCGATCTGTACCTCTCCTCTAGGGTCCACAGCCCTCTAACCCGGTCCAGCTACGAGCTCATCACTGGGTTAGCCACAGGACCAGTGCGAGCAGGGCCCGGCAGGCCCCGTGACACCCACAGACGATCACAGACTTCATACAAATGGGGGAGCCTCAGGTGGCGTGGACCTGACTTCCACCTCTGCTCCTCTTCCTCCTGACCTCAAAACAAAGTCCAAATAGCACCTGAAAATGCTTCTGCATTAACACTGACTCAGTCCTCTGAGGCGAAAGCTAAATGCTGGGTGGGCCCGGCCTCTTCCCTCAAGGGACCCAGCAGGTGTCCCAGTAAAATCAACTTGAGTCATTTACTATCTGTGCATGAACAGAAGTTTCAGAAGCCACCTTTGGTTTGCCCCTCCGGCCATTGTGAAGGGCACCACGCTACCTGCAAGGCACAATCTAGTGGTTTCAAGAGTTTCCAAGAAACCCACTCTTTCTTTTCCCTATTCCTTCCCTTTTTTCATTGTAATCTCTCTTTACAATCTAAACAAACTTTAACTGTCCTGTCCTTCCTGCTCTTCATACAGATTCCTGGGATGTACACACCCAACAGGCTTTTCACTTAGACTCCTGGCGTCTGTTACCACTGGCAACTTCACACTGTCCCCTGGTATCACAAGTTCTATTTTGGATCCAGAGGCACAACCGACACGAGCCCAGCTGCAGGAGACGGGTTTCACAGAAGATTTACTACGGATACCATTTCAACTGAGTGGTCCTGAAGGAGGGTAATATGGCAGTTTGGGTGCTGATAATACCTTTAGGTGGAGTTCAAAGAGAAAATTCCAGATT
Organism: Camelus bactrianus; assembly: GCF_048773025.1. Taxonomy (NCBI): domain Eukaryota; kingdom Metazoa; phylum Chordata; class Mammalia; order Artiodactyla; family Camelidae; genus Camelus; species Camelus bactrianus. The sequence continues at coordinate 21,420,543 of NC_133571.1, read as the reverse complement.
GAAAAGGATTAAACTGTCATGACGCTCCCCATCCGAATTCCACGTTGCCCACATAGACTCCGGAGGATGACAGAGAACTTGGCAATGGTTCTCCAGATGCGTCAGAGAAAAGTTTCAAATACATTAGTCAAGATTAAGATTAAACTTACATGTAATGGCGGTGCCACCACCAAGCAAGCATAAATATGTGTTGAATTAAACTGTTATTGAATCAAATGGGACTGAAGATCACAGACCTTTGGAAAGGCATTTTAACTTGCCAAGTTTCAGCACATTTTCCCATCTGCTATTAGAACCGTCAGAACCAGCGAAGAAACTGCTGGCAAACTACTCACTAGTTAAAACTGACCGCGAAGGAAGCCCAGCGCCTCTGCTCAGCAAAGGCGCTAGAAGACTGAAGGAGTAAGGGGCAACAGCTGAAGAGTCCAGAAAAGCTCAGCTCTAAATACATCCTGACCCTGCTGAGTCCTATACCCTGTGCACCCCTCAATTTATGTGCCCTCAGAATGGGAACAGGAGAAGCAGTTACGAGTAATGGCTAATAAAAGCCTATTTGCCCCTGGCAGAAACCCAAATGCTTGTCGATAATGCTCATTTTCCCAGGCCCCCAGTTTATATTTCTCCATTAACATTCCAGGGCCCGACTCTCAGGTTCTCAAAGCCTACGGGGTTTGGTCCCCAACTAAAAGACCAAGCTAAGATTTGGAGAATCACTGGAGTCAACTCGTGAATCAGCAGCCGGCTCCCTAACTCCCATAGAAGTCATCACACACGTCCACACCTCATTTCATTTTTCACCGGAATGACACCCAATTTTTGTGATAAAAATGAACCAAAGGACACCACCCCAAAGAACTTGTTTCGCTTGGACCCACCAAAGAATGAAATGTTCTCAAAGCCACCTCCTTTCCCACATGCCCCTTTTAATTGGCTGGTTGACTGTCCCTTGGGTGTGACTGCACGGATTCATCCTGGGTGTGTAACCGAGTTGGGGCAGCCTTCTTGATTTCTGAGCACCCTAGTAAGAAGGGCAGCGCTGTGCAGTGTGGACTGAAACTGCATTTAAGCGCTGACGTGACCCTAGCACATCACAAAAGAAAGCGTGTTCTACCTGGGGAGGTTGGTCTTGATCTCTATAACCCCTTCCAGCTCCAAAATTCAGCAGTCAGCTCCATGAGACTGGCCACTGGAGGTCACGGAGAAAGATTCAACAGAATCCTTCTGCCCGAGAAGAGGGAAGGAATCAGACTACAGGTGTTAGTGAAATGACTAAAGTCGTGTACTGGTCACGGGTTGCAAAACGTACGAATATCCATGTTCACCTCCCCCTAAACGTGCATGTTTAAGTCTCGTGTAATTCTAGGTTATAAGGAGAAGAAATTTTAGTAAGTTATAAGTAATCATGCACAGCAGGTTGGTTTCTCAGTATCCTCATATGAACACTCTTAGGATCAATGTTTTTGTGAAGCAAGCTACTGGTGTTTTCCAAATGCCCGTCAAATTCAGAAACTCTGCCTGTTTCTAAAGACCAAACTGAAAGAGAGATCCTTCAAAAGTAACCCGTGCGGATATCTCTGCAGTCTGTTCCGTCCTGAGAAGCCAGTTCCAGTGACTCTTCCACCAAGAAACATTAATCACAACCAGAAAAATAAAACAGCGCACCCAAGAGTTAAATAGTATTTATGATCTCATAGACTGCACCTCATTTTCGGCTTTCAATCACTGTCAACGTTCCAATGTTTACGAGAGATCATCACTGCCTTCTGAACGGCAATATGTTTCCATTCTGAAGGAGGATTGCTATTATAAGATTTTAAAATAAAATTATAGCCAACATGCTATAAACTAATTCTAAACGTGTTTCACACCTCGTCAATGGTCTGAATGACAAATTTTTATTTTTCCAAATGGAGGCTCTTTTCAGGCTTAGTTTGTTTTTTTTTTTTTTAAGTTTTATTTAAAATTTAATGCCAATTGTTCCTTTAGTTTGGCTTTAAGAAAAGGATCCCCTTTCTCAGTGACGTAGGATATCCACTGGGAAACACATCAATTTAGAGAGCTTCTGAAAACTAAAATTACTGTATTTTAATAAGAAAGGGCCTGCTCATATAATAATTTTTTGGAAGATGAGTATTTCGTCAAAGTTAGAGTGTCTAATAACCAATTACTGTCACGTGATCATCCCCCTGATGAAAATGTTTCCATTTCTCAGCTTACTTGAATACATGCTCTTCTGCCCGAGGAGATCAGTATCATAACCTGACATCTGGATTACTAAATCTAAACACGGATTGCTTAATTATGCAGATGCTTTTTAAACACTGGAGCTGTTTTTTCCACAACAGTGTTATGTACTTATTGTGCAGGGGGTTCACTTTTTTATCTTAGTTTTCATTATTTTATCTGATGAAACTCACTTTTGTTAGTTATTTAAATCTTAAAACGGCAAACCAAAGGGTGAGAAAGTTCACTAACTTTAATTCCAGTGCACACCTTTCACTTGATTTGGACATTTTATGCGTTGGTTCCACGGAAAGTGCTAAATATTTATGTCTATCCAGAAAAAAAATTTATATATATATATACATATACATATACATATGTAGTTTCGTTATGGATGCCAGCAACATATTGCTGTTTTTTAAATTAATCAAGTTCATCCAATCTAAGATTCTTGATCCTGAACGTAACTGTTGAAAGCAACCAAAATGCTTTGAAAGCATGTTATTTGCAAAACCTCTGAGAAGTCACTAATGGGGCTCCCATGATCTAATACACGTAAGGCTTTAACTGTAATCGTAAACCCCACTGCAAGCTTATGGTCTGAAAGTGTGGACGATTGTAGCCAGTATTTATGAGTTTAATTCCACTGGAAAATCCCAGTTTCTATATTTTAAATCTCAACGAGAGCAAAATCCCAACACATTTTCAAAAGAGCAATCTAAAGAAATCAAGCTTGGGGAGGGGGCGGACAGGGCAAGAGCACCAGGGCTGGTACCGCCCTCACCCACAAGCCGGCAGAGAACGGCAAAAGCACAGACTTTCAGTTCATGAAGTACACGCAGCTCACTTTCAACACTCACAAAAGTACATATGAATCATTTTATTTTCCTCTGATTTATGTCCCACACAAGGTTCAATAAAACACAGAACCTACTCAGCCTCGACTGATGACTGGATCATTGTCTTCTGAGGCTATTTATTACTCTTTCTCTGGCATGATTTCTTCTCTGATCCAATTCTGTGACTGCTAAAAGCCAGGAAAAGCTGCCTGCAAGTCGATGTGTGGCACAAGGTCACTACAAAGTTTGCCGGCATCAGGCAAGGTGTTGAGAAGAAGGTCTTCTGCTTTGTCTAGGAGCCCCCTTCGCGGGGTGCACAGAGGCTTTCTGACTAAAGCAGATCCTCTCTTCTTCCTTTAAGGGACTTGAGTTCTTGTCGCAAATGATTATTTATGCTCAAAACAAGATTCAGCCTATCTCCCCTCTCCAAGATCTGTGTAGACAACTCACCCCAGGCTTAACGCATGGCAGACACACACATATAAAGGCATCAACGTCAAGAACATCCTTCTGGTTTCTTGTTTTGCATACTCCTTGGCTTTGAAATTACAAGTCATACTGTGGGCGATCAGGCCTAACGCCACGTTACAGACAAAATCCAGTTCACAAAGAAGCAACTGGAGATAATATTCATTTCATTACCAAATACATGTAGGAACAACGTGGTTGTAAAAGAACTTTACTGAATGTACTTCTACACATATTTACTGATTGTCCGAGAGAGACTAACAGTGGAACCAACGGAACACACAGTATCGCAAGCTCTGGGGACTAGCAGCTCTGGGCCCGAACAGTCCCAAAACATCTTCCAGGAACACTGCCAGCTCTTCACTGTACTTTTTCAACGTAAGCCAAATCAAATTAATTTACTTCATGCCACCCATGCAACAAACATAACCCCAAAGGGTCTTTTGGTTTGGAAATCCTCAATTTTTACCTTTAGTTGAAAGTACAGTCAATAACTTTTTTAATAAAAATTGCTCTTTTTTTGACTATACCCACATTTGGATCACCTAAATCCTAATAATGCCAGGGCACTATGAAACTGGGAGTTTCTCTTAATGCACTCACAGGTTTCAAAAAATACCTTTGGATTTATTTTCTACATAAACCTACGGCTTTCTTCAATATATTTATTCAGCGCTCTTTAACTTTACTACGGGTCGGAGCTCTGGTGGTGCAGGGAAACCAGACTTGAGGAATGTTTTTATTGTGAGCCCTGTTTTTCAGTTACTTAAAACTAACTGGGCTGACCTCTGGGCTTGCGCCGCGACGCGAGACATTCCAGGACTGCTTCCCCAGAAAGAGATTCTTTTAATAAAGTTCAGTGAATTCAGGGTTTTGCTGGGAACCTCAGGACACCGACTGACTTGTAAAATTCCCAGTGGAGACACGAGGAGGCTGGACGAGGCACCTCAAAGTGGTGAAGCAACGCCACTTCCTGAAACAATGATTTAGGTGCCGAATCAGGTCAAGGGTTTGAACTTTCTGACTGAAAACCACAGCGGCGCTGGGGAGGAGGAAGGCTCTCCCGCCCGCGGAGCACGGGCGCTGCGGGGCGGCCGGCTGGCCGCGGGGCTTCCTGCCCTCGGCATCGCCCACCGCGCCGTCCGCACCCGGCCCTGCCTCCCCGCGCCGCAGACGCCGCCGCCAACGCCGGCCGCGGACGGGCCTGGACCCCTTGCAGGGCACAGGCGTGGCCCCGGGGCCCTTCCTCGAGCCCTCGGGTGGGAGCACAGAGGCGGTAGCGCGCCCGACACCCCCGCCAAAGCTACCGCACCCATCCGCCCCCGGCGGCCTGTCTTACCGGTACAGGAGTGCAGGGGCTTGGGTCGCACGACCAGCGACGGGCACACGGAGTAGAGGGAAAGTTTCTCAAAGTAGTCGCAGGTCTCTTTGGAGAGGATCTCGTCGATCATGAAAGTCTTGTAGCGCCGCCTGGCTGCTTTGAGCTGGCCGGGCGAGCTCAGCCTCAGCTCCGCGTGGCAGTGCATGGTGAGCCGGGGCGAGCGCCCGCCGGCCCGGGCCTCAGCCCGGCTCCTCCGCGGCCGGGAGGCGGTGGGGCTCGGGAGGCGCGCGGCGGGGAGCGGGCACCGGGCGCGCCGGTCGCGCGTCTAGACCCACCCGCGGAGCAGCATCTTCGCCGATCCTTTTGGGGCCGGCGCAGCTGTCAATCAGCGCGCGCTTCCTGCACGGCCGGCGGCGGAGCCGCGCGGAGAGTCGGCCGCCGAGGGGCGTCGGCGCCCACCCCGCCCAGCCCGCCTGTGCCACCCCGGCGCGGACCTGCGCGCCTCGTGCCCGCCGCTCTCGCTCGCCTCCTCCCGCCTCTCAGTGGCTCGCGCTCCTCTGCCTGCCTATTTTAAGACTCTCGCTTTGGCTCTCCTCCCCGCCCCCCTCCTGGGACGAGCTCCAGGTGTGTGTGCTGAGTGTGCGCGCCCGTGTGTGCGCGCCGTGCGGGGAGCGCGCGCCGCCCCCGCCTATTAGGCCCTCCCGGGCCGCTGACCCGGCGGAGCCCCCGCAGCGCCCTGACACCGGGCAGGCCGCGCTCCCGGCCCGGCTCCCACCGCCGGCACCTGGCGGGCGGGCACGTCCAGGTCTCTTGCTAGAAAGAAGTCAAGTCCTCCCAGAACCTCCCGAGGCTGCGGCCTCCCGGGCCGGCGCCCTCAGAGGACCCGGCTGCCTTCCTCCCTCCCCGCGTCGACCCCTGCGGGCCGTTTCCCGAGGACGGCGGCCTCGCTCGCAGCCCGCGCGCTCCGGCACTCGGCGTGTGCGCGGAGGTGGAGAACTTTACGGCCCCCGGGAGATCACAGACTGTCGACCCTTGCCCAGTCCTTTATTCCAAAAGTAAGCGGGGATTTTTTTTTTAAAAGGAATCAACAAAAGCATGTGTTCTTTTTTATTCTTTAAGTCTGTCTATAAACTTGTTTTCATCGCTGAAAGGGCCGGCGCGGCGCGACTGCTGGGTTCGGCCGGCCCTCGGGCAGTCACCCCTGTCGCGATTTCTGGCGCCGGATACTGGGGCACCACGGCTTTCGTGCCCCAGGCTCCTGACGACGCATAGGGGTCCAGGGGCCGCGAAGACACGTTTTTTTAAGGTGGTTTAATTTTCTGCTTCCTAGACATGTAGCCTCCGAGTCTGATCCAGTCAGTATCTGAACGAACTTTCGTTTTCAGTCGGAATTTTTGGTTGAGGAGACCCCCACCCAGCCTCGGCGCCGACACCGTCCCGCAGTGCGCGTCCTGCCCCGCGCCCCGGGTCGGCGGAAACTGCCAGGTGCGGCTGGTTTCGCGCGATTTGGTCTGGGAACCCGTGTGCGCGGGACGGGAAGGGAAACGCACGGTAGGGAGACTGAGAATTGCAGACGCGATGGCCTTCTCCAAGACCGAGTCTGGGGCTGGTGACATCTTTCCGCCCCAGGTCGCCGCAGGCTTGCTGCGGAGCTGCTCGCCCTGGAGCCCGAGTCGCCGCGGACACAAGTGGACGCGCGCGCCTGGGCCCGTGTTTCAACTCAGAAGGGACCCACCTGGAGAACTAATAATTGGGCACTTAGAGAAAATAGTAATAAACCGAATCAGAGCCAAGCATTAGACGTGGTCTGCGACGCGCCTTTGAGGAACTTCGTTCCCGAGGTGTTTGCGTGCGCCCTGGCTCCTCGCCTCTCCTCTCCATTTAGAATAGTTTTCGTTTACCATGTAGAGCGGTTTTAATTTGTTCTCATTTTATCTCTTTGGGCTAATTCTCTTCCCGCGAGAGCTGCGGCCAGGTGTCCCGGTGGTGGCGCGCATCCCGCCGCAGGGCCCGGAGGTCGCCGCGCTGGGCCTGGGCGCGCCCCCCGCCGTGGTGGCGGCTCCCACGGCCTGTTCGCCGCCCGGCGCCGGGCCGAGGAAGCTCCGGGCTCAGCCCGGCAGCGCAGCCCGGCGCCACGAACGAGAGGTCCTCCTGGGTGAGAGAAGAGCAAAGACCCGCTGCGCCACGAGCCGGGGACCGTCCCAGGGGCGCGGCGTTCGCGTGGAGGACATGGTAGGTTGGGGAGTTACATTTCCCTCTGGAAAGTGCAGCGCCCTAGGCATAGCTGGGAAACTAAGTGTTGGGAGGTGTGGATTGGAGGGCGCGGCGTGGGAGCGACCCCTGGGTCTCTGCGTCGCATCCGGCGACCCTGGGGAGGGACTGAGCGTTAGCCGTTTGGACACTGTCGGGCCCTCACGGGATGCGCGCACCCCGTTTGCTGTTAAGGCCTGGCCTTGCCCCACCTGCCTCTTCCTCCTCTAGATTTCCTCTTCCTCTTTCTCCTCTAGATGTATCCCCCACCCCAGGCTCTTCCCGTTCCTTTTTCACCGCCACTAGCCCTTTCCCTCCTCTTTCGCCGGTTTCTCCTTCCCCAGCCCAATTGGCGGCCTCCTCTGCTCGGTCGAACTGCCCCATCTCTCCTTCTCCTCATCTTCCATCCTGGTTTCTCTTTTTCTTTCTTTCCTTTCTTCTTTCCCTCTCTTCAGACCCGGATCTAGAGCCGCACTCCTGCGCCCCGGAGTCGCGGCGCTGCCACCCGGACCGCCGCAGGCAGCTCGCAGGCGGGGACCGCGCCGAAGCCCCAGCCACCGGCCGGCGGGAACCGGCCTCGCCTCCACCCGCCGCGCCCTCCGGCCTTCTCTTCTCCTCGCGTCCACGCAACCACAGGCACCGCAGTCGCTCAGACTCCCCCGCAACTGGCCTTTTGGTTTGAAATCTGCGGTGTTTTAAATATCTGAATAACAAGTTAAACAACAGCTTCTTGGATTTTGCATCTGTCCTAGTTCCTACCATAGAGGCAAGAAATCTCAGAGGGCCAAGTCCCCCAGCAACCGCGGAGGGAGATCCCGACCTTGGAGCCTGCAGCCTCCGGTTCTCTGTCGCTTATGATCAAAGCTGAGCCTCAGTTTTTTTCTTTGCAAAGGATAATCATAAAACCTACTTCACAAGTTTGGTCTTTCACAATCCATGCCTTTACACAGCTCTTGCCTTCAGTGGGAAGGCCCACTGCACCCCATCCTCTCCCTCCTTCGCTGCCTGAAAAACTAATTCAAGGCCCATCTCAAATGTCACCTCCTCTGGGAGAAATGTCCCCATTCCCCAAGTCTGTTAATGCTGTCCCTACCTCTATCTTAGCGGCCCCTTTACTGTATTGTTTCTTTCACCCTCTGGGCAATGCCTGCTGAATCTGCATAGCGCCTGGCATAGTAGGTTCTCAGTAAGTGTGTCATGAAGGAATTAATGCACCGGAGCTGGGATACCTATGTGGTGTGTGTGAACGACCCAGGCCCGTGGTGGGAATCCAGATCTTCCCTAGCTGTGCTGAGTTTGTCTCTCTACTTAAATGAATCTCTCCTTCCTTTATACTTTTGGTTTTTCAGCATCTAGCCCAATTCCCATTTTGCTCCCATGTCTCTCTCTTTTCACGCCCTCTCTCCTGATCTCAGACTGCACAGGGCGTCTGTGGGAGGAAGCACACCCCAGCTGTCAGTCATGAAGCGGGGCTTTGGTGAGGAACAGTCAGGGGTTTAGTTTCCAACATTAATGAAGTGGCTGGAACAGCAAACATCTGCCAAAGAGCCTCAAACCTTATCCAGCTGCTGGAGACCCACAGACACTTCCCAGTCTCCTGTGACTGTACCAGGCAGCGTCTGCCCCTCTACTGGGAGGAACACACACGGAGAGGAAAAGACCCGGCTGCACCCAGCCGCACTTGCTCGGGCAGGCATGGAAGGGGATGAAAATTCACAGCCCCTGGAGGCTTCAGGAGATCAGTCCCCCACACCCCAATCTGGCACCTGATTCCTGGGGGTAGCGCCCAGCCAGAAAGAAGGGGGCACGGACACCTGGGCAAAGTTAAAAGGTTCTGACGACGAGAAACCAGAGAATCCTCTTTCCCGTTCCAGCTCACACCCAGTATCTCCACACGACTGAAACGCATGACACGTAATGAGACAGAATGGTACTTAAACGTCCTAGGGTGGCATTTAAACAGCATTCAGGATCTAACCCCAGATGAGTGAACTCAGCTTCATTTTAACTCTCCTTTTATCATCTTGGGCTACCTGTCAATGCAGATGCCCTAAGCAGACAGGGTGTAAGTCTTAAAAGCACACAAATTCATTCCCAAACATCTTTTCTCCAAGTGGGGGGAGGGGAGCGAAGGCGTTCCTTACACTCCAGTAGAGTGTGTTTAATAACCTGTACTTCAGTCGCTAAGTTTTGAAATAGTTTCAGACATGTAAAAGCAAAATAGGGAAAGCCTTGTAAGTTAATATTCCCCTGGGCCCCAGGGCCAGACCAAAACTGCTGCCCTCGGAGCCCAGCCTGGCCGCCTTGCACAAGAAGTCAGAGGAGGGGGACAAGGAAACCGGCTTCTTTTTAATGATGATATTAATTTACAAAAACTGCTCTCATCCACTGTAGAGTATCTTTTTAAAGAGAGGGCACAAATGTAGTCCACTTGACAGATGGGCTTGGAAATGTCTGAATAGGTCCTGCTTTCTCAAAATATCTGGAGGAAAAGTTTAAACTGGGGGAAAAAAAAAGAAAGATAATGGCTGTACCTACAGAGCTCTCAGCCTTTACGTGAAGAGTGACACTGCGGTGAATCATCCAAATGTTTGCAAATTTTGAGAAGCTTGGTACACAGATTAAAACCATGTGTTAAAAAAATGAAATGATTTGCTGTGCTGATTACCTACCTTTTTAAATTGTGCCATCCTGACATTAAACAGCCTGATTTTTGCCCATGTGCCTCAGTTATCCCACCTGATAACAGACAGGAAAATAAAATGTGATCACTCCCATCTTTTTCATAATATTATAGAAATAGATATGCATGTTTGCAGCATCACTGCTTTAGGCTTTTTTTTTTTTTTTTGGTATATGATACCCCTTACTAATGAGAAAGCTGTCATAAGACAGGAGAATCACTTTTTTTTTTAGAGAACGGCTTTGTTTGTTTTTTATCTGTTTTTTTTATATAGTGGTTAACATTTGCAAATCTCAAACCCCCAAATTTATACAGAATGGGTTTTTAAAAATTCTTTTTAAAATAACTTTAACCTCTTTTATTTTTTGTTTGTGTTTTTGTTTGTTTGTTTGTTTTGGAAGGGGGAAATTAGTTTTGTTTGTTTGTTTTTATTTATTTGATGGAGGTACTGGGGGTTGAACCCAGGACCTTGTGCATGCCAAGCAACCACTGAGCTCTACACCCCACTACTTTTAAATTTGTAATGGAGTGATGGCCTGGTTGTCTGGGGTAAGTGGAAAGAACTTTTGAGTCAGGCAAACCTGTTTTCCATTCCCAGCCCAATCACTTAGTAACTTCCCTGCCCTCTGGTCTTCAGCCATAACCCGGCGTGAGGATGGCCAGCTCAGGTTTGCTGGAGGACTCCACGGAGGATGGTGTGCCCCACGCTAACTCATGAAATGCCGGTCTTCTCGCTGCCTTTATTTTGACCTCAATAAATTATGCAATTTGCTATCAAAAGCCATTACAAAAGGGAACTGCATTAAAAAAAAAAAAGCATCAGAGCGCTACTGTTTCATGCATGTTTGAGGTTGGGTTTTGCTCCACTTTCAGAACCCAGAAACCACCGAGATACAAAGAGTGGGAGGAGCTAGCAGCAGAGTGAGGGACTGCTGTTAACTTAAGGAAACAGCCCTGGCCACCAAGAGTCCCTAAGTGCTCCTTAACATCTGGCACCTGCGGCCACGGACTCAGCACATCTGCAGGCGTCAATCATCCCAACAACACTTCACAAGAGACGGGCGCGTTTATAGTTGTCATGTGGTGGTGTCTGCAGGAAAAAAATGCCATGATCCTGCCCCCACCGGGTAACATCACAGCCAACTCATCCCATGAAGTATTTTTATTCTGTCCTCGGCCTCAAGCAGGCCTCGGTTAGGTTTCATGTGAGTTCTCAGTAATCTTCCCTAACGCAGGGCCGGCCAGCAACCTACCCAGCGAGGCAGGATTTCAAAAGAACAAGCGGTCGGTTGGCCATTGTCAAGGACGAGAAGGTTCCTGTGTCACCCGGCAAAGGGAGAGACTCGTGGAGCCAGTCTGCCTTCTGCCCACATGAAGGGGCACAGGGCTGGCCTGCGGAGCGCTCTGAATGACTAACCTGCTGACCTGACTGTTGTTAGATGCTTGCACAGAACCTCATTTACCGAGAACACTGGGTGCAGAGTGCCAGTCAGAGGACGCAATGGTCTCTGCTCTCCAAGTCCCTAAGGAAGAGGAAGTTTGCACAAACTCCTGGATCCAAGTGCTAATCACCTGTCTGGGTCTAAAGGAGCTGTTGTGTGTTTGCACGCCTGCCTGTGCCCAGATTCTGTAAACTTACTTTTTCAATATTGGAATGAAGAGATGGGTAGGAAAGGAGAATGAAAAAAAGGAGGGGAAATAAAAGAAGAGACATTTGAAAACCTGTTTACTAAACAAAGTCAAGAGGAATCCTCAACCTTAGAAGAGGGGAGAAAAATGAAGCTGAGTCTTCCAGCCCAAAGTCTGACATTTGTTGTATCTTTGCGTCCTGTGCTCAGCCTAGGTTAGCAGGCTTTTAGGCGTGGAAAGACATGGAGCCTGCTTCCTTTTCTAAGGAATAAACCGTAATTTGAAACATTTCTTCTGGTGATAGGCTTATTAAAGGAAAGTTGACCTCTGTGACTTATTTATAATGAGTATTTTCATCATCATTAGCAATTAGAACACAGCAAATGTTTGCTCAAGGCAAAAAAAAAAAAAAAAAAAAAAAAAGAGAGAGAGAGAACCAAAAAATAACATGGAAAACTCTGGTATTAAGCATTCCCATAGAAAACACTCAAAAACTTAAGAAAAATGCAAAGGTATCATTTTCTAGATAATCTGAATGAAACGAAATTCTGCTCCAGTCTTTCCATCTGGGGGCTTTTATGCGGAGAGTGACTTCATCGTGCCTTCAGCAGATAGCCTCACAGAGCATTCTCATAGAGCTTGGATGCTGAAGCTTTTCCTTCAGAATTACAGGGATGCTCAGATCAAAACAGGCTATAAATTACCAAAGTAAATGAATGAGATGGTGCCAGAGTCTATGCATTTCAATTACACAAGCAGCCTGCCTTTTAAAAAGGGATTTGAAGTCATCACAGAACAGAGAATCCCCAGTTCTATTGCCAGTCCACATCCTGATACGTTTACTTTAGTCAATTACTGGGTCTCTTAGATTATGTCTACATAAGCCGCCAAAACATCTGGTCATTTCAATCAGTTCAATAAAAGATTCTGCCAAGCCAGGGGGAAAAAATTAGTCAAATTAGTCATTTGTGCAGCAGAACAATGGGTTGTTTTCTCAGGGTAGACAGTAAGTGGATATAGCTCAAAAGGTTTTGGTTTTCTTCTCTGAAACCAGTTCCTGAAAGAGGCTGTGATTTTTATCAGTTAATGTTTGGAAGGTGTTCTGACAGATCTTCAGTCCAAAATGTCACGGGGATGGAGATGGCTTAGCCGTGTTTCTGAGGCAATTCTGTGCTCGCTTGAATTCCACGTTCACAAGGTTGGGACCACGCCAGAATTAAGCCAGACTGGTGTTTGCTAAATGTTGAAAAATAAAAGCAGCAGTGCTAGAAATCGCCGAGCAGTGTTTATTCCCCAGGAATTTACTAGCATTCCTGTTGGTCTGTGTCCTCACTTTAAGGAAATCTGATACATTACTTGAAAGACCAAATGTAGGTGAATACAGCTTTTTCCTCTGAATCGCTGTTGCACAGAATGCTTCTCTATAAAATCAAAGCAATACAATCCTTTCATTTTTTTCAGTCTAATATGAAATCATCAATGAATATTTGAAATTTCAAATCACTGTTTTTCTGGATCGCATAGAGACAACCTCAAGGAGAAAGAAACGCTCCGAGAAGGGAAGAGAAATTTTCAGATCCCAGACCAACGTGCTGCTCATATTAACCCGTTTTCCTTTCGCATTCATGTTCTCACTCATGGACTAAAAATCCTCTGATCCAAAACAATTTATAAAATGATTTGGTTCAGAAAACTGTATTAGATCGCAAGCTGTCACTTGCATAGATGCGATGGAAAGAGAAAACACTTTCATATTCTTTTAGGCGACATGAAATACAGATAATCTACCTCTGTCTAACTTTACATCGCTCTATTCTCTGCGCAGAGATTTGCAAGGTTTTTTTAAAAAAGACACAGACAATTAGAAATAATTATTGTCATAACTGAATAATGTAAACTTTATATCAAGTCCGCGATGACTCACCCTCCTACTGAATATTTCACAGTACGTGATCTCTCAGGCTGATGTCTGTGTATAACTTGTGAAATGTCTGTAGCTCAACTGCTAAAGGTTCGTTGTTGAAGAATTGGTTTTTTTCCAAAAAGTCTCTCTGTCTCCTTTAGGAGAGAAAATAGCTCTTTACTTCAAGGATGAAGGAATTCAGAGAAATCCAGCTTGTTACGTAGGAGGAAGATGGTTTTCAAAAAAGAGTTTTATTTAGAACTTTAGTAGGAGGAGAATCTTCCTTTATAAAATTTGGGGTCCAGGGAAGGAAAGATGTTCACGCAGTCAAGAGGGAGGATTTTCGTTTTGACATGGGGAGACTGGAAGTTGGTAGGATGGAGACTTTTGGGGGAATTCAGTCGGACTCTGGCTTAAGACTAGGATAAATTAGGGAGATCAGACAGTGAGTGGAGGGCGGGTTATAGCTGACTTCTTGTGGAAAGAACCAGAGTTTGTTTTCTACCTAGAAGTACTAATTATGCAGAGTTTATACCATTTGTCCACTCTAATTTTAGAAAAGTAGGTTTTACAGCCCTGAAGATAGTGGCTTGGAGACCAGAAAGGAATGGCACGTGAGGGAAGGTGCTAAAGAGATGGGAGAGAAAGAGACGGTGGCACTGAGCAGAATGCACAGACAGGGGCCTGAACCTCAGAGTAATGAACACACTTGAGGAAAAGTGCTCAACCTCAGATTCAAACTTGAGCTCACACGCACGCGCACGCTAAATAGCCTATGAGTAGGTTGCTGTCCCGATGACAAACTAGGAAGCCATCTACAAGGTAATATTGTGGAATACAGAGAGATCCAAACCAAAGAGCCTAAATTAGTCACACACAATTTGTAGGAATGTAAACTGGTTGACATTTCTGGAGTGCAGTTTGGCCTTATGTCTCAAATTCAACATCGACCCAGCAATCCCAACCTAAGAATTTAAACCGGGGTTGTGGTTCTTAAACACGATCATGCACATAACAACCTCCAGGAAGAGCTTGTTTAAAAATTTCCAGCTCCTAAGTCTCTTCCCCAGAGACCTGTAGGTGTGAGAACTGACATTTTAAAACAAGCAGCCCTCTTGCTTTGGCTACTAACAAGCAGGGTGCTAAAGAGATCGTAACAGAAGTAGGAAAAGCCATAAGCAGAAGCAAATATGTTAGTTGTAAGATTTCTTAAAATTGCAGGAAATTGTAAAGCCTGTTATTTTAGCTCTCTGAACCTCTGTTCCCTGTCTTTACAATAAAAGTACATACCCAAGGGGGGAGGGTACAGCTCAGTGGTAGACTGCCTGCTCAGCATGCACAGCGTCTTGGGTTCAGTCCCCAGGACCTCCATTCAAACAAGTAAATAATTACCTCCCCCCTAAAAAAAAATTTTTTTTTAAAGTACATACTGGATGCCACTGCTGTGATATTAAAGAAGGATTGGCTTAAAAGGCTTAGACAATGCCTGACACATTGTTAAAGACCAGTAAATGTTAGCTATCATGCAATGTCGAGCGGGAGGAAAAAGGCATTTAAATACTAGACTGTATCATATAATTTAATTTTTGAAACATTATGTACGTATGCTAGTTGATAGTGGATATGCGCATACAGAGTTGTGTGAAGCCATGTTCAAATAGTAACAGTGACACTTTCTTGATAGCAGAATTCTGAAGGACTCACTTTCCTTTCTGTCCTTTTGAGTATTGTTTGCAGTGCCTTACAATGAACATTTATCATTTTCCCTCAAAAACATTGCATTTAAGTTCAAAACTATAAAGTGCATTTCAATATCTTACATGTGCAGAACACTTCCATTTACAGAAAATGTCCAAGCGCCTGACGTTACGGGAGGCTGACAAAAGTCCTGTGAGGGAAGAAGGGTGTCTCATCACTTATGTTTCACAGAGGAGGAAACAGGGTAAGTGGTTCACAGCCCATGAGGTTTCAGATCCTAGTCTCAGACCCAGGTCTTCTGAGTCCAAGTTCGCCATACCTTCTGCTGGACAATGATTCCTCCCTGACCCCAGTTATAGTTGTCAAGAAACAAAAAGGTGGGGGGGGGGTGTTACGGTTTTAGAAGGGTCTGTTTTTCATTTCTCCCCCACATTTAAAAAAAAATGCTCAGCACTTGATAGAACCGAGATAAATCAATATGAAGAAGGCTGATATGAAAACATACTAAGGTCAGGAAATATCTAAGGTCCGGGAGGGTAACCCTAACCATCTCATGTGTCCTGTGGCTTTGGTTACTCTAAATATAGACAGTCCCAATCACCTGTCAAAAGTTAACAGAAGTTTCATGAGCAAGGGAAGTGAGTCGATAATCACGTAGAGTGTAGATGGCCAACGGGCCTTCTCTGCGTTCTCCCGAGTTTTTCACCTCCTAGCCGTCGAGCCCGGCGCCTGACGGAGCTTTAGGGCCAAGCCGGCTTGGCTTTGGAGCGACCCTGCCCGGAGTCAGGAGCAGATTCTCCGGGAGCCGCGCTGTCTCGGGCCGGCGGTGTGGCCGGCACTGCCCCCTGCCGGACCAAAGGCAGAGCTGCGTCTACGCTGTGGAGTCACGTCTCCCCCTAGTGGCAGGAGAAAGTCCGCGCGGTCTCAGAGCATCACCTGGGCACAGACGAGCTCCCGCTGCTGTTCAATGCACACGTTTAAGGAATTCCCCTCAATGGCTAACAAGTTCCCCTCTGCTCCGCCCCGGGGGCTCCTTGACCCCAATTCTGTGTCAGAAGTGTCTCTAGTTGCTACTTTTTCCTGAAATAGTAAAGCAGATAGAGGGACAGTTTTTTTCTTTGCTGATCCTAAACTCTAGTTTTAGTCCTAATAGTCTCTCCAGAATTTGAATTCTCCATCTAAAATAATTTTAGAATAGATAAACAAGTTTATACTGTACAACACAGGGAACCATATTCGGTATCTTGTAGCAACCTATGGTGAAGAGTATGAGAACGAATGTATGTATGTTCCTACGTGACTGACGTATTGTGCTGTGCACCAGAATTGACACAACATTGTAAACTGACTGTACTTAAATAAAAATATATTTAAAAAATAAAATAAAGTAATTTTAGACACCTTAATTCCACTTCTAGTTAATCAGGGCATTCAGCAAAGGAGGATATAAAAATAGCTCTTATTACAAGCAGAAAGTCCATGCACAATTCCAAGATCCAGGACTGAGCTGCACACGGTGGGTTAAGAGAGAGTGCAGCTCTGTCCAGCCTCAGACTGGGGACCTCAGCCATAGGTAAACGGCCCACTTTCCCAAGTTAGTCTCAGAGATCAATTAGCTTACGGTGGTAGACATGTCGTATATTCAGCAATGTGTACTGCTGGTACTTTTACATTTTAATTACCTGTATTTGTCTATGTTAGACCATATTTTAAAATATCCAGCTTTTATGGGTGGGGCGCACTTACAGTACTCAGAATTTATAAATGACACCCGGTCTTCTTTAACTGAGGTTGTAAACATTCTTTTTAAAAAAAGATTAGAGGGTCTGACTGAACAAGGAACACGTAAGAGGTAAAATATTAATCACAGGATGAACGTAATGGAAGAGAAGTACTTTATTCATCTACGGTGTCTGGCTTCTGTCACTGGAAATTTTGTCTGTGGAATTCAAGCATGTTGCCTACCTGGCAGTTGTTACTGATCTGTTGCTGTGTTGTATGAATGTAACACCTTTTATTTATCCATTCTCTAGCTGATGACTATTTTGGGCTGTTTCCAGTTTTTGACTATCACATATAAGGCTGCTAGGTTACATTCATATGTAAGATTTTGTATGATCGTATATTTTCAATTTTACTGGGTGTGTTCTTAGAAGTAGAATTTCTGATTCCATTTCTACTGTTTTTGAGAAGAGGCTAAACTAACCTATAGTGACATAAATCAGAATCCTGTCTAACGTCGGCACACGGTACTGCCTGGGCAGTGGAGGAGGGAGCGTTCTGAGGCGCTGGACGTGTTCTCTGCCCTGACCTGGGGGGAGTTACATGGGTTTGCAGCTTTATAAACGTCCAGGGAGCCACACACGTTAAGATCTGTGTACTCTGTGTGTGTGATATAGCTCAATTTTCAAAAATGTTTTCAACATGTGGAATCTAAAAATAATACAAACAAATGTATATGCGAATGAGAAACAGAGCCACAGATACAGAGAACAATCTAGTGGTTACCAAAGGGGAGGGGGAGGTGGGGGCGGAACCAGGGATATGAAACTAAGAGATATAAACTATTATGTATAGAATAAATAAGCAACAAGGATATATTGTAGCACAGGGAATCATAGCCACTATCTTTTTATAACTTTTAATGGAGTATAATCTGTAAAACTATTGAATCACTATGCTGCACACCTGAAACTAACATAATACTGTAAACCAACTACACTTCAATTTTAAAAATAAATAAATAAAATGTTTTCAAATGCCCTGAGAAGTTAATAACTGGCTTATTTAGGCAAATTACAGAATGAGTGAAATACCCTAGGGGATTTGGGGGAGCCAGCTTCAGTTTTGCCTACTGTGGACCGTACAGATGGTCACTGTAAATTGTTGTCTTTGCTCAGGCATCCATGACATTATGCCATAACCTGGGTAGACTGCACAATGGGAATTTGTTTCTCACAGTTCTGGAGCCTGGAAGTCCAAGATCAAGGTACCAGCAGGGTCCATGCCTAGTGACAGCTCTCGCCTTGGGTTGCAGATGGCTTCCTTCTTGCTGCGTCCTTACATGGCCTTTCCTTGGTGTGTGAGGATGGAGAGAGAGCAAGCAAGCTCTTTGGTGTCTCTTCTTATAAGGGTATTAATTCCATCATGAGGGGCCCATCCTCAAGACTTGCAGAGGCCCCATCTCCAAATACTATCATATTAGGTGTTAGGGCTTCAATGTATGAATGGGGGAGGGGCGCACAACTCAGTCCACAGCAACAGTGCCAACACTGCTCCCAAAACAGAGGAGTCTAAAAACAGCCTGGGGAAAAAATGAAAGAAACAGATAATCTTCATCATATAAATTCAGGGATATTTACCAAAGGACACAAAAATGTAAAATAATCTTTGGCTAGTGTGATAGAATTCTAAGATGTCCCCAAGATTGCTGCCCCCTGGTATACACACCCTGAATAGTGCCTGGCACTGTGATTATGATGGCATATCAACTCTGGGATTACATGGCAAGAGCAATTTTGCAGATATAATTAAGTTCCTAAATCAGCTGACCTTAAGATAAGGAGATAATCTGGTGGGCCTGGCCTGATCACATGAAGCTTTAAATTGGGGCCAAAAGTCAGAGTCAGAGACTTGAAACACAAGAAGAGTTCAGTGCATTCTTGCTGGCTTGATGACTGAGAGGGCTCTGCAGCCAGGAGCGTGGGCAGCCTGCACAGCTGAGATCAGCCCCTGCATGGTTGCCAGCAGGGAGTCCGGGACCTCAGATCTACAGCTGCAAGGAACAGAATTCTGGAAACCACAAGACTGAGCTCAGAAGCAAATTTTCCACCAGAGCCTCCAGATAAGAATGCATTGCCACCTTGATGTCAGCTTTCTGATAACTTGAATGGCGTCTACAGCCTTGGCGTGCTGTACTTCTGACCTACGGAACCACAAGCTGAGACACAGATGCTGTTCTAAGCGGCCGCGTTTGTGGAAATGTGGTACACAGCCAAAGAAGACGGATCCAGCAAAGTCGTCAGAGGTTTAGAAAATGCATACGTCAAGCACCAGTACAGTGACGGCACCCCGGAGTGGTGGCTGTGATCACCAGGAGAACTGACGATTCCAAGGAAGGACAAAGACTGTCAGGGAGGCAGGCTTCCACAAGGTGCGCTGGGGAGAGGAGGGGTCCTAAATCCTCCTGGGGAATTCGTGAGACGTTCCCTTGAGAAAGTCGAGTTGAGATTGATGAAGGAGTCAATGTGTGTAAGTCATCTCGGCCTGAGTTGTCAGGAAGACACAAAGAACTGGAAGCTCTGTATTTGTGGGGCATCAGGTGAAAAGTGTTCCTAAGGAAGAAAAAGCAGGAGACGTAGATGATCAGGTGTTCAGGGTCCAGCTCTTCCCTGCTTCAAGCTGTCCCCTGGAATAAAACGCATACCCCTCGGGCACTACCAGAGCTGGTTAGTGCTCTCACCTCCCACCTCACCATCTGCCCCGTTCTCTTCAAGTGCTGTTGTAGATTGCATGATTGGCCCCCAAGCTTTCTTTTTATTGAAATATAGTTGATTTACAGTGTTGTGTTAGTCCCAGGTGTACAGCAAAATGATTCACTTATGCATATGTATGTATATATTCTTTTCCAGTATTCCAAGATACTGAATATAGTTCCCTGTGCTATACAGTAGGACTTTGTCGTTTATCTATTTTATATATAGTAGTTTGTATCTGCTAATTTTAAACTCCTAATTTATCCCTCCCCCACCCCCTTTCCCCTTTCGTAACCATTAGTTTGTTTTCTATGTCTGAGAGTCTGTTTCTGTTTTGCAAATAAGATTGTTTATATCATGTTTAAGATTCCGCATATCGGTGATACCATATGGTATTTGTCTTTCTCTGTCTGACTTACGTCACTTAGTATGACAATCTCCAGGTCCATCCATGTTGCAAATGGCATTATTTTATTATTTTTTATGACTGAGTATTATTCCACCGTGTACATATGCCACATCTTCTCTATCCAGTCATCTGTCGATGGACATTTAGGTTGCTCCCATGTCTTGGCTATTGTAAATAGTGCTGCTATGAATATTGGGGTGCATGTGTCTTTTTGAATTAGAGTTTTTTCCAGATATATGATTGGCCCCCAATCTTGACCTTCCCTGTATCCCTGCCACTTGTCACGTACTTTTTCAGCATCTTTCCTGTCAGTGATGTGACTTGTTTGGCCAACAGAATGACGCAGAAGCAACGGGTCTGTCTGGACTCGAGACCGTTCCCGTTTCTACTTGTGCTCCTTCGCCTCTGGTCTCACCTGAGAAGAGCAGGCCTGTCCGGGGCACTGCTCCCAGAAGGAGGGTGGGGGCCGTGCAGGGGAGAACCAACTACCCAGCCACGTTCAGCCAGGATCCGCCAACCTGCCAATCCATGTGCACGGCTGATTGCAGTTTTAAGCCACTGGGTTTTGGGGTGCCACCTGTGACAACAGCTGGTGAGAAAAGGAACAGGGGACTGAGACTTATGAGCCATAGGATTTCCTAGGTGCAGTGGTCACAGATTCTTTGCTGTTTCTCTGGTCAAGAAGCTGAGTCTATTTCCTTTCTCCCATGAACCGAGTTGCCTTTGACCCACTGTGACAGAGCGCAGCGGCACAAGTGCCCCCGGGACCCACTGTGACAGAGCGCAGTGGCAGAAGTGCCCCCGTGGCAGCACTGGGCTGGCACTCGAGAACCGGCAAGTCCACTGGTTCTCTCTCGAAGCCCCTCACCACGTAAGAAGTCCGGCCACCCTAACAGACCCCAGGGCCGTGAGGAGACCCAGATCAGCCGTGTGGCGAGAGCGTGGCCGCCTGGAGGGGCCCCAAGGAGCCGGGCACGTGAAGGAAACCCCTGTGAATTATCGGCCCAGCCCCGCCAGTGACCTCCCAGCATGGAGACGTCCGCGGAGCGGCTGAACCGCCGGCCAGGCCCTGCCTGCGCTCGCAGCCCTCAGGAACTGGGCAGAGCAGGGCACGGTTGTGAACCGCTGATTCCGGGTCGCTGCCCGCACAGCGGCAGGTGGCCGGGGACACGCGGTTCCGCGCGGCGCAGGCCGGGCCCGCAGACGCCGCTCCCGTCCTGCGCTGGCAGCCGCGCTGCGGGCCCGGGTTACACTTCAGTCGCGCAGCTGAGACTGCGTTCGAGGCGCGTAGCTCAGGGTGTGTCATCGCCTGGCGTCCCGCAGTCGGACACCCGTCTCTGCCCAGGCCCAGCGGCAAGCTGGCCGTATTCTCAAAAAGAGAATGCTTGTTGGCAGCGGAGAGCGTGGCGCTGCCCTGCGGGAGCCGGCCGGAGGTTGCGCACGGCATCCCGCCTGCCAGAGACACCACGGCTTGAGGTCGGCTGGATCTTACAGTGAAACTGGTGGGACAGTTGGAAACGAAGCCGGCGCCTCCGCCAGGACGCCTCGTTTGGGCCCCGCTCACGATCGGCGGCCCCGAGGCCCGCCCCGTGCACGCGCCGGGGCAGCGCAGGAGGCGCCAGCCGTGACTGCAGGGCCCAGAGGCCCGCAGACGAGCGCGCTTCCTTTGAGGAGAGCAGCGCCAGGCGCCTCGCTTAACAGGGACGCGCCAACGCGCCCCGGGCCACAGGCCCCCGGGGACTCGGTGCAACAGGCGCTTTTACGAGCCCAGCCTCCAGCGCGCATGCGTCTTACCAGAGTGCTTTCTAATTCTTTCTTCCAGGTGCGACTAGAAAAATGCCATCGAGGCCAAGGGCCAGCGTGCTGTCCTGCGGGAGAGCAGGATGATGGAGTTCTTCTAGGCTACCTTGTGCCAGAGAACAGGAGACTGGACATGGCCCCGAGACAGGACCGTAAGGTAATCCTTTATTCCTCCCACTGGAGGACAAACTGCTTCTGCTTACTTTTCTGACAGGAGTGGAGGTGTGGGTGGGGTGCTTGGTCAGTGGTTGCCAACCAGCAACCAAGAAGCCGCGCTGACTTGCTCCGGGAAGGACGCTGTGTCCAGAAGCGCAGCTCTGTTCAGCATCACTACTTGACTAAGTTTGCCTCATCTATAATCATTCTCAACGATTCATTTGGCTCTTGTACAAACTAAGCATGCAAGTTGGACAAGGATATGGAAACGGGAAAGGTTATGTAATGACAGCCTAGTGTTTCACTCTGAGTCCCCACATGAAAGCAGAAAGAGTAACCAATAGGAAGACCAAACCGATGGACAGCATTTGCAGGGAAACTAAGTGACAAGGTAGCCCCATGAACTACCAAGTGCAAGCACTGAGGGCGACCCAGCCACAGCACAAGACCTGCAGGGCACTGGCGTGTATGCAGGGGGAAGCAAGGGGCTATCTGACGAGTTGGCCAAAGGTGAACCCCCAAACAGCAATTGGTACTCCCTGACAAGTGCAATGGTCTAACTTAAGAACAGCACCCAAACCTGAGAAGTTTTAACCCCAAGGTGGTACCGTTTACATGGATAATAGTTTAGCCCAACAGTAGGTGAGGGAAAGGAGTCCAAGGGAGAAATGGCAAGGTCTGGAGAGCCCAGCCTCTGGAGCCCTCAGAACTGACCCTCCAAGACTCCCTTCCAGAATAGGACCCACACTAAGGAGACAGTCTCAAGAGTGAAATCAAAATTTCACAGGACAGGGATAATAAAGACAAAGGAAGAGAAGGCCAAGATAAAGTAGAGGGTAAGGAAGAGAGAAAGGAAACCCCAGAAAGCAAGCCACCACATTTGCTAACACCACTGTGAAGCCAGAAAGCCACTCTCAACTGAGCCTCCTGAAAACTTAGGAGAACTAACTTCACATTAAAAAATAGCAACAGAAAAGCATCAAGGTCAAATCCCATGGAAATTCTTACAAGATTAAAAAAAAAAAGAATAAGGAACAAAATAACATCCCTACAGATAAGAAAGCACAGCAAAGTCTTATCCACGAAGAGAACTGTGCATTTCTATTTCAAAATAAGTTTCAATACACTTCTTAAATAATATAAGCTTACTTCCTTCTTAAATAACTCAACAGAAGAGCTACCAGGCAGGCCCAAGCAAAGGAGGAGGTTGGGCAGAGAGGTGGTGTAGCAGGTGGTTGAGGACAGAGTGAGGAAGGTGGCCAAGTGGGACCCAGGGGGTGAAAAGATTGGTTGCACAGGATGTTTGAGCAAATAAGCGAAAATATTGAGGATACTGGGAATCACAGTTTTCATTGTCAGAGAAGGGAATCTTAAATTTTAAAAGAGGGAAAGCTCCAAGGGATACCCTGTTGTTGGATTGGAATTGGGGGTTTATTTCCCACAGTTCTAGAGACTGGGAAGTCCAAGATCAAGGTGCTGGGCTATTCAGTTCCTGGTGAGAGCTATCCTCCTGGCTTGCAGAAAATCACCTTCTTACTGTGGGGGAGAGAGTGAGAGGGAGAGACAGATCTCTTCCTCTTCTTAAAGCCACTAATCTCATCACAAGGTCCCCACCAGCATGACCTCATCTAACTGCTTTCCAAGGCCCCATCTCCACATACCATCACACCTGGGGTTAGTTCAACATATGAATTCAATTCAACATATGGATTTAGGATGGACTCAATTTGTTGCGGGAAAATGGGGTTCGAGATGATGGTCGTGCCCTAGGTCTTGGGCAAGTCCTTGGGATGCACTCTGCCAGCTGAGGGTCCTTGGCTTTGTGCAGAAAAAATTCAGGAGCCAGCCACAGTAAAGTGAAAGTAGATTTATTCGGGGACATACACACTCCACAGAGTGCAGACCATCTCAGAAGGCCAGAGAGGCCACAAGGCGTGGGGCTGTTTAGTTTCAATGGGCTCAGTAATTTCATCTGCTAACACACAAGAGGACTATTCCGACTGTTTTGGGGAAGGGACAGGGGTTTCCAGGAATTGGGCCACTGCCCACCTTTTGGCCCTTTATGGCCAGCCTTGGAACTTTCGTGGCAGCTGTGGGAGTGCCATTCAGCAGCTACTGTATGACAATGAGCGTGTAATGAGGCTTAAGGTCCACTGGGAGTCCAGTCCTCTGCCATCTTGGGCCTGGTTGGTTCTAACCAGTTTAAGTCCCACCCTCAATTGCTGTGTCATTCTTTTAATGGTTGTGCTCTGCCCCTTTCCCTCCTGTCTCAAATTCAGTCCATAGCAGTATGTGTGTGTGGATATACATATAACTTCTAGCTTTGTCTACTAAGACTGCTTTAGGGAAGCAAGACCTCAAAAGCAATGAGCCCGCTTAACGTACCCAGACCTTGGCTTCCAAATACCATTCCCCATGTAAAGGAGAAGTGGCTAATTCTAGGGCTGGGGCAGACAAAGTACAAGATGAGCCTGGAGCATCCTGTAGCAACTAAAACACCCATGGGGGCGTGTCAAAGGGCACAGGGGCCAGCAGGGAGGGGCTTCTGCTAGACAACAGTGGGACAAATTGAAAGCCAAAATAAACAGTAAAAACTTACATCCCACTGCATAGAATGAAACTGGATGTCTACCTTATTCCCTACACAAAAATCAACCCAAAATGGATTAAAGACTTGATTATAAGACCTGAAGCCATAAAACTCCTGGAGGAAAACTTAAGGGGCAAGCTTCTGGACAGGTCTCAGCAAAGATTTTCTGGCTTTGACACCAAAAGCAAAGGCAACCAAAGAGACATAAATGAGTGGGGACTGCGCCAGACTAAAAAGCTTCTGCACAGCACAGGACACCATCCACATGATTAAGAGACAGGCTACAGAATGGAAGAGAATGCTTGCCTATCATCTATCTGACAAGGGGTTAATATCCAAAATATATAAAGGACTCATGTACCTCAACGGCAAAAACCAGTCTGATTTAAAAAATGGATGGAAGAACCGAATAGACATTTTTCATAAGTAAATAAATCTAACAGTCACTAAAAAAAATAAAAATAAAAGTAGAACTGCCATGAGATCCAGCAATCCCACTTCTGGGTAAATACCGGCAGGAATGAAAGCAGAGCACGGAAGGGGCAGCTGCACTTCCCCGGGGTTTATTATTCACAACAATGATCATTCAAAATAGCAGAGACGTAGAAGCAACCGAAGTGTCCATCCATGGGCGGATGGATAAAGAAGTTGTGAGATATGTAATACATATGTAGATATATATATATAATTTAGCCATGAGAAAGAAGGAAACTGTGCCATTTGCTGCGAAATGAGGGCGTTGAGTCTGACGGAAAAAGACAAATACTGCATGGTATCACTTATATGTGGAATCTAAAAAAAAAAAAAAAAAAAAGGTCAATCTCATTCTTACAGAAACAGAGAGTAGAAAGAGGCTGCCCGGGGTGGGGGCTGGGGAAACAGGGCGACATTGTTAATAGGTACCTCTTCCTGTTACTGTCATTTGCATAGCTGTCTGTCTAATTTTATTCCTGTCTTGTTCAGGGTTGCATCATGATTGTTGTGGCTCCTAGGCATTTTTGCTTTCACAGACGTCTTCCTCCATAAAAATACCAAAAAGTCTGCTTTTAAAATATTAAAATTGTATTAAAAAGTTGCATTGGCATAAAGCTGAATCTATTAATTTTACAGAGTAAACATTTTCTTCCACCTAACAGTTCATTTTTTGTTCTGATTTTCAAAGAAATTAAAACATTTTCATGGGTCCCTAGAAGTACCGTGGCCTCCAGGCCTCCAGGCACCCCTGGATTAAGCCAGCCCCAGTCTTTCCGTCTCTGTACTCAGTTCCCGGTATTGAGCACAAGCAATAATCAATACATTTTTGTTGATGAGGTTAATGGTGTAGACCAGCCTACTCCAAAATCTTGCGTGAGAATCCAATGAGGAAGTAGTTTCAGCAGATATTTCTAAACCACGAGTTCTGTGCAAATAAGTGAACTTGGAAAAGGGAGAGGGAGGTTAATTTGGTGAATGGAATTCAAGTTTTCACCCGGAAGAGGGGAGCACCAAGCTGCTGGCACCGCTGAAAGGCAAAGCAGGAGAAAATCGAAGACAGTTTTCTGCCTCCTGCAGTATTTTGCCAAGGCCTGGGCCTGCGTGGATCTCGCCCCTGGATTTGGACAGCTGTCAGGAAAATCAGCGGGCGTCGGGAGCAAACATATGTCAAGACACGGGCAACATCAGCGGATGAAAGCCGGCCCACGGGCCCCGCTCCACCAGATGGCAGTGTGTCCACGGGGAGTCAGGGCGAGCGCTTCTCAGAGGCCCCATGAAACGCCCCTGGGTTGATGCCAAAGTAGGGGTGCTGTTTGCTTGGATTATTATTGATAATTTTCCTCTTTACTATCTCATGAGGATTTCTTTAATCAACATCAAAGAATACATAAAGGAGTACATGGTAGTCCTTGCCAACCATAAGACTACAATCAAGATAGTTAGAGACACAACATTTTAAAATGACTATAACTCAATAAAAAAATGTTTAAAAAAAAGATCGTTAAAGACATGCAAGTAAACCAGCAATATTTATCGAGAATCCGCACACACAAATTAAATCCCCATTATGATCCATTACAAAATACTGTTGGTATCAGCTTTTCATTGGGCTGACATCGGTGAAACTCTCTGCGAGCCTTGTGGATGGAAATTGATTTGTGGGGGCGAGGCTGTCCACTGTGTGGGCACAGCCCAGGATGATACTCATTCCAAGAGTGGTCCAGGGCTGGAGGGGGGCCGTGGGGTCAGAGGCCTCTGCCTGTGCCAAGCTCAGGCCCCAGCCTTCCCTCCACAGCTGAGGACTTGCAGAGAACTCCTCCCTGGCACCCTGGCCTCATCCTACTAACCCGCAGGGGCAGTTCTGAGAGCATGGGCCTCACGCCTGGGACATCTGTGTTCGTTTGCTGGGGTGGCCATAACAACCTCCCACAGCCTGGGCAACTCACACAACAGAAATTTGTTATCTCACTGTTCTGGAAGCTACAAGTCCAAGATCAAGGTATCAACAGGTTGATACCTCTCTGCTTGGCTTGGAGATGGCCATCTTCTCCCTGTGTCTTCACATGGCCTTCCCTCCGCAGGTATCTGTGTCCAGTATCCTCTTCTTACACAGAGGCCAGTGAGATGGGATTAGGGCCCACACCACTGACCTCCTTTTAACTTAATCACCTCTTTAAAGAGCCGAATACAGACACATTCTAAGGTCTTGGGGGCTAGGATTTCAACTTACGAATTTGGGGGTATAAAACTCAGTCTGTCCTCATCCTGGCCCTTCCACTAACTAACTGGGTGATGTAGTAACGCCGAGCGAGTCACTCTCTGGGCCGCAGGCTTTTGGCTATAAAGTGAGGTTCTGGGATTATGTCATCTCTGTGGTCAGAAAGTCTGTGATCACTACAATCAATACAAGTCTGAACTTTGCAAGACCAGGATCGGGATGATTTCCAAACCAACCACAAAGGACAATTGTTCCTTTGCATGGAAACTGGCATGTGTGTGCACACAGACGTTTCTGTATACTCCTGTGCGTAGAAAGACAGCTTTCATCGACTTACAGAGGCCACCTTCCACATACACACATGTCCTTCAGGACAACATCAGAACAAAACACAGTAAGAATATGTTTTCTCCAAGTAAGTTGGTAATTTTCCCTTTTTGCATCTTTGGAAGACAAAAATGCATTTAAGGATCCTACAAGTAATCAGTTGACTGTTAGTTTCCCAGTCACCCCATCCTGTTTCAAGAGTCTTTGTTTATGCATGTGGTATCTCTCTGCATGGATTACCCTCTCCCGTACCTACCCCTGCCCTGTTTCTGCCAGGCAAACAACTATATCAAGACTCAGCTCAAATGTCACCTCCATAAAACCTTCCAGACCTCCCCAGAATCATCCGCTCTGTCTTCTTTGCCCATAAAGCACATGGTATATTCATCTGTAATAATAACAACAGTTGCCAACACATACATAGCACTTACTCTGTGCCAGGCAGAGGGCTCCATGCTCCATGTATAACCCACGCAGTCCTTGCACCTGCCCTATGAGGAAGAATGATACCATTATTATACCCGTGTAACAGATGAGGAAACTGAGGCACAAGGAGGTTAATGAACATCCTCTCCAGGTTTTCTCAGAAAGTGATGGAACTAGGATTTGAAGCCACACAGTCCACCTCTAGAGGCTGAGCGAGCCTTTTAATACTAGATTCTACACCACGTTGTTCTGTAATTAGTATGTATTTACCTTTCTGTCTCTCGTTAGACAGAAAGTTTCTGGGGACAAGGACCATTTCTTATTCATCTTCTTTCTTACAGCCTAGCACAGGACCTGGCCCATGGTAGATAGTTTAAAAGAGAATCAGTGTATTTGCCACTCAGTCACTCTGCCCTTTACTGAGCACGTGGTCCCTGGCACCTGCCCTCCTCACTATGTCTCCCCAGTTCCCACTCTCATCCTCACACTGCATCCACTATTGCCTCTTTTCTCCAGAGTCCTCAACTCCAAACATACAGTCAAGTGCATCTATCTACCGCTGGGGTCGTCCACAGGATAAGAGATGGGTCCAGGTGACTTCTAATAAATGCAGTACCTAATTCGCATGTCTCAGCTTCAGGTTTAGAAGTGCCCCCTCCTTTCCCTGTTCTTTTTGGTCCTCC
Source organism: Camelus bactrianus (assembly GCF_048773025.1). Classification (NCBI taxonomy): domain Eukaryota; kingdom Metazoa; phylum Chordata; class Mammalia; order Artiodactyla; family Camelidae; genus Camelus; species Camelus bactrianus. The sequence continues at coordinate 21,391,971 of NC_133571.1, read as the reverse complement.
GTCTGCTCACTGTCACTATCACCACAAGCTGTTTTCCTAAAATTATCAGAATAGAGGAGGGGAACAAACAGATAAGTGAGACACTTATCCAAGGGGCCATTCATACCAAAGGAACCCCACCCAAATGGAAAGTCTTGTCCCACAGCCCTAAAAATACACATTTCAAACATGTGGTTTTGTTAAAGAGTTAAATGCCCTAAGCTTTACACACAGAAAATGCTGACATGGCTTTGGCAACACATATCCTGTTTCTCTTACTGTAATAAGCAGCTCCATTTAACTGATGTCCAACCACTGCATTAAAGCCTCTACGTGCATTATCTTCTCTAATTTTCATGAAAATGAATAAGGAAGCCTCTCTGTTTATCTTCGTTTACCAATAAGAAGCCACACGCTCAGAGAGCTTAGGTAATTTGCTGGGGATTCCACAGCTAGCAAAGGTCAAGCCCAGGGTCTGAGCCCCAGTCCAGAGCCCAAGTGCGCAACACGTCTCTCTGCAGCCTCCTCGGTCACTCTTGGTTTGCTCCGAATTTTTCTGTCTGTATTTCATCTACATGAGAGAGAAACACAGGGAAAGAGCAAAGAGTGATGGACAGGAGGAATAGGAACCAAAGGAGGGGGAGCAGATGAAGATGGAAGGGAGAGAAAGGGAGATAAGAGAGAAGACATGGGAAGAAAAAGAAGAAACAGAAGAGGGCTATGGCGGCACCTCTGACTTGCAGTAAAGTCCAATGTCAAGCGTGGGGGTGGGTGTGGCTCAACTGGTGGAGCGCCTGCTCAGCATCCACAAGGTCCTGGGTTCAATCCCCAGCACCTCCTCTAAAAATAGGTAAGTAAACCTAACTACCTCCACCCCCCTCCCAAAAAAAAGAATGACAATGTCAAGTGGGAAACCACCAGGCAAGGCTTTTTCCATTGGGTTTTTTTTTTTTTTTAGGGGGAGGTAATTAGGTTTACTTATTTAGCTTTTTTTTTAGAAGAGGTGCTGGGGATTGAACCCAGGACCTTGTGTGTGCTGAGCATGCGCTCTACCACTTGAGCTATACCCTCCCCCTCCACTGATTTTAAATCACAAAATTCTGTGACTGAACCGCTGTGAGGCTGTGACCCACAGGAGCCAAGGCTGTCCCTGCAGACGTGCCCCGTGGGCAGGAGGGAGTCCCAGACTCAGGGAACCAGAGACACTAACCAGCAAGGTGGATGAGGTCATTCCTCCTAAATTTCCTTCCCCTCTATTCTCTCTCTTTTAATGTGACTGCGTGGAAGTGTAAAATTGAGTCATTAGTTATCAAAAGTAGAATTAATTTATGTAATCTTCTGTGTAGACCTGCAGGGTTAGATCAACAAATGTATACTGGTATCAAAAACAAAAGACAAAAACCCTGCAGTCACTACACTAGTGTTTAGGGCAACACAATATATCCAGTCAGAACCTGGCCCCAGTAACAAAGAACCAGAAATGACCACTCAGGGCTGCACGCTTCCGTTCTGTCCCCAAGGCTAGCCTTGCTTCATTTCAGAATATGCCAAGGAAGTTACTTTAAAGGTAGGTCAGCGCCCTACCTTCTCTGGGGGGTACATGGAACCAGCACTGCATTCATTCGTCCAGGGGAATCAAATTAAAAACACGATGGTCTCATTCCGCACTATCCTTGCTCTCCCCTACCCGGACGAGAACATCAGACAGACGTCCCAGGGAACAGCCGGACAGAAAGCATAACCAGATGCAAACCAGCCTGCTCTGCACCCATCTTGTGCTTTTCTCCCGGGTGTCCTCCGCGCCAGTATCCCCCAGCTGACGGGGATGCTGTGGCAGAGAAAGGCCCTGAAGTCCAGGCTCTGTGCGGTCTTCACAGTCGTCACGGAAGAGGCAGAGCTGCTGTTCATTCAAAGTGTGTACATCCGTGACACTCAGGGCAGGCCACCCTGGAGCTCTGAGGAGAGACGAAGGACTGGGAGTTCTGGCACCGAAGACAAATTGCACAAACAAACGTCGAAAGTCCATGACAAGGCAATGCGACATTCTCTAGAGGACCAGCAGCTGCCCAGCAATTAGCTATGTGACTGCAAGCAAGTCAGCAACCCCTCTGGTCCTTTCATCTGCCATAAAATAAAGGTTGAACTCTATGACCACCAAGATACTCATCTAGCCTGGAAGCCTGGTTCTGCTAATCCATCCCAAGGAAGTTTTTCTGAAGAAAGAGAAATTTTCAAGACAAAGGAATGGAAAGAGGGAACTGAAGCCTAACTGCTTTCTCTTGATGGAAAGAGGCCAGATTCACAGCAAATTATCCTACCAGCTGACCAGGAATAGAAATATAGATATTAGCCAGTTATGTATAGCTCAGCCTTTTGCTAGTGAAAATACTTGCTTGTTTTAATTGAATTGAAGACTGAATTTGCTTAATAGGCTGGCATTAGAATAAAAGATCTAACATGCATCTCTGTAATTTATCGTTTTTTATTCTGAATTCAATCATACATTTTGTATAAGTGCAAATGTAAAACATTTTGAGGCAAAATTCATAGAACAGAAGCCTGTTAAAATCAAATTAAAATGGAATCTTTTTCTTTGACAGCTACACTCAGTAACTTTAGCCTCAAATTTAGTTTAGAAGCTGCTATTTGAAAGAATTTTAAGCACTGGGCTATGGGTCAATTGAGGAAGAACTGTGAGCAAGGGAAAGATGATCTTCTGCACCCCTCCCTTCCCTGCCACACCCCACGCCTTCCCTCTTAGTCACGGGGCTTGAATGACGTCTCCAGGCACCCTGTGCTCCTATTTTGTCCTTGCTTGGGGGATCCCTTCCATTTCCCCGTTTCTCCACCTAGGATAACTCCCAGCTTGGCTTTGCCTTTCCCCCTAAACCTCCAGTTCCCCTGAGAGTTCTCCATCCTGCTTTCATCAAAACTCGGCCACCGGTCCTCCATCACCCGAGGGCTGCATTCCTGAGAATCCGCAGTCTGCTGTGGCGGCCTCCCCAAGATCTGAGTACCCTGCAGGTGCGTCAGTAGAAAACAAGAAAGCAGGAGACAAAAGAAGTGATTACCCCTGCTAGTCTGTCCAGGCGAACCTGCCCTCAAGCCCGAGGCCAATTCCTAGTGCCCACCTTAAAGGGGTTATCAATAAACAGGAGGGGTTTCAGGGCAGAGTGCTCAGACATTAATACAAACAAATAATCAAAGAGAGAACACTAAGAAAGCTTGTCACCTAAGAGAAAATTCAAGGAATTAGGAGTGTTTCTCATGCGAAAGAAGAAACTTGGAAAACCAAAGATGACACAGGAAGAGGTATTTGATTCGCGGGGTTAACCCCAGTGGGTGAAGTTGGGGGAACATCTGAAAGTCATAGAAAGGCAGATTTTGATCCCGTGTAAGAAGAGTCTCCAAAGGAACTGGAAGTGTCTGTTAGTGGAAAAGGCTAGTCTGCGAGGTCAGACACTTGCCCGGTGCTGCAGATAATCAGGTAGGGTGAACCAGTCACACTGATGAATTATTTCTGAGGATGAAAACTTGTTCATTCATTGAATATTTTCTATTGTCAAGCACCGGGCTACCTTCTAGGGAGGTAAAGCTAAATGTGCTACGGTCTTAGTGCGACAGAGAAGAGGCATCAACAAGTAACAGCAAGACGAGTAACTTACGCTTTCCTGGCCTCACTGGCCTGGGACAGCAGAGCGAGAGCCGCTTCCTTTTTATATACTAACCTTGTTTCAGCACCCCCCCCACCTGCTTAAATTCCAGAAATAAGCCCCCTTTAAAGTGTCTCTCCAGCTGTTTCTCAGTCTCCCAGGATAAAGCCATCTTATCTGGCCAACCAGGAAAAGGAGGCTGAAGGACAGAAAACCGTGGCCATCATTACAGAGCAAGCTAGGGAGCTACAACCACAGCAGGAGAGGGAGCTTGTTTGGGAAATTGGTGTGGAATCGGAGGCCACTGGGTGAGGCCAAGCAGGATACTTGGAGGGTAGGGAAGAAAGCTGCAGAATTTAGTGGCTGAGTGGATGCAGGTTACCTGAATCCCAACCCTAAAGGACCTGGTTTACCCAGAAAACTGGGCCCAGAATGTTGGAAGCACAGGGGAGGAGGGTGGGCGGGAGGAAGGCACCCGGGTGTGGTAAGCTTTGTGTAGCAGACCGCTTCCAAGTCAAGGGCGGCCACTCATCTGTCTGTTCGACCTGCAGATTTCTCCCTTTCTTGTGCACTTTTCACGGCCAATGGAGCAGAAATGTGTTGAAGACACCATCCTGCTGTGGAAGAAGAAGAGAGCAGACCAGGTCAGAAGGCTGGAGACTAATGAGGACCAAACTCTGACCGTAGAGGGTGGAGCTGCCCAGAGCCCGGGCCAGGGAGCCTGCCCCCACGGGTCGCCCCTCGCTGCTCCGCCACGTGCGTCAACAACTGAATTTTCTGCAGAATTGCCTGGAGGCCTTCCTTGCGGCATGAGAGTGACTTGCCCAGACTCAGGGGAGGGAGACCGGCCAGGGCCGCCCACTCCAAGCTCCTGAATCTCGGCCGTTAACGGGATTTTCTCGCCTCGGGCCCTCCCCGCGCCGCTCTTCCTGGCATTTACCCACATCACAACTCAAACGTGAAGCTGTAGAGTCAGCACGGCCTCTGCCGGTCCAGTTTCCCTTCCCAGTCCCGACGCGTCTCCTGGGTCAGGATGCCGACCGGGACAGACGGGATTCCTTCAGCAGAAGTGACCCCGAGGCTCCGTTGTGATCCTGAGGGGGGCTTTCGTTTTACTGTTTGCAGAGCAAACAGGATGCCACCTTCTTCAAGGACAACAGAATAATAAACCTCACAGAAATGCCAAGAAGGCCTCGAGGCGGGGAAATAGCCTTGATTCTGGAGAAAAGGAAAAATTGTAATAAGAATCATATACTACCCCCAGAGAAACCACTTAGAGAAGTCAGATGATTTTCTAACGCAGAGAGGCTGAAGTAAAACAGCACGAACTAGAAGGGAGGCCAAAAAGGAGGTCTCTTGAAAGAGTCAGTATTGCAACATTAATATCCAGATGGCTCCCTCTGGGGCATGCAAGTTCTGCCGGAGAAGGAAGTGGGTAGGAGGGAGGGTGAGAACGGCAGTGTTCACACCAGGCACGGAAAGGGAAACACGAGTTCAATTTTAACCCATCCTCCCTGGTTCCCCACTGCTTGAGCCTCCCAGAGAACAGGGCAAGGGGAAGGAGCAACACCGTGGGCTGGTGTGTGTGTGTCCGAGGATCTCTGTCTACACGGTTCCCACGTGTTACGAGGGCGGTGGATTCCAGAGGGGTCCTGGGGAACACCAGCTCTTCTTCTTTGAGATGTTAATCTGTGTTATCACTGGGGGATGAAGGGGAGGGATGTCCTGTGATCAAACCATTTCGGAAATACTGGATTTATCAGCATTTTAAGTGTTTGTTTACTGCAGGGTTCGTGGACTGATTTAACCAGTTAATGGACATCATGATTTTCCGAATGGGAAATGTGTGGCGTTTCTCAAATATAGAGGATGAATGGATACTTCTCGAGGAGAGCTTCCTGGACCTAGTGTTCTAGAAAATGCTGCCTTGGAGCATTTCAAAAGCAATCTCTTACCCCTGTCTCTGATCTGTCATTCAGTCTTGAGAGCTGTCTCATGGCCACGCCCCTCCTCCCTTCCCCTGATCCCAGCAGCAGCCTCTGGGCTGGGCTCCCTGGGCCAGGTTCTTCAACTCAATTCTACCCTGTCCACTACCCACCACCTCATCTGACCGAGCCCAGTCTAACTCCCCCATCTGCCTTTGAGATCCCACAAAATCGGCAGCAATTTGCCTTTGGTCTCACCCGAAATAAGAATGAACATTTCCTGAGAGCTTTGTGCACAGAACTGTTCTCACTTTACTTCCATTAGCTCATTCAATCCTCCCACGGCCTCTTTTGAAACCTGACAAGTGGGAAAACCCAGATATAGAGAAGTTCAGTAAGGAGCCCAAGGTCACGCGGCTCGGCGGCGGCAGAGCCCAGAAGGAACTTCTGCAGTCCAGCTGCAGAGCCAAGACCCGTCCACTGCCTCCGCCACGCCTCCCTCCGCACCCACCGGCCTCGTCTCTGTTTTCCCAGGAAGCCTCCCCTGCCTGGAGGGCCCTCGCTCCGGCCTCCTTCCTCATTCCACTGCAGATGGGGGATGAGACTGGCTCAGACCTCCAGGCTCTCCTAAGCCCTGCTGAGGGGTTTGGACTCTGTCCTGAGGGCAACAGGAAGCCACCTGAGGATTTGGGAAGGAAAGAGACAGGCTCTTGCTCTCCAGAGAGAGAGGGCAGAGTAGACTGGGCAGGTTGACAAAGTCCGAAAAGGGGAGAGAGTAAGGCTAATTAATACACTTGGCCCATAAATGAATGAATTGATTCAATTCTCGCAGCCTTACAAGGCCAGGGTGCTGTCCTCATCACCCCCATTTTATAAATGAAGGCATCAAGGTACAGACAGATCAAGGAACTTCCCCAACATCACCTAGTTACCGAGCCAAAAAGTGCGAGAACCAGGATTTGCGCTGAACCTGTTTCTTCCTAAAGTGATACTCAAAATTTCCACAGTGAGCCTTACTGCCTCTCCTGAGAGTTTTTACACTATTCTTTAAACTTTTCTCCGGGCTCAAAGTATTCCGTAACTGTTTTTAAGTGGATCAGAAGAGGGCAGGTTGGCTGCGGAGAATCTGGGAGGAGCTGTCGCTGGTGAGTCCCCTAGGGGCATCCTCATGGGGTCCTCAGCTCAGGCAGAGGCTGGGAAGACGCGGACAAGTGAACAGACTTGAGAACAAACCAGGAGGGAGACCCCACAGGCACTGGGGTTGAATGAGGTATGAGGAATAAGGGAGAAGGAGGAAAGACTCAAGCCCTGTGTTCAGGTTGGAAAATTGGGGGCCACTCAGTTCTCGTTGCCCCGTGCAGGGATTCGTACAGCGACCTGCCGGCTGGGCCACCTGGCTCCCGTTTCTTCAACAGAAGTTCTCTTCTGCGCACGACTGACAGCCTTTTCTTTACCAAATGATGAGTCAACTGGGAGTATTTACAAAGCACCTATTATTTTTAACAGAAAGGAGGCTAATATTGTCTGCCATGCACAATACTGGGGACTAGAGTGGGTGGATGGAGACGTAGATAAAAGTACTCAAAAAACAATTCTGCTCTATTGATAGCCTGGAAGGTCGACGGGAGACATGGCTGCTACCATGGAGTTTTCTCTGTCGCCAAATATCCCCTACTGATGCCTAAACCCCCCATTTGAGTCCACGGAACCTCCAAACAGGAGACCTTGCAGCTCACATAGTCAAAGGTTCTAATTCTTCATCTGAGGAAACTGGACCCAGAGAGATTACGTGATTTGTCCAGCATCCCCCAGATTGGTACTGGACCCAGATTACCTGAATGCCCTTGTGGTTCTCTTTCTAGAATTTTCTTTGGTAATGGGAATCCTTGGAGGGAAGGAGAGGCAATATTCTGCATTCCGGGGACCTTGGAGTGAATGAATCCCTGAAGGGCTTTCCTCTGCTCCCAGAAGAAAGATTGCACAGGAAACCGCTTAAGAGGCCACTGATATTTCACCAGAAGAATCCCCTTCTCCGCCGCAGGCGGCCGGGCAGCTGCTCTCAGTCCTTCTGCAGGTTGCAAAGGGAAGCCGCTGAGCCCTACGCCCAACTATGTGGGGGGCAGTCTGCAGACGTCCTTCAAACACCTGGAAGGCTGGCTATGCCTTTGCCCAAGCAGTTGGGCCCCAGTCATGAATCATAAATCTCCAGCCCAGCTCCCTGCCTTGAGATATTTTATTAGCCCTAATTTTACAGATCAGGGCCTGAATCCCAGAGACGTTAACCGACTTGCCCAAGGTCATATCTCTGGTAATTAGAACAGTCACTTAGGCTATTACCTACTTAGAATCCTAGTGGCAGAGAATATCCGTGCTGAAAGCGATCTTCTAAGTACAGTGACCATATTTTCAGAGCCCAAAACTAGGACATTTAGTCTGACAAACCCAAGTGCACTTACGGAGACAGCGAGCAGATTGCTTGAGTTGGTGATGACCCAGAAAAGGGGGATTTATGGCTGTGGTTCTTAGACACCATCCAGTCAATACCCCTCATTTCACAGTGGAGGCAACCGAAGCCCAGAGAGGCTCAGTGACTCCTGGAGGTCGTAGGCAGAAATGTTTTCTGTTTTCTCAACTCTGAAGGTCGAGGCAACAGGGTGTGGGTGGGGAGGACAAGAAGGGGCCATTGTTCCAGGCGGCTTGCCCTCCAGGGGACTGCCCTGACCCCGCAGGGCCTGCTCTAACCCGGAGTGGGTGCGGCCGTCCCCTAGACACCAGAGAAGTAACAGTCGAAGCCACATAGACCTCGGCGTCTGGAGCCCCTACGGACCTGGGCGGCGAGGCCGGAGAGGAATCTGGGAACTGAATGTGCTTTTCCTGCGGGGGTAGCATTTCCCCACAGGGGTGGCTTCCTGTGCAAAGGAGAGGTGATTTTTCTGGGGCTTTCTTTATTTTCCTTTTCTCCCAGAAACAAGATGTTAAAATGACAAGTACAAGCGATTAACTCTTCTGACTTTCGAAATTCTAGTGTAAATCAAAGAACCAAGTCAAGTTGGCAGGGATTTAATAAGGATCTGCATCAGCCCTGAAGTGAGCTGGGCACTATAAATATTTATTAGTGAATCTTCAGTTTGCCCCTAACCCTTGCTCCACGCACTGTGTGGCCTCATTTTATATTTAGTAGGAGAAAGGGAGACAAAAGAACCAGCTGGAGGGCTCAGGGTGAGTCCACTCCGAGCCAGCTCCTTTGGCCTGGAGGTCCCCAATCGCTCGATCAACACTCCTTCCCATATTAAAAAGTGCATTTCATAGTGTCCTTTTAACACTGCGGCTCTCCAAATGAGGACTCCAAGCACAGATGGACGCCTTCCAACAGTCTGCCTAACTGCTCCTCTATGCAAATGCAGAACTACTCTGCCGATGGAGACACTGCTTCCCTGAAGACCGATTTCCTCCTGATTGTCCTGCAGGCTGCTGGGAGAGACCCCGCTGGGTAGGGTGGGCCCCCAGGCTGCTTATTCCCCCCAGAAAGAGGAATTGCTGAGAACAAGTGGCCCAGACCGAGATTCAGAAGGCGCGTCTGAGTGGGAGTTCTGGTACCACCCCTCGGTTTAGAAGTTGTTTTCCTGATGCTTATTTTCCATTGGGTTAGTTGCTTTGCATCCTCTGGGGCCTGGAGCTGTGTTCTCAAAGCCTTGTCGCCCACGATACACCCGCGATTGTCAGGGATCAACAAGTGTTTCATTCATTACTTCGCTCATTCATTTCCTCCGAATTCGTTTCCAAAGAACCGTAACCTGCCGTTCAAGCCCACCCTCTATTCCACTGGCAGAGAATCAAGACAGGAGGTGAATGGCCAGACTCCACAATGTGCTCCCCAGCTCCGTCCAAAGGAGAGCACGTTTCTATGCCCACCGTTCACCCCACCCTTCAGCCCTGCCTTGGGTGCCGGCAAATGACAGCGAACTTGAGAAGAGCTGGTAAAAACCTGATCTCCCAGATAGCGTCTTCTTGAATTATTCAGAGAAAGGGACAGTCTGTTTAAAAACCCTTCCTGTTCCAGTTCTTTTGTTAAAACTCTCTGAGAGTCAGTGACAGGTGGGGAGCTGATCGCAGGAAGGGGCTGGCACTGTCGAGGGGGTGCCGCTGGAAGGATGCTTTCTGGATGTGAAAGGAAGGGTGATGCAAAAGTCCCTTTGTTTGCAGGACAGTTATGCACACAGTTTCTTTGCCAACCAAAAATGTCAGCAGAGACACTTTATGTATTTTAAAGAGCCAATCGGAGAAGGCCAAGAGAACGGCCAAGTCTAACTTCTATGGGAACTCGCTGGCGCCTGTGAATGCAGTAGAGAGAGCATGACCCTGGGAAGCAGGTTGAAGGACTGGTTCTGCCACTGACTAGCTGTGTGACGTGGGATGGGTTACTTAACTTCTCTGACCTTCAGTTTCCTCACCTGTCAAATAGACTTCATAATAGTCACTCTATAGGGGTGATTTGAGGGTAAGATAGAAACGGCTTAGGGAGTACCTGATATATGGTAAAGACAAAATAAATGTTATCTTAAACATGAGTAGGGCCCTCAATGAGCTGGGAAGAAAGTCAGCAGAGTGACCAAACGGACTGGTCTAACGCTGTTTCTGGTGGATTTGTTTCCTTGCTGGACTTTACACCCTGGAATATGCATTTGAATTCCTCACACAAATTTAATAAATCTGAACTTAATGAGGATTAGACACTGCATTCAGTGGAAGCTCTGGGTCTTCTGATTTGAGGTCAGGGAAGCAAATTTGGCTGGAAGCTGGACTCAAGGAGAGAGACAAAGGCTGGGGGGCAGAGCAGCGCTGTCTGCTTACACGTCTTCTCAGCAGATGCGGGGAGTTCGGAATCAACTCCTGTTCCTTCCTTGAAAGAGGAAGTTCTGGGGAAAAGGAGGAGGAGACGGCTGATGGGAGGGTGCAGACTGAGGTTCAGTAGCTGGAGAATAAACAAGGAGAAGGGAAAAAAGACAGAAGCACGCTCCCCAGTCGGATCGACAGCTGCCTCCCTGCCCTTTCCTGACCCTGGTGGGTGCAGCAGCCTGATGCTGGCAGTACTGACGAACGCCCCTCCGGGGCAGGGCGGCGTCCGGTCCTGTGGGAAGTGATGGGAAGATGGATTTCACTCACTAACCCCTGGACAGGGCTCACCACGTGCGAGGCACCTTCCTAAGAACTCTATAAATATCAATCCGGTTAACCTTCAAAACAGCTCCCTAGGATGGGCGTTTTATTGTCCGTGTTTGACAGCTGAAGCAACGGAAGCCTGGCCGTAATAACTGCTTTTTATTAACTATCTGCAATGTGGCGGGTTTTGATGTATCTTACAGGCCTCAGAACTCTATAAAATGGAGTGATTATTACTTGCCTTTTACAGTCGACGAGCTGAAGTTCATGGAGGCCCAGTGACTTGTTTGGGGTCATGTAGGCACTGGGTGGTCTGATTCCACAGCTCTGCACACCCCCTGCACCTCCAGGACATGTGCACTACCCTCAGGAGGCTCAGATGAGACCAGGGATAACGGCCTAAGAGACCCAAGAATGTCCTAAGTCTCAGCCTTCCCTCCCTTTCCCGTCACCCCCGGCTCGGAGGATTGAAGCCCTCATCTTGCTGTGGGTGGGATGGAAACAATCAGACTTACAGAAAATCTTGAAGTGAGATCCTGTCTCCTCCGCCCAGAATTGCCGCCTGTCCTGAAGGTTAGTGACAGGCCTTCCATTCCATTGCTGTCATCATGGTGACCCAGCCCCTCGCTCCCCAGCCCAGGCTTCCTCTGCCCTTTCTCTTCTTTTACCTCTAAGTCCACGGAATTAAAGAATAATCACCTCTGGGGAGGGGAAGGACCTCAGTGAGGCAAGAGAGGAAGAGGATGGGTGAGAAGGGTGGGGAGCCAGGGCCCCGAGGTGGGGCTCCCAGTCATGTTCCCTGGGGGACCGCCTATCTCCCGGGGTGAGGCCACAGCTCACGCGCTGTGACAAACTACGGCTTCCAGAGTTGCCAGGGAAGCTGGGGGCTCGCCCTGGCAGGCGCCTCCTCCAGGGCAGGACACCGGGCAGTTACGGGGCAGGAAGGGCGGGAGGACGGCCAGCGTCTCTGAACTGGGCAGCGGTGCCACTCCTGCGCCCTTCCCCTCCGTGTTTGGCCCGCGCTGCTTTGAAGACTCGCCCTTTGTCCATTCCCCAGGGGCTGAGGCAAACCTGGGCGAGCAGGTTAGTGCTGGGGCGGAGCCCTGAGCCTGCCCTGACCCAGGGCAGCTGTTACCTGAACCGGCCGGAGTGCAATCAGAATCCCGTCCCACCTGCTCTTTGCATGCCCTTCCCCCAGCACAGGGGCTGGGGTCCTCCTGGGCGGGGCTGGGAGGGGAGCCTCTTAGCCAACGCTTGGGGATGATGAGTTCAGCCGGTGGGAAGAGGGGCAGAGCGCAGCAGCAGGTGGAGTTAGCAGGGAGTAACCAGTCTGGGACAATTGCCTGGAATAAACACCATTGTCTGCCACGGGCTTTTCTGTGCCAGCCCGGGCCTGCTGGGCTGACCGTGTTTAAAGGGCCAGTTGCCGGAGGCAAGCTGAGATCAGTCCTGGAGGAGCTGATGGTAGCCGTGAACCTGAGGGCAGGAGCCTGTGGGAGCAGGAGGCATCAGGAGAAGGGAAGTAAGTCAGAAGGCGGAGCGTGGTCCGGGAGGAAGGCTTGGTGACAGGTCATTCTGACCAATGCCTGGCTGCCCAGAGTCCTCTCTGATGGTTCAGTTTAAAAGAACAAGACCTGACCGGAAACCCAGCAGCCTCTCCGGATATTTGGGGCTGGACTTGCCAGGCACCCACCGCTTTCTCAGGCTGCGCAATTCCCGTGCTGCCTGCGGCCGCCCCTACCCAGCTTGCCCCTGTGATTCCTTCCAGTGTTTTTCTGCCTCCCAATGGCTATTTGTCTCTGTCACAGGAGACTTACATCCTTCTATTCTTATCTTCACAACTGTGAAGATGAGAGATTTAACCGTATTAAAATCCGCACTCTTCCCTCCTTTTACCCATAGTGATGGAATCCATCTCCTACTTCCCAAGGGGAGGTTCATGGCCTCGTCCCTCTCCCTGAGTGCTGGAGATCTGTTACCTGGATTCAAGGCCCATTGACGAGGGTGCTGTTTACCTGGAAACAGGTTTGCAGGAAATGTGCTGTCTGGATCCGAATAGGGACTGGTTGGTCTCCAGGGAAACTGGTCGCCCCTCCTTGCAGCCCCCCAGCCCCGCCCTGAGGATGTTTTAATTCAGGGACGGTAACATGGGGTGTCCTCCAGCGCAGGGCTTTCTTCACCACCGTCAGTCAGGTGGGAGTCCATCTGGAGGAAGGAGGGTGTCCTGTGAGGGAGAACCAAGGAGAGCTACTTGTATTGTCGGAAAGAGAGCGGCAGAGAGACAGAGACAGGAGAGAAGGTAGAAAGAAAGAGGAAGAGAGAAAAAGAGGAAGGGAGGAAGAAAGAGGGGGGAAGGGGGGAAGAATCAAGGAAAAGTGTAAGAACACGGGGTTGGCGGCAGTGCCACGGGCTCTAACCGTCTGCCTCCTCGCAAGCTGCAGTTTTCACCTGAGGGTTGTTACCGACGAACAGGAGCCAAATGAGGCGGAAGGAAATCACGGGAGCCGGGCCGGTGGGGAACGTGGCTGGAACAGTAGGGTTATGCCCCCTTTTACTTATTTCCCAGCCAAAGCCCCATTGGTAAAACCCTTTATGGTTCCTTTTAGGAAATGTGTACAACTTGCTCTGTTTCAGCTTCTTTTCGTCTTTTGTGAGAAAGGCAGCCCGAATGCATGCCGCGTTTTCCTTGAAGGCGAGGGCCCGCCTGCCCGGCCTAATACATTGCATACAAGCAATTAATGAACGTTTCTAACTTGAGGACTCTGTGCTGATCTCCGGGCTCCTTTAATTTGGTTTCGCAGTAGCCTCTGTTATGACATTCCTTGGCTGGTGCTCACAGTCACCATTGCCACGTCTAATCTGGAAGCTAGTGACAGCGTAGCAAGTCTCCCCATTAAACTTTTTCGCAGTTTCTCACCTGCCAGGCAGGGTAGGTACTGCCAGTCCAGAGGCTGGCACCAAGGCGCTCAGTGAAAAGCAACTTCAAGGTTTTTTTTTTTTTTTTTTCGCCATATATTCTGGCAGAAGCAGCTTCCTAAAGGACCCATGTGCTGCTTATCGTACTAAAGTTTTGTGCTAAAAGGAGAAAACTAAATATGGTGTCTGACGCCCCAAAAGGCTCTTGGAAAAGTTTTTGCTGCCAGAAGTGGGTCTTTCCCTGAGGATAGGCTCAGCCAATCAGACTTTTTTCTGATGATGTAATGCTCTGCCAACAAGTTTTATTGGTGGGGAATCTCTTAGGTGCTGTGAGGGTTTAGATTTTCCACTGCAGCTCGGGGAAAATGGTCTGTGGCTTCGTTTAAGGCTCCACAGAATTCCATTGTGCTTATATTTCCAACCAATCTGAGCTTATATTTGGCACTTGTTAGAAATTTGGGAAATCAAGACACTTTCCTTCCCTCTGTTGTCAAAGCTGCTGATCCCTCCATGGCTGTAATCTACCTGTGCATACATTCAGCAGAGGCCTTGGGAAGCTGACCAGCGGGGCATCAGAACTTGACAGTGGGCAGGAAATGATGCCATCACAGGTCAGGTTGTAGAAAGGAACCTTTTGGGTGGAAAGGACGTTCGAGAGCAGGCTATGCGCACATATATTTCCATCTGATGAATTCGCAGGCGTGCACATGCCTGAAGTCCGCGCTGCACGGAGAGGCAGCACTAAAAATAGCTCCAAGCTGATTTCCCTCCTTTTGGATGTGTCGTCCCAGCTCCCCTAGGCAGAGCCCTGCTGTCTGCCAGGCTGGGCTGGAATTAGCACACCGGTGTCTGCTGCTGGGGGCTGACGCTGGTACCCTTCACCTTGAGCTGCAGTGGAATCCCTTGGTTACTGCATCCAGGAGGCTGGGGGCACCACCCTTAACCACGTGCTAAAAGGATGTCACCGACTGACTCAGGCTCTCTGTTATTTGAAACAGCAGGCTGTTGCTGCCCCCACCACCGCTTCACCAAATCGCAGCCTTTCCCTCAGGATAATCGGCTCCACCCTCACCTCATCCAGGAAACCTCAGAGGAGCTCCTCCTGCCTTCAGCCCTCCCAACCTTCCAGTCAGTTCCTTTCTCCCAGCTTTTATTGTTGCTACACTTCTTTCCAAAATGTGACAATTACGCTGTCTCTGACTCAGTGACTCACGAGCATGTTTACATGTTTCAGCTTCACTGTACTAACTGTGTTTACTCCGCCTCCCCATCCCGCAGCATATTAGACACAGTGCTGGGCTTGGACTTGGGTGCCCTGGGATAATAGTACTTATATTGGAGGGATTTTGTGAGATTAAATGAGATGATATATACTTGACACATCGTAGGAGCTTGGTGAATGTTAGCTGAATCTGAATCCTAGGATGTCAACTCTTTATAAGTTCTCCTCCTATATATATTTTTTCTGTTTCCCTCAGTGCCTAGTCCCCTGAGAATAAAGACATTTAATAAATGCCAGCTGACATGCCTTGATTTTTCAGGTACCTGTTTGGATCAGGCATCCTCTGCAAATGGGTAGTTTGGGGCATCAACAAATTCCAAAGACAATGAGTTAGGGCCATTTGAAAATTAACGACAATGAGTTAAAGACCATTTGAATATGACACTGAAAGTGCCATGTTCAGGACCAAGGCGAGGCGAATTACAATGAGCGCGAGCACGTTGTGATGCACTTACTTGTCACTCCAAAGGCCCTTTCTCTGGCTACTTCCTCCTACCCTTCTGACCTGTTCTTACTTTTAGCTGACACTCAGCTAATTCAGAGATAAGGCATGACTGATAGGCATTAGGTGATAAAGACTTGAGGACCCAGCCTGGCTCGTTTTGCCAGGCCTCCTGTCACATCTGCAAACTGGCTTCTAAAACCCTTTGCAGTCTCACAGGAAACATTTTACCTAGAGATGGGCGGGGGAGGAGAGGTGCTGATCATCCCGAAGGCTGGCTTGGCAGCTCAGAGGCAGAGGGAGGTTTTCTCGGCCAGGAATGGTAGGCAAGACTTCTCCCAGCCTGCCCTTCTGGTCCTTATGGGCCTCTCTTAACCTGCTGCCAGGAAGCCGGACCACATGAGCACGGTCTGTTGGGCTTCCCTCAGCCCCTCCATCACCTCACTTCTCAGCAGCTTCTAGAAGGGTTGCTTTCAGAGATCTGACCGTTCTAGACAATCCTTGCCCACTTCTCTTACTCCCCGGGTCCCAGCCGGGACGCCTTTTCTGAAAGGCGCACTGGACTTGCACATGGTCCAGTCCTCGCATGACCCTGGACTGAGTCCCTCTTTAAATTCTATGCCCTTGGCACCTCCTGTGTGTCGCCCTAATCTGAGCTCTGCAAAGTTGCCGGGTGGGTAGATACCCACACACTCCTCATTTTCCAATTATGTTGGAACATTTAAAGCACATCCCTAACCATTACTTCATTTGGTCCTCACGTTCAGAACCGTAGTAGAATTTGGAATCTTTGGTTCCTAATACAGGGCTTTCCCTCCACACCATGCTGTCCTGGCCACTGAAACCCAGGCATCTGTGCACAGTGGATACATTTAGCTAAAGAGGTAAAAAGTTCCAACTTTTCTTTAAAATATTCTCTGTGTTTTAAAATATCTTTCAAGGAGACAAAACATGGGGTTTGGGGTTTCCAGCCAAGGTATTCAACAGACCAGGAGCAGTAGCTGGGTGGATGATAACTTGGCCAGCATAGGTGTTTCCTCCTGCCCTAGGTTTCTGTGTCAGTAACTAATGGTCCCCAGCCACCGGGACACCGTGCCGAGTAGGGAAGGGTGAGCGGAAGAGCCTGTTTATAAGGCGGATAAGCTACTTACAAGGCTATCTTAGAAAAATCTTTCTGAACTGACGGACAAGTTCTGTTAGTAGATCAGAGTCCAGTCTCACTACACCTGCTTGGCTTCAGACACTGATGCCTTCTGCCCATGGGCCCAGCTCGAGTCCATCCCCAAGCCAATGCGGACCAAATTTGGCCAGAGAGAGGCTGCCTCCTCTGTGGATCTGTCTGTCCTACTCCAGGTACTCGCTTTATCAGAGATGAGCCCCTGGGCAACCATATGCCTGCAAAGGTGCGATCTCCCTTCCTCCTTCCTCCTCGACCCTGATGACTGTTTCCTTGTTTTCCTCACAGGTATTTCAGTTCTCCTTCTGGGGTGGGACCTGTTGTGAAGCCCTTCCCCTTAGTAGGACCCCAGTCACAGTATCTCTTGCTAGAAACTTAAAACAATTTTCTTCTTTGTTTTCATTATTTTGAGAGGGGCGGTAATTAGGTTTATTTATGTTTGGAGAGAGTACTGGGGATTGAACCCCGGACCTCATGCATGCTAAGCATGAGCTCTACCACTTAAGCTACATCCTCCCCCATCTCTTGCTAGAAACTTTTGAGGAGCTAGACCCTGCTTTCCCGATTCGCAGCCACTTGCTGGGGTCCCGATCCAACCATTCAGCTCACCTGGAGTAACTTCTGCCTTCCTGATGTCAACCATCCTTCCTCACTGTCTCCACAGTCTGCCCTAGTCTGTGTCCGGTATGATGCCCGATTCAGCCTTATGTTTTGCAGGCAGCTCTAATCCCTGATGTAGACTGTGGGCTCTTTTTGTGGGCCATGGTACTGCTAAGCTGGTTTCTGCATTTCCCAACATTTCCCAGCCTCCCTAGCAGGGAGGTGAAGGCTATGTGCAAGTTCTGACAAGCCAACTAGAAAGAAAAGTGTGTTCTCTACCCTTCTTCTCCCTGGCATTGATCTTGATAGCTGCATGTTGAGATGGATCCCTGAACCATCTGACTGACAGGGTCCCCACTGACCCACATTGGATTTTGCATGAATAAGAAATATACCTCTGGTGTTTTCAGGTGCTGTGATTTTAGGGTTTTGTTTGTCATCACAGCATAGCTTAATATTAACCAATGCAAGTGGGTGGGGGGTTACTCCTGCCACCACTCAAGAATTGCTTTTTAAATAACTTAAAATTTATATCAATCATATATGTTGATCATGGAAAATTATAAAATACAAATAAACAAAATAGAAGAAAATAGAAGTCATTTATAACCCTATTAACCAGAGATAAACACTGCTAACATTTTGGTGTGTGTACTTCATGTTTTTCTAAGTCTATATATAAATGTATGTTTACTTATTGTTCTGGAATCTACTTTTTTATTTGACAAAGTATCCTATACATTTTCCCAAAGCAACAAATATTATTCTAGATCACAGTCTTTAATCATTGCATAGCATTGCGTTATGGCTGCATCATAATTTGTCTGCTGTTGGAGTCTGTCTTCCTCTACCTAAATTGCTTCAGTAACATTTCTGCTCCTTTTCCACATATTTTATCTGTTACTTCCCCTCCCACTCACAGACTTGACTTAATCATCTACATTCATAGAATGCAAATGAGACATTCCAAAAATAATTAAAGTGGCCATGAAATTCACAAGGTGATATTTTTGGATGGGGAAGGAAGAAGCAAAGTTTTTGCAATGTATTCATCCTTCTAATTTATTATTCTTCTTCTTATTATTATTCTTTGCTTGGAAAATCTTGGTTTTTATCCTCTGAATAGTAACAAATGACTTGGAGGGAGCGAAGGAAATGTCAAGATGGGTAGTAAGAGGAAGTTGTGTGGTTGCAAGAAACAAAAACCACAACAAACTCAAACTAACAGTAGCCTAAACAAGCAGAAGTTTATTTCACTCTCATATAAAAGTCTGGAGGTAGGAATTCCCGCATGGTACTCCATGGAGTATCAAAAGCCAGACTTATTAAAAAAAAAAAAAATAGCCAGACTTCTTCTAGTTGCTCCCCTGAGCATTTTTTTCCATTCCCAAAGTCACCTCACAAGCTTCAAATGGTTGCTTTAACTCTAGCCATCACATCTACATTCCACTCAGAGGAGAGGATATGAAAAAAGGAGAAGAATATGTCATTCTTTTAAAATGCACTTTTCTTGGAAATTGAACGTATCATGTCTGCTTAGGTTCTTGGCCACCTACCGATGCGTGAGAGGCTGGAAAATATAATCTTTATCCTAAGTGTCCATGGTCCATGTGCCCAGATAAAAATCAAGAATGCTATTGCCATAGAAGAAGGAGAGAATGGATGTTGGATATTGGGGGACAATCAGATATACCTCCACCGTGAGAACCACCAAGTGATTAATAAATGTCAAAATTTTTCTAAAGCAAATAATTTAATCGTAGGTTGTTTAGTTGAATGTAAATATAAAGCTATTTCAGTCCCTCATGGAGGAGGATCAAACTCAAGGAAAATATCGATTACATTAACAATCAACTGTAATCAAACTCTTGCAATGAACAGATGGGCTAAGTGAATGCACATTCAGTGCTTTAATCCCTGCTGGATTTCTGAAATCAGCCAGCTCCTTCTGAATGAACACGTGCTCAAGGCAGGAACAGCTGATAGCCCCTGGAGCATCTTAATGAGCACCTGGTTTCATCAGAATGGTGCTATGTAATACACCAGGAGCTGAGAGCTGCAGATTCCATGGCATACCCAGGTCTAATTTCCAAATCCCTCAGAGAAAGGAAGTGAGAAGAGTAGACTATAGAGAGAGGGAGAAAGGCAGCCACTTTTACAACCCAGTGCCTTTGCTCTTGCTGCTTTAACCGTCTGGAATCTCTTGTCCCTTCTCTGTATGAAGAACTGCTGCTCTCCTTTCTCATTGTTTAAAGCAGAAACCTGGTGTTTTAATTAACACTTACAGAGCTCTTACTGTGTGCCAGGCATTGTTCTGTTCTATGTGCATTAAGTATGATTCTTTCAAATCTTATAACAATCCCATGAGTTATAATCTCAGTATTACCTTATTTTACAGATAATGAAACTGAAGCACAGAGAGGTTAAGTGACTTGCCCAAGGTCACACAGCTAGTAAGTAGTGAAGTTAAAATAAACACACATTTGGTGCCTCAGTGTGAGTCTGGCTCTGGTGTGCATGCTTCCCTAATATGCCAAGTTTTATTAGGATTCACACTACCTAAATTTCTAGTATTTAATAGGATGCCTGGAATGTAGTAGGTATTTGATAAACATAGGTTGAATAGAAATGAGCTGGCTGCTTGACATTGTGCAAAGAGGAAATTGGACTGGGAGAGATCTCTGATCCCTTGAAACTCTAAATGTGCTCCCAGTTCACATACTAAATGACTTAGGTCTGGAAGAGATGTGGAAGGATCATCTGATGGAGCCCTGCGGCTTAGCCCGGCTCCCTCTGCAGCAGGTAGGTGGGCATTCCTTTCGTTCTTCCAGTTTTTAGAATGTCCCCCCTTTTTGAGACTGAGGAGTGGGTGATTCTATGACCGATGTACTGTAGCAGGATACCTGGGATCTCTAAAAATGTCCCTCGATGGGTGGAAAGGTAAAGTGCCTACCTCTTGCTTGACAGCAGTTTTGTAACAAAAACCCTTTTGATCACATTTCACTTCAGGTTTAAGAGGCCTTAGATTATGTTCAGAACGGCCCACGGCCTCGTAGTAGAGGGAACACGGTAATGCTTCTCAGACCGCTAGTCTGTGTCAACCTGGCCACCAACAACGCATTACCCCCAGGGGACTGCTCTAAATTATTTTTGTTCCGTTTACGCATTGTTCCCCAAAGGCCTCAGGTTACACCGCCAGACCTCTGACCAAAGGCCAGCAAAATCCCCGTCGTCTGACCCCGTGCCAGCTTCGGTCACTGTCCTTTGGCCGGTCCTCTCCCCCCGGCGACGACAGTTGGCCGCCACGCCGGCCTTCCCCACCCGGCCCACGCTGCCCGGTAATCCCCGAGCTGGCAGGACTGCCCTCTCCGGCGAGAGGCGGTCAGGCGGGGGCCCGGCGCTGGGGAGCCCGCCGGTGGGGCGGGGCCCCCTCACCCGCCGCCCCGCCGGCAGGCGTGCGGTGCTCCCTGCGCGCCGAGCTCACAGGGCGCAGGACCGGGCGCGCCTGCGCGGGAGGATTTCGCAGACTCCCGCCGGTTTCGATGACGTGCTGGGCTCCCAAAGCCTCTTCGGTAATGACTTACCACTTGCTGAGGCAGGAATTGAACACGAGCCCTGTGAGACGGGTGTGAAGTTCACAGTGAGCCCCTCTGCCAGCTGGGGAGCCTCGTTCATCACCTAACACCTGGGCGTGGCTCTGGGCGTCCAAGGGTTGGTCTCCCCCAGTTTTCTTGACAACCCAGTAAGATTCTTGCTACTATTACCCTCATTTTATGCGTGAGAGAATTGCATGTTCTAGTGCTATTCATACACTGAAAAACACCTGGAAGTCTACAAGTGTGTCCTCTCCCCGAGAGTGCACTTCGTGGGGACGAGAGGCAGGGACACACTTGGTTGCGAGGTGAGGTCGCAGCACACGCCGCGGTGTGAAGGCTCTGCTCTTGACGGAGTAATTTCTTCCCTTCATCCCCAGTGCCTACGTTCATTCCTCTCCTCCATGAACTGTTGTAAATAATGTAGCGTTCTGGGTGCGTGTGTTTTTAGTTTACGTTAAGTGGCTTTATTGGGCTTATATCTCGTTCGCCTTAATTTTTGAATTCAAAACTAGGTTTTTAATATCTATCCATGTCACTAACTGCATATCTAGTCCAATGCTTCAAATTGCAGCATATTATTCCATAGGATTAGTGTTTTTAGTTATCCATTCCCCTAGTTATGGGCACCAGGGTGATTTTGTGTATGTACACATCATACATATATAAAATATATGCATCTCTTAACAAATATAATTTTTAATTAATAAATTTTAATAGCAAAAAATTTAAATAAAAAGTAATTAAGTTTTAATAAAAATAATTTAAAATATAAAAAAAATACGTATCTCGTATCTATATATGTGGAACTGATGTGGCGTAGCACAGATGCAAAGCTCGCTTTACCGAGTACTGCCAGATGGCGTGCTGAGCGATTGTACCTGTTTATACGCCCACCAGCAGTGCAAACCACATTTATGATATTATCCATCAAAGTTTTATTTGAATTGGCTTTCTGGTTTTCTTAGGTTTTTGTATGGATGGACACTTAATTGGAAGTATTATCAAAAGAAAGGTAGGGGGAGCTGGGTGCATTATGACCCCCCGTCTCCTCCCCCCAGGGTTGTCTTTCTCCCATTCTCCTAACCTCCCCTCTGTTCCAGAACCTGCTGGAAGAAATTTTCTCTCTGAACCTTCTTCCTGAACAGCTTTTCTTCTTTCTCTCAGAGTTTTCACCACACCTCAGCCGGGTGTCCTCCCTGTTCTCCGCTCTGAGAATCCAAACCCTCCCAGCTTTTACGAGGTCCAGTTTAAGACCTGGTTCCTGCATGGCGCCCTCTCGAACGATTCTAGCCCACATGTCTCACCACATTTTGACTGTATATCTCTCATTTCTGGGATTTGTTTATATTCAATTTAATTTTCGTTTATGTTCTATGTTGTTTCCAAAAAGAGAGACCAGGCAAATGAAACATGTCATCTTTGGTCAACCCGGTCACTAGCTGCTTCACTGCAGCCTTCATGTGACTGACACTCTCCCAGCACCTGTGGGAGAATCAGATCTTCCCGGGCAGCTTCACCTCCCCCCTCAAGTCAGTCTTCCACAGGATTATAGAAAGATTTCACTAACGGAAGAAACATAGAACCAGCATTATGTCTGCGAAGTACGCATCCAGGCAGCCGTACAGTTTCCTCCCACTGCTGTACATCTCTTTATTGACTCAGAAGTTGAGGAGTTAAAGACTGGGAGGTGAATAAACCCCAGGTGCCTCTGGAGAGCTCTGCTGAGCTTCAGTCAGCCCCATGCTGCCGCCATCACTGATCTGTCAACAACCACTTGCTCCCTTCCTGAGCAACCAGAGTTCCCAGCAGAAAATAATCTCTTTCTATCTCTTTCCCAAAATTAAATGAATTGGGAAAAATACCCTTTCCCACCACTGTTACACCACACTGTGTCCCAGTCTTAGTTTTTACATAAAACCCCCACAATGTAACAAAAATTACTAGTTACTAGACCAAAATCGACTTTCTTCTTTCTGACAATCAGAACTTTGACAGTATTCAGGACAGCATGACTCTCGCTGTAGAAGTACATTTCCCAGTCTGTTTGGCAGCTGGAGTTTTACGTGACAGTTATTGCCATTAACAGGAAAGCCAAAGTTACTGCACAGGACTTTCAGTGATGTTCTTGAAAGAGAAATAACTCAGCAGGCACTCACCACTGCCTCTTGTCCTTTCTCCTCATTCCTGCCTAGACTATGCTCATGATGCCTGGGGATGAGGGTGGAGCAGGTGCCACTTTGGTGTCATGAAGATGGAGACAACACACTCTAAGGATGGCTGAATGGAAAGTTAATTTCCATTCTGGGTCTCTAATGAATCATGGTGCTGTGTAATGTAAGAAAAAAATAAAACCTCTAATTTGTTCAACCACTTTTTTTTTTTTTGGTGTTATTTATTACATGCAGTCAAATTCAAATCCTGATTGTCATTTATTTGTCTTTGACAAACCTCTTTTCCAGAAGAATCTTGCACTGTTTCAAAGGCAGCCTGGTAGGAAAAAATCTGATTATCCTTAAGGAGAGCCCAAAGGTTCTCCAGGTCAGACCCCTGGTATCCACATACCAAGCTGTCACGCCCTGCCTCTCTCTTCCATTTCATAAAACATCTGTAGGTGATATGGGATATCACCCAATGATTTAGGTGTTTTTGGCAGAATCTTTCTTCCTTGCCAGTGGAGAAGTCCTCCAATGATAAAGGCTGAAAATGCCACATGCTTACTTTGCTAGTGTCCCTTGCAGTGAGGGTGTGAGCACGTGGCCTGCTTCTGTCCAAGGAGATATGGAAGGGGAAGCAACTAGGAAGCTTCTCAAATAAAAAGGGACACATGGAAACAAATGTCCCTTCGTCTTCACTGGAAAGGTTGCTTAGAAATGCTGAGTCATCTTGTAGTCAGTGACATGCTGAGGATAGCAAAGGCATGGATGGGAAGCACTTGCGTCCTTGATGTGCCTCCAAGTCACACCACCAATCCTGGACACGAACTGCCTTTGGACATCTGGTTACTATTTACTCCGCTTTTAAGTATATTCTGTTACTGGCACTTAAAAGAGCTCTACGTAACACGGAGGTGTCAGAACAGGACTGGCTGTCTTCCGAGTTTCTGGATCTGTTTCACTTTTTTTTTCTTTATTGGGGGGCTAATTACATTTATTTGTTTATTTTTAGAGGAGATGTTGGGGATTGAACCCAGGACCTTGTGCATGCCAAGCATGCATTCTACCACTTGAGCTATATCGTTCTCTAGATCTGTTTCTTTAAATTGAGTTCCTCAGTTGCTTTGCCATGTAGATCTCTGAACAGCCTGTGTTGCTGTTCATCAAACGTGCTGAGACATGACTGAATCTGCAAGGAGTATAGTTCAGGCTTTGTGCTGGGACTCTGCTTTTCAAGCTCAATGTAATCCCTATTCTGATTCTTGACTTCTTTAGTGTTGTAAATTTTAATACAATAACCACTGGGTGGTATGCTATTTTTTCAAACAGTAGAACAATTTGGATGCTCGATTAAAAGTATTTACAAGGAAATTGGATTGTTATAAAAAAAAATCAGAATTATATTTAAAAAATCCACTAAGGAATTAAAACATGTGGAGTCAAACTTCTACTGCCTAATTGAAAGATTTGAAAATATTTTGCAGGTTTTTAGGAACAATTAATAGCCTTCAAACAAGATACTAGAGGATAAATATTTTATTTGCTAGAAATAAGTATCATCTGATTTCCGTTGGTACGTCCCAATGTATCTCCAGCTGAGATATTTGCTCCTCATTAATCTGGTGGTGTTAATTTACATTTTAAGTCAGGTAGGGGCTGCAGCATAGATAGGCTGAATAGTTAATATTTCCATCCAAACCTTCAAGATGCATATAAATCTTAAATCGTTCCTCGGTCTCTCTTCACAACGTGGCAGGAGTGCTGCCTAGATGGTCGGTTCTAAAAACCAAATCAGTCCGACTCTATCTACATGCACAGAATTCTTGAATGAAATGTGAAAATTTCAGTCAATCATCTGACTAGCTTCAGACTCATAGGCAAAGCATTGGAATGGTTGGATTTTTCACTTCTCACTAAGATTTGGGCAAGTTAGTGATACAGTCTTTGTTTTTGTTCCTGGAGAAGATACCAAAGGACCAAAAGGAAAGTTCCAGCCTGTTATAATTAGGGAAAATAATCCTGTATCTCTGTGTATTTCAACCACACATTGTTACCAAGAATGTTCAGCTTCCTGAATGTTGAAGTGGTGTTCCAAGAGGAAAAGACTGCTGAATACAGATTTGGAAATTATCTTTTAGAAGAGATTAACTAATTTAGTAAGGAAATAGTGGGTTAGCCTAGGATGCTGGGTCAGTCAGAAACCAACCTTGGTCTCATTAAGAATTAGACACATTCTTTGTGCAGCTCTGTGTAGCCTTGTGCAGGCTTTGACCCCCACTCAGACCACCTTTTGATTTTTATTCTGCTAGCAAGAACCTCAGGGAGGGGTTGAGTGACTGGTGTCACTAATCTAAGCCCCAGTAGCGACACTGCCAATATTAAACTAGTTCAGGGGGCATAAGAGAACGAAGACCTTCTGAGATTTGAGCGTGATGTATGTTCTTTGGAGATGCTCAGACCACGGGAGAGCACGTGACTGAAGAACGGTAGCCGAGGAACCAGAGCAGAAAGGACTCCAAGCACCTTAATTTCCACAAATGAGGAATCACATTCAGGGTGTTGTCCAGGCAGATTCTGGATGAAATCTCAGATCTCTTGATTCATTCACTTCCATGGTCTTTCCATATACCATTTGACCAAAAGGCTATGAAGAGACAAATGAAAGGGAAAAAAAAACAAAAGAAAAAGAGATGCTCCAGCTTTGGGTATCAATGATATACATGAATTTACTCCTAAGGACACTGGAAAATAGAAGGGAATTTGCTACAGTTCTCAAATCTAAGAAAAGACTTCACCCAAAATGCTAAAATATATTCTCCAAAATGACAGTCTCACTTGGGAGTGAAGGACTACTACAAACGACATGATCATCATGATTGCTGTGACAAGGTTGTTGGCACCTCCCCACCTTCTGGGTTCTGGCCAATGGTTATAAAGACAAAGGACTGGGCTAAACGGGAGTCGAAGGATAGCATCATTAGGACTTAGTGATGGAGAGATTGGAAATGCCGGGTTGGGTGTAGAGGAAGAGAGAGTACTCAGCTTGCTTGATAGGAGCAGAGACAGAGATTGATGTAGGAGCAAGCATGTGTTACCCAAGTTTCAAAGCAGGACAGTTGGTGAAAATGGATGTCAGACTCTCTCTAATCTCACCAAGGCAAGGCACTCTCCTATTGCTTATCATGGGTATTATTGCCTATCATTTAAATAGACAAGGCAAATTGCCCTTCCTTTGTCTTTGTTTTGTTTCATTTCGCCTTTCAAAAATGATCTAATTACTTTCAAGTTTGTTCTTTCAAATGACCTTGAGAATTTTCAGAAAAATCATCCAAATTCTAGCAATCAGGCACGGGTGAGCAGCACACCCTTTTAATATCATGTCACCGTAGGACTGCAGCGGCATGTACGCAGTCCCTGGTCCACTGTTGATTAAAGGCTTAGTGAAATTACTCACTAAACTGTAGATTTTTTCTGGTGGAGTTGCAGATAATTTCTGTCTTGTGAAACAGATCGTCTCTAAGATTTATGGCCTGTTGAGAATTAATCTGTTTTTTTAAAAATCAAACTTGTCAACCTTATCCTAGCATTTCTTTGTTAAATTGATTCAACACACTAAGGTTTTCAAATGTTCTCTGAATCAATCATAACATCTTACTGGTTCCCTCACAAGTGATCTTTGACATGCGTTCCTTCTGTATTTGCTGGATAATTATATTACCTTCTTGAAAATTATCTTTTAACAGAATCCTTTTTTCCCTGGTATCCCTCCAAAAAATATCTCATTGAGATTTTGATTGGAATTCATTCCATTCATAAGTTCTTTTGGGGAGAATTGACATCCTTACAATATGTTTTGTTTTGTTTCTACCCAAGAACTAGTCTTTTTTTTTTTTTTTTAATATTCCTTAGTGTTTTACAGTTTCCCTCATTTAGATATGACACACTTTCTTGGTTCAGTTTATTCTTGGGTAATTTATGTTTTTGTTGTCATGGTTAATGGGAGTGGTTTCCATTTTTATTTTCTAACTTTTTTGGGGGGAACATAAGAAAGTTTGTGTGTGTATTTATCCTCTAACCTTCCATCTTACTGAATTCTTAAATTATTCTATGACTGAATTCTTACATGATTTCTAAGTTTTTAAGTTTTTCTAGATATACAATATTATAATCAAATGATGATAATTTTGCTGCACCCTTGCCAATAGTTGTAATTCTTATTTTATTCACATAAAGCACATTTAGAACAGCATTGAATAATAACTTGGACAGGGGGCACCTTGTTTTGCATAACATTATCATACTTAGTTTGAGGTGCCATTTTCAAAAGGCACTAGAGAAAAAGCATATTTTTAGTACATTGACACAAAGGAAAGGTCTCTTCAGACAGCTCAACCTCTGTTTTCACCCCGTTCTCTCTTCCTGTTAATCACACCTCAAACCTGGACGCCTCTTGGTACCACAGCCAGGTAGCGAACTTGGCTGATGCTCACATGCTAACACGCCCGCTTTGTTCTTGTCATAATCATCAGCTTCACATAGGGCAGCTCTGGTGCTCTCTACACTTACCTGGCATCTCTAAAAAAATTGCTGCTTGGAGGGGTAAAAGAAGGTTTTGTTTTTTTCGTTTTTTTGTTTTTTTTTTTTTTTAAAAGCTGGACATGTCCTTAGAGGAAGTGGTTGGAACAGGAAGCACCACTCCTGTGGCCCTGCCATCATGGTGCCCATCCAGGTGAAGGCAAGGGGCCAAGCAAACAGCATCCCACGTTTGCCAAATGGCCCTGGTCAGTCTTTGGCCTTGCCAAGGGCAGGGCCCCCACTACAGACTCTGCGGAGCTGAAAGCTGAATACAGAATACTTTTCTGTGCCTCCGGCCTGTGGAGCAGGCTTGTCTGGCCCAGATCACTCTTGAATAGATGAAAAGAATCTGTTTTTGCCTTGGCCCGGGGCCTGCGGTGGAGGCCACAAGGGCTCGCACAGACGCACAGGAGTGGCAGGGCAGCAAAGAAAGGGAGGAGAAGACTGAGGAGATTTTAAGAAGAAATAAACAAACCCTCCAGAACATTTCCAGCTGATGTAGATTATGAGTTATTCAAATGGCCCCATTGCTGTCATTTGGAGAAATGAAAATTGCAAAGAAACTGGTAACAGCCTCCTGTGGTTTCACTGGAATCCAGTCTTGCAACCTCTTTCGGGACATCTAGGTAATAGAGAGGCGCAGGCCTACAGGTGGGAACCTGGGAGATGAGAAAACAAATCGTGAACGAGACGGGTTTCTCCCCAAAGGTTCACTCAGGAGTTCAAGAGTTTAACCAAAGAAAGGGAAATTCCGGTTCAGGCACAGTAATGATGCTGGTGGTGACTGTTAGCAACGTGCTTTGTTTGGTGGGTGTGTGTCTTCAGAACAGCTGGGAAAGCAAGTCCTTACTCTCCTTCTGAGCTGGTTAGAACCAGTGAAATGGGATTTTTCACATCTGAGAAATGACTGTGCCTGAAGTTCCTGCCTGGAGAGCTTTGTGGAATACATTCCCAGGGATGCCCAGGGCACATCTGTCTGGAACCCAAACCCGGGCCTCAACAAGGAAGCAGGGTCTGCGGGACCCAGGCTCAGGAGGGGACTCCATCCTTCTGCTTAGTAGATGGGCCACTCTTGGCTGCTTCCACGTGGCAGGAAACATGTGTTTGGGGGAAAGGTAAGTAGATGATCAGGACTATCAGAGACTATCAGGTGAATCCCTTTCTATGTTTTATCCTTCAGTTCACTTCCACCCCTGTGGCCGGTGTGCTCGTTTCTGGCCTTTGCTGCCGTGCAGGGGCATGTTGTGGTTTATCTGGCATGGGGACCCAAGAGCCCTTGTCAGCACCACCTGAGATGTTGAAGTGCAGGCTCCGAGGCCCACCCCAGTACTACTGAGTCAGAATCTCTGAGCCGGAGGAGGAATGTGCACACTTAATTATCTCAGGTGTGAGAAGAACTGGGGCTCGGAGGGGACAAAGACCCACCTTTAAACCACAGCGTGGCTGGGTATCGCGTGGTCTTAGGCAAGTTGGCGTCTGTCTCAGTTCTCTGGGCTGCAGAGCAGGGGTAATTATACCTACTTGACGTTGTTGTAAGCATTCATTAACATATTTTTAATTAATGCACACAGCTTAGCATGGAGCAGAATAAGTGTTCAATATATGTCTGCGATTGTATTTGTTATCATCTTAATAAAGCCTGAGCTCAGAGCCTCCTGGATGGCTGCAGGCCAACTGGCTTACACCTTACAGCTCTGTCCCCCTTTGCCCTTCAATAGCCAGTCCCCCCCGCCCCCCACACCCTATCTTAGCGAGCAAGCAAGAGCCGGCTGAGAGAAGCCCTTGTCCCAAGTACTTTCGCAGGACGCCTCCCCGTTAGTGCTTGACCCCGCTGCTCCCTGCCTTGGTCTTCTTGTCTCTCTGCATCATCCCCACCCCTACCACCGCTCTGTTCTCTGGCTTCCGTATCTGCTGCATTGCTCAACTTGGTGGCCTCTTCAGGCTCCCTCGGCTGGCTTGTCGCTGCCTCTCTGTGTCTGTGTGCTGTCTTTGTTTGGCATGACTCACAACTCCCTGTGGAAGACCCTCAGCCATTCTCTTTCCTGTGGATCTCCCAGTCCTCAGTCCATTGCCAGAGGAAGGGAATCTAGAAAACCACACTGTAAGCCCCAATTCTCTGTGAATAGACACATACAGAGCCATGGGAAACAACTGGAGTATTTGCTTAAAAATACTGGTCTCCCAGAGTCAGACCCCTTGGTCCTTACTCCAGTTCATGAAAGACTTTGCATTTCCTTTTAGACTCCATTCCACGCTTCTGCCTTTCAGAGCTGAAAAGTGGGTCTGTGCTGAGCCTTTTCAGGAAGGAAGGTGTGCTCAGTAGGGTGTGTGAGAACAATTAAAACAGCATTGTAAGCATGACAGCTTCCAACTTAAGGAGATGATTATTAACTGCTCAAAGCTTGAAATGCCAAATATGTGCGAGTGGGTGGTTATGATTTTGCTCTCTCTCACTCTTTCTTTCTCTTTTCTTATTATTGTGAAGCTTCAGCAACTGAGTTCTCTTCCCAAGAGAGCAGTATAGAAAAAAAAGTCTCCAGCAAAGTGGTCCTTCCTTAATGGTTGAGTGAAAATCCAAGTGATACAAAAGGAACGTGAAGTAGTAACGTCTTCACTGAACCTCCAAAAGCCAACTGTAAACAAATTCATCCTTACGCCTTTGTAATGGAAGGAGGCAGAAAATATGACTGTCCTTGGAGTTCAGGTGTAAGACTGAAGGCACTGGAAGCATTCAGTCATTTCCCCAAGGTTGCTCTGTGAGTCTCTGGTGGAAACAGAATTTTAGTAACAGCAGCAATTAGCACTTAAGTACCGGGGAGCCCTTGAAATAGCCGACCCCGGGTCTCTGGAGATGGACACCACTTGTCATGAGAAATCTCTCTCTCTCTCTCACACACACACACGCACATTTGCGCAGAAACATGGAACTTCACTTCTCCTTAGACTCTGCATTTTACAGAGTAACCCGTATATTTTGATAAGACACTTCAGAGACACTTCTCGGGATGAAGCAAGTCCTGGATGTGTGACTAAGAACTTCCCCATCTCCATGGGGATCAGAGTGCCCCAGACTGCACTTCTGGAGACCACTGATCAGAGTTACACTGCTTGGAAGTGAAATAAAAATGAGGTCTCAGTAAGGTTAATTCTGTACCTATGTAGTAATGAAGATAGACTATAAGGTAAATAGGTTTATATTTATGGAAAACCGAAAAATAGAAAATATAAGAAACATGAGGATAAAATTAACGAGTATCTGGATCAGGTATTGAGGGAATAAGTTAATACCGAGCATGTTTCCTATAATAAACTAAATTTAGGTAGTAATTAGGACTAGACAGCATTAACTGTGTTTCCAGCTGCTTAAGGATTTTTGTCCCTTAAAAAATGTAACAGTTCCCCTACAACCTGAGTGGACTTTGGAACTACTCTGGGTTGATCAGCCAAAACTTGGGGCCAAGGCCTGAGTGTACAATCCATCTTTGGGGCCCTTCTCAGGACTTCCTAAGGAAAGATGGGAAATAAATGCTGGAGAGAGTTTAAGGAGCACCTCTCCTGGGGTTCTCACTTTTTTAAAATCTGTTTTTGTATCTAGTGGCTAACATTTGCAAATCTCAAACTCCCAAATTTATCCCTTCCCACCCCCTTCCCCCCAGTAACCATAAGATTGTTTACTATGTCTGCGAGTCTGTTTCTGTTTTGTAGATGAGTTCATAGTGTCCTTTTTATTCTTTTTTTTTTTTTTTAGATTCCACATATGAGTGATATCATATGGTATTTTTCTTTCTCTTTCTGGCTTACTTCACTTAGAATGACCGTCTCTAGGGGCTCTCACTTTTTAACTAAACAAAATCCTTAAGCCAAAGGGCAGAGGCACTGAGTGTGGAATTCCAGGCATGTTAGTAGGTGAGGGGAGAATTCTATCTCTCATGGGTCCATGATGGGCACCCACATTTAGCATCAGAGATGACCCATCAGTCATGGCTAATTAGAGCAAAAAATCACAACCCTTGGAATGTCCAATAACAGGAGAATATTAGAGGAAGTTTAGGATGGACAGATGACCACATACAAATGATGTAGATAAATACTTATTAACATGAAAAGTGAAAAAACTTGTTAAGGAAAAAAAGCAGATGGCACATATTATTTTCAATATGATCTGTTCAAATTTTTACATATATGCA
Source organism: Camelus bactrianus (assembly GCF_048773025.1). Classification (NCBI taxonomy): domain Eukaryota; kingdom Metazoa; phylum Chordata; class Mammalia; order Artiodactyla; family Camelidae; genus Camelus; species Camelus bactrianus. The sequence goes on along the minus strand of NC_133571.1, from coordinate 21,360,326 downwards.
TGTTTCTAAAGCTACATAGGAGATATGTATCAACTTCTTATTAGTGAATGTATCTGAACTGGAAGATTATGCATTTTTTTATTTGTCTGCTATTTCTAATTTTTAAACAATAAGCTTGTATTGTTTTTATCTTCTTAAAAACCTTTTTTTTTTTTTCAAATACAGACCACTACCCATAACGTTCCTGAATAAAAATCCCATTTTTATTTAAAATAAGCACCAAGGGCCATTTTCCTTTCCCCTTGTCAAGTAAGGAGAGATTCGCGGGCAGCTTGGAAATTCATCAATCATTCACATCTCTGTTCGTGTTCCAGGTGTCGAGTGTAGGAATTCAGGCTAAATAAAGCTGTGACGCTTCCCGAGTCCATCCACAGAGAAGGCAGGAAATTTCCACGCTGCTGGGCTGGGAGGCAGAGTCTCCAGTGGCATTAGGCTACTGTTTTCCCTTGAACTTCCCCCGGACTCATGTCGAAGAGCAAGATCCTCTTTGAGGCGCAACAGTTCAGGTCACCTCCTTGGGTTCCTGCCGCTGCTCCCACGAGGGTGGTCTCTGACCCTTTACAATCATTTACTGACACAAATGCCTAGAAGCATAGCCTGCTAGATAAAAGTAAGTCTCTGGGAGGGGAGAGGGTATAGCTCAACTGGTAGAGCACCTGCTTAGCATGCATGAGGTCCTGTGTTCAATCCCCGGCACCTCTATTAAATAAATAATAAACCTAATTACCTACCCCCTCAAAAAAACAGAAAACTTAAAAAAAAAAAAAAAAGTAAATATCTGAGAAACAAAGTCACTTCAGCCTGAAGACCTGGTTTAGAAGCAGGGCATCAGCAGACAACCGTTACATAACAGTTTGTCTTGGTTGCTCCGGCCATATGTGACCTTTCCCTCCTTCCGGCTGACACCATCCCCAACAGAAAAATACAATCTGTTTAGCCTGATGTACCTCCTTCCCTCCTGAGCCTTTGCAGAGAATAATAACAGCAGCTGCATGACTTCTTCTTAATGTAAATGCTTTATTTACTTTTGTGTTTAATTTATGCATCTGTCCGATGTTTGCCCAGCTGTTTGATGTCTGTGTCCCCATAGATTAGCCTTTGCTGACTTGATCTGTCTTAAACTCTAAGCTTTAAGAAACAGAGGAGGCTCTCCGTTGACTCTTCTTTGCCCAGCCTCGCATGTGATACCATACAGATGAAAACTTAATGAAGGATTCTGAGATTCAGCCATCTCCTTGAAGATATCTTTCTCCCTTGGTAAAATGAAAAGCCAAAATTTCCTGCTCTGCTCAGGGAAAAAAATGACACTTGACTTCATTTTCCTTGTAAAAGGACACCATTGTTGTACCAAGGTAATGCTGAGGAGGGTTTTTCTCTCCCCAAGCTGTACCAGATGCTTTGGGGAGGTGTAGGATGTGAGAGCCAGCCAAGAAGCAGGGCTACTAATTACGAAACAGGTTGGGATGGAAGCACTGATCTTACTGAGGCTTACTTGCCCACCACAAAACTAAGAAAGGGCTGGGCAGTGAAATGACAATGGTTTGGCTAATCTGTATACCGGACCTTAGTTTGCGTTCCAGTATCTGAAGTTGGATTTGATTTCTATGCTGTCTTGTGGGCGTGGGGAGAGTCAGGGTCAGCTGTACCAGGTACAGTTACTAGAGGCAGTGGTGGGAAAGCAAGGGCGAGGACGCCCTGGTCTCCCTCTTCCAGTAGGAGAGGGGAGGAAAGAGGGCGAACAGGGACTTTTCTGTTTGGATGGGCTCTCTCCTGTAATGTACAAATGACATTATCCTTCAATAATCCTTTTGTCCAGTTTTATGTGACCTGGCCATCAACATCCATTTATTTGAAAAAAGAGAGAGATAATAAAGATCAAGCAGAGGTTGAATTTTAGGCAGAATTTGAATCTCTCCGTGCCTCAGTTTCTCTCAATGTTAGTAGTGCCTCATATTGGTCGATAAAGGCTTAGATCTTCCATTGAAAGTTGCACCACAAAGCACAGAAAACACTGAATTATCTAAATTATGACTTTCTCAGCTGCTTGACCCTGCCCATCAATGGTGTAGTACTCTTCAACAAAGTATTTTTGTTACCATGAATAAGATAGTTGCCATTGCTTTTTTTGTTAAAATCCATCAAGAACTAAAGAGAAATACTTTCAAAATCAGATGACGACTCAGGAAAGAGGGAGTGAACTGGCAAGTCTGAGTCTGCTATCTGCTTGAGACTGGCCTTGTATATTGCTCTGAGGAGCAATGCTGTTTGTTGTCAGCGTGAATTCCATAAGAGAAAAAAATTGAGTAGGGAAGAAGGGAATCATATTTTGATGGGATAGCTTTATTGTTTTGTCTGATATACTATGACCCCAGCCTATTCAGGGATCATTCACACTTAAATACAAAATAACGTCCAAAGCCAAGTGCAAGAGATTTAAAAAAAAAAATAAATAAAATGGCATATTGGATGATTCTTCTCAAGTTACCCAGGAAACTTAGCATTGACTGCGTTAAGTTTCAGAAACATAGGTACATTCTCAGCCAACATGTATTTTGAATAGAGCAGGGAAACACAGATGGCTTAGACCTTCTGAGTTGCATTAAGTCCTGGAAACTGGAAGCCATAAAAGACAAAATCGTGGGAGGGAAATGGCAGGGAGCACCCTGGGAAAGCAGCAGCCCTGGAGCTGAGTGACCTCTCTTTGATCTCTAGCTTTCTCAAGTCACTTTCCCATGCACTTCCTCGACGCTGGTTTCAGTTCTTTAGATCTAATAAAAGGCTCTCGGGTTGGGGGCACCAGCCCACGGCTGAGGAGAGTGCCGATTCAGGCAGCGCCCTCGGTGTGTTTACAGTGGCATGTGGTGTGAGCTTGAGTGAGCAGGTGCGCGCGCGCGCGTGTGTGTGTGTGTGTGTGTTTTCTCGTGAGGAGTAGTGATATCTTGCCACTGTCATGGCCACCCACCAGTGGGAGATTTCACTTCCTTCAAATCACCTCAATTAAATGTACATTTTAAACAAAGCAGCATGTGTCCTTGACTGATGCAGCTTCAAAAACTCCCCGAGACCCAATTCCCTTTCAAACATTTTACTGCCCCTTAAGGATCACATAGAAATGTTAGAGTCGCCTCTGTTCATCTTTCATGAGCTGCCACATAATTTTGCTTCGTAAGAAGTGGAATTAATACTTTATACAAAAGCTTACATTTCAGTGTGGTTCCTTTCATTTGATCTAATGTGATCTGAGTTCACATCAACTGTAAAACGGATTCTATAGCGCTCAAGCCGTGGGAGATACACTTGGGCGGCTCTCCATTTCTTTGCCACCTCAGAACGGTTTTTTCCTGATCGTTTTACAAATGTTGAGTGATTTTCATGACTTTTTAGTTGTATTTTTAAAATGTACTCATTTCTTCCCCATTTCAAAATATTAGACAGAGAAGTTTTGGAAACTCAATAATTATGGGTAATTCCAAATTTCCTGTCTTCTAAAGCTTTTTCATAATAATGGGAACATTCTAGTTTTATGATACTCAACTAAAGAAGAAATCGAGCAGGCCCATTTTACAGATGGAAAAACCGAGATGTTAATGGACTTGTTCAAGGTTACGTAGCCTCTCCTAAAATGTATCACATTCCTTCCCAACATGGTGATTATTTCAGTTGAGAACGAAAAGGCACTTCATATGATTTGCCTTTGATTTTCTGTGCCTTTAACTTCTATATGTTAAAACCTAACTGCAAGGTTAAACTATGACCTTGCCCTATAAGCACTGAATTACTCATTAATACATACCCCTCTCCGCTGAATCTTGATATAGTCTTAGATTTTCAGTATAATTTGTTCTGATTTGATTTGCAGTGAATTGCAAAGTATGTAATTTTATAATTTGCACTTGTTCCCACCTGTAATGAGTATAAAGATACATTCACAGCAAGAAACAGCAGCAGAAAATAAGTGATAGGACACAGATTCTGCACTCTGACAGGACCATTTATGCATTTATTTTGGCAATGCGGATACAGTGGTGAATAACTGAAGCCCTGACCTAATGGACTGTTCCTCATAGTCAAAGAGGTAAATAATAAATCAATCACAAAACACAATAACGTAGTGGTAAGTCCTACTAAGAAAAAAAAAAAGCAGAGGAAGACAACAGAGAAGGCAAACTATTTTAGATAGTAGTTGAGAAGGTTAATTGAAGAGCCAGGAAGAGGTGGTTCTGCCTAGTTTAAGGGATAGTTGGAGGCCGGCCACATAGCTGGAGCAGAGCGAAGGTTAAGAGGTAAAGGCTGGAGAGGCGAATAGTGGCAGAAGGGACTGGCGAGGCTGGGGAAAGGACTTTGGATTTTATTGTAGTGTAATTAGAAGCACAGAGCACTGAAGAGTTCTGAGCAAGGAGAATGACATTGTACTAATGTTTTAAAAGAAATTCTCTAGTTGCTTATTTGAGACCAGACCACGGAGGGGTAAGAAAGGAAGCCGGAGGCCAGTTAGTCACCCAGGGTAGAGGTTTCAGGGGGGCAAACATGGGTGTCAGCAGTTAGAAGAGAGGGAAGAGATTGGATTCAGTATATGTTTTGAAGGTAGAGGTGGAAGGATTTTTCCTGCTAAAATGAATGTGGTGTTAGAGAGGAAGAGTTGTTTTTGTCCTGAGAAGGGGAAGACTCGAAGGAAGCAGTTTTGGGTTTTGTTTTTGATATGGCAAGTCAAGAGTTCTTCTTCGGACACATGAAGTTTGAGATATTCAAATACTGATGCCTTGGAGGAGGGCTGGGTGTGTGAGCCGGAGTGCCGGTGAGAGGTCAGGGTGAAAGATATACATCAGTGAGTGGAGGCTATTTAAAGTCAGGGGCTGGAGGAGACTGCCCTGGGAGGGGGTGTAGAAAGAGAACAGGAAAGGACCAAGGTCAGAGCCCTGGGGCAGTCAACATTTCAAATTCTGGAAGTGGAGAACCACCCCCAGGAGGAGACAGCAAAGGAGCTAATTTCTGGCTGAACATTCAAAAGCAGGTATGTAGATGGCGCAACTGGTGTTAAGGTTTAAAGACTGAAAAAAAAATCTTTGTAGGAGAACAGCCAAAAGTTCTAAATTATTGTAATAGGGGCTCATGAACCAAAATGTGACTGGAGAGGAGAGAAGATGGAAAGTTTATCATTTCAGTGACTGCCCTGGAGAGTCAGCCTTACTGACCACTTCCTAAAGTATTGTCCAATAGTAGTTTTTGGTTGTAAAGGTTTCAATGTTTAGAGGCTACACCAGGGGCATCCAGATTAGCTAGGAGAGTGCTACACACAGACAACACATCTTTTCCAAAAATCTATTTCATTATCCTGTTGAAGGGGGACACAATATGGAGCTGGCCTTTTGGCCAGGAAGAAAAAATAAATAAACAAGGCAATGTCAAGTGTCACTTTGGAAAAATTCTCTCTTAAGCCTGGCCTGCTTTTAGCAACTCATTTCTCTCAAGCCAGCTGTTGAGCCTTCAGTTTGAGGATGAAAATAAGCTTCCTCTCTCCCCCTTGCTGAAATTCCCAGGCTCTCTGTAAAACTCAAGGTGAGGCGGGCGGTGCAGCCCTCCGTGCTGGCTCCACTTGTCTGCACCGCGACGTGGCTTCAGTGCCTGGAGGGGACTGCAGTGCAACAGATCTGAGATGCCAGGAGTGAGCCCAGATGCTGCCGTCCGGAAGACGACAGTGCCCAGGTTGGGAAAAGAGGCCAGGCTGAGGCCTCCGACAGCTTCAGAGACAGCAGAAACTGGACTTTTCCCCTCCCCTTCTGCTCCTCACCTTGAGAATACTGAATCAAACTAGAACAAACGCAGTTATTTAACATGATCTTCCAGCCAGACAAGCTTTCTCTTTTATTAGGGGATGTTGCAATGACCAGGATACACGTATGAAATCACGAAAGGTGTTATTAGGACAGAGGTAACTGGTTAGAAACTCACAAGCACCAAGTTCAGGTGGCTGCAGAGGTGCCCGGAGACCACAGCCTGCAGCTCATCTGCAGTTTCGGCAAGAATAACTACTTATTCATAGGCTATCCGGATGCTTCTTTCCAAGGAGAGGGAGTGCTGGCTCCGAACAAGAGGGAGGAACATCAGCACGCGTGTTGCTCAAACGCCCCCGACATCTGGAACACACAGAAGGAGTCCATTTGTCCTTTCTCTGAACTAGATAGAATACCAATAGGGAGAAATTTACCCAAATGTTTTGAGACTCTGAAGTAAAATATCTGTGTCATCCAACAGATGCATAGATCCCAGCTCCTTTATTCACCTTCTTCACCAGCTGAGCATAAACCGTTTAATATTCGGTCAGTGCAGCTGAATTTGGGGGTGTGGTGGCAAAACTCTGGGATGTGAAGGCTTTCTGAAAAGAACACAGGATGTCATTATCTTAGCTGAGAGTAGCCAACAGACAACAGACGAGCGCCTTGGGCAAAACTCGCTTCCCACGGTGACTTGGTTTAATGTCCCACATTGACCTCTTCTTGACCTCACGGGAGATTTTATATTTAATGCTCACCAACCCCAGGAACAACACAAGCTATTGAATCTCTCTCTGCATATTTGGACCTCTCGGGCAGAGATGGCTCTCTGGTCAGAAGGTCAAAAAGTGAACCCATGGGGCTGATGCAGTTTGGAGAGTGATTTTTAAGCTATGGGTTGGTGTGAAGGTGCAGACCTCTGGTTTTCCTCACTCACCTGGCTGTTTCTCCAGCTCTTAGTAAGTACCCACTAAGACCATTACAGATCCTCAGTGCACCTGTTTCCAGTAGGTGGCTACCATACCGGGATACACTGATTCAAAATACATGTCTTTATATTTTTCCACCTCAGTCTGTGCCTCTATGCAAATCTCATTACATCCCTTCCCTCCTCTGCTACAAAACATCTAGAATCTCGGTCTTTAAAGAAACTTTAGTAACAATGAATCTGGCAAGAATGAGATTATTGTACATGTGCACTCCCTAATTTCTCTCCAGGATGTGGTGAAATCCGGCTTCACGTCTGTGTTCTTAAAATTCTGCTAACTATGGTCAAGGCCACGTTTTATATTCAGTGACTCCCACTGAAATGACTAAATGCTGAGTGGACCCGAATCGCTGCAGCGACATTAGATGGTGCAGTATTTGGCATGGGTAGGTTTGAGGACTCAGTTAAATTACGTAGGTTAACCCCATCCTCAACATTTAGATACCAAAAGAGTCAGCAGTGAAAAGTACATGAATAAAAGAAAAAGATCAAAATAGTAAAGGGTAGAATGTCAAGATGTGTTCGTTACACGGGTGGTTGTTGCAGGTCCAAGTGCTGCACAATCTTTAAAGGCTGAACAAAAGAACAGGGGGAGAACCAAGGGCAGTGCCATCCTCAGACAGGGGTTCTCGAGTCTCCTAGCCACGCATCTTAGGGGTGTGTTACTCTTTCACCCTTTCTTGTCCTTCCTCTCCCTTGCCAGGTCACTTCCCATCTTCTGATCCTTAACTCTGAATGAAGAAGACAACCAAAGGAACTTTTAGGCCCAGATCCCAAATAATAACCTGTGAGAGTTGATTTTTTGACCAAAATGCGCAAGAGATGGAGAGCCCAGGAGCTTCCTGACTTGGGCAACGCCCCCTCTCCTCTCCGTCGCCGCGCGGTGACAGCAGCCAGGGGTCAGCTGGGAGTGGAGAGGCGCCACTGCCGTAGTCCCGGAGGATGTCTTCCCAGCGGTACCGCTGCTGCGGCAGGTTTTGTATTTTTGCACCGCAGCACGATGCAGAAGCCGAGGCAGCAGAGCTCGCCCGCACCCCCGAGGCCGCGTCTCGGCCCCCTTCCCGCGCCCCGCGGCCCTCGCGCCCCGGGGAGGGCGAGCCGCGCGCCCCTCGCCGCACCACCCCCCACCGCGCACGTGCGCTCCCGGGACAACGACAGGCGAGGCCTGGGCGCGCCCCCGCCGCCCTCGGCCGCGCGCGCGCTCCGCCCGCCCTCCTCGCGCGTGCTCGTGCCCGCTGCCGCGGCGGCGCGCCTCTTCTCCCCGCTGCGGGCGTCGCGGGCGCAGGAGGAGGCGGAGCGCGGGAGGCGGAGGCCCGGCCGGCGGCGGGCTCCGGCGGGCGCGCGCCGCGAGCGGGGAGGGGGCGCTGCGGGGGCGGCCCGAAGACGGCGGGTGAGGGGCTCGGAGCCCGAGGACCGCGTCCCCGGGGCCGTCTCCGCCGGGGGAGGGCGAGCGCGGTGCGTGTCGGAGGTGGGGACTCCGAGGCCGCGGCCCGGAGCCCGGCGTCCCCGCCCCCGAGCCTGACGGGGCGGCGCGGCGGGATGAGGCGCTGGCGCGGGGGGCGCCCGGCCGAGCCCCCGCGGCTGCCCTCGGAGACCAGGCGCTAGGCTCGGCGCGCGGGCGGTGCTCGGCGGCGAGGACGAGGGCGACGACGAGGAGGAGGCGGAGGAGGAGGGCGTCGGGCCCGGCGCCCCGCAGGGCAGACACGGAGCGGCGAGCGGGGCGCAGCGACGCCGCGGCGGCGCGGCGGGGCCGCGGGGCTCGGTAAGGCGGGGGCCGCGGGAGGGCCGGGGGTGCCGGTGACGTGGGCAGGCGCTTGGGGGAAGGCTGTGGGGGCCTGGCTAGCCTTTCGGGAGGAATTCTTTTTAAAGTACAGGTTCGGGATCGAATGTTCTTAGAAGGCCATCTCGGGTTTCCCCGTCCCCCGCGGGCTCCTTCCCCGGCCTCCCGGGGCGGACCGCGCTCGGGCCGGGCCGCTTCCCCGCGGCCTCGGCGGACGGGGCCCGGCGGTTGCCGGCCTGCTGCAGTGCTCCCGGCCCGAGGCGCGGGCCGGGCTGCCTGGGGGTCCCGGGGGCGCGGGCGCTCCCCTGCGCCGCCCACGGGCGCTCTCGCCGTGCCCGCCCCCCGCCGTGCTCGCCGGCGCTCCCGTGGAGTTTTCCCTCTCGTCTTCCTAATTGGCTGAAGTTGCTGCTGCATATTGGACGGGGCTGGTGACTTGGTGCTTTTCTACCCCCTTGGACTCCCCCGCCACCACCTCCCTTCTTGCCTTTCTCATTTTGTTGACTTGTGTAAATATTTATGTTAAAAAATTTCGCCCACAGATCACAAGAGACAGTAGAGCAAGAAAGTCAAACCTGATTTTTTAGCTTCAGTCTACTTCTGGACCCTTGATAACTCCACCTTCTGTTGCTGAAGCTTAAAGGAGGTGGAGGGGAGGAGGAGACCCACGGCAGGATGCTTGGGATGCGGTTTAATAGTTATCTTTTAGGAAATAGAATTTGGATAATTATAATTATGATCTGCATGCAGAATTGCAATCTGCTTTTAAACTGCTTGGAGCACTGCATGATGCTATATGGGTAGCTGGGCCACGTTGCATTGTTGTCAGCATCTCTTTTATTTTTCATTCTTTCAGAGTTTTATTTGGCACAGATGTAGACCTTTTAAGTCGGTGTGAATGGGAGTGACTTCTGGTACACTGGTTGCTTTTGTGAACGTTGTCTGTATTCACATTTCTATTGGAAGAAAGAAAAAACATATGGTGTCGGAGTACCATGGCTCAGAGTCCAGAAAATGTGCTAGTGTGATTCAGTAATTGGATTTGTTGCTGTAACATTTTTGGGTGGTGATGGTTGCGATTCACCTTCATGTTTTTCGTTATTGGGTGAATTGAAATCTAACTGGGAATCTTGACGTTTGCCTCTTGGACTTTGGAGTGAAGGAAATAGTAGCTTTAATTGCTGCTACAACGTGACCTCAAAGTTTTTCAAGTGCTCATTGGTGTGAATTCTTTTTTAATAGGGCTGTTCGTGAAGATGGGATATTATGACGTTGTGATTCCCATTTTCAGGAATATCTGGAGTCTCCTTCATTCCTGAAATTGGGTGTGTGGTGGTGCTTTGTAGGTTGCCTCTAGAATGGCGTGAAGTTGGAACGGTGCTGAAGCGGATTATCGTCCTACCATCGTCCCTATCGCAGTCTGCGGAATAAAGCAGCACTTTGGACAGAGACTTGTCCAGCCCCAGCGCGGGTGGAAGCCCAGTTCACTGTGCGGTGGTGCGCGCTGAGGTGGGCGATAGGGTGTAAGTGGGCCAGAGAGGAAATGCTAGTTGGAGGAACCTTCTTTGGTTATGTAACTGTTTTGTTTTCTGGGGAGAGACCTAGAAGCAGCCAGGCAGGCTCAACTGTCATTAGAGTCTTTGATGTTGGTTTGAATTCCAGCAGTTATGTTCCTTCTATTTTCTTTCCTAACCCCCACATTATTTTCCAATCACCAGAGGCTATCCTCCAGTTGGACTGAGACTTTAATGGCAGTACATTCACTTCCATTTCTTCCTCTCTTTGCCTTATTTTCTCTTTAGATGACTTATTCAGCGGTCTTTCCCTTTTCCAAGCTGGCCTGGGTGTGTTGCCTGCACGGCATACATAGAGTCACTATTATTGACTGTAAATGCCTTTAAGAAATACCATGGAGTAGCAGCTGCTTTCTTCAGAAGATGGTGGTAGCAGAAGAAAAATGGAATGAAATGAACTAAACACTGGCACTGTATTTTAAAAACTATGACTAATATGTTTAAAAATGTTTATGGTTGAACCCATTCATGTGAAATTTGATGTCCGTGGAAGTAGTTAAGAGGCAGCAAGGACTTGAAATTTGGTTGTGGTTGCATTTCTGCCACTTAGAAGTTGTGTGGCCTGGGCCCTTCTTTGGGCAAGTTATTTGCATTTCTTGGCTTGTTTTCTTTATGTGTAAAATGGGAATGAGAGGGCTTGCATTATCTTCCTTATAGAGGAAGGATTAGATGAGAGAAAGCATGTGGAAATGCTTTGTAATACTTCTTATACACATGAACTATTATTGTCATTGTCTATAAACTTAGTATTTAATTGTCTTAAATATCTTAACATTAATTTAAAAAGAATGCACATAGTGAATGGGAATGTGTTAGCTCTCTTTGAGCTTCAAAGGTTTGTGATTCTCATTCTTAGGAAATCCGTATGTAATATCTACAGTTGTGGACTCTGGAATTTTTGATTATTTTGGACAGGTTTCAAATTTATTGAGACTTTAAACTTCTTTAGAGTATGAATTAAAAATATTAAAGGCAGTTACAAGTTAGGAGTTATGAGAAAAGCTGTTTAGTCAGAAATGTTTTATATTTGTCTGCATTATTTAGGACAAATGTTGGCAAAATTCACCATGTGGGCTACGTCTGGCCTGCAGCTTGTTTTTTTTTTTGTATGGCCTGTGAAACTAAGAATGATTTAAACATTTTTAAATGGTTAAAAAAAAAAGAATATTTCATGATGTGAGTTATGAAATTCAGACATCAGTGCTCATAAAGTTTTGTTTGGTGGTCACACCTCTTTACGTATTATCTGTCTGTGGCTGTGTTGGCGGTACAACAGCAGAGTTGATTTCTTGCAGCAGGAACAGCATGACCTGTAAAGCCTAAAAATTTTTTTATCTGGCCCTTTACAGAAAAAGTTTGCCAACCTTTGATTTAGGACTTAAAATTTTTTGCTTTACTTAACACAAGCGTTATTTGCTATCATAGCTTTATAGAGGTTAAGACCCCTGGAAAGGTACTAAGTTTTTGCTTTGGAGTTGGATAGACTTGTGTTTGAATGCCAGCTGTGATACAAACTTTGATCCTGGACAAATGAATTAACATCTTGGTGCTTCAGGTACCTCCTGTGCAGTTAGAGAATAACAATAGGATGTGTCTTAGTAGGTTGTGGTGATGATTAAATGAAATGATACCTGCCAAGACTTCATACAATGTAGGCATAAAGCAAGTGCTCAGGAGATCATAGGTGATGGTGATCGTAAATTCTAGTATAAACAGTATACCTAAAATATTGTGTATCACTTCGCCTCAATAGTAAGAGTTGTTCTCCTGAATTTTCTCCTTTACTTAAACCATTAGTTTAGTTAACAGCTGATAATTGGAATAACTTGAGAAATTTCCCTTATGTTTTACTGTATTTTTGTTAATCACTTGCTTATTTAGGTGATTAAGGATGGGCAGAAAGATAATTCTGCTGTTTTTCAGAGGTCCTGGTTCTTGATAATTTCTTGGTACTAGTCTGTGTTTAAGAATTTAAATACTTCTATTTTGGTATTGGTATTTTTTGTTTTTTTTGTTTTTTTAAAGAAAGTTATATGAGAAAAACTTTAAATTAGGCCAGGGTTAGACAGCTTTCTAATGTATATGACACTCTAAGTCTTTCTTATGGTTTGCATTAGCATCTTTATATTACCCTTTTCAGAGTTGGAATAATAAAGCTTATTTTTTTCTTGAAAGATAGACCTAGGTTAGTATCTAGAAGCTTTGCTATTGAGCTGCTTTTTGAAGTGTTTGGTTTAAGTTATCTTACAATTGATAAATTGGATGTGCTGCTTAATTTCAAGCGCTGGTTTATTTAACATTCATCCCAAACTAAGAGTGCGCAAATAAACAAACATCATTGTTCTGAGTCAGACAAAACAGAGGTGGGGCCGCTGTGGCTCTTGCCGTCCTACAGATTGCGCAGTATCACGCCTTGGATGTTGCTTACATGCTGTGGGATGGCCCAGGGGTGACGTGGGAGGGTGTGAGTGTCCCATGCTGTCCTCGGTGGAGCGTGGGGATGGAGGCACCGGGCCTTTCCTCAGGCCGCAGCGCAGCAGCCCTTGGGAAACCACACCGCAGGGCTGATGGCAGCGCCTCGCAGGGGGCAGCGGTGTAGAGAAGACCCACTGTCAGGAGGAGACTGTGTTCTTTTGAGGCTAAAGCATGTAAACAACAAAACCAACCAGAGGTTTCCTACCCGAAGGGGTGAAGATTGAGAGGGGATATTCCTCCAGTACTAGAATGTAAAAATGTAGTGAAATAGATGTTTATAGTTTCACAGTGTACCTGGACACGGGGCCGCCCTGTTATTTAAAAGGTTGTTTTAAGAAGGTAAAAGGAAATGAGAAATGAGATGTTTGGTTTAATTTCTCATAAGAAATACTTGAACCAGAATGTTCAGAATGGAAGTAGGATTCTGGTTTTCAGGGAGACCTGTTGTCTGGCTTACGATCACATGTCCATTTACTGCTTGATTTTATACCGTGGCTCATAATACATAATAGTATTGGTGGCTGTGGAGATGAAAGGCTTTGAGAGGAAAAGCTTGTGCGACCCATGCCTTGTGGGATCGCTGTGATATGTTTACATCGTCTCTGTCAGGAAAGATAGGTGCCACATTCTGGGAAAGAATTCTAAAGTGGATTTTCCATTCATTTGCTCTTAAAATAGTCATCTTTATTATCTGGGATTCAGCCTTCTGGTCTTGGGCAGACCATTTGACTGCACTGTTTTTATTCCCTTGTATATAGGACGGAAACAGTAATTCCTGTTCCTCTTTTTATTGGTAAGAGATGTGATGTGGTAAAAAGACTCCTAAGATGAGTAGCATTTTCAACAGTTTTGAAGAACATACGATGTGAAGTTTAGTAATTCCCCCGTATGTTAAGTACAGATGAAAACGCTGTAACAGAGAAAGGAGATTTGAGCTTGAAGTCAGAGGTCCTGGGTTCTTGTCTTGGCTCTGTGTAAGTAGTCTGTGACTGGGCAGGTAATTCATCTCTCTGAACCTCATTTTCCTTATATCCATGATGAGGGCGTCAGACTAGAGTTCTATAAGATCTTTACTTGCTCCAAAATTCCATGATTCTCTGATTTTTTTTTTTTTAAAGTAGGGACCATCCTCTGTACTTGCCCAGTTCGCATTGACCTTCTGTCTGAGGAAGAGCTGACACCCACTGGTCTTCCAGATGCAGTAGCAGTCCTAGTTCCGGTAGGATGCGGGAAACCAAACCTCTTTATCAGTGAAACGAAAAGTACCCACTGACTACAAGTAAGTATTTTGCATCATGCTAAACGCAGTGAAAAACAGATACAGAACAAGGTGGCATTGAGTCTCTGCCTTAGGAAGTGTTCATTCCTTTGGGAAGATAACCTGTATTGTGAAAAAGAGTATCATGAAAGAGTAGACGAGGGAAGAGTGGGATGATCCTTGACCTGGCAGTTCGAGGACTGGGTGTACTCTTGGGGAGGACACTTTGTGGCCTCGTGACCTCGAACACTTGTAAAGTGAGCTTTGTGGACTGCCTCTAGCTCTGAAATTTGGTCATATTCTCTTTGACAGAGAAACAGCATCTTTGAATCAGCCTCTTAGAAGACAGCTCAAGTGAGGACTGCCCATTCTGGGCTAGATTTTTATACTCATTCTGTGTAGTTGCTTGATTTACTAGATGGAAGGAAAGGGTTACTTTAATGTGCTGGAAATGCATTCAAGGGACAGTGTTTCTTCTGAAAAGTCAAGGGGGTGAGAAGTGACTAGGGACCAAAGTGACTGCTTCTGGGGCAATAAATCTGCCCTGGATCTCATTCACTTTTTTCCTGCTTAAGGCCTTCACTCCTGCAGTGATTTTTCCCTTAAATGATCATTCTTAGTGTGCAGACATGCCCTGTGTTACTTGCAGCAGTGATGATTAATTGTTCACCAAATGCCATTCTCTGCAGCTTCATTTCAGAGATAGAGCCCTCAAGCTTTATCTGGCACCCGGATGCCCAACTAGACTGCACTTCCCAGCCTCCCTCTTTCAGCTGGACGTGGCCACATGATGACATTTTGGCTAAATGGTTATGACCAGAAGTGATGTGTGCGATTTCTGAGTCACGACCTTAGAAAGGAAAGCAGGTTGTCCTCTGCGTCCTCTTGCCCCTTTTGCGGGGAGAATGTAGTGCTGGTTCATGTTATGCAGCCTTGCAGGTGACCGCGGCACTGTGGGGGTGGATGAGTCAATAAGTTGGATCCTTGGGTGACCTCGTGGAGCAGAGCCATCTATTACTGCTCGTTTGTCCTTGTGTGGGCAAGTCAGAGGAGTAAACTTCTGCCTTGTTGGGGCTGCCAGTGTCTTACTGAGTAAACCACCTCCTGTTAAACCACCCTCTCCTCCACCTTATGATTCTCTGTAGCTGCTGCCCAACTTCTTTGTTCCCTTTTGCAGCACACGTTTATGTTTGCATGTCTGCTTCCTTACCACCTTTTCTCTCTTTGGCCTGATCCATTTGAGCTCTTTTTCCACCACTCACTGAAACTGTTTTTAATCAAGGCTGCCGTGACCTGTATCGTGTCAAAGCCAATGATCAGTTCAGTGTCTGTGTGTTAACTGGTGTCTCACCAGCATTTTACATCGGCCGACTACTTTCTGTGACCTCTTAGCTCCTCACTGTCTGTGTCTTTTTGCAGCTTATGTCTACTTTCTTATCCGCCCCCAACTCTGAAATTGTCCCTGGGCTCTCCTCAGGTGAGTTCATCCATTTTCATGGTTTCAGGTACCATTTATACTGAGGGGCTCAAATTCCTATTTTTACTGCTGATTTCTTTTTCCATTCTTCTCTGGACTCATCTCACCCCATTCCTCCACTTGGATGTCTAATAGACACTTCAAATGTGACATGAACAGGGCAGGACTATGAATTACTCTTTCTTTCATTTACTTCCCCCTCCACCTCTCCCAGGTCTTCGCTGTCTCGGGTGAAGTGGCTCCGTCTGCCCAGTCGTGCAGCCCAAAACCCCGGGAGTCGGCCTCCGGGTTTTTCCTTCTCATCTCATATTGGGTCCTGTCAGCTCCGCCTTCAGAATATAAACTGGACTTGACGATATCCAGTCGGTTTTTTTACACTGTTAAAACCTGGGCTAATAGCCTTCCTGCCCTGGAAAACTGCCAGCAGACTTTACTGCCTCGACTCCCTGTCCTATACACAGGAGCAAAAAATAATGTCACATGTCAGTCACATCATATCATCTGTGTACTGGCTTTCCAGTACACTTAACACTGAAGCTGAAAAAGTTTTTATTATGGCAACAAACCTCCACCGTGGCCACTTAGGAGGCCCTGTATCAGGGTTTTCAGTCAGGGAAGATTTTGCCCTTAAAGGACAGTTGGCAGTGTCTGCGGCCATTGCTGGTGGGCAGGATAGGGGGTCGGGTGGTGGTGGGGCGTGCTGCTGTCCTCTAGTGGGGAGAGGCCAGGGATGCTGCTGGGTGTCCTGCAGCGCTCAGGGCAGCCCCACAGCGGACAGGAATGTAGTCCGAAACGTCTGTGGTGTGTGGCCTGGCTCCTGGCTCCCTCTCCAGCCTCGTCTTCCTCAGTTCTCCTCTTTGTTCCCTGGGCTGCAGTCTCAATGATCTTCTTCTTCTTCTTCTTTTTTTTTTTTATAGACTTTATATTTTGAGCACTTTTAGGTTCACAGCAAAATTGAGCAGAAGGTACAGAGATTTATTTCCCGAATACTGCCTGCCCCCACATAGGCGCAGCCTCCCATGCTGTCGACATTCCCCACCTGAGTCGTGCGTCTGTTACAGCTGATGAGCCTGCAGTAACAGGCCGCTATCAGCCGCAGTCCCTGGTTCTATTAGGGTTCATTGCTGCTGTACATTCTGTGGGTCTGGACAAATTTGTAGTGACGTACATCCACTATGATAGTATCATACAGAGCAGTTTCACTGGCCTGGAAATCCGCTGTGCTTTGCTGACCCATCCCTCATCCCTCCTCTTCCCCCATCCCCTGTCCTTTTTGCTGCCCATGGTCTGTTTAATGGCTCTATAGTTTTGCCATTTCCAGAATGTCATATAGTTGGAACCATACAATATGTAGCTTTTTCAGATTGGCTTCTTTCGCTTAGTGACGTGTGTTTAAGTTTCTTTCATGTCTTTTCATGGTTTGATAGCTCATTTCTTTTTAGCACTGAATAATATTCCATTGTCTAGATGGACCAGTTTATCCATTCATCTGCTGAAGGACATCTTGGTGACTTCCAAGTTTTGATAGTTACGAATAAAATTACTATAAAAGTCTGTGTGCACGTTTTTTGTGGACATAAGTTTTCAACTCATTTGGGTGAATACCAAGGAGTGTGATTGCTGGATTGTATGGTAAGTGTATGTTTTGCTTTGTAAGAAACCGCCAAACTGTTTTCCAGAGCGGATGCATTCCCACCAGTGATGAGTGGGAGTCCCTGTTGTTCCACATCCTTGCCTGCATCAGGTGGGCTAAGCGTTCTGGAGTTTGGCCCTTCTGATAGGTGTGTCGTGGGGGATGTTCTTTTTTATCCCTTGAACAAGCTGAGCCTGTACCTTTCCAGGGGTTTATAATTGCTGTTCCTTTTGTTTAGAATGCATTTCCTTCCGACCTTCCTGTGACTGCCGTCTTCTACCCTAGAGATGCTGCTGTGGTTACCTATATGCATTCAGTACCCCAGTCTTTCCGTGTTGTCTCATTTCTTCTATATTGTCTCATTTCTTTTTTATTTCCCCCAGGGGAAAGCAAAGCATCATTTATTTTCTTCCTATTAGTTTTTATTTATTTTCTTAAGTTTTAAATTTATAATCCCTTTCTCTGCAAGCTATTTGAGGTGCACGGACTCTGTCTAGGTATGTGCTGTACCCTCTGCATTCCTATTTAATGTGTATTTGTTGATGACAGAGAGGTGCCATCCATCATGGGAATGGAAGACAAGCTTTTCAGTGATAATGATAAATCAGAGGATCCTGGAAGCAGCAGGGAAGGTTATGGTTTTCTGAAGAATGGAAAAATCCCTGAGACAAGGCTGCTTTAGTCTTATGTAATTAATTTTGTAGAACGGAGGAATTCACCTCCATTTTTATGAGAAGGCAAATGGCAAGAGTAAGCTGACAGCAGGGACTTGTTAATAGAGAAAGGTTACCCGAGGGCTTAATTTCCATTTTGCCTTGTGTCTCCTACCACTTATCTCTGCACCTAGAGCTGCGTGTTCATACTGCAGGTACGTAGGCCTCTAGGTAATGTGTGGTCTTACCTCATCCCAGGGCCAGAGCTCCTTCCGCGTTATCCTTGGAAGATAAGCACATAGCCTCTGCTTCTGTATTTTCAGTGTCTGAAAACTCAGTTACTCACCTGACAGCCAGACTCTTTTTAAAATGAGTTCTTATTGTTTAAAATTCCTCATTATAGGGACTGTTGTTTGTTAGAGTGGAATGTACCTGCCTGCATTTCCAGCACCACAAAGACCTGCTCTGTGTTTCACACGATGGCCTTTAGCTTTCATGTGAGAAGTGGCTGGTCCTTTGATCCTCCTGCCAGCCTTTTCTCTTTCCAGGCTAAGTGTGCTCATTTTCTAGTGTTCCTCCTATGATAAGGTTTTTAGATCCTTTTCCAGGCCCATCCCCAACGTTTTTGGGACTCCGGGCAAGAATACAAATGGAAGGCCACATGCCATATGTCTAAACATTTACGAGTTATTAATCAAGCTAATTGATAAAGATGTTCCATTACCTACCTTAAAAAGAAAACTTCATAATGACCTAAATCAGAGTCAAACAGTGAACTCTCAGATTCCTCTGAGTTCTACTCCAGAACGTAGTAAAGGGCAAAGAACCAGCCTGTAGTGCAAGGTCCCCGGCTCACTCCAGGCTCCTCGCATGAGGGGCTTCCTGCATGTGCACATATGTGGGCGCTCAAGCCTGTGCATCCCCGTACACCCTTCAGACAGCAGCTCTTTGATCATTCTTTGGGCCTAGGGATGGAAATGCTGTTGGCAGGGGGTCACCTGCCCTTGGGAGCATCTGCTCAGGGAAGAGGTCTGAGCAAACCCTAGCAGTAGGCAGGGAATTCTGGGGTCCTGGCAGGTTGAGGGCTGGGATGTGTAGGCTGCAGTTGGGCATACCTTTTAGGTCCTGAGAACAACTGGCCACATGGTCAAGGTGGAGAGGGAGGCCAGTGCATGGTCCTGCAAAGATCCCGGCCTGGGACAGGCCCCGTTGCTTAGATCAAAGGTAGCGCTGTTCTGTCGTGTCAGACTCTGGTCTTGATTCTTTTTTCTAGAGCTGGTTATTGTGGAAAAAATTAAATTCCCTCTTACAGTGCTCCAGCTTAGACATCGCATTTTATCTGGAGCTTCCTAACCGGGGTGCCAGCTGATGTTCTGAATGTGTTGCAGGTGGGGCAGAGATACTGACCTCCTTAGTCCTCAGAGAGGATTGTCAGTGACGGAGTGGCAGGAGCTTCTGGCTGATCACCCTTGGCCACCAGCACTGTGGCTTCCTCCAGTGTGCCTGGACCAGAGCTTTATGTATATGTCCTAAGTGCAAAAGATTGGGAGACCCTGCTCTAGACTGTTACATGGTGACCCTGCAGGTGTCATGATTTAAGGTGTTACATTCAGCTTTGAGAGCATTTTTTATCAACCATCAGTGTTGGGTCCTCCAGACAGTGTTGGAGGTGTCAGAGTAGGTTGGTGCCCTTCTTATTAATGAGGCTGTAGATCCAGGTCAAGTGGCTTAATCTAGCTCCATATTCTCACTCAAGTAGGGCAGTTGAAATGAGAACTCCATTCTTCTGTCTCTTATTTTGGTATATTCTCTCTATTGACCCAAATTGGTTTTATTGTACCTTTGTGTTTTTTTGGACAGCCTATCATATCTGGTTCATTAGGGCACGCAGGCAATTACATTTTTCAGAGTTTTTCTATTCCACCTTTATGCTGTCACCCATTATTGTTGCTTTTTAACCGAAAGACTCAGCTTTGCATTCAATCCTTACTAAATGGTACCATTTTTATGTGATTCAGATAATTGATCCAGCATCTTGAAACTTGATTTGTGTTACCCACTTTGATAGCTCCCTTCCCTAGATTAGTGTCATATTTAGTTATTTTAGTGATGTTTGTCTGAAATGGTCAATGTGTTTGAAACTCAAAACCAAGGGAACAGAGAGCTTATATTAGAATGCTAAGCAGCCATCCTTCAAATCTGTGCTTTAACCATTAAAAGACACCTCCAGGTTGTTTATAAAAGGTTAGATTACATTAAAGCAGGAAAATATATAATACATTTTAGAAGTATTTCTTTCATAAACCAGTTATAATAAGAACGTTCTGGCATATAAATGTAAATTCACTTCCCTTTTTATTTAATGCCCATTTTGTATTGATCTTTACAAATGTTATTTTATTTAAACCTCAGAAATATGTGGTCACTTGCTCAAATTACATAAGTGGTGGATTGATTCTGAATTCAAATCAAGGCCCGTTTGACCTCAGGGTACCTGTGCTTTTCCTCATTACTACTCTGTACTGATGTGAAATGATTTCTAAACATTTAACTTGAGCTGAGAAAGGACTGTTTCCAAGATTCATATTCTTACATTTAGAATAACTAATTCTCTGTTACTCATGCACAGGACTCCCCCTCGCCCTGCCCCCCAATCTGGTTGAAAGGCCAGTAGTGCCAAGTTGAGGAACCCTGCTCTAAGGGTTTTAAGTAATCAGGGTTTTACTTTGTGTGTTGGTGTATTTATCATGGTGATAGGTAATAGAATGTGTGAGAGATAATTTGTCTTTCTCCCTACTTGGGAACAGGTTGTCAATGAGAGCAGAGAATGATGTTCATTCATTTCAACTCTGTTGCTTCTAGATGATCCAGGATTTAATGGTAAAGGCTTTCTGAGTGGTGAAGGGTTAGGCTTTTTATAATTAATGTTTATTTTTATTAGAACTTGTGATAGGGATGAAACTTGTGAAATACATGCAACTAAGTTGGCTTTTGGGTATTGACTGCTAACCAACATAGCTTCTATGAGGAGGTGTGTTTATTGGTTGAAGCACAGATTTGAAGGGTAGTTGCCTAGCATTCTAATACAAGTTCTCTTTTCCCTTGTTTTTGAGTTCCAGGTCATGACTGGAACATCGCTGTAGCACTTTCCTCAATGTCTTTGTGTTACTTCTCCCAGACTTGACTTTGTGTTTGATCTGGTTGTCATACCCACCTCCTTAAACGTAAGTTTTGTTGTGTTTACTCTAATGGATCAAGAACCATCAGAGGTTCCCTGTTCCTACTATACTTATTAAATGTTCTCGCTGCTATACTTAGCAAACTCTCTTGCTTGGTTTTCAAGGAAAGCTTTTTTATAATCTTCAATTCAGGATTTAGTTTCACTAAATGATACAGATCTGTCTTATTAATATGATCAGTAGCTACTGTTACTGCCAGCATTTACTTATTTTTGATATGCCAGGAGCTGCTCTGGGCCCCCCGCATGTATTATGCGGTTTATCATCACAGTTGCCCCATAAAACAGTTACTCGTGCTAATTTTTTTATTGTGGTAAAATTTACATAACAGGATTTACTATCTTAACCATTTTTAGGTGTTCAGTAGTTTTAAGTATATTCACATTGTCGTGAAGCAGATCTCTAGAACTTTTTCATCCCGCAGAACCAATAGTCTGTTACACAGCAGCTCGTTTCCACTCCCTGCAGCCCCTGGTACCCACCATTCTACTTTCCGTTTCTATGAATTTGACTACTTTAGATACCTCATAATAGTGGCGTCATACACTATCTGTCTTTTTGTGACTGACTCATTTCACTTAATGTAATGTCCTCAGGGTTCAACCATGTAACATGTGACAAGATTTCCTTCCATTTTAAGACTGAATAATATCCCATTTATATATAAATTATGAGTTTATGTATGCATAAATTAGGAGTTTGGAGTTAGCAGATACACACTACTAGATAGACCATAGATAAACGACAAGGTCCTACTGTGTATGTAGCACAGGGATCTATAGTCAATATCCTGTAATGAATCATGATGGGAAATAATACATATGTATAACTGAATCACACTGCTATATACCAGAAACTAACACAACTTTGTAAATCAACTATATTTCAATAAAAAATAAAAAATTCCGCTGTATGTATGTATTACATTTTGTTTATCTGTTCATCCATTGATGGACACTTGGGTTGCTTCTGTCTCTCGGCTGTGGTGAATAGTGCTGCTGCAAACATGGGTGGCAGATTATCTCTTTGAGATCCCACTTCCAGTTGTTTTGAATATATATGCAAAAGTAAAATTGCTGGATTGTTTGGTAATTTCTATTTCTAACTTTCTGAGGAACTACCACACTGTTTTCCACGGCAGCTGTACCATTTTACATTCCCACCAGCAGTGCACAAGTGTTCAGTTTCTCCACATCCTCATCAGCTCTTATAATTCTCTCTTTTTTTCCCTTTTGCTAGGAGCCATCCTAATGGATGTGAAGTGATATCTCATTGTGGTTTTGATTTGCATTCTTACTGATCGTGGCGTTGAGCATTTTTTCATATACTTGATGGCGATTTTTCTAGCATCTTTGGAGAAGTGTCTATTCAAGACCTTTGTCTATTTTTTAAAACCAGGTTTTTTTTTTGTTGCTGTTCTTTTATATTCTGGATATCAGTCTCTTACCAGATACATGATTTCAAGTATTTTCTTCCATTCTGTGGGTTGCCTTTTCACTCTGTTGGTGGTGTTCTTTGATGTACTAAAGTGTTTAATTGTGATGAAGTCCAGCTTTTCTATTTTGTCTTTTGTTGCCTGTGCTTTTGGTGTCATATCCAAAAAAAACTGCCAAATCCAGTGTCATGAAGTTTTTTGGTTATGTTTCCTTCTAAGAGTTTTATAGTTTTAGCTCTTTTGTTTGGCTCGTTGGTCCAGTTTGAGTTAATTTTTCTATATTGAATAAGGTATGTGTCCAGTGATTTTTTTTTTGTGTGTGTGTGTGTAGGTATCCAGTGTCCCAATTCCATTGTTGAAAAGACTGTCCTTTTCCAACTGAATGGTCTTGGTACCCTTGTTGAAAATTACTTGCACGTATACGCAACTACTCATACTGATTTTATAGTTGAGGTGATTGACATTGAGGTGTGACTGATAGGCAATATTAACACATTTTAAAAAAGAATTAGTTAAGCCCAAAGTAATTGTAGTTGGTATAGTACAATGAAGGAGGTTCTTAGGGTTGTGAGGTCTTTTTTATGTTGTAGTCTTCTAGAAGAATTAAGTGTCAGTAACTCTGCACCCCAGTTCTGATAGGTTGCCAACTCCATGCAGTATGCCAGTGATTTTTCAAATTTTCTTTTTAGCAACACAACCCTTTTTTACCCCCTCAAACAAAATCATAGGTGGACCCCCAGTGTTTCTACTGATCATTAGTATTTTGTTACTATCTATTCATCTAAAAAAATCAATGTATATAATATTCACCTTTTTTTTTTCTTTGCTAGTTGATGATAACACAAGATCCTGCATTTCTGGTTTCCACTGTGTCAAAAACATGAATGTATTATGGTTTAAAAAATTTTACAAACTTTTACAGTTTCAAAAATAGGTAATGATGTGTGGGAACACTTTCAATTCAAATGTTTGCAGATGCCTGAAGCTCTCCCATGGATGTCAGTGTGACAAACACTAGCTCATTTAGTATCTTTGAGGTTCAACTTGTGATAATGGAGAACTGTTTTTCTCTGTGCAGAGTAAGAGAGGTAAATATGAGAAAGTCTTGACTTCTGTACTGCTGAGATGTGGGGCTAATTTAATAGCCTAACAACTAGCCCAGACACTTATTTTCATATGTGTACTAAGGATCTAACGATAGGTGTCAAAAGACACCTCATTTTCCTGTGTGTCCTAAAGTGGTTTAAACTTAAGGCCAATTTACATCTTGTATTTTAAGAGACTGAAGTTGATAAAGATACCAGAATTTTTGTAGTTGGAAGAATTTTATTCTTTGAGATTTTATTTTAAGTGTGTCAGCAGCATTTGTTAACATTGTAATGGAAGATAGTAATTTTGGGTTTTAGCATTCTTAGGTAAAGTAAGGTCTTCGAGAAACAAATTGTTCTTTTTTTCAAGAAGTTCTTTTTCCTAATGGAAAAAGATCTCCCACAAATTTACTGTATTTCTAATGAAATACACTGTTTTTTAAAGCTGTAATCATTACCTCATTATTGTGCAGTAGCATTAAGTAATTTTGCAGAGCTCAAGATACTTGAAGATTGCTGTAGCTGGGCGATAATTTAAATTTAGCAACAGTGAGAACTACTATTTAGGATGTATAATGCAAGTGTTGAAAAGGTGGGTTTATTTATTTTTTTGTTTTTGTTCACTGTCTTTTATACTCCTTTTTTTAAAAAACCTTTCCCTCTGTCCATTTTTATTGAGATATTGTTGACATGTAACATATATAAGTTTAAGATGTACAACCTCATAATTTGATACAGTATATATTGCAAAATAAGTACCACAGTAAGGTTAGTTAATGTCTCTGTACCCTCACACAGTTATCGTTTTTTTGGGTGTGATGATAACATTTAAGATCTACTCTTTTAATATCTTTCAAGTGTATAATCCATATTGTTAAATGCAATCATCATGCTGTACGTTAGATCCCCAGAACATTTACACTTGTTTTATAGCTGGAAGTTTGTACCCTTTGACCAGTATCTCCCAGTTTCCCCCACCCGATCCCATGGCAGCCACATTCTACTTTCTATTTCTATGAATTTGGCTCTTTTGGGTTCCACATACAAATGAGAACTTACAGTATTTGTTAAGGTCCATCCATATTGTCACAAAAGGCAAGATTTCCTTTTATATTTTTTTATGACCAAATAATATTCTGTTCTCTACACCCCCCCCCCCACCCCCCCAACAGCCACCCCACATTGTCTGTTCATTCATCCATCGATGGACACTCAGGCTCTCTTCATGTCTTGGCTGCTGTGAATAGTGCCTCGGTGAACGTGAGGGATTTAGGATTATGGACTTCAGTAGAAGTAGGAAAAAAGAATCTCTTGGTTCAATAAGCCTATAAAGGCACTAGTGGTTTAGAATTATTTCTCATTTACCAAAGTTTATGCAAGAAACTCTGGAGTAACTTTTCCTTTACCTTAGATCCCTTTCATTTGTTTAGCCTTGTCCAAAGCCAGATTATGCTCAGTTTCAACAGTATTTCTGTATTCCTATGGGCGTTGTTATTTGCATTTTGTTTCTTGCTTCTTTAGCTGTATTCCTTTCTACTGTATGCTCATTAAAATAAAGAAAGATATGAGATTGGACCCATTTGCTCTGAGGAGTATGGTTTTTAGCGCACTGTTGGTGTCTCAGTAAATTTTAAGAAGTATTTCAACCTTCCAGAAGCATTTCCCTTAGTTAGAATCAGATATGGAAAGTTTTCTGTGTGGAGGAATCTGTCTCTCATCTCTGTACAGGCCAAGTCCTCTCGGCATCTCAGCAGCTGATTTGTGTTCATTTAGTTCTTGGCTCTGCTGCTAAAATTTTATTTCAAAGATGCTTATGTAATTCCTTTTTGATTACTTATTAGTTAATTTTTGGGGTAATTATTTTTTGATTAATTATTTAACTATAATAACAGAATTTTATTGTATGAATAGATTTTGAAGGTTGCTGTTAGCACATGAAAATAGTAGGAATTTATTTAAAAATTGGTTTAAATGGAGAGTTTTAATAAATGACTTTTATGCTTGAAGGGTTGTTAAAGTATATAAAGGTTAAATTACTTGTATTCTAAATTATAATACTACATTTATATTATTTTTACTAATACATGTTTTTTAGACTCTTTTCTATTTTAAAAATACATTTTATAACTTCGAGATTTCTTATTTAGATATATTTACTGTAACATTTTAGAAGGAACTTTTGGATTTACAGCTCTGTATAAAATCCCATAATATATTTCTCCACTTTTTATCATGTATGATTTAAAATAGAGAAAAGCCAACAGGGATGAGAAAAACCCTGAAAAACAGTCTTTAGCACAAGCTTTACAAAGTCATGTTTTAAGAAGTATGATGATTCTGACAAGAAATCATAAGACCATTACTGCCAGTGATGTTCTTTGTGCTTGGCTAGAATCAATATTCATTTATGACCAGGTAAATAAATTATTTTATTTCACAAAAGAGATTTAATAATTTAAGGCTGAAGTGTAAATGAAATACTATGGCCCTTCAGTTAAGTAATGCACATGCAGGCCTCAGATGTAAAAGTTTGGTCAGTGTAGTTGTTGCAGCCCCTGTCACTGATGGAATGGGGACAAAAGTTTGTTTGTAACTACCATGGAACTGAGTACAAAGACGCCAGTGACCTTTGAACTCCTGTGGCTGTGTATCTGAATGAGGAATTGTTTGAGGATGGGAAAAGTTGCCAGTAGACTTGGGATGTGCTTTTCCCTGGCTTTCTATGGAATTATTGAATGACTGTCCTCCAGAAAAACAAAAAAGCAAAAAGTCCAAACAACAAAAAGCTTAATTGGAAGAAATTCTTATTAGTCTCAGAAGACTCTCATGTCCACACAGCCAAGTCTAATCAGATGTTCATATTTCAAAGTGATCGTCTCTGTAAGGATACTGTCTCCACTCAGGAAAACGGCAGCGTTAGTTACCGTCGTTTTATGCACTAAGGCTGCTGGACGTTTGCGGTTTCTTCCTCTGCAGTTCTTGTTATCTTCTTTTTAAAAGCTATCCTTCAGCTTTTCTGGTTGAAAAGTCCTTTTGTATCTGGGTCACACTAATTCCTTAGCTTTCTTTTTACATTGCTTAAAGGTTGGGCATTATTGAGACAGTGAAATCCATAAATATTTGTCAAATGAATGAGTGAGTTAATAAATCCACAGGAAAAGTATTGTTTTCTATGTGAGAAAGTAGGAATAATGGCATTTGTGGGAGTCTTACTTTTTTTTTCTTTCTTCCAAGGTGATTGATAAAAATCTGGTAACATATCACAACATGAGAATATCATGAACATAGCATCTGTTTTGCAGATATAGAGTAGTCCAGCCTTTGAATTACTTCTCTTGGTTACACTAGCCAGCCCTCAAATTGGGCTCAGATAACAGAGTTTTTTTCAAATCTTGTCCTTGGAAAGTTTGAGGAATCAATACTATTAGTATTACCATTTTGAAGAAAAATCTGGCTCTGGCTTATATTGTTGCATATCTCTCTTACCCGTGATTAATAAAGCAAGAAGTTTGTATTTGAAATTAATGCACTTACTGTTAAATAGAGCATGTGCTTCCCATCAGTAATGTGCTTGTGCATTTCTTTTTTAAAATTTATTTTTAATTTTTTAAATTGAAGTACAGTTGATTTACAATAGTTTGTTAGTTTCAGGTGTACAGCAGAGTGTTTCAGATTCTTTTTCAGATTCTTTTCCATTATAGGTTATTACAACATCTTGAACATAGTTCCCTGTGCTATACAGTAAATCCTTGTTTATCTGTTTTATATATAGTAGTGTGTATCTGTTAATCCCACACTCCTAATTTATCCCTGCCCCCCCCTTTCCCTTTGGTAACCATTAGATTGTTTTCTATGTCTGTGAGTCTGTTTTGTAAATAAGTTCATTTGTATTATTTTTTAGATTCCACATGAAAGTGATGTAATATTTGTCTTTGAGTTAACTTCACTTAGTATGATAATTTCTGGGTCCATCGATGTTGCTGCAAATGGCAATATTTCATTCTCTTTTTATGACTCAGAATATTCCATTGTGTATATATACCACATCTTCTTCATCCAGTCATCTGTTGCTGGACATTTAGGTTACTTCCATGTCTTGGCTATTGTATGTAGGGCTGCTGTGAAAATTGAGGTGCATGTATCTTTTCAAATTAGAGTTTTTATCTTTTCCAGATATGTGCCCAGGAATAGGGTTGCTGGATCACATGGTAACTCTATTTTTAGTTTTTTAAGGAATCTCCATACTGTTTTCTATAGTGGATGCACATTTGTGTATTTCTTTTCATATACATTTAGGTAGTTCTCTTTCTGATCAGTGGTCAGCACCATGATTTGGTTTATACGTAATAATATGTGTGGTCATATTGCTTAACTGGAGTCATTAAGATTGAGTGTCTGACTTCAGGAGGAGCTTTGTCTTTGTGAGTGAAAAGAGTTAGGGTGGGAAAAATTAGTATGGTAGTTATAAGAAAAATGATTGACTTTTTAGCAACTCTTCTAAATACATTTATGTTATATTAGAATCCTGATTTACCAGAAGTTTAACGTAAATCCTTAACTGATTGATACTTGGAGAATTTTGTTCGTTACACTTACATGAAAAATTGCTTAGAAGATTTAGCATTGAGTCTTGGTTTATCAGCTACTCTTGTGAAATACAACAGTTTATTGCCAGAAGTTCTTCAGACTTTTTTTTAGGCCTATTTAAATTGCCTAAGATGAGCATGGCCTCTAGGGGTTGGCTTTCCTGGAGACCAACTCCTCATCAAGGTGGGCATGTAGAAAGAGGGGCTGGTGGCTGTGAAGGGAACGGGATAGCTGAAAGAGAATGAGGTAGGAAGGGGCTGGCTGGGGATAAAAAGCAGGACAGGGAGGAACAGAGAGCGGCAGGCGAGCAGCCTCCCAGTCCCTACTCTAGAGGAAACAAGAGAAGGAAATTGGAACTAGCAACGTAGGCACCCCGCAGAGGAGACAGTCCTAAATGTTTCAAAGATTAAAAAAAAATTTCATCTTCCTTGGGTTAATCGATGTATATCTTGTATTCAGTTTTAGCATTGGTTTATTTTAAAGTCTTTACTGTGATATGTATTGAACTTGGTTTAGACTTTAATGTGATAGTTGTTTAAGACAGAAAAAGTAAAACCTTTGCACAAAATAGAGACTATATTTGTCAGAATGCTATAAAATTGCAGTGTAACATTTAGTGAATTGAATATTCCCCCTTTTAAAATTATCTGTGAAATGTATTGTTACTATTTTAGACGAATAGCTACTCTGTTTTATTAATAGTGGATGGTCTCTGCAGGGAAGAGAGTGGGACTGACGAGCAGGGAAATCCTGGCTGAATCGTGCACACCTGCCACCCTGAGAGGGAGCATGTGTGTTCTGATACCTGTGTTCCAGCAGGAGAGCGCTGTGCTGCTGGATTTCCTGAGATGGCAAGTGCCAGCTTAGTTAATTGGGATGGATGGTGGATAATGCTTGAAGTCAGAAAAGGGCAGACTGAGAGTTCATTGTTCATTCTGAAAAATTTGTCAGGAAATAAATACTCTTGTCAGGATTTGAGAAGTTCTATTGGTTTTTTTTTTTTAAAATTCATTATTAACTTACTACATATAAGAACTGAGTATGTTAGAAAATTTTATTCAACTTTTTTGTAGTTTTCTGTTTAAAAGATTAAAACTGAAATATGAAAGGAAAACAAGCTGGACATTGACCTCTAGCTGAAGAGATGGTGGCGGTGCCTGGCCTCTTAGTGTTGTAGAGCCTGGACTTGTACACTTCTCCCCGAGGGACATAGTGTGAAAAACGTTCTGGAAAAACAGTTGCCAGAGTTGTAACACCACAAATTGCCCCTAGTGCCATGAGCCGTAAACTTGTTAACTGCTAGATTAAAAAAAAGTATTAAATATTAGTAAAAACATCAAGTACTCATCATAGCTGTGGCAGAGATTCCTAATTGCCTATCCAGTATCCATTTCCCCTCGTTCCCTTTCCAGTAGAACGTAAGTTTTGTCAGAATCAGAGTGTGCCTCACCGGAACAACTGCATTTCTTAGCCTCCTTTACAGCCGGAGCAGCCACGTACCATCGTCCTGGTCAGTGACATGTAGCAGAAATTTCTGGATGAAAATTTTTTGAAAGCTCTCTACCTGTTTCCTTTCCCTCCTGCTGGAGATTAGACATGATGACTGGGGCTCTAGGATTCTGGAGGCCTTTAGAGGGAAGCCAGGAGGTGTGCAGAGATCTTACCCTGTATGTTCTTGAGCTGCCAGACCCGTGTCAGCAAGTGCCTCTCTCTGAACTTCCATTTGATGAGAAGAGTAAACCCCTCTCTTGCTTAAGCCACTAAAATCTGGGCTTCCTGTGATGTGCATAAGAACATTATTTCTAAGTGATGTAATAATTTACATGCCCATTATGATCTACTTTCTGGAAATTTGGAATATTCTGATTATAATTTAACAGGGGATTTTATTTAACTTCAATATTCAGAAGGCCTTGGGAGTTTTGGAATTATTTCTGTCTTTTAGACTTGATTGGACCAGATGGGTATCCAGCTGGATGGATATTGGTTACTAAGGAGTTCTGAAGGAAATGCAAGGAAGTATTCATAAATAGTCTAGCGTTTCCCACTGTCATTTCATCCTCTCTTTCATTTCAAGTCCCTGGCTTCCTCTGGCTACACACTCTGAGTGGAGAGGGTTTCAGGTAGTTAGAGCACAGTTAGGGATCTGACTGACGACCTCATCTCCCTCTGCACCAAGGTTAACTATGGAGATTGTTTCCCTTTTTAAAAAACTTATTCTGGTGTAACATACAGACAGGAAAGTTACACAGATCATACATGTAGACCTTTGTGACTTTTCACAAACTGACCATATCTGTGTAACCAGCATCTTGACCCAAAAACAAAGTTTCTCTCTTGCCCTTGTGTGTCATCAGTGTCCAGACTTCCGACAGCATAGATTAATTTTTGCCTGTATTTGTGTTTTATATGCATGGGATCATACAGAATGTTCTCTGTTGTGTCTGGCTTCTTCTGCTTAGCAGTCTCTGAGGTTTGTCCACATTGTTAGGTGTCATTATAGATTATTCGTTCTCATTGCTGTGTAGCATTCCATTGTGTGCCTGTGTTCCAGCTTGTTTATCTAATCAGCTGTGGGTGGGCATTTCCAGTTTTGACTGTTATGAACACTGCTGCTGAGAACATCCGAGTGCGCGTCTTTTGGTAAACATAAGTAAGTATTCTTCAGAGTGGAATTGCTGGATCTTAGGGGGCCAGCAGTGCTTGAGAGTGTTAACTTCTCTGCATCCTCACCAGCACCTGGTGGTGTCGCTCTTTGTAACCTAGTCACTCTGGTGCTGTGTGTTTTGTTACGTGCCTGTTCCTCTTTTGCCTGGATTTCTACTGAGTTGTATGTCTTTTCTCATTGTTTGGGGGGCTCCTTTTTATATTCGGGATGCTAGTTCTTTGTCAGATACTTGTATTGTGAATATCTTTTCCTATCCTGTGGTTTACTCTTTCACTCTTTGTCTTTTGAGGAATGGGTCTTTATATAATTCAATTTGTCATATTTTCCTTTATGGTTAGTGCTTTTTGGGTGATGTTAAAAAATATCTTTGCCCGCTCCAGCATTGCAAAGATGGTGATCTGTATTTTTTCCAAAAAAAGCTTTGTTGTTTTCCCTTTTATGTTTAGATCTGCCCTCCTATCTAGAATTGATTTTTGTCTAGATATGAGGGAGTGTGTCACAAGATATTTTTTCCATATAGATGTGTAGTTGAGTCAACACCACTTATTGAAAAGATTATCCTTTCCCTGCTACACTACAGTGTTAGCTTTGTCGTAAATCTGGTGACCAAATATGTGTGGCTTGTTTCTGGACACACTTCTATTCTGTTCTGTTAGTCAGTTTTTCTACCCTTGTGCAAATGCCTTATTGTCTTACTTACTATTTATTTTGTATGCATTCTAACTTCTACCATACACATCCCTCAACCAGCTGACTGAAATACTGGCTTAATCCACTTGGCTATCAAGAGAACCCAGTTAGGACCTCTAACCTCTTAATGGATTTTCAGATTTATTGAGTAAACAGAAAATAATTTCTTGGTGCACATAATATTCATCACATTTAAAATCAGTGCTCGCTTTTAGCATAAATCACTGCAGTGTGCAGTAATCAAATATTTAGTTCAAATGTGTATATTTAATTGCACTGAAGCTTAATTTTCTCATTTGTAAGTAATCAGCTGTTTTGTTTATTATGACCAGCTCTGTAGATGCTGTGTTTGGGATCAGTTTGCTTCAAAAAGATGAAACAGGAATAGTGAAATAAAAATAAGACGAATCCATCTGCAAGAGTGAATCATCTGTGCGTGACATTTAAAGGCAGTGATCTTTGTTAGTCACAGTGTGATATTGTCAGTTAGAAGAAATTTCTCCTCAATATCCTGCTTTCTTTTCTCTTCCATTTCATGTTAATTCAGTTGAGGAAAATCGTAGGGCTTTAAGGTAAAATAATAGTTATTTTTCTTCAAAATTGATCATTTGTAACTTATTTTCTTTGGGAAACAGAAAAGGACAGGAGGGAACAGGACAGGAGTAAGGGAAGTAGGGAGCCTTCAGGTGACAGTGACTGTGCATTCCAGGTTCCCACGTGACACATGGCGTCAGGTACGATACGTCACAGTTGACCCTTGAACAGTGCGGGTTTGAACTGTGTGGGTCCAGTTACACGTGTTTCTCAGTGGTAAATAGGACAGTGCTACGTGGTCTGTGATTGGTTGAATCCATGGATGTGGAGGGCTGACTATAAAGTATATGCTGATTACCCTTGCATTGTTCAAGGGCCAGCTCTATTTAAAATTGAGACTGTCTTGGGAAATTGAAAATATATGAATTACTACCGTAACTTTGGGGAACCTTTTTTCTGTTTTTTAAAATAGGGAGCCAAACATTTGCAGCAATATGGATGGACCTAGAGATTATCATACTAAGTGAAGTAAGTCAGACAGAGAAGGACAAATATCATTTGATAACACTTACATGTGGAATCTAAAAAAAAAAAAAGATACAAATGAACTTATTTACAAAGCAAAAAGAGACTTACAGACATAGAAAACAAACTTATGGTTACCAAAGGAGGGAGGGGAGGGATAAATTAGGAGTTTGGGATTAGCTGAAACACACTAGTACATATAAAACAGGTAAACAACTATACGTACTAATGTGTGGCATGGGAACTACAGCCAGTGCCTTGCGACAATCTGTAATGAAAAATAACGTGGAACAGAATGTATGTGTGTAACCGAGTCACTGCGCTGTGCGCCAGAAACGAGCACGACGTTGTGAATCAACTAAACTTCAATTAAAAAAAGTAGACTAGATGATCAGAGTTCTGTATACATGTGGGCTACATGAGTTTTTATTTCCCCTTTCAATTAATAAATAGTGAATATAAGGTTTGTCTTTGATTCAGAAATTGGAACTGAATGCAGGTGAGGCATAAACCACACCCTATTTGCTTTTAGTTATAAATAAAGACTATACCATTTCATTTATAATGTAATTTAACTAATTGAAGTATAACTGATTTAAATTATTGTGTTTCAGGTGTACAGCAAAGTGATTGGTTATACATATATATGTATAAATATTATTTTTTTGGATTCTTTCCCATTATAGTTTATTATAAGATATTGAATATAATTCCATGCACTGTACAGTAAATCCTTGTTGTTTATCTCATGTATATGTGGTAGTGTGCGTCTGTTAATCCCATATGCTCAATTTATCCCTCCTTCCATAATGTAGTTTTAATATAATTAAACTTGAACAATTAAAAATTGCATAGTTGTATCCTATATTAGAATAATTAGCCAACCCAAATTCGCTCTGCTCCCTGGCAGCAGTCCCTTTGTACAACCATGTGATGGGCAGAAGTTCTCTTTTAGTTGATCCGGGACATATTTTTGCCTAAAGAGCTCAGTGGCAGCATTTTTTGAACATGTGTTTATTGAGTGCGTATTGATTTTCAGATACTTCATAAGCACTGGCAATACAAAGCTGAGCAAAATAGATGTGTTTTTTGCCGTCACAGTACTTTCCAACTTGAGTTGTGTGCTTCAGGCTTATAACTTGGTGTATTTACCTATTTATAACTTGGTGTAACAATAAATAATTTTTCCAGCTTTATTTTTGATGTATAATATGTAAGTTCAGTGTGATGATTTGATGCACATGTATATTGCAAAATGTTTGCTGCATAAGGTTAGTTAAC
This sequence comes from Camelus bactrianus, assembly GCF_048773025.1. Taxonomy (NCBI): domain Eukaryota; kingdom Metazoa; phylum Chordata; class Mammalia; order Artiodactyla; family Camelidae; genus Camelus; species Camelus bactrianus. The sequence goes on along the minus strand of NC_133571.1, from coordinate 21,326,673 downwards.
ACATCCTTCACCTCTCAGAGTTACAGTTCTTTTTGTTCGGTGAGAATATTTAAGATCTACTCTCTTAGCATCTTTCAGGTGTACAGTATAGTATTGTAAGCTGTAGCTACCATGCTGTACGATAGGTCTCCAGAACTTACTCATCTTGTAACTGGAAGTCTGTACCCTTTGACCAACATCTCCCCACTTCCCCTGCCCTCTAAGCCCCTGGCAACCACCAGTCTACTCTGTTATTATGAGTAAGTGATTTTTGATTGCCCTCGGAGTTTTCAGGCCTTCTACTCTAGTTAAGTATAACGTTCCTAGTATAATGTGTTAGTCTCAGAGTTTTTACGTGTTGTGGATTGCTTTTCCTCAGCACATACTTAGTTAGTAGTGTGTAACTTCGCTGCAGTTAGCCTTTTGCACTCTCTGTGCAGAGCATATTCTGTCTGAAAATATTAAGGCTCTGTTTATGAGTACTCCTGGGAATGAGTTCCCAAAATGAATGTGCACTGAGTATTCCTTAAATATCACATTTCCTTATCTACTCCTCTTTTTGCTTGGTTTGGAGAAGTATGAGACTGTGTATACTTACCTGCTCATAAACTGTGGCCATACTGGTAACAGAGTATGTCCTCATCCGTAGATATGCTCTGTCTACATATATCACTGAGTTCCTGTTAAAGAAGCGAGCGAGGTCATGAACAGGGAGAGGGATGGATCGTTGTCTGACAGTTCAGGTGATCACTTCCTAGGCATCCGGGAGAACGAGGGCCTAGTGGGGACCAGTTACAGTCACAGGTGGGCAGGTTTGGTGCCCCTTTCCTTCCCTGTTGTCTCTATTTCCCTCTCGGATAACCTCAAAGATCCTCCCTCTGTCTCCTTAACTTACCCTCTGGCTCCCCAGTTCCTTCCCCTACAGCACACTTGGCTTTTTAACTAACTACATAGTTAAGAAGCACAGACTTTAAACCATGTAGTTCTACTTTTAAACCTTTTAAGTCGAATAACTAATTTGTAATGGTGATCAATATTTTCCTCAGTTCAGCAAATATCTTTGATGAGTTGGAATCCCCTGTTGAGGACAGAAGTTGCCAGTTAAACTGTTAGTCAAAAGCAGTATGTTAGCATTAGACAGAATCCTGAAAACAGTACAGTGAACACCGGTGCCGCCTACTAATTACCTGGTCGTTGTTTCCTCTTAATCAGTTTGTGACAGTGTATCTCGTGGAGTGTGCTGCTCTTCTCCATTGATAATCGAAGCAGACATGGCTGCAGCTGAGAGTAAAGCTGTTAAGCTGGAAGTAGAGCAATTAGTGTAAGTGATGGTAAAGGTGTTACAGAGAAACGTGTGCTGTGTTGTAAAGTTAATGTCAGTTTAGAATTGGTTCCAGACGGTGAATTACCTCCCTTTTCTGTGGTGGTGATGAGACAGGGGTGAGACGTGTAACCACACTGACATGTTTGTGGTGAATGTCTTTTGTTGTTTGTCATCCTTAACCTTCCATATTTTTTGCTCTATTTCTTCGGTAATATTTTAGTTATAAATAGGTGTAATTCATATATTGTTGATGTATTTCATTCAGTAAATTTCTGTTAGAGATAATTTTAAAATACAGCTGGATTTAAACATTGAGCTTAAGCAAATGAGATGTCGTTTTCTGTATTTTCATGAATACACTTATTCATATAGTCCACTTACTTTTAAAAGTTTACCGTTCTCTGCCGTGTGTTTTTTACATTTAGAAACACGTTTTCTTCTCAGAGAAACTGTTCCAAGATTTTGTGATGTAGGCTGGTAGAAAAACGATTCATGTAAGAGCATTGTATTTTACAGTGAGGATTATTGGAGCGTCTCATATTTCATTAAGGGAGAGATGCTTGGGAAAAGGAGGAGTCTGTAAACCAGATAAAACTAGCAGTGTCTGTTAACTTCGTTATCTTATCACCATCACCTTTGGAGTTACTTAGTGGTGCCTCATCAAGATAGGATCAGTTTACTTTCTTGTCTCCTGTTAAGAATGCTCTTAACCAATATCTGAGAAATCACAATTTGCCAGTTTAAATTATAAGATAGTTTCTGGATCTAAGCCAAATTCGAGGGTGGATCTTAGCATTCAGTATAATGTTTAAACATCTCTTCCTTGAATAAATAAGCCATTAAAAGGCAAAAGTAATGTAATCCATACACTGCTGTGGGTGTGTTAAATGGTGTGGTTTTTCTGAGGGGTAACTTAGGAATATGTGTTAAGAGCCTTGAAGTGTCACTTTTGACCTAGTAATTCTACTTTGAGGATCTTAAAGATTTACCCAAAGATGCTCGTTGTAGTATCGTAGCTAATGGTGAAAATTTGGTAAAACATAAAGTTCAACAAAATAGTTATGGTGTATCTATACAGAAGAATATTACTTAGCCAGTATAACTTTTCTTTCTGAAGACCATCTAATAACTAGGGAAAATCATGATACAAAAGTGAAAAAGGTATGAAGAACTCTAAGAAGTTGAGCTCTATCAAGCGATAGCTAGTAGTTAGAAGCCTGAGTCAGACCTGTATGTGCAGACCTGGAAAGATCACCAAGCCACATTAAATGCAGAAATGCAAGGTGTAGACTAATATGCACACATGCACAGAAAAATAAGTTACTTATGAAAATACACTAAATGAACCGTATTTATATTTTTGTATTGGCATGTAGAGGCATAGAAAAAAAAATCTGTCTAATAAAACTATTAATAGTGTTTGGAATTGGAGACAAGAAGAGGCTCACTTTGACTCCTACTTGAATTTTAACAATGAGAGTATATTCATATATTAATTTGTAATTTAAAGTTAAGAATAAAAAACCCCTGAAACTTAAAAATAGACCCCTGTCTATTTTTTAATGAAGAAAAAAATTTACTAAAATTTAAGCAGTGGTTATCTCTGGAAAGTAGCAGTTCAGATAGTTCTTAGTTTTCTTTGTATTTTTCTGTATTTGCCAGAATTTTGGCAATGAACAGGTATTTTTATAATCAGAAAAAGCAGTAAGATTTTTTACAAAGCTGAAGTCACAGGTAGTAGCAGCATGGCTTGGAGTAAACGTGGTTTGGTTCCGATCCTGCCTGTGCTCTTCTAGAGCCTTGTGACCGTGGGGCGGTGGGGGCGGGGTGGGGGGAGCGCTGCTTTACTTTTCTCACAGGATTGTTTTGAAGATTAAATGAGGTATGACATATGTAGGCTGCTTTTTATGATGTCTGGCAGGCATTTGGTGCTTAGTAAACATTAATTTCCTTCCTTCTTATATTTCTCATTAATGACATAATAGTTAAATGCTTCAAAACAGGTGGAAAATACCATAAAACTATTAACAAAAACACAAACATATTCAATAATTAGACAGTTGAAGAGCTTATGGCATGGTGGTTTCAGAAATAATTCTGTTTCAGGATAGGAAGTGAGAATATTCATTAGAGCAAAACAAAGAGGTGTGGTGTTTCCCTTCTGATGATAGGAAGAGGCGGGTGTGAATCCTTACTGTTTTGTATGAACCAGTTGTTAGTTAGCAGTGACATGGTTTTTTCTAAGTATTGTTTAAAAATTCTTCACATTTCAATCTGATTAAGTTTTTAAAGCTGTGTTATAGATAAATTGCTGTTTTTATTCATCATGGCTATCAACATTAAGAAATGAAAGTTTCAGGATTTCAGGATAATAAATCTTGTATTAGTAAATCAATTTGTAAAGTGAGATATCTTCATGAATTTCAGAGGTTCTATTTCAGTGACATAATTGGGGCAAATAGACACCAACATGAAATTTTCAAAGCAGTTAACGATTTTACTCGTCTTGCTCATGTTTGTTAGACATCCAATTGAAAATACAGCCATTCGCTTTTCCCTGTTTTGCAGAGGAGATGTCATAGGCTTAAAGAGGAAGATTAATTGGTCTTAGCTGATGAAGTGAAGAGTAGGATCTCATCCTAGGTCCACTGGAATTAAGAAGCACCAGCACTGCTGTCTCTCATATTGCTGCTTCATCTGATGTTTTCATACAAGGAAGTAATTTTTAAAAACACTAATTCAAAAAGATATGCATCTCAATGTTTGTAATAGCATTACGTATAATAGCCAAGGTATGGAAGCAACCCAAGTGTCCATCAACAGATGAAGGGATAAAAAAGTTGTGTGTACTCTCGCGCGCGCACACACACACACACACACACACACAATGGACTATTACTCAGCCATAAAAAGAATGAAATTCTGCCATTTGCAACAACCTGGGTGGACCTAGAAATTATTATGCTTAGTGAAAGTCAGACGGAGAAAGACAAATACTATATATGTGGACTCTAAAAAATAAAGCAAACGAATGTATATAACAAAACAGAAACAGACTCAACGGATACAGCAAACAAACTAGTGGATACCAGTGGGGAGAGGAAAAAAGGGAGGGCAAGATAGGGGTATGGGATTAAGGGGTGTGAACTACTGTGTATAAAATAGATAAGCAAGGAGGCTATTATATACAGCACAGGGAAATATAGCCATTATTTTATAATAACTGTAGATGGAGTATAATCTGTAAAAAATGCTGAATCACAATGCTGTACACCTTAAACTAAACTAATATAATAAATCAGCTATACTTCAAAAAAAGGGAAACAATTTTTTTTGAAGGCTTAGAGGTTTGGGTAGGTATTTCTATTACTTCATTTGTTTCCTTATTTAGTCATATTTCTCAAAGGAATAACTTTGATATCATGTATGGCTGTGTTTCTTCTTACAGTCTTTCTCTTGAGTTCCAGCCCTTCGAGAAAGCCACATACTGAAAACCAGTGTGGGATAGGTTTTCATGTGGTAGAAAGTGAGTGTACTTTGGGAAACCGCTCCACTCGTGTGACTCTGAGTCAGCAGCGGGGTCTCGGCTAGGAGTCTGCAGTTATGGCTTGGCGCGAGCGCCTCTTTTCTTGAGTATCTACTAGTAATAAAAAAGTTAACATTAATTCCAAGTCAGTGCTTTTTATAAATATGTGAAATTCTCTTAGACTTGAGCCCTCTGAGTTCATTTCCACTCTGGTATACATATTTTTCTTTATTCTACATGATTGATCTTTTTCTAAAAAGCTAAAAAAATCTGGTAGAATATACTACCCTTTCATATCCACGTGCCTCTTTACTTTGTAGATTGATCAGTGATCGGTGTTTTTGTGTGTTTCAATAATGTCTTTGTATTTTTAACCATGTAGTTGTTTGACTGATTATTGGTTATCTAGGAATTTTGCTTTTAATGAATTTTAGAATCGTTCTCTTTTGACTCTGAGCCTTATCTTAATGGCATGCTATCAGTTTCCTTATCTAATTTAGTGTATTATTGTCACCCTTATGCCACATCATTTGTAAGAGCTAATCTGAGCGGCATTGTGTTGGTTTGCTAAGTGACTGAGAGAGGAAGTGGGCTCTGGGCTCCAGGAGGGCAGAGACCAGGTGAGCTTTGCTCACTGTGTTCTTTGTTTGCACAGCAGCTGGTCCACGTGGGGACACAGTGAAGCAGTACTTGAGGGCGTGTCTAAGCACAGATATAGCAGAAGAAACCTTGGGGTTAGAGTTAACTAGTCTGAGTCATCAGTGTATTTGGGAGGGGTGGGGCACAAGAAAAGGAGCAGAGGGAAGATTCAGTGGGGGTTTTGGAAGTATGTGATGAAACAGGTAATAGTGATAATATTTTTGAAGACTTATATTCCAGGAACTGTGCTATCAGCTTTAAATGTAGTATCTCTAATCTGTAGATAGTATGGACAAAAGATTGCATGCCATTCCAGTAAATAATATTGCCCTCATCAAGCCATCAGCCACTGCAGCCACTCCATGGTGTGCCTTGAGGGGAATTCCAGATGGAGGAGACCAGGATTAAGAAATAATGTCAGTGCCCAGACTCTTGCCTCTTGCATGTATAGAAAAGCACTCAAGTCATGAACCTGAGATATCTGTTCGTTTGTGATTAGCAGTAACCTTTTGATGTTTCATCATGTTCTTTTTTTCTTTCTTACAACAATGGCTCTTCTCTTACCACTTCTGAATGGTTCCTCAGAGCTATTTGGAGAGGCTGTCTTCCAGGCTATAGTCCTCAGTAAAGTCCTGGAATAAAACATAACTTGCAACTTTAAGGTTGTGCATTTTCTTTCGTTCGCCAGTGTGTACGACAACGGCACAACAAAGGGAATAATGGGAAGATAGGGAGGTGTCTGGTGAAAGGATGCTAGCGATGACGCAGAGGTGGGGCACGGCTTCCAGAGCTGGTTTGTACGGAGTTGCTGAGGTGCTGGGGGAACACAGTACAATCATTTTCAATTAGATTTTGGTTAGAAGTAAATTTTTAAAATTGCAAATGATGCTGTAATCAACACAATGAAAGACAAGGCATGAATAAAAACACTCTTTGGATCTCATCCCTAGAAGTCGTTCTTGGTGTGAAATGCTGTGAGGTGGGCATTAGGGGATGTTAGGCTCATACAGACTGCAGAAGGAAACAGGTCTTCCCGAGAAGGCTAGGTAGCCTGGCTGAGAGAGGCTTTCAGAGTTTCCTTTCACTTGGATTCTGTGATTCAATCAGTTAGTTGTACATCATTTTGAAGGAGGAGTCTGAGTTGTTTCATTTGCCTTTTATTAAACAAATTTATAGTTAATTTAAAGTGAAGATAGAATAAATGATTAAAAGGAACATTTCCATTGACTCAGGTTAATTTTAAGGAACTGTAGAGGGACAAGTCCTTTGCATTCCCCTTCCACAAATACTTTGAGTTTTCTAACCTATTTGTAGGTAATACTTCCGAAAACATGTAAGTCTTTTCCTGTTTTGCGGTTGCAAGAGCATTTATCTTCCGGAAAGCATTTTTATTAGATTGCGAAGGTTGTGCTTATAAATCTTGCAGTGTTTTAATGTGTTAAAAATGACCTTCAAAAGATAGATGGAAAATTGCTGTATCATACCTTTTATATGTTGTGAAAAAAGGTCTTTTTCCTCCTTTACTGTAGAATTGGAAGATGAAATAAATTGATTTTTAAGATAAACTTATTTGAAGGCAGATGAATAAAATTTGGCGCATTTTTTTCTTCTGAAGGAAATAGTGTCAGAATAGTTGTATTTTTCCCCTCTTTTGGAGTATCTTGTTTGTGAGGTCTCTTTAAAATCCTTTAAAAAGTCTTGTAGGTTACTTTGAAGTCATCAGACAGGAAGTGTGAAAGCATGAGGAGATAAACTAATGAATGAATTTAATCAATCAGTTTAAAGTCTTATGACTGCTGGCAGCTTACCTCATATCCAGCTTTGAATGGTGAATAAACTAGATCTGCACATCATGTACGTTGTCAACGTACAGTGCCTTGGTCTCTAACTGTGGGTTGTTTACATATGAGCGTGTGATAATTGTTACTCACTTCTGTGAATTGTGGAATAAGCACTTTATTGCTGTTTTAAATCTGTTTAATATACATTAACCACTTACTAGGTGCAACACACTGTAGGGCCTATAGAGAATGATGGGTAAGAATTAGCCCTAGCTTATCAGTGTATTTACAATAGAGTGAGTTAAAAAAGGGGGCACTGGGAGGGAGAGATGCTCCCTTTGAGCTGAAAATAAAGTCAGCCACCAGCAAGTTTCAAATTGAAACATTGATGTTATGATACAACATCTTTTAAAAGACCTATTTTAGTAGCATAGTGGATGGTAGAGATGAGTTTGAGAGGAAAACAGGCCAAAGGATAGGATCCTTTAAATCCCACCCCAGTGTTATGACAGATCACCTGGGAATTAGTTTGAAATGTCTACAGAGCTAGAGGGATGAATTAGAAATTGCTAGACTGAATCAGACCAAGGGTTTAATCTCGGTGTCTAATTGACACTTGTGACCTACAGTTAGAAATATTTCTACTGCTGTGGGACAGCGTGATTTTCATCTCTGATAGTAGCTTAGAGGTTAAGTTTGCCCTGTTCCTTTGAGTAGTGATTTATAGCTTTGTCTCAGTTGTTACTGGAATATTTTGGGTTCATTTTATTCTTCTATTTATTACATTTGAGGTATTGGCTTTCATAATTTTACTTCATACAATAGAAATACAACTTATGCCTTTTTCTTATTTATCTTATTCATCATCAAAGGATCCTACCAATTTGATGGTTTTGGATTTGATGAACTCAGATCTGTGTAAAAGCGTTCATGTTTTTATAGATTATTTTGTCCCAACCATTATCGTTTCTTACTGAAGACTTTTATCTTTGGATTCCCTTTATTTGATTATAAGTTGAACTTTTTGACCCTTCATTAGTTCTGTCACATTTGAGTATTTCTCTGTGTGAAATTAAACACCTCCTGTTGGAACCAGTACTAAAACCAACATAAGAGCAACTCCTCTTTAAATCATGGTTCGTGAGCCAACTCACCCAAGCTCAAGCTTTGATGTTTATAAAGTGTGATCCCTTTGAAGTCAGGAATTGTATTTTACTGATTTATGACCAGGGGCTTGCATAGTAGCTGATCCTGGTGGGCTGTCAATAAAGGTTTATTGAATAAGTGAATGGATATGGTCAAAAGTTTAATGAATATTTGAGTAGGTTAAGAACTTGATTTCCTTTTGTCTATATAAATACTGTGAAGTAACTCCCAATGAACTTTTCAGGCACGGTGTCTCTTAAAACATCATTTATGACGATAGCGGTAACTACCCCAAAGCCCTGGTCATAAACCCTGAGAGTCCTGTTATTTAAGATCAAGAATTATGCATGTCGTCCTTCGCCTGCTTGAACCAAGAGAATGGGGAAGTAACGGTGATGTGCTGGGTCAACAAGGAGGCAGTAAGGTTGTTACCCTCGTACGTTGTCAGTGGTTTATAAAATGGCTGATCCTTTTAGAAAACATTTAAAAGTATGAGAACCATCAAAACATCTGTAGTGTTTGACTCAGTGTTGTAATTTTTAGAGTCTAATGAAGTAGTCTAAAGTAAGGAACTTGCTATATATAGAAAGATGTTAATTGAAGAATTATTTATACAGTCGAAGAATATTATAGTGTTAAACTCTAAGTTAATTATCTATCTGCCTCAGTCTTCTTATCTATAAAATGGACGTAATAATAGTACCTTCCTCATGTTGTGAGGAAGGAATGGAATTATGTGTGTATTAGAGTAGTATCTGGCATGTAAATTTGCAAGAATCAGTTTTTGCCAGCCCTCAAGTTTAGCAGAGACAATGTCACAAGAAAGGGAACGGAGGATGCCTGCTTTACACAGGGTACCCAGAGAAGCCTCTGTGACGAGGCAACCTTTGAACAGAGACCTGAAAAAACTGGGTGAACTACAGGGGTACCTGTGGAAAGCCCGTCTGGGCCAGGGGGGCCCACAAGTGCAAAGACCCTGGGGCGAGAGCAGCTTGATGGCTGGTGTGTGCAGCAGAGTGAGTGGAGTGCCAGGAGAGAGGCTCCAGAAATAGGGCCAGACCAGGCGGGGCTTTCCAAGTTGTGGTAAGAACCCCTGAAACAGCGATCTACTAGGAGGTTTTTTGTGAAAGAGGAACGTGGCCTTGCTTATATCAGAGAGGATTAATCCAGCTTCTGTGTAAAGGCTAGTCCCGAGCAGGATGCAGACCAAACATGGAGACGTCTGAGGGCTGCTGCCTTGGTCTGGTCAAGGGGGTAATGGCAGCCTGATGGCAGAGGGAGGGGCCTGCAGGGAGTGAGCAGGGCCGGGGCAGGGACGAGGGAGTCTGCTGCAGAGTCTCATTGATTGACCCCAAGGCTTTTGATGACTCAGGGTAATTTTCAGTTTTCTCAGTCACAGTTCTGACTAATCCTCACTTTTCCCATAAGCTTAGCTAAAATCAGTTCTCCCTGAATCTCCCATCTTAAAGGCCAAGCAGTCATGGAATTTATTCACAGTCCCTTTGAGGACACAGAGCTCCTTTATGTGAAAGGATTCCTCTGACTTTCATGCCCTCTCAGGAATAACTCCTAACAACTAACCAAGTAAATGGTGCCTTTGCCCTTTCGTGTCTTTTCTTTCCCACCACCCAGTAAGAAAAAAAAAGCAGCGAGGAAGCATTGAGTGAAAAGTCCAGCAGTGGTCGTTCTTCCATCAGTAACTTCCCAGGCAGCTGGGTTTCCTCATCATCTCATGTCCCTCCACCACCACTGCCTGCAAACGTCACTAACAGGCGCTGTCACGCAGGTTCAAGTCACGCTGACACAAAGACGGATGAGATTTAAATCAATCAATTACCTTTTCATAAAACTAATTTTAAACACATGCACACACATACCTAAGACACATAATTAAGATTTTTCAATAGTGCAATAAAATGTTACCTCCATAATTTAAAAAACCCAGCATATCTTACACCTTGTTAAATAGTACAGACTTTCCTATTTCCCATGTGTTCTTTCTACCTCTAGCTTTTGCACTTTTCCAAAATGATATTCCTTTGTAACAAACATTTTTTGTGTGAGCACTTACTCTCTTAAGACATGTAGTAAGCACTCCACTGCGTAATTTCATTTATTCATCACAACAGCTCCCTGAGTACTACCATCAGCACCATTTTGCAGATGAGTAAACTCATGATTGATCGTATTACCAAGAGTGACAGAGCCAGGAGGTGTCCCAGTGCTGAAGACTCCAGAGTTCACGCTCCCAACTACCAGCACACTCTCTTTCTCAGTCCACCTAGGATAACCTTCCTGGAATACAGATTGGATGAGATCAGTTCCTGCTCAAGTAAAATACCTCCAAGTGTTTTCAAACACCTACAAAACAGAGCCCAACTCCTTAGCATGTTAGCCTTAACGTCATCTCCAGTTAATCCTTCTCATCGCGCACGTGGTTGCCAACACACACTACTGCCCGCTTTCCAGATACGTTCTGTTCTATGCCACCTGTGCCTGCTCCCACATTAATCCATCAAACTGTACTCAGTCTGTGGAAGCCAAGCCACCTCTCTAAAATCCACCGCAGATGCCGCTCTTCAAGAAACTTCCCCCAAAATTTACGAGACATACACACAATTTTTTTAAAATAGATTTTTCCCTCCTGGAGATCCCACAACATTTTGTAATTTTTCAGGCAACTATCATTCTGCCTTGTTCGTGCAAATTTCTTCTCTCACCTCTCCCACTATAAATTCCAAGGAAGGGACTTTTCTTTGTAATCTTCATTTCCTATGTATTACCTGCACATAAAATGCTTGTAGAATTAAATCTGGGCATAAAACTTAATTTTTCTTTTAATTGAAATATAGTTGATTTACCATGTTGTGTTAGTTCCTGGTGTGCAGCAATGTGATTCAGTTATTTTTATATATATATAAATATATATATATATATATATATTTATTTATTTATATTCTTTTTCTAAAGTTAAGGTTTTAAAGATGTGGGTCTCACTTGCCAGTTATACCTGTTGCAATTCTTATCTTAAAATCTGGCTTTCAGATAACTGAGTAGTATTCCATTGTATAAATAAGCCACAGCTTCTCTATCCAGTCACGTGTCGATGGACATTTAGGTTGTTTCCATGTCTTGGCTACTGTAAATAGTGCTGCTGTGAACATTGGGGTGCATGTGTCTTTTTGAATTACAGTTTTCTTTGGATATATGCCCAGAAGTGGAATTGCTGGATCATAGGGTAAGTCTGTTTTCAGTTTTTTAAGGAATCTCCATACTGTTTTCCATACAAGCTTTTTATGGTTAATATTTTGTGGTGTAGTTTTATTCCTTAGATGCTTTTTCAGTCTTCCATCTCTTAGGTGAGATAACTAGCTTCATTCTGTGAAATATAGATTTTAATGAACCAATAGGCAACAATAAGAAAACATGATTTCTCCTGGGTCCTCTGAATATGAATTAAGAAGGCAATAAGCTGTACACAATAGGCTCATAAAAACAGTGCTGCAGTAATGACCGATTAAAAACACCCAGCTGTCTACAGCTTATTTGATAAAGCACTTATGTCACTGTTCTGGCCATTACCTATAGAAAATACCTCCTTTGACTTTTCATACCCTCCGCCTCTCTCCTGTCCAGCTATGTAGAGAAATGTAGAAATATATTGTTAGGCAGTCAGTATGTGAGAAAATGGAATAGACATTCAGAAAATAGGGCAGTTAACTTGAATGTTGCCTTAGAATAAGCTGAATTTGCTGTGTAGGAATTTTGCAAATTGTCATTACGATTTGTGCAAATGTGAATGCAAATACTGGGTCCTTCTGAGGTTTGCTCTTCCAAGTGCTGCACACAGGGGCACACTGCTGGAGGCTACAGCAACAGAAGTACCATTTGAGACAGAGTATTGTACAAAAATACAGAAAATTGGAGAGCAGTCGCAGGGAAAGCAGTCCAGCAGGGAGCAGCCGTGTTTGCTTAGAGGAAGGTGTTTGACAAACCTTAGCTAAAAGAAACAGAGATTGCAAACTGCAATCTGCTTGCTATATCTGGGTGAAATGATTTATCATTCTTTCATTTGATTTCTGCATAAACAAATATAAAGGTGGTCAGTCACCAGTGGTCACCTGTTCAGTGTAGCAGCTTAGACCTTGTCTGTGAGTGTGCTGCCCCGAAGAGGACGTCGGCAGTTAGTTACCTGCAAGGCGGTGGAATGAAGAGGCTGGACTCAAATGCATCCTCTTTGAAGGAACTCTCAGGTAGTAAGCGAGGAAAACTTGTCCGTTATAGCAAATCAGCAAAAGGTTATTTTATTTTTTCAGTTTTTGCATTAATACCTGCTGAATCCTACATGTGCTGTACTGTCAAGTAAGCAAATGTGTCATCAGCGTTTAGTGGTAATTCAAACCTAGGGAGAACTGATAACCAAAATCAGGAATGTGTTGGAATACAGCAGGCATTTTAGTTGATCTGTCTGTCATCTTACTGCTTTCAAATTAAATGCAAATTTCTGGGGAAAAATAGGGACCTTGTAAGTAGAACCCTATTTAATTATTTGTATACGTTTTTCTAAACTAGAATAAAACCAGCTGGTGGTAGGGTAGTGAATCACAGACACTCTACTGAGGTACACCTGATGCCAGATGTAAGTTAAGTAGCTCTAAGTTTATTTGAAATTTCATACTTACCTTAAAAATCCACATGACTTTCACAATGCACATACCATAATATATTCAAATTTATGTAAATATAACAATGTTTATAATTGACCCCTCCTTCGAAGATGTGCCTTTTTAACTTTCTGTATTCCTTGGCACTTGTTACAGTACTTCCGTTTTGAAAAGTAATATGAGGGTGGCAGGTTTTTGATTGAATTGTCTGGTTTAAAATGTAATAGTCTGAAATGTCCTCCAGCAGGAAATATAACCACTCTGACGTCTGTGGTTGGGTGTACGAAGGCAGTGACAGGTCACGTTAGGTGAAAATACTCAGGCATCTAGCGCTTAGGAACCCCCCACAGGTCTTATTAAAAGCGAGTAAGAGCAGTTTTTTTTCTAGTTAAAAAACTGGACTATTTTACGAATCAAGAGATGGGCATGAATTGATACTGGTTGTTGGTATAGTTTTGGTATTAATAGATATAAATCTTTCTTCAAGCAGAAAAAAAGGTAAATAAGAGGAGAAATCAGCCAATCTAATTTATACGTATGTAAGATTATATCGCATTCAAAACATGAAAATAGTTGTTAACTTGATTAAACCTAGTTTAAAATTGTTAAAAAGCTTCAAATAAGATTTGTCAGAACCACGGAGCAGCGTGCTCTTTGTGGACGATGTTTCCATCCGTGTTGTGACTGTACGTGATCGACATGACAAGAATGCCTACCTTGGGATAGTTTATCTTTGAAAAGTTACCACTGCTTTGTAGAATATATTTGTTTTTCATTATAGTCTTCTTTTATTATTTTAAAATTTAGAGTTTATTTTTTGAATAATAAATACATTCAGATGTTCAAAATTCAAAAGCAATAGTTTATAATATTCATTCCTTGTGTATCCTTCTAGAGATATCTTAAGCATTTGCAAATAAGAGTATAGTTATTTTATATATGTATATTTTTTCTTTTCCCTTCTTTAAACAGAAATTATAACCTACTATATGTATTGTTCTGTACCTTGAAAAAAAATTATTTATTTATTTATTTTTTACTTAATTCTGGGTCATGTAAGGTGTGTCCCTCACTGCTCTGTTTTAAGAGTGCCTGGTGTTCCCTTGAATGGCTGTGTCCTGGATTTTTAACTAGTGCCTGTTGTTATGTGTTCAGGTTGTTGCATTATTGTCTTGGCTCCATAAGTATTTTAGTGTTGAAAATAATTTGTTCCTTATTTTCAGGGAGAAATATGACAGAGTTATGAAAAGAGTAAAGAATGTTGGGAGCTGGGTGAGGAAGGGTAGTCTTTAGCCAGTTTTTGATTGTTAGAGGTAAAGAGTTCATGTAAGGACTTTTTTTTCCTACTTAAAATCAATTTCTTAATCTGCTTTCAAACACGTCTGCACATAAGTGACAGCAATCTACAGAAAGGGCTTTTAAAAAGCGAGGCCAGTCCTGGGCAGCACTTAGGCATCCACTGGGGGAGCCTTGTGTCGCGGAGCCGGAGGCCTGCGCTCACTCTCATTCATCCACTCGAGCCTGTTCTCTGGGATCTGCGGGTGGTAGAGCTGGTTCCCAGGTCCGGCTCCAGGCCTTTCCTGTGCACTTCGTCCTGCTGCTCCTTGCTCTGTGGCCATAACTCTGGCTCTACCACTGCCTTTCATCTTGCAGCCCCTGACACCTTGATTTTGGCCGTATGAGATCATGTGTTAATATTATCACCAACCTGATCAGAAAAGCTGTTCAAGCTCACAGTGTCAGATACAAATTTTTCAAAAATATCACTTTACTTGAAAGTTAAGATTTTATCATTTGCCACAAACACTGACAATTGTTTTCCTTGAAGTGACAGACCCACTTCTTTTTTGAGAAAATATGTCAAATATTATGGTTTGAGTAGCCATAATTTGTTTGTCTTTCAAATAGAAATGGCATTTAGTGAAAAATGGAGCTAATTCATCCCTTATCTCAGTCTTTCATGTGATTTCCTAAGAGACAGCACCCTGTTGTGTATTGACGTCTCAAGTGTGATGTGCATGCTTCCATGTCATCACGCAGAGGACTAAAGAGATACATGGATTCAGGGGTGAAGGTTGAATACAATTAATAATTTTTACTGCTTCAAAAGTACTTTACGTGAAAGTGGATTTTTTTTGAAATTGTGAGTGCGTGCTAGTGAAGAATACGATAACTTACTATACTATAGTTTATTACACTGCCTTTGTTCATGGTTACATTTTTATCCATTAGGTTTTACACCATCATGGCAACACAGAGAAAAGGTAGTAAGTTATTATGAAAGTATTTCAAGCTTTTTCATTATTGTTGTATTTGTTATGGTGACCTGTGATCAGTGATCTTTGATGTTGCTGTTGCAAAAAGATTATGACTCATTGAAGGCTCAGATGATGGTTAGCCTTTCTTTAGCAAAAAAATTGATATTAAATTGATCAAATATTAATCAGTTGATTAATAACATTTTTAAAGGCATAATGCTAATTGCACCGTTGGGTTTATATCCACGTTGGTGACCCCAGACTCTGTCAAGTGACACTGATGACAAATAAGACTGACTTTCTGCTCTAGTTACCCCAGTTACCGTGGAAACTGGGATGTGCTCTCAGCGGAAAAGGTTAGATGTGTGGATCTCACCCATGAGTGTGGTGTTTTTTTAAGTGGTTGAATCCTCGGTAGTTTTGCTGGTGTTTGGTTGCTGTGGTAAGTTGGGCTCCTTTGGGAAGCAAACTCTATGGGACAGAGATTAATGTGAAGGAAGTTTATTAGTGTGTTATTGGTATCAACACCTGAGGAAGAGAAGGGAAGAGAAGGGAAGGAAGAAGTGAGTAGAGGGAGAGGTTGGGCTGTGATGCATTTTTGTTGGGATATGGCCGGAAAGCAAACATAACTGACTCTGTAGGGGGTTCTCAGATGGGATGGCCCTTCAAAGCTATGGCCATCCATTAGATGTTCTTCTTCTGTCTTTTCAAGTACTTAGGTTTTGTTTACAGTTGATATTGGAGACAGGCAACTTGGTGGAAAAATAAAAGCTACTTTGCCATTACCAGAACCAGGATTTCCCTAGGTTTTGAAATTGAAAGTTCTGTATTTTTGATTTCTGGTAGTCTATCAAGCTTAAATTTGATGATGAAGACATTCCAGGTGTTTGTTTGTTAGTGTATTTAACGAAAAAATGTTTCTCTACTGAGCTTTCATCTGTTATCAGAAAACATAATTGTCAGCTACACGTTTAATAGCTGTCAAAACTTAGGGCAGGATTTCTTAACGTAAGGCAACAACATCAACACAACAGGGTAAATGTATGCATAAGAACAATAAAGTATTTATGTGTTATATAACTATGCAAAATTATTTTATATATTGAATACTATATTAATTTTTAGGCTCTTATTTGATAGATTTTTACATTTTAAAGGTTAGCCAGTCATTGAATTGACTTGATAGGTAGTATACGAGTTTCTGTTGATATCACTTAGTCCAAAGATACTTTAATCTCATCTAAAAAAAAAGTTTTCCTCTTAGTTCTCTAAATTGTGAAATATTACGCATGAGGAATTTCATTTAAAAGGTTAAATTTGATGTCACAAATTTAGTTTGGAGAAGACAAAAATGCCTAAATAGTTAATTTGCTTTCCTTCCATATCCAAACAGAAATGCTTTTACCATAAGATGTTTGTAACCAAGTAAAAATAAAAGTAAACAGAACAAACCAGTAAATATGTTATGGAATACAGTGCATCATTCACTATTCATTTTACTCGCATCCTCACTGCAAACTTAAACGAGAAAGATCAGGGAGAGCAAAGATGAAAGCTTCCTGACTTTTGTCCAAAAACAATTACTTTTTCAGTAGCATCTGAAGCATTTCCTCAAAGATATGGATTGTGAGTATTCAGGAAAAAAATTAAGTGGTTTCTTTTAAAGTATGTTTTGTAAAATAATCTGGATTGGCTAGTCAGTGTAATGTTAAACTTGAGGTTCATATTTTCAGCATGTGTGTTACTCTAATTATTTCTTTTACAAGAGTGCCACCTGATGTTCCAGGTCTTAAGTAGCAGCTAACTGCTTATTTTTAGTTAGCAGCTTAGACATCATTTTTGTTAATTGCTATCTGGCCACATTAACGTTACGCACGCACGCACGCACGCATGTATGTCTTATTATGCCAAGTGTTTGATCCAGTTAAGGTGGTAATTAACATCCTTAAGTAACTTAATTTTAAAAAACTGGCTTACTTTAAGGGATTCAGGTACAATTCTTTTCCTGTGCCCCCGGTGTTGCTGACAGCCTCTCCACATTTACCTCTTGTGCCCTTGCCGTCTCTACAGACTTCCAGCCCTCAGTTTGGTCTCCGAGTCAGATAGATAAAGACCGCTGTGCAAGGAGGGTGTTACAGGGAGTCACCAGGTAGGTCCCTATGTTGAGAATTCCTTGGGAACGAAGCTTTGAAGCAGCTCCAAACCTCACGTGTCTGCCAGGCTGCTGGTGTTCATGGGTTGTTGGCTGTTGGTTTTCAAGGCTACCGTGGAACCGCAGGGCAGGGGTGCGGTTAGGGCAAGTGAACAGAACTCACTCTTCCTACTGAGATTCAGTCAATTTTATTGGGGGGAAAAGGCTTCCTGGATTGCTGCAAGCCTTTGGTTAATTTGGCTAATTTCCAGAAGTTTTAAAAAGTTGAGGAGAGAATGTTCAGAGGTTCTTCCTTTACCACTTTCCCTGATGTAACTCTTAGGACTGGTGTTTAAACCTCAATACATGTGAATTCCTTTCTTTGACTCTTATGGGTTTGATTTATTAAGTTTTTAATACCTAACCATTCTGTTATAAGCTTTTATAATCTGAATGACTAGAGCCTTCTAAAATATTGAATATCTTGGCACATCTTCCAGTGTGATTCTGAGAATTCTGCAGCGATGACCGAGTACGGAGGTGCAGTGCCTGGGACACTGGCCCTGCATTTCTGTCCTCACCACTTTCTCTCTGAACGTAAGCTTGCCGTGAGTGTGTGAGAGTGCCATTGGCTCCTCTGTTCTCTTGGTTTGCATTTTATTACTTCACCATCACCACGGAGCCTGTCAGCTCTTCACCAGAATTCAAGATGAAGGGTGGCAAATGGAGTTGGTGTCTTTATGTCCACACAGAAATTTCTGGTGTTGGCCCTTTATACTTATTTCAAGACAGTACCGAAGTGTGATTTGCTTCAAGTGGCATATACGGGCAAATGTCCAGTTGATTCATTCTTTACTTGAAACTTTGCTTTCAAAGTTAAGAAACCTTATTCAGCTTAGTTGCTTGATTTTCTTTGCTTCTTTGTGGAATCCTGTCACATGTACGAACCAGTATTGACATATAATTATTACCTTAGGTTCGTATTTTATTTGAGTCTTGATTTCTAATGTTCTTTTTCTGCTCCAGGATACCAGATTACCCTTGGCCATCATTTCTCCGTGGGCCCTTCTTGGCTGTGACAGTTCCTAGAGGTTTTAGTTTTGACGACCATGGCAGTTTTGATTAGTACTTGTAGGTTATTTTGTAGAACGTCCCTCAGTTTGAGTTTGACCTTTTCCTCATGGTTGGACTGGGGTAATGGGCTTTCGGGGGCAAGAACGACTGCAGTTGTCTTTGAAAACTTGCTTCTTGAGCAACAAGCATGAAACAAGATAAATATGAGTTATTGTTCTTCCCTTCAAGATTTTTATAATTTTTATTTAAAAAATTATTTAAAACATACCCACCTTCCCCCTACAAAACTAAAGCCTGTAGTCTGCTTCCCTGTCTTTCCTGTCCTCATTTAATGTCTCAGTTCATCATCCCTTTAGCATCTTTGGTAAGATTGGTCATTTTGGCTGCTACAGAGCACTGTATCTATTTGAAATAAATCTGTTTTTAAATGGCTTATGTAGTGTTATAACAATGTTGCATTATTAAAGTGTTATTTGCAATAAAATTTTAATTCAGGATAAGGCAACCTGTAACATTTGCAGGAGTTTTCATCCAATATGTACATTTCCATAAGGCACCTGAGGTGGGGCACACTGTTTGTGACACGTCCCGCAGTAGGTTGCTTAATTAGGGTTGCAGGGTGCTGTATGACTTCTTAGACTCTTGCATCTGTCACTTTTCTCCATTGCTATTACCTGCTGCCAATTGCAGGAAATTTCAGTACATTATTACATGCCATCATTTGCCTTTGGCAAGTGGTTCTGACAAGTGGAAGATTAAAATTTAGCTGCTGTAGGTTTAAACCACATCCTTTGTGTCAGATAAAATACCTCCCGGGGTATTTTTCTGGTTTAACCAAAGCAGTGATTTTGTCTATTTTCAATGAAATTGGAGTTTCCTTGAGCTTAGCAGCACGTAATGCCTTGGAGGCATTTCTTGATTACCCTATATCTCAATTTACATCTTTTAAATTTCAAATAGAACTTCCAGAATGAGTCAGAACATCTGAGACTTAGACAAATGAAAACTCATAGATTCTTTATAGTATTTTATTTGAAATGTACTATTATGAAATAGTAACCGTTGCAGTTTGACAAATAAAATTAAGATGTCATGTATGTTTTTTGGGGACAACTAGGTAAAGGCCAGATAAAAATATAATTTGAGATCCAAGTCAATCATATTTTGTAGCCCAAATAAGATTTGTTTGTATGTAAAATGAGCAAAATTTTAGCCCCCCAGGCTAAAACTTTGTTATTTTCTTGTAGGTATGTTGTATCACAAATATTCAAGTAAAATCATTTAAGTACATAACATGCCATGGAGTTTCCTAGAGCATTTTGTATAAGCATACTTTGCTCTAACTTCAATCTAGAATGTTTATCGTTGTACCACCTTTTGTATTAGAGTAGCTATAACATCCTGCCAACTGTGGTAGATTCATATAAGCATTTAAGTAAGAACTATTAATGGAGAAATAACTGTAAATTATGTTGAGGTAAATTAAGCAGTATGGTTGGTAGTGGGTAGTATAGTAGTATTGGTAAGGCTTTAATGAGAATAATATGCCCCATTAGATCCAAGAACTCCAAAATAAGAAGTCCAAAGAAGATGGTGACTTTCCTTCTTTCAGGTGTTAGCTCTGGGCCAAGAAATGACAACTTCCTCCCTGTGCGTATATTACAAACACCGTGGTTTTCCTCCCATTTCCCACAACGAGGGACTTACTTGTATATCAGGCAACAGTCAGAGGGCACAGTTGGTAGTTACGTTACTACTTCCACTTGTGCAAGCCTCGTAATAACCACATCTCGTGAACACCCCTCCATATTTGAATTGATAAATTCTGAGTTATAGGATTCAAAAGTGACTTTATACAATTTTATTGCTTTTCATTTAGGAATGCTGTTTCTCTCACGTGAATTATTGGGCATATCAGAAAGTAAAAGCAGGTCATTTCAGGGGCTTGATTTTTGTGCCTTTTGCTTTCTTATGCAAATACCTGATCATCATACAGCTGGGCTGGCGGATAAATAGAATCAGCTGAAGAACTTCAGTACAGGGCCTGGAATCTGGACTCTGGAAATCCGGTAGGTCTTCGTGGGGGTGGGGGGTCTGTTTCTTTTTTAAGTTCCTCGAGTGACTCTGCTGCCCAGTTGTGGGTGTTTGCGTAGTTCTTGTACGTGCTTTCTGAGGAGGCCTGGCTTTGGTTCTGCGTCGAGAGGGGTAGGGACTGGAGAGCTGTTCTGTTGTGTTAGGTGTCCAGTGTTTCTGATGACTGCAGTTTTATTTTGTAGTAAGGCTGACAGTATGTAGTAAATACTGATGCTGGTTTTAAAACATTGTTTTTTATACAGTTGTTTTTGCTGTAATGTGACATACATAGTTTTGAAAAATCTTGTGACGTTTTACAAACCATCCACTAAAAATAAAAGGTCTGGTAAAAATAGGGTTGCACAAATCACTCAAAGACTGTACGGCTTTGTATGCAGAGAACTCATAAAAGCAAGAACAGTCCTAATAATAGCACAGTTAAAAAGATCTGTCAAATTGTGAATAAGTAAAGGAATGTTACAGTAAATTTAGGATTTTACCTTTTAAAAAGGGTGATGGTTGCTTGCTAGAAAGAGGTGGAATGGAGGACCGAGACTGCTGAATTACAGAGACAAGGGCCAAGTACGCCGAAAGGAGGAAGCACCTTGCAGAAAGCCCAATACATAGGGCGGGACTGCATGGAAGTGCAGCAGGGGCACGGGAGGGCGCCACCGGCGGTGCGCTGCCCCCTGCTCTTTGCCGCCTCGTTCCCCTGTGTGGCAAACTCTGTGCCTGGCTGACAACAGTGTGCGGGGTCGGAGGGGGGACTGTTACATATAATCTCAGTTATGTGACACATTCCCCTACTTACCACCCTCCTAGGAACTAGAAGTGACCATACTTGGTGGCTTTTTTAGGGGAATGGCTTAGTGGTTAAGTGAAGAATCTCAAGTCAGGCTCCTCCACCCTCAGGTCTTTTGGCAAATCACTTTACCTCTCTGTCTGTTTCTCTTGTATTTTTGAAAGTATTTTGAAAGTATTTTTGAAAGTATTATAGGAAAGCAGAAAGGATTGGGAAATAATTTGAAAATTTTTTGGTGGAAGAGACACTTTAACTGTTCCTTCACATATTTTAACGTAAGAAGTTGATATCACTGATATAGTGTGCCCCTGGGCAAGCTTCAGTTTCCTTATAAATAATTCAGGGATGGTGTTTTGACCACACCATCTCACCAGAGTTAATATGAGATCCTATGTGAAAATTTGCCATGCATTTGTAAGGTAGAAAAAGGAAACGTGCATTTCTGGAGTCAAGTTTACTCGCTGACTTCAGAAGAGATGGTCTTCAGGAGTTCTTCTAACTTTGAAAGTGTTGGAATCTCTGGAACTTCTGAGTGCTAATAGTTGTTTACAGTTCTGTGTGTTCTGTGACACAGTTGTTTCTCTGGCCCTTCATTCTCTGCAGCCGTAAGTAGCCACTGACCCAGTTCTTTACTCTCGTGTTGTGACATCTGCACCAGATACTCAGTTAGACAAATGTTCCTCATCTCAGAGAGGACAGCCTAAGAAGAATGTCAGTAGCAGCAGCAGAATTACCCCGGGCTGATTCACAGCCTGTGTCTGTGAGGTTGAGCACTCTGTCACTTTGGTGTCATTTCCAGAGTGTTTTGACGAAGGGTACTGCTACCCCTACTGAGATTCCCAGACACTCTGCTGAATGATTTATGTCTATTTCATCTGTGAATTTTTAAGGAGTTTTAGACAAAGTTTACTTTCTGCCTTCCGCTTTTTGCCCTCATATTGCCCTTAGCTGAACAGAGACTTCATTTCATCCAGCTCTTCCTCCCTCCCCATCCCTCTTTAAAACTTTTTTTTGGTGCCGCCAATTCCAATTAAATTAAGTTCTAATTAAAATAATTTTCACCATAAGATTTGAATGCTCAACAAGCTTGACGCTCTTAAAGATAATTTGCTTTTCAAAAGGTTGTTCATCAAAATAAATCTCTAAATAGGTTATGAGTCATTGTTCCTAATGAGTGTGTGCATATCCTTGAACTATTTTGGGGCAGAAAAAAGGATTGAGAATCTGTTTTAAAGCCACACTTGAAGAAATGGCCTCAATTTTTTCCTTGGAAAACAATGCTGTAAGTGACCATACTTTGTTATTACTTTCCTGGAATGTGTTGTCCTGTTTTTATTATTAAGCTCTTTAATGTTAGACTGTGTAGTGATTGAACGATTATAGTGAATTCAATCCTCAAAGCTTTTTCTTAAAAGTTTAGCTCCCTAAAATCTGTTATTTTAGGTGTAAAATTCTCACACTTCACTTGGTTTTAGTTTCTTTGAGTCACTTGTTATTTGCTTTGAAATACGTCAGAGTGCTTTGAAAACAGTAAACCCCTGTGATGGTCTAAGGTGATATTTTTGTTGTGCTGATGTCTACTTTGTATTCTGTATTTGAAAATGACAGAATGGATGATAATCACTGGCTGGTTTTTTGACTTTGGTGGAAAAACCAGTGCATAATGAATTGTCTTTTCCATTTGTTTACTTAAGAGCTTCTTGTTTGTGGATATAGTTGATGTTTGTAGAATATTTAATTATTTTAATTATTCTTTGACTTGGAGATTCTGATACACTGGCCAAAGAGTTAACAAATGTTTTCTTAGGGGGAAGGGGACAGAGAGGAGAATATCTGGTTGTCCTTGGCAAATCTATGTTACTTGGTACTAAATGTTGGATTTTCAAGTTTATGAAGGTTTGATTTTATCCCTCTGTGTTACATTATATCATGAATCCATGTTCTCAGATATGCAGCCTGTTGTAGGTACATCTTTGACCTTGCTTTCTACTAATCATTTAATATCAGATGCTTAAGAATTGGTGAACTAGGTTTAATATACCAGAGTGGAATAGTCCTGCATTTCAAATGTTTTCACGTAATTGATCATATATGTTGGGATATCAGATGTTCCTTCTTCCTGCCCAGATAGGAGTGATTATAACGTTTCTATTCTCTACTTTAAGGATATTCTGTAGTTCACACAGCTTTTATGTTGTCCTTCTAAAATAGTAGGAGCTGATTAGTGGCAGACACACTGTGTAGAGTGTTAGCATTCGTCAGAGAGTGTTCACATGTGTGCAGTTACTGCCCCTGTCCTCGCAGGTTGTGGAGGAGGACACAGAAATGCCGTAGGTGATGGCAGAGGATGTAAGAGCCCTTTCGGGCTGGAAGTTAATACTGGGGACTTGTGAATGTGCTGTACCTTGGATAGCTACCCTGCTGGGCCTGGGGACGTCATGCAAGGATATAGTGTCTAGAGCCCTTTGGTTACTTTCATCTTTGTATTTTCTGTCATTTCACCATTTTCTGTTGACTTGATTAATGTTTATTTTAGAAGGCTGGCAGGTAAGGCAGAAAACATGACACCAGAGCACTCAGTGTGGCTTTTAGGAGCTCACGCCTGTGAAGGAGACGGGAGCTGGGGCGCAGGCAGCGCAGCAGGGCGGGAGGGGCGGTGCCGGCGAGGTCGGGCCTGCCAGCGGTCGCACAGGACCTGGCTGCTTCAGCAGATGCACGACGAAAAGGGAGGAGGGGAACCCTTCAATCTCAAGATTATTAACTAAATTGCTAACTAAAAACTTGTTAACTAAAATATCATGTGTGGACTTCCTGATTCACACAAACCAGCTGTTAAAAAACAGGTTTGTGACAGAAAATTTGTATGCTGACTGGGTATTTGTGCTGTTTCTTCAGGTGAGATAATGCTATTTTAGTAATTTATAGAGGAGTCCTTTAGAGAACTTTGATTCCTCTTCTAAAGGAGTTTAACATTTTTAGTAGATCCAAAACTTGATTCATGAAATATCTTTTTAAAAATTATACCTTCCATTTTTTTAAAACATTGTTTATTTATAAATGTTGTGTTCTGTAGGTACGTTATGTGTACCCTTTCATCCACTAATCACTTTGGCTGCAGTGTGATCGGGCATGGTTATTCTGTTAGACGAGGAGATGGAACTTCAGAGATCTTAACTGCCCAAGTTCATACAGGTAATAAGTGGTACACAAGGAATTTGAATTATCTGAGCTTCATTAAATTAAAAAAATCCAACATTATTTCTAAAATGGAAACCAGGGAAACTCAAAAGTAATACTGTTGTTTTCAGTTACTTTGTATATTTAACTTGAATACTACTTACAGTAGTGAAGTAGTAGCTTAATGAATTGCATGTCAGTGAGCATCAGGTTAGCTCAGTTCCTAACCATGCTTAGCTTATTGCCGCAAGGGAGTAGTGATGAAACAAAGATCTGAATTGACACATAAACAGCTTTATTATTTTGCAAGTACTGCTTGAGACACATCATAAAACGTGCTTTGCATTCATTGTATCTTTTGAAAACATCAGATGAAATGCACCAGAGATTATAATATTAATGTCTGGTTCTAGCCAAATCAGGAGAAATTGGCAGATAATTCTTAATTTGTCATTCAAATTTAAATATGAATCTGTGTATCACTTGAAGAGCTACCTATATTAACTTCATTATACTTTTATATTTTACTCTTCACAAGAGTCACTTTATTTTATTTTTGCAATTGATAAAATTTGCCAGAATAAATTTAACAAAGGATAATGGGGAAAGTGCCTATTTCCTGAAATAAATTTAAATGAGCAGGTAGGGACTTAATTCTCCTCTCTAGGAAAATAAAATTGAAGAGTTATTGGTGTCAGGAGTAGAAGTATACTTATTTTAAGTAAGAATAGTAGATTAATGTTTAGAAGTATGGGTTTAGCATATGTTACTTGAGGATGATTGTGATTTGAGAAAAAGGCTTGTAATTTTATAAGTAGTTGAATGTTCTCTGATACTTGACGTTCTCGTTGACTCCTGCTTTGACTCCTGCTACCAGTGCTGGGTGACAGCAAGGGAGCAGGCAGAATAAGTGTCATGCTGCTAAAATTGTCACCTCATATCAGCATGTAGTAGAGCGAGCTCTTCAGGGAAGGATACCAGTAGGTAAAAAGGTAGATTTAGAACGTTCGGTTGATAGGCATTTCTTCAGTGTAGTTCGGTGGGGGAAGCTCTAGTAAGTTTTAAGCAATGCCCTGAACTTTTCAAGTATGCAGGCTTAGTACAACCTTTTTTTGGGGGGCGTAGCCCTAATTCTTCCCTAGTGATTTTATCCTAGTGCCTCCCAGATGTCCTTAAGACCTTCCACAGAGATGGAGATCATTTACTTTCTCCCCTGATTATTGTTCACTAAATTTAGATTTATCATTTTTTTGGGCAGTATTTTAATATTAGGAGGCGGTCTAGTTACAGCAGTAACCAGGAGTACTGTACAGATAGTTCAGTTTTTGCCAAGACCACAATTTGCTAGAGCCCTAAATTTGTAAAAGTGATAACAGCCTTCTTGTCCTGTATTTCACTGACTGTGACACATTCAATAAAAATTCTAGCTCAGATTCAATAAAAATTCTAGCTCAGGAGATATTTCCTTTAATTCACCATTATGTTAAAGAATATGCATGCAGCTTTTCATCATCTTGAGAAGACCTTTTACCAGATCAGTTCAGATCTGGTTACAGATTACAGATTAATTAATTAATTAATCTGTAATCCATAATTAATCCTGTACTTTTACGTGAATTAACTGTGGCCCACTTCCCTTCTTTAATCCTGTAAATTTTCTCAGATAGAAATACTGTCTTACTTATCCAGTGGTCATTTAAAAAAGATGTTGATTCTGTTAAGTTTTTATTACTTCTTACCAGTATATTCATTTAACCACTACATGTAAACGGTGCATTTTAGTGGCCTTTAACTTCTTGTTAGAAGAATTACACCTTGTTTCAGACTTTGTTAACAGTTATGCAGTTTTGGTTTATTTTGTCTGTAGATTGAAAGCAAAAGCGAGTCGTCCTCCAGACCAGCAAGGTGGTTGCTTAGCCAGTGAGGATTCCCTGACATCTCTAGCTTCTAACATGTCTGATAAAGAAGTATTTTGTTTTTTTTTGAGTCAGCCAATGGAATGCTGAAGTTAGTGCAACTTGCTTGTTCTCTCCTGTCAAGGTAGAAGCAGAGTTGTTCTCTGCAGCCTCTTACTAATTCCACTTGCAGGAAGATGTTAATGCTGCTGCCATGTTTTTTTTCTCCTTGAGCAGGAGCACCTGGGGCTCTTGAATGTTGGGGCAGAGTATTCCTGGGTTGGATTTTGTGAACTTTTGAAAGGGGAAACAGTGAAACGAAGTGCTGTGGCTTCTTATTTGATGCTGTTTTACACTTCGAGTATGGTCATTAGATTTCTTTCTTAGTGGGGTACAGATACCATGGGTTGTGGTTCTCTACACATTGGGGTGGGAAATATATATAGGAGGGATTGAATGCATAATAACTTCTGATATGTAGGTTTATATCATGATTCTTAGATCCTGGTATGTAAAGAATCTCTGTTTCAGCGTTCTTAGTTATTTAGGCCAGATACTTGTTTTTGCTTTTCTCCTTTGCTATTTTTCTTGTTTTCATTCTCCACTTTGAATTTATCTTGGTCTGTATGACAGTGTTGCCTTCTTTACGCACATTGCCTTTATTTTTGAATTTATGTTCCCTATGCTTGGGACCTGAATTTTTCAGTTATTCACTCGTATGTATTCAGTTAACATCATTGATTTCTGTGATATAGTGAGATGGTAAAACTTAACCGTCAGTGATTTAAGAGAAGAATGTGGAGCAGACTTAATTCATGCAGTTAATTTCTTTAAAATTAACAAATGAAACAGCTAATACATTTTCATATTGAAAATATAAAATTGTGGATAAATTTAAAGATGAGAGTAAAAGTTGTTCACTATTTTTGTTACACAATTTTCCAGGCCTTTTTCCTATATATGTATGTATTGAAAAATACCCATTTTCTTATAATGGAATCACAATGAAAAATATTTTTTGTGGTTACTGATGCCAGACAAACACAGTGGTTAAAAATGGTGTTGAGGGAGTCCAGGTAGGTATCCTTTCAGGGTATTTTTCCTCAGCCACTATTTATTTACATGAGATGGTGATTCTAGAATGTGTAATGATTGATGGTAGGTAGTGTTCTAGTGGAAGCATAGTCTGAGATTATATTTATTGAAAGCAGTTTTCTACATTTATAATAAATTATGTATTTTTTAAACTTGAATACCAGAAAGTGTGCCTTTAATCTTTGATTATTTATCTAAAAATGTAGACCTTAATTTAAACAATAGAGTGTTTCAGTTGGATTTTGGGAGAGCTTATTCATATACTTGTGAAGTTTCCACTTAATGTCGTTTGTTAAGAAGATTGGAAATGTCATGCCAACTGACTTATGATCCAATTTTATATGCACTTACTTTGTAATCCCTGTATTAATGTGATGAGGGGATAGTATGAGCATTTAGTTTTAATTTTTGATTTTCCATCTTTCACATTCATCAAAGGGATTCAAATAATTAGGAAACAACTGCTTAATTTCATTGAGATTGGTTTCCTTTTATTTACTGGATTATTGCTCTCTTTTAAGGAGTGGTAAGAATTGCAGTTTGGCAAGCCAGACATTTACAGATTAAAATACCTTGTTCCTCAGTTTTTATATAATCACAGCAGTCAAAACATTTTATGGCTTCAGTGATGGCTGTCATTTCTAGGCAGCCTTATCTATACTGTGCAATGTGATAATTTCATTACATGCATCATTATTAATACATACATTAACCTTACAAGGTTGTTATTCCTCCTTTAGAGATTCTCAAAGTGAGACTCAATTTAAGTTACTTGCCCCAGACCATACTATATATAAACAGCATAGTTGGGATTGGAGCCCACGTCTCTTTGACTTCAAAATACTTCCATTTCTATTGAAAACTCTCCCCCACCCCCCCGCCCCGGCTTTATAAAAAGCTGTTTGAAATGGAACCTTTTTTTGGTGAATATATTCTTGTGATAGGGATGAGATATTCAGATAGCCATTTTTTTGGGGAAGTTTCATTTAGTTCTTTTGAACAGTTCAGGGTTAGAGCTATCTTTGAATATGTGTTTCTGATGAAGCAAAATCTTCTCTAACATGAAATGTTGCATTTTCTAGCCAAGTAGACCAAGCTTGTCAACAGAATGCTTCATAGCTATGACTCTAGATGTAGATATGCCAAATGGATCATCAGAAAATTGTGTATTCCAAACATGAAGAGTGTGTCTGAGTGTAATAAACGTGTATATCAAATAATTGTATTAGAAAAATTAAGCATGAATCCTTCTAAAGTATTTCCAATGACTGACGATTTTCCTGCAGATGTAAAAGTACCATTTATAAGGTTCCAAGTGTCATCTGTCATTAACTCTTCTTACACTGACTGTGTATTCATTCTAAATTTTAGCGGGCTTGTATCTTTAAATTGTTTTTCTCTTCAAAAAATGCTTTCTACTCTGTGATTCTTAAACTACTGCCAAGAATGCTTCTCCGCTTGCTGCAGGGATTAGGAGCTTCCCTTTCGCTCAGCTTCCTTACCTCTTGGTCAGTACAGGATGAAGAATCAGCTGGTTCTAAACTACTGATGGTGATTCTCCGGGTTTAGGTCGGAGACTTGTGCTCTATAAAAAGCTTGTCGGGGACGTGAAGTCTGAGCAGGTGTTACGCCAATCAGGAAAAAAGGGGTTAAAGCAACCGCTTGGTCTGCAGGAGCAGCCAGTTCCTCTCTCCGCTTCTGGTGGCCTTGAGATGGACTCTGCTTGGTTCCTTCCCTGCCTCCCTGCTCTTTGTTACCTTTTGTTTCTGCTAGATTTTCATTAGCTGCTGAAGAAGGGAATAGAAAACAGATAACGTGTTGATTTTGAAGTTAAAAACATCTTTTTTTTAAACTTCTGGTAGCAGAGTCAAAACTGTGGGAACAAGTCTTAGAAGGTCTGCCTTGGTGCACGGGTCGGGTCGGGGTGAGGCGAGAGCAGGCTCTCACTGCGGCTGGGGTGCAGGGTGGGGAGGATGGAGCCTGATGTGGCAGTGGGACTACAAAAGGAGGCTTCCTGAGTGATCCTGCATTAGTCAGACTGCCCTTGGTGTCCTGTGCACAGGTGCTGCTTATGGTCACTTTTTCATGTTTGAAAGGGCTTTGAGGCGGTGAGGTAAATCAGCCGTGAGAATGAAAGGGCAGAAGAAATGATTTAAAGGAAGGGGAAATAGGATTCATGAAAACACATCATTTTTTGCCACATTGCCCTGCACAGAGTTTGTACCAATTTATATTCCCACTGACAGTGTATGTTTATTTTCCCACATTTTCTTCCGAATAGCTTGTTACAACTTTTTTTAAAAAAATCTTTGCCTGATAGATAAAAAAGCATCTTACTGTGATTTGCATTTCTACTATGAGTGAAATTAAATACTTCTTATAATGTTTTAAGGTTCTTTCATATTTTACTATAATTATTCTGTTTATGCTCTTTGCCTATTTATCTTTCGGGTTATTGGGTCTTAAACGCACTCTATGTATATTAAGGAAATTAACCCATTGCAATAGGTTCCAAATGTTTTTTTCTTAATTATCTTTGACTTTATTTATAACTAAATTTTTTTTCTTTGATTAGAAAAGATTTGAAAATTTGTATGTAGTAAAATGTATCAGTCTTTTATGGTTTCAGGGCTTCTTAGAATTGTACTTAGGACTTTGTCACTGTGAGGTGGTAAAAGCTTTCCCTTAATTTTCTTTTATGGTTTTACTTTTGTGTTTAAGTCTTTGATCCATTGGGAATTATTTTAATGGATGGAATGAGGAAGGGGTTAAATTTAATTCTATCTCTTTGGAATATTTCGAAAATGATAGGGGATTTATGACACAGAAAGATCTCAATAATCCTTTCATTTTTTTATGCTTATATTCAGGCCAAAATTTGCTCTGGATTTGTCTTGAGTGAAACTCATTAGACTAGTTTGCAAGATATCTCTGTGTAAATTGTTTAGGAGTTTTTCCACTAGAGCTGCTCTCAAGTTTGTTTTCTAAATTTGTTCCCAGTCCTGACAGCAAATTTTGGTTTCTATCAGGAATATATTTAATGATCACAATCAGTAGATTAAAACTATGTAATTTTTGAAGCAACAGGGTTAAAACAGTTAACACGTTATGTAAATTGTAGTTTTGTAGAAAGGAAAAGGTATTGTATTAAACTAAGTCAGCTAGAGGATTCATTTTCCTTATTTTCAAATACGAAAATTCAAAGGTATCCCAGTTGGATGTCTTTAGATAAATTTTATCTGGTCAGATTTAGTATAAAACCAGGCTCAGCCATTTGTGGCTGCTCAGTAAAAGGCAGGTGCTCGTGACTGGCTGGCGTGTCAGTGGTTGGTACCGGCATGGCTGTGTTCTCAGTAACAGTTGTGTTGCTGCCAGGGCTACAGGTGTTGCACTTCCCACTCCTTCCCCAGTGGGTCATCTTACTGCTGCCATAGATGCCTGCAGTTTAAATTATTTGTAAAAATGTTGCATGCTTTTACTTGCTAATTGTCAGCATCTTTTAACTCATGATACTTTTTTTTCCCTTTGAAAACCCGTGGACAGACTTGGCTGTTGTGCCCCGCTTTGGGTACCTGAGCCAAGGTGTATATGACAGTTATTACTGGGGAGAAAGAGAGGTGGGTGTAATACTAGAAGCACGAAGCCGGGCAGGTCCCTAGACCGTGCTCAGTTGTGGTCCTCCTCAGCTGTGAGGTCTGTAGCCATGCCTCTCACGGTGCTTGGCCCAAGAGACCTTTGCATGCAGTGTTAGCCTTTCTAGGGTTCTGTTTACCTTTCTTAAGTCTGAGATAGAAAAGGGGTATAAGGAAGAAAAGGCTGCATTTTGAAAACTTCTATTTTTAACTTACTAACTGGCAACTTTGAGAAGAGAGAAATAGTTATTAACTAAATAATAATCAGTGAAAGATCACCTGCATTTGGGTTCTGCATTTGATTATGTAGGTCATTGAGCCCAGGGCAGTGGGCGGGGCCCAGTGTCACAGGTGTCGCAGTCTGACGTGGTGAGTGTGCTGTATGGGATTTCCTGTCTTTGCCGCGACTGTAATTAACCCTGCACGAAACAGACTGTGGCCCGGCATGGTCACGTAGCTCCTGTGTGTACACCTGTAGAGCTGAACAGCCTGAACACTGGTGCTGTTTAGTCCATGCCGTGCGGTTTAAACTTTTTTGTTCAAGATGGAGACTGAAAGCGAGAGTAGCACTTCGGGAGATGACAGTGTCTTTTGGTTGGATTCAGAAGTTATAACCCCGGTGACTGAGGGTGAAGAGGAGGGAAGGGAAGAGCATTCCAGGTAATTGTGGAATTCACAGTTCTCCCTCTCTCAGATTTGTCCCTCTGTCCACCTCCTTCACCTGGTTGTCTGCCCCCACCCATCCTCTGTGTTTTAATCTCTTTTCCACTAAGACTTCTTTCTCTGGGGGACAGTTTGGAGCTGAAGGGGACAGGTTTCTGTTGTATGTAGCACTCTTCATTCCACAACTTGCCCTGAGCTTGTAAAATGCATTTTAAATGACTCGTTAAAACACCAGGAAGAGAAGATGTTAGACAGGTTTTGTAGCAGCATTTCAGGAATTTCAGGTAGCGACTCATAATGAACCATTGCCCTTCCTGTATCTGATTTATACCTGGTAGATTTGATCTGAATTTGGATCTAATGGATTTTTCTTCCTCTTTTTCTTGGAGTGTGTGTGTGTGTGTGTGTGTGTGTGTGTGTGTGTGTGTGTGTGTGTAGGGCTGCTTTTGTTGCCTTATTCACGTGTATGAAATGTTTAGATTAAGTGCAGATGATTATTTCATGGCCTTGATCATTGTCTCAGACCTTGTATCTCACTCCCCTTCCCCCTTGGCGGGTCTTTCTTGGTTTAGAATCTCTGGTTGTAACTTCGTAGTAGAAGTTTTTGAGGAAGCCTCCTGAGCAAGCAGCTCTCCACGTTCAGTGCACTGCTGAAGAAAGGTCTCCCCCAGCTTGCAGAAACGGAGCCATTTGTGTGTTAATTCTGTTGTATTGCTACAAATTTTAGAAGGTTTTTTTCCTGGCTTTTCCAAACAGGATTAGCCAATTAATTCTTTTGGAGGTATTAAAAAACTCCTGAAGAAGTTTGTACTACGTATTACCACTGCCACCCACACGGGCAGTTAAACATCTTTTGCAGTTTCATCTCTGAGTAGTTGGGTAGGAGAACATACCATTATTTTCATCAGATCTTGTCTTTATGTTTAATATTCAAAAAGAGTCTTTCTTTTCTCAAGTTAAAGGATTTCTTTATCCACAAATTTCATTTTTAAAGTCTAGGTTAAATGACAAAAGAGATTGAAAATTAGGAACCCTTGATAGCTCACACTAAATCTTTTAATCAGTGGTTAAAGTGAATAAGAAGTATGTTTTACATTTTAAAGAATTTTCAGTGTTCAGAGTATGAAAATGAGCTATTTTATTAGCATATGAAATTCTTTTTGGGTCAACTTTCTCATTCTCCCCATAATTTTATTTAACCTTTCTTATTTGAATAAGCTACTTCTCTCCCAAGGTGTGCTAACGTTTCACATCTTCCATAGTTTATAACATGGTCAGTGTCCCATGAACAGTTAGTGGGAATAAAGTACTTATTTTGTTTATGTTAAAGCTGCCTGACTGGAATGAAAATTGTGGAAGTTGTTTTGATGTGTTTATCAAAGGAGGAAACACCCTGGACTTCGTCGTCGTGACAG
Organism: Camelus bactrianus; assembly: GCF_048773025.1. Taxonomy (NCBI): domain Eukaryota; kingdom Metazoa; phylum Chordata; class Mammalia; order Artiodactyla; family Camelidae; genus Camelus; species Camelus bactrianus. The sequence continues at coordinate 21,293,399 of NC_133571.1, read as the reverse complement.
ATTTGGTATCGTGATCCTCTGTCAGGCAACAGGAGGCTGTCTGGGATTTTCTTCTGACAGTTAAATTTAAAATCAAATCTCTGTTGGACTGAGCTTTTCTTTTCCTCAGGACTGCGTGCCAGCATTTTCACTCAGAGAAGCTGTGCTAGTGTACGCACTGTTTTAGGAAACCGTGATACCATAGGGCGTGTGTCCTGTTTACAGTATTATTTCATATCTGAGTGTCATCATGGCTCACCCAAACCAAATATGTCTTTGAGATTTCATCTTATTTTATTTATAAGTGCAACAAAGAGATCAGGGTAAGGCCACGTTTCATGTAGTGCTTCTCACCAATTCAGCAGGGAGACACGAGGAAATGGGCAGTGTGCTTGCACAGCACTCACGGCGGCGTTCCAGCTGAAGAGCCTCGCAGAAAAAATGTGTGTGGGTGTCTGAGGTGAGGGTTGGATAGTGGGAGTTGGAGCTGTAACCTTGGGAGAACCAATAGTAGACTCAGTGTTGGATATGAAATTGTTTTTGTGAAATCAACTTAACAGTTAAAAAAATATACAAAAAAGTCTTATGTGTTTCTTTATCTGTAGGTTTATTTATTTATTTTAAGAGGGGGCACTGGGAGTTGAACCCAGGACCATGCTCTCTTCCCCTGAGCTATACCCTCTCCCCGTTTCTTTAAAATGTCTGATAATACACATTAAACCAAACTGTCATTATTAGTTACCTTCTAATTAATTTCCAAACACACACACACACACACACACACACACACACAAAATGAGGGCAGATTGATTGTGTGCTGTTCTTTTTCTCCAAGTAGCTTCTAAGCTAGGTTTTAAACTCATTCTTAAAAAGAGTAGCATTTTTGTCTTTTGAGGCACATGGCTGAGAGGGTGAATGCATAGCTATCTAGAATGTAGGGGCTTCCAGCCAGCTTCTGCTCTGGGAGGAAGTACTCACAGAGGGGCACTGTGTTTGTCCAGTCGCTTCAGACACAACATTTATATTTGGACTTGGTTGGAGAAGGGCGGACACCGTCTTATACTGCAGCACCGTGGGAAGCTGCCCCGGCTCCCTGCGTGGCAGTGGTTCAAACCTGCCTGTCCCTGACTCACAGGTCGCTCCCTATCTGATTTCTAATTTGTAGAGTGAAGTTAGTATCTGTCATACTACCATGGTAAAATGGTTCTCAGGCTAGACTGTCTAGAGAGCCTCAGAGTCCTTAGAACAGAATAGTCCTCAGGGATCATTAGAAGAGCCCTTCTGTAAATACGAAGGGAATATGAGGCAGAAAAGGAAAAACAGAAATGGTTTGTTCTTTTAAGAAAGAAAAACTCATTTAGGAGCTGTATGCAGTGTACTGTAAGCCAAGTATGTTGTATATACGGTGTATCAGTTATATGCGTATTAACCCTGTAGAGTAGGTGTTACTGCTTCCCATTTTCCAGATGAGGAAATTAAAGCCACAGAGACTGCGCCGTCAGTATGTGGCAGAGCAAAATCTGGAACCCAGGTGCAACTGTTGTTGAAACTGAAAGACTTTTAGTTTTGTAAAAAAAATTTTGATATATCAGCTGGTAAATGTTATTTTCTGGTAAGTAATTACTTAAGAGGCTATAGCTTATCTCTCATTCCGGAAATGCCTCCTTCGAGGAGTCTTTGAGTACCAGTGATGTGTAGATGACGCGGCCAATGTAACAGTGAAGTAGTGCGTACACTAATGTGGCCTTTTAAAGATACGACCTCTGGAACACCTGGGACTTAGTACTGACTCACGATGATGAAAGGTTCTAGTTCTTTGGCATCTGAGGGTAGAAATGTTTGTCGTATAAATTTGTTTAGTGTTCTCTAATGCACATTATTGACAGATACATAGCCTGGCAAGTATGACATATAGTTTGAAACAGTTTCAGAGATGATATAGTGCATAACTGAACCCCACTTTTAGGACTTGTGTACCTTTGAAATCAGTCTACAGCTGCTCAGATCTCTTAATTAGCTCTAATTTTGTATCTCCATTATAAGACAGTTAATTTTAAGCGAGAAGAGAAACTTCTGACTTTAACTAGTAATTTGGTGAACGTATTTTAATTTTTTCGGAATGTCTTTATTTATGGATCACAGAACTAATAATATTAGTTCATGCATTTGATTGGTTGGTTGGTTGCTTTTTTTCATTCTCGGCCTCATTTGAAATGACGCTGTGACTTAGAAGACATTGCAGCCGCGGTCCAAATAGGTGGCAAGGGCCTGGAATATGGTGCTGTGTTTCTTCTAGGTCTCCCCCCCCCCCCCAATCTGAGATGTTTTATTTTAAATGGCTGAATTCCTATGGAAGCCCTTAAGGCTGTTTCACACTTATCTGCTTTTAATACCATGACTGTTCTTTTGTCTTCTGTAGAAATTCCTCATTTTAGGATTCCCAGGATAGAGAGGTAGCATTAACAACTTACTGTCGACATATATATCAATATCACATTTAGGCCTGTTTTATACTCTGTGAGTTTTCATAGTCATCACACCCTTAATAATCTGTTATGTATGATACCAAAAAAGGATGTGTATTTTGCAAAAAAAATAAAATTCTATTGCTCTGTGACCTTGGATGTATGACCTGGAGTATAGTTTAGTTCCTAAAATATTCCTTCAATATGAAATACAACTTTCACTCAACATACTCTTACCAGTGTCACAAAAAAATTTTAATTGTAATCAGCAGTCTGATGTGAACATTGCTTAATCTCAGAAAATTTTATTTATTACTGAACTCTAGCCATTAGGCTGTCTTTAGAATCTGTGAAGTGAGTCTGTCTTAACCATGAGGCATGCCAGTACAAGACTTTCTTGGTATTTCAATAATTAAACTCCTTGGGATGGAATCCAAGGCGAGCCTTTTTTATATATGTGTGTATGAGTTTTTTTGATGTACAAGAAGGGCCTTAGAGCACAAACACTTTATGAAACTATATAAAAGTTCCTGGTTATTTAAAGTTAAAAAATTTTAAACCTCTTTTCCCTTAGCCTTTGCTTTCAACTTCAGCACTGAACCCCATAAATATTCAGTTGCATGTTCAAACTTAGTAAATGAAAATCCCTGAAACACTTAAAGCTCTGTTTATAGTATAGTCAATTTCCTTTTTAAAACAATACATAAAGTGACAAGTTTAGGAAGATTGCAGTCAGAACAAGCAAAACCTTTCTAGATATTTAATTTTAGAGGTTCTGCTATACTTTAAAAACCTTTCCATTAGGGATTAGGTTCCCTTTCCATGCCCTCATATTCAGATATGCATTTTCTGTTACAGTTTGAAAATCAAATAATTTATTTCACTTTGGTATGCTATTTTTTTCTCACTTGGCCCTTTCTTTTCTTCTCTACTTCCCTTCCTTTTAGGATAAGATCTTTAGAATGTTTCTTTCACTCAGTCCTCTTCTCTCTCTCTGAGACTTTTATTTATCACCATTCTGTCCTCACTCCCCAAACCTGGTGTTTTGCTGAAATGGTTTAATATTTTTTTGCCACTCAATCAGATTCAATTATCTGTATCACTGTTTCTTCTCCCTTTTACTGTTTCCCATTTTAATGTGTCTGTTCTAGTTCATTTGTTATTTGGCTGATATTTTCTTGAGTAGTTTGTTCAGACAAGTTCTATGAATGATATACTTTGATTTCTTGCAAATACTCAATGCTATTTTTTCCTTTTCTTTGTAGGTAATTTGTTCTTTCTGAATGCTTGTATGATTTTCTGTTTATACTTAGTTATGTGTATTTTGTCATCAGATCTTCACCTGGAGCTCAGCGACTTTCAGTCTCCAGATTCAAGTCTTCATGTTAGGAAAGATTTTTTATTGTTTTCTATTACTAATTTATTACCTCTTCTTTTTTTTTCTCTTTTAAAATGGAGATACTGGGGACTGAACCCAGGACCTCATGCATGCTAACTAATTAAGCATGTGCTCGACCACTGAGCTATACCCCTGCCCCCATTTATTACCTCTTCTGTCTGTAATAATTTTCTCTTTGTGGAATCTATTTATCGCATACTTGGTCTCCTTAATCTGTCCTTTCAGGATGTATTTATCTTTACATTTTGATTTTGTGATTTGAGGTATTTCTTGTACTTGTTCTTCTGGCTACTTATTTCAACTTTTTCTTGAATCTTTCAGATTCAGTTTGAGTAGAGAATAATTTTTAGCATTCTTCTCCACATACAGATATAACATAAATACAGACATATACTATTTCAATAATAATAAATTTAGGTTACTGTCTTTCTTCCGTTTTGCCGCTTGGTTCATTCCGTGTACAAGTTATGTCTGTTCTGACTGAACAGGATTCAAGCCTTCACCTGCTGGGCTTCCTGCCGCCCATCGTTCCCTCCTCTCCGCCTGTGTTTTCTCTCGCTGTGCTGTGATGTGTATGGCTTCTGCCTGGCTTCTCTTAGGTGCAGACACCCAGGTGAGGAACTCTCGTCCTTCTGATTGATTGTTAAATTTATTTACAGAGCAATTTTCCAGTTTTTATTAATTCCTTGGGGGCAAGTACCTCCTTTGTTGTGGTGAGAAGTGGGAGTGTAGCCTCCTTGAACCTCTGTTTTTCTCTGATGGTTTCCCAGTCTGCGTGAGCTCACTTGGTTTTCGTCTTCCAGAAGTTGATGAAGATTTCTGGCCTGCTGGTTTCACCTATATTATTCTGTTAAGGATTTGTTTCCTTTTATTTGGTTTCCTGCCTCTTCAGTGACTTGGAGAAGGAGAACTCTGTTTTTCAACATGTACGCAGTCTTGAATTGGAAGTCCACTGGTAGTTTTTTTCATGGCTTTTGAGAGGAAACTTCTGAAGGGAGCATTCAGTGAGGCAGAATATTGATGTCTTTCATCCTGTCTAGTGGGCTCTAGAGAAGAGACTGGCTTGTTTCAGTGTCCTCTTAAGGCTGGAAAGTGGGATCTTCCAGGAGAAAATGGTCTGTCGTATCTGGAGTGACTGAGATGTATTAATGCATTTCAGTTTTACTGTCTGCAAAACAGGGCTAATAATAGTGCATCAAACAGTAACCAGTTAGAAAATGAAGAAAAGGGGCCCCTTTTAACAGCAGTGAAAAAGATAAAATACTCAGAAATAAACTTAATAAGGAATTCTAAGACTTATATAAAGAAAATTTAAGATATTGAAGGGCAAAAAAGATGTTTGGAACAAATGAAAAGATATACCTTGTTCATAACAGAATATTCAACATCATAGAGATGTCAGTTTATTATAAATTTAATGGGATAATAAGAATGCTTTTAAAAAACCTAGATAAAGTGATCTTGAAATAAACTGACCCTGGCTAAATAATTTAGCCAAGAAACTTTGGCGGAAAGAAAAAAGCAAAGATGTTGGATAGAGGATTAGTGCAACTAGACATTATACTATAATGTCTCAATAATTAAAACCTTGTGGTATTGGTATAAATAGAAGGCAGAATGGGGTAAAATGGAAAGCCTTGACATATACCCTAATGCATAAGAAGCTACGATAAAGATGGCTTCTTAACAACCAACGGGGACATTGCGTACTGTTCAGTAAATACTTTGGGGGAAACTGGATACACATCTGTGGAAAATAAAGAAAATTAGATACCCACCTCATACCAAGGATGAATTCCAAATGATCAAAGATAAAATGTATTAAATGAAACCATGAAAAATTTAAAGGAAAACATGGGAATATTAAAAAAAAATGTTTTGGATCAGGAAAGGCATTTTGAAACTATGAAAATGCAAAACTCATAAAGGGAGGGGTTGTGAAATTCAACTGCATAAAGTTCGAAACATCTGCATTACAGAAAACAAAGCAAGGACAAATGACAGCCTGGGGAAAGTACTTGGATTCATACTACAAATGAAGGCCTAATCTCTTTAATAAATAAATGACTAAAAGTAGAAAAGAAAAAGACCAACAACCCAACAGAAAAAATGGGCTACTGTATGGAAAGAATATTTCACATTGTTGAGTGTTTGCCTTTCAGATATACCTGGACATGTGTAGAAATGACATACTCACAACCTTGTAGCATTGTTTGTAATAGCAAAAGGTTGGAAATAATTCAAGAATTCATTAATAGGGAATTGGTTAAATAAATTATGGAATATCCACACGGAGGATTATTACATAGTTGTAAAAAAAGTGAAGAAGGTCTTTATATACTGATATGGGAAGTTCTCCAGGAAGTATTAGAGAACTACACAACAGTGTGTAACCATGGTACTTCCTATGTGAAACGTGGGGTGGAACTGGAGGAGTAAAACTCTTCTCTCAATTTCCTACACAAAGAGTAGTATATTTACACACTGCTTTTATACTTTGCTTTTGATAGATATATTCTTTAATATCTATGAAAAATTCTACATGTGAGTGTATATATATATTCATAAAACCTGGAAGAATATATAAAGTGAAATGTTTAATGGGTGGGCGTTAGGCAGATGGAGACGAGGATGGGAGGGAGATTCTTCATTGTATACCTTTTTATACTTTTTCGGATTTTGCATGATGAAATTATAATACCCGCTAAGAATTAGAGTGTATCAGGCATTTCAGTTGGGAGGAACCAAAACTCAATTTCACTTCCTCCAGGATACCTCTATTCTGCTTTCATAGCCAGCACAGGTGACCCCAGTAACCTTAGAATTTCAGTTTGTTTATTTTCGAAGAATTCTAGGAATATTAGATTTATGTAAGCACTTAATAGTCCCTATAAACCAACCAGAACAGAACTCCTATATTTTAAGGGGCTTTATAATCTAGTTTTTAATATCCTCGGTAGGATATACTTTAATATCCTTCCTGAAGGTAGGAAAATATATCACTCCCTATGGTGATATATCACTTACAGACACACACAGATACCTTGTAGCTTCAGTTTTACGGCTTAAACAGAGAACATCAAACTCACCACATCAGGTATATGTCAGCTGTTCTCTTCAGTGAAATTTAAATATATTCTTTCACAAACAGATAGGCATAAATTGACTAACAAACCAAATTCTTTGTTGTCTCTGACAGAATAGATGCGTGTCTCTTATCTGTCACATACCACCACGTGGTCAGACCATAAGAACACCTCCCAGTCATTTCCCATACCAATGGGGACAAGTGTCACAGAACCAGGACCCAGCTGGGCAAAGAACCAGAAATAAACAAAGATTGGGAGAATAAAAAGGAAAAGGTAAAGTTCTGTTGCTGCTTGGAATTTACTCCAGGGATCAAGAAAAGATGTGCCCAGGAGTAAGCAGTGCCTTGGATACACTTCTCAGGCAGGGTGTCACTTGAACTTCTCTGAAATTTTAACTCTGTCAAGTATAGTATTTTGCATTATGAACAAGAATCTCACAAAATAGAAGGTGTGTCAAAGATTCAAATAATTTTTTACTAAGCAGAGCAGCAAGATGGTAAGGCTAGTTCCCACAATTAGAAGAAAGTGTTGTTTTCTCTTTTTCCTTTCGATTGAAAATATCCAGGTTCAAGTCTGCAGATGTTTAACAGAAAACTCTTGTAAGTAGAGCATTAGATTCTTCCAGTTTTATGGTTGGTAATCTTAACACTGTTTTTCCTGTTAGAAATGAAACTATAATCATTTTGAGGGTAAAATTTGTCCATGATTTTAAAAGTATGGAACAAAATAGTCAATTAAATAAATGGATATTAAGTTTTTATGGAGTTGATTCATTGGTACATGACACAAAATGTATATAAACGTAATTTTTATACTTTTGTAGAACATTTGCCAATAAATTTTTATTTTATACTTTTATTCAAGTATAATTTGTATATAAAGTCTATAAATCATAAGAATATAGCTTGAAGAATTTATATAAATGTATACATTCATATAATCACAGCACAATCAAGATATAAATTATTCTCAGCCCCTTACAAGACCCTTGCCCTACTAGTTAGTACCTGTCCCAGAGGTAACCATTCTGACTTCTTGGTGGTTTCTCATTTTATTAATCTTTCAAAGAACCAACTTTTGGCTTTGATTTTCTGTGTTATACACCTTTCTATTTCATTGATTTCTTTATTAAATTTATTTTCTTTCTTTACTTGGATTAATTTTCTATTCTTTCTCTAGATTTTTGTGATGGAAGATTAGATAATTTATTTTCCAACTTGTCTTATTTCCAGTAATATACATTTAGGGGTCTGAATTTTACTGATTCAGTTGTAACCCACACATTTTAATGTGCTGTATTTTTGTTATTCAGATCTAAGTATTTTCCAATTTTCATTGTGATTTTGCGAATTTGATTCATGAGTTATTCAGAATTGTGTTTTAAAATTTCCAAACATTGGGAGAATTTTTAGTTACCTTTCATTAATTGACTTTTAGTGTAATTCTGTGGTGGTCACAGAATACTTTGTCCATGATTTAAATTTTTTGTATTTATTGAGACTTGCTTCATGGTCTATCATGGTCTCTTGGAAAATGTTTCATATACACTTGAAAAGAATATACATTCTGTAGTTGTTGGGTTTAATGTTCTAGTTCATCCTGGAAAATTGTGTTGTTCAGATCACCTGTTTACGTGGGATTTTTAAATCTGCTTATTCTGCCAGTTACTGAGAAATGTTTGTTAAAATATACAATTGTAATTGTGGACTTACCTATTTTCCTTTTTGGTCTTTCAGGCTTTGCTTTATGTATTTTGAAGCTGTGTTATTTGTTGCATGTGGGTTTTATTGTTATTTTACTCTGTTGATTTGCCACTTTTATCATCATGAAATGTCCCCCTTTATATATTTTAATTGGAATTTTTAGTCTATTTAGTTTTTGACTAAGATATAATTTATATACCATAAAATTCACTCCTTTGAAGTGTACAATAAGTGGTTTTTAGTATACTCTCAAACTTGTACAACCACCACCACTACCTAATTCTTGAACATTTCAGAAAGAAATCTCTTACTCAATGGCAGTAGCTCTATGTGCTCCTCTCCCAAGCCCCTGGCAACCACCAGTATACTTTCTGTCTCTGTGAATTTGACTATTCTGGACACTTTGTATATATGGAATCTGACTTCTTGTGTCTGACTTCTTTCATTTAGCATAATGTTTTTACATTATGTTCATTACATTATGTTCATCCATGTGGTAGCATGAAGTACTTCATTCTTTTTTTTTTTTTTAATGGCTGAGTAATATTTTATTGTATGGATCTGCTACATTTATTGGTTCATTTTTCAGTTGATGGTTGTTTCTACTTTTTGGCTATTATGAATAATATTGGTATGCATATTCATGTATAATTTCTTGGTGGGCGTATGTTTTATTTCTCTTGGTTAAATACCTAGGAGTAGAATTGTTGAATTCTGTTTAACATTTTGAGAAACTGCCAGACTGTGCTCTACAGTGAGTGCACCATTTCTTTGAATTGTGGTCATTGGAAAGCTCTCCTAGAAATGGGAATTCTGATCATACTCTCTGATGTTTGGTCTCTAGGAAGATGAAGTCCTCGGTACATTCTGAAGAGGATGATTTTGTTCCAGAACTACACAGAAACGTTCACCCTCGAGAGCGGCCTGATTGGGAAGAGACACTTAGTGCAATGGTAAGTCAGTTTTATGCATATGTATATACTCTGTCACTTGGTGGTGTGTGCCATTGTGGGAGATTAGTGCAGAGGTGGTGGGTTACAAAGTGGTGGGTTAGATTGTGAAAGGGTGGTTGCTAGTTATGCAAGATGGTCGCAGATGGCCTCTGGAAGAAGTTGAGGACTGTGCAGACACCTGAAGGAGGTGAGAGAGTGCATTTATCTGGGAACAGATCATTTCAGGCAATGGAAGAACAAGTTAAAGGCTGTGGCATAGAATTAAACAGCAAGTTGGAAGAAACACAAATAGGACCTGTGGCTGAAATTGAGCTGGGTAGAAGTAGGAGGTGAGGTCAGAGAAGTGGTTTCTCTTAGTTTATTAAAAGGATTTTGGTTTTTTATGCTGAGTGAGCTGGGAAACCATTAGAGTTTTTTTGGCCAAGAAGTGACATGATCTGGTTTAAAATTTTAGAGGAAGTCTCTGGTTGCTTGTGAGGACGTGATCTGGTTTAAAATTTTAGAGAGAGTCTCTGGTTGCTTGTGAAGAGGCTAACAAGGGAGGCAGAAGAGGAAATAGGAGGCCAGTTAGAAGGTTATTATAAAAAATGAACAGTGATGGTAGCTTGAACCAGGATGTGTTAGATGTGGTAAACAATGGTTAGATTCTGGTTTATAGATAATGCCAACTGTTTTTGCTGATGAGTGGTACATAGAGAGTGACATAAAGAGATGTCAAGAATGACTTCAAGTTTTTTGATTTGATCAACCTGAAGAATATAGTTAGCATTTACTGAGATACTGGAAAAGCAGTTTTTGTTGGGAGTTAGGTGGAAAATTACTATGTAGTGTAGTTTTACCACATAAGCTTGAGATATCCGTTTAATCTGTTATAGCTTTTAAAAATTCAGATCTATTAATAAGAACAGTAAAATTCATTCTGTTGGAGAATAACATTTTACTTAATTGTAATTAAGTGTTGCTTATCAAAATTGAATGCAAGTGTTCATCTGTCAAAGCAGATTTGTAGTGAGATTTTACATATTCCTTGTTTAAAAATGCTTTTTCACTCAGGTACTGCCAAATAGTGACACCAGTTCATGCATATATTATTTTAATTGAGCATATTCATTGCTTAGAAGGCCTTTTTAGAATTCTTTAGATTCTTCTATTGCTGTTTTTCTATTAGCATAACATTACATTGCAAACTTCTACTCCATGGAGATGTGAACTAGTCCAGTCAAAGACAAAGAAGCCCCACACCCCTATTGAATCAAGTAGTCCCTGGAGGTGCCAGCATTCCATTGAAAGGATATTCAGTAATCTCTTTTGTCCATTTAAACATCTTTCACAGTTTTACCTATATTTTGATAACTTGCAGTAAGTCTACATTGAATTTATTGAATGGAAAGAAAGGTGATACTTGCTATATAGTGGTTTGTTTCCTCTGTATTAAAATGTCACATGCTATATGCATAGAAAGTTCTGAATTCTCTTTGCTGAGGTTCACATTGATTTGTCTACGGAAATTACCATTTATAGCATATGTTTTAGCATCTTATTATGTTGGTACTCAATTTTTTTATGTATCAGTTTTTTGAAGGTAAATACTATAATTCTATTTAAAAAATCATTAAACTCAATAAATAATACATTATTAGATTGCAAAAAGTGTACATCAATGATGAAAAGGAATAAATGAGATTAGAGCTCCATTTTACTATACTTTCTCTAGAAAATTACACTGATTTTAATGAGGAAGTAAGAGTAAAGGAAGTTTGGGACCTTTTTCTCTATTAATAATAATCTATGTGAAGTATCATGTTGAGAATGAAGTTTATTATTAAGATAAACCCTTAGAAAATGCTTCTCCAAAACAATTCCATTGATTTAATTTTCAGTAGCTTTATAAATAAAAGAGTTTAAATGTTGAATTTATATTGATTTGTGTGGTGTGACCAGAAAATTAGATTTTTAATGCATATCTAAAAGAAAGCAGGAAATTTCTGAATTGTTAAGAATTTAAAAAATTTTATAAAGTCATTTTTTAATTGAGATATAATTGATGTATAACATATTAGTTTCAGGTGTAGAATATAATGTTTCAGTGTATGTGTGTATTGTGAAATGGTCGCGACAATAAGTCTAGTTAACATTCCTCACTATTGCCTGCTTTCTTTTTTGTTAATTGAAGTGTAATTGACTTACAATATTATGTTAGTTTCACAGTGATTTGACACTTTTATACATTATGAAGTGAACACCATGATAAGTCTAGTTACCATCTGTCACCATGCAAAGTTATTAACTATAGTCCCCATTCTGTACATTACATCCTTGTGACTTATTTTATAAGACTGTACCTCTGAATCACCTTTACCTATTTCGCTTATCCCCTGACCCCTCTCTCCTCTGGTGACCACCAGATCTTTTTATGTTTGTTTTGTTTTTTAGATTCCACATGTAAGTGAAATCACACAGTATTTGTCTCTTTGACTTGTTTCACTTAGCATAATACCCTCAGTGTCCATTCATGTTGTTGCAAATGGCAAGATTTCATTCTTTTTAATGAATGAGTAATATTCTATTGTGTGTGTATTCTATTGTGTGTATGTGTGTGTTCTTTATCCATTCATCTATGGATAGACACTTAGGTTGCTTTTATAGCTTGTAAACAGTGCTGCAGTGAGCATAGGGATACATATATCTTTTCGAGTTATCTGTGTTTTCTTCGGATAAACACCCAGAAGTAGAATTGCTGGAAGTTTTATTTTTTGAGGAACTGCCATTACTGTTCTCCATAGTGGCTGCGACAGTTTACATTCCCACCAACAGTGCGTGAGGGTTCCCTCTCCTCCACATGCATGCCAACTCTTGTTATTTCCTGTCTAATGCCTGCTTTCTAAAGAGGAATGGGGACCGGTGGAGCAGCTGGACTTTCCTTCCTGAATAGTTTTGAGGAAGGGGTAATTTTGGAAGAGGTGTGTATTTTGATTTTTGCTCTTCAGATTGATAGGTGTCCACCGTGTGTGGTACTGAGACTGGTTTCTTTTACCCATCAAGCTAGAAAAAAATTGCAATTTGAATAAAAGAAAAAAAGTCATTGTAAATGCGCCTTAAATGGGTATCTTTGGCTCTTTAATTATCATTATATTATGTGTGATACTTAGGTATTTATTTTTGACCGATGGATAGATTTTGGTTCTCTGAATTAAATTCAGAGAAGCTGATGATGTTCATCGTTTCAGCCTTTGAAAGCTGAATGTTTTATTTAGTGTTGCTTTGTGAACAATCACAATTGCAACCATTGATTAATATGCAAAGCTCAGGTTTTGAACTTCTGCCAGTATATTCAACAGCTCTTCCATGAACAGCTCCAAGCTCACCCCATTTCATGGTGCATCCTGCTCTGGCTGAAGATTGTGGGAATTCTCTGACATAGATCAAGTGGTATTAATTGTTGAAGATAATTAATGTACTACTGAGAGTTCTGGGATGTATTTTAGGTTGAATTGTATGAAACTGTTAATTTTATTGGTTAAAAAGGATTGAAAACTGGCAGTTTCATAAGGTTAAGCCTAAAATCTTTTGAGCTGCTGAACTGATCTTAAACCCAGCATTTTATTGTTAGTTATTAAGCTGAAAACTACATTCCAAATATTGTGCTGTTGAAGGCTTTTAGTGAGCTGGGTGCTACTTTTACTGATAAGATTTGATATATAGCTTTAAAAATATTCAAGGAGAAAAGTACTTATAACATGTGTAGTCAGGGGAATAATGATTCTTGTAGATCTCAACTGGAGTGTCATGGAGAGTCTAGAATCTTGCTATTTCTTTAATAGAAAATTTCCAATTATGTGTCTCATTTATGATTCTTTTTTCCCCTCCTACCTTTTTCTTTTTTTCTTTATTTTTTTTTAACATTTTTTTATTGAGTTGTAGTCATTTTACAATGTTGTGTCAAATTCCAATGTAGAGCACAATTTTTCAGTTATACATGAACATACATATATTCATTGTCACTGTAGTTTACTCCAAGGCTGATTTGTTGGCTACTGGTATGCTTTGTGAATTATCTGTGTACTTAAATCTACCTGCCTGCTTCTTTGACTCTTATTTTTGTCTTTTGTCACTTGTGTATTACAAGTTCTAGATAACAGTTTTCTTCACTTATTTCCTCCAATATGTTATGTAATATGTAACATTAAGGGCATTTTGTTGTATCAAAATTCCTTTGAAAATATTCACACGATAACTCAGTTAATTGAATTTCTTTGTGATAGACTTATTCTTTAAGGATCATTTTAGTGATATTGTTGTTCAACATAATACACTATAGATTTAAATAAATTTAGCTTTTCTGTGATAGTGGGATGATTATTGTTAACTTTTCCCCCATTGTCTTTTATTCCTCTGTAAGAAAGGGAACAATACTTAGACCAATTAAAATTTAAAGGCTTCTATAAACATGTTACATATCAGAGATTTGTTGCATCTATTTCCTATGGTTAGGCTGTAGTTGAGTACAGAAATTAACAGTCCTGTTTGCCTTTCTTGACAGAACAAATTTTGTATTTAAATCTTGTTTTTTTCAGTTGCTACGTGCATATGTATATGCATGCAGCCTGACCTGCATAGAGATAGCTCCTAAATTTTTTTTCTTGTTTAAGAGGCCAAAGATTTTTTTCCCATTACTAGTATATATTAAGCAGAAATGTTATTTTTCGTTTTCATTATCAAGAAATATTATTTATAAAAATAGCTATAAATTAAGGGGTGTAGTGCTCTTTCTCAAATTCTGTTTATAAATAGTAAAGAGAATATAATAAATATGATTTGAGTCTATTAAAAGAAAAAAAGGTGAAAAGTGGCAGAAAGTTACCATCTCTTTCCTCTGACTTATTTTCAAATCTTTTTGCTAGCCTTGTACATAAAGAAAATTTTGATCAGACTCCTTTCCCCATGTAAATTGTGTTGGGGATTTTTGTTCCTTGAAGAAAAGAACACTTTAACAGGGGTGTATTCTTGGTCTGACTGCATTTTGCTGCCCTTTGTGAATGCTCATTCAGTGGTGTTATTGCTGATTTTCTGTCACAATTTTGGACCTGCCTTTATGGTTCTTAGGTGTTAGCCGCTAACTGTGATTAGCTTGCCTTTATTCACAGTACAAATTTAATATTACAATCTTATTTATTCAGTTGATTCTGTGTGTGTGTATATATGTATATGGATGTTATCTGGTAGCTGCTGCTCCATTTCAAAATATGAGGGCATTTTATATAAAATAACCTGTGTTTTAAATGACTGGTATTGTATGATACGTAAACACAGTTCTGTCTTCATTGTTCAGGAATGAATGTTGTGGGTCTGGGGTTGGGATTTCCTACCCCTTCTGCTTTGTTCTCTGTTGCAGGAGGCAGATCCCTGCAAACTGCATTTCCTATACTCCCTTGCCAGCAGTCTTCTGACAAGTGGGAGGCACTGGTAGCAGATTGGAGGGCAGGAAAAGGCGAGACGGCAGGTTATTTCTCCCTCTCTTTTTATGCTTTGAGAGGCATCTCCACTGTGGTTCTAGCTCCCACCAGGTAACTCATAATTTGACTCAGTGACTAATGAAAAATTCATTTTGTTACCATACACTGGTACATCCCATCATAAACATGTTTTTATTCTTATTCTTTCTCAATGACAGTTTCCAGATATGAATACCTAATTTTGCCCATTGGAGTTACACAGACTATCTAATCTCATTTATTTGTGACATGTCATGAATTTGTAAATGGTTGCTGTAGGATAGGTAACATACAGAGGTGGAAGAAGCTACTAGCTTCTTGTGTTCTCTCTTTTTCAGTAGAGCCTTCCTCTTTGATAAAAATAAACATGCTTATATAGAAAAAGCCAAAAAGTGGTGGAAAAAAAGACTCACCAATAATCCAGTTTTCCACAGTGGTGAGGTTATTTTGGTATATTTTCTTCATGATTTCTTTTAATGCAAAGAGTTTTAAATTTAAGATCCATATAAGCATGATTTTTTAATGTAAGTTTCCCCAAATAACTAGTTTCAAAGAATATTGCTTTGTTGATATATTTTGCTTTCTCATCATGTCTGTAAATATGATTTTATGTTTGTAAACCGTATACGATTTTATGTTCCTTTTTTCCCCTTCATTTAGTAGAAACTTTCTACCTTATTATTAAGGTGCTGCAATAAAGAGAAAATTGAACAGCCCCCCATTTTAAATTATGGGAAGTGTCATAGGTCAAGGAGTTGCCCGGTTTCCTGGAGGGAAGAGGTCTCTGGAAGAGCCTGGCTGATGGACACAGTGTAGGGGGCACCTGTGAAGGGGGAATAAAAAACATTGCCATGGAGGGGGTTGCAAGCTGCAAAATGAGCTGCAGAATGGGATGTGGAACATACTGTAGTGTGCACACTGAAAATACAGGGTTGCCAGGGAGAAGGGAGAGATTGCCGCTGCACTCATTCAGACCTGTGCCCCTCCCACCTGTTACCTGCCCCACCTGCGGAATCTGCACTTCCTGGGCTTGCCTTCATGTGAGCAGCATGGTCCTTTGAGGGATGCTTCGCAGAGCCTTGGGCAAGCAGTGAAGTTAGTGCATTCAGTGGAGCTCTGGGAGTTCTGGAAGGCAAGAGCTTCTGAGGCTTTGTATCACAGTCCTGGGAAGAGAGTTTTAATTGCATGAGAGATAAAGGAGCACTTAAAGCCCAAGATGACTCAGGAATTTCTAGGGTCTTAAATATTCACGTTGTTAGTATTCATTTTCTGTTGCTGTGTAAGAAATTTAGGAGCTAAAAACAATACCACGTATTATCTTACAGTTCTGTAGGTTGGAAGTCTGGGCAAGCTGAATTGGGTTCTCTGCTCAGGGTCTCATAAAGCTGAATTGAAGTGGCTGCTAGGTTGGGCTCTCACATGAAGCCTGGAGAATCTGCTTCCCACATCGTTTAGTTGTGGGCAGTCTAGTTCCTTGTGGTTCCTTCTAGTTCCTAGGTCTGAGGGCCGGGTTTCCCTGCTGGCTGGGCAGCAGGAGTGGGGAGGGGTACTGCTCTCTGCTGGTGGAGGTGGTCTGAATTCCTTCTCGCTTGGCTCCCTCAGTCTTCAAAGCCAGCAGCTGTACCTCAAGTCCCTCTCATGCTTTGAATCTTTGACTTTCCCTTTTGCTACCAGTTGGAGAAAACTCTGGTTTTGCAGCAATCATGTGATTAGATCAGGCGCATCCAGATGACTTTTGTACTTTAAGATCAACTGACCGGAGACTCTAATTAATCTACAAAATCCCAGAATTGCCTCAGTTAATGTTTGAATAACCAGGAGGTGGGAATCTTGGCCAAGGGTGGGCTTGGGGGCCTTTTTAGAATTTTGCTTAACACAGTGTTATATAGTTTTTATTTGTTATTTATGCTTCCTAATATGTTTAACATATGTGATAACATTAGTTGATGAAAATTACAAATATTCAAGAATTTTAAAACCACTAATACTCCATAAAATCTATTGCTTGGGAGAAATGTGTGTATGCAGTGTGTTGCAATTGGTATTAAATAAGAACTCTTAATAAACAAATGTAGTGACTACATAATTCCCTATAATATAGAATATAGTTTTGATATTTCAGTAATTAGTAGGGCCTTGAGTTTGTTTTATATTCTTCACTTTGATGAGTATCTTTATGACGAATTTTGCCTTTTCTTTTTACTGTTATGAGGAATTACTTATCTAAAACGTGTGAGGATCCTTACGTTACTTCTCAAAATTTTTTTGTCAATTCATATTCTAAGGAATAATGCTTAGTGTCTTTCGTGTCATATATTTTCAATTTAAAATTTTTACTCTTTCATATTTTGATAGGAGGAAAGCTATTTCTCATTGTTGTAATTTCTCATTTAAAGAATTCTACTGTCTTTGAACTTTTCTTCTCTCATTTGCTTATATTAGATATAGTAGATGTGATAGGAATTCAGTTTAATTTGACTATTGCAACTAATGCACTGTGGCAAGTTGCTGTTTCTTGGTTTGACTTTCCTGTTTGCAATGGAAGGGCTGAATGAGATTTCTTTTAGCTCTGTGAATGTATGTTAAACACCTTCCCATACTCTGTTTTTTTTCCCTAGTTAAAAATCTGCGATGCTCGTTCGCATTCTGCTGGTACCTGTTATAAGATGGACATCATAGTATTTGGAGAAGGTGGTCACTCATGTAGCCAGTACAGAAGGGGTGGGCCTTGTGTGTGGCTCATGTGGAAGTCGCCAGCTTTGTGGTTCTGGGTCAGAGCTTAGCATGTTACACTGCTGTTAAGTCACCTGACAATCGCCCGTTCAGCGTTAGAGTTTCCTGTGCACCTGGGATCAAGAGAACAGGCATTCGAAAGATGGTTTAAAAATCGGTACCAGTGACAGGAATGGTGAATACTTTCCTGGGTTAGAGAGCAGTGGAGCAGGCAGGATAAAACACTGCCAGTTCTTAGTTCTGCAGGTTTTCAGTATCAAATTATATTTTCCTGAAACGGATGATCTCTACCCTATGTGGTTTAACTGGTTCAGATTATGGAGAAACAAATACTTTCCTTGTTATAGATGCCACATGTTTTTCAGGCTGCGTTAGCTTTTACCAGTGAGGATATTCTTTGGCTTATATTTATTTAGCTTGTGGTAAACTCTAGGCCTTAGATTTCGTTACATGAATTCTTGTCAGATAAAGTGTGTTCCCTCATACTTATGTAATTGAGTTTTGAATATAAATTCAGGGCTTTTTTTAATCTTTGATGAACTTCGTAATCATTTCAGTTTGTTTTTGCAATGTATTAAAATAAAATCTGTGAATTCTGTCACTCAGGGTATTCATATCCCTTTAAGTTTTCTCCTGTCTGTAAATTTGATAAATATGTCATATATGTTTTTGTCTTTTATAAAAAATTTGAGAAATTTAGGAACGAAACAGCCCTGTGATCTGCGACCTCCTTCCTATTGCACAGTAATTTGCAATATAATTTGACACTTAACATTCTTGAGTATTTCATCAACTCCAGATTTGTATAACTGTCTTAATATTGAATTGCCATTTAGAACTTTTATCCAGCGTGTATGACAGAAGACTCAGCCGTGTCCTGCTGTAATCAGGTTTCATCATGCCTTCTTTATCTGTCTGCTCTGTTGTTCTGGCAGCCTGTTTAAATACTGCCTCCTGCCCCCAAAGGAAACGAAAAGGGTTTCTGCTTAACTTCTTTTCTTTATATGTGTACGGGGTCTTACGCTGAAAACCTTGCATTCCTGGGGTAACTTCAGTTTGATTATGCTTTTTTTTTTGAAGTTAATACAATGATGGATTTGGTTCACTATTTTATGTACGGTATTTTTAAAAATTTGTGTTTCATAAATGAGATTGGCCTATAATTTTTCATTCTCTTGTTATTGTTTGTTTTTTTCCATTTAGTTTTTTTCTGAGGTATAACTCATGTAAAGACAAGTCACAAATCTTCATATAGAGCTTGATGAATTTTTGCTTATGTTTTTCCCATGTGACTGCCACTTAGATTTAAGAAAAATAAAATTTTCCTAAAATTCAGAAAGTCCTTCCTAGTCAGTACTTTTGCTACCAAAGTTAACCATTGTTTCTGTGCATAAAATTCTACAATATGTACTCTTTGTATCGCCGTTCTGTTGTGTATGTAATAGAATCTCATTGTGGTTTTTATTTGTGATTCTATGTTGATGATTTATGTTTAGCACCATTTCATGTGCTTATTAGCCCTTGAGATGTCTTCTGTGATGTGTTCATTTAAATACTGCATTTTTCTTCTGTTGGGTTGCCTGTCTTTTTTAAAACGGAATTTTAGAAGTTCTTGATAAATTATATATACTAGTCCTGTATCAGATAACTTGTATTTCCAATTTCTTCTTCCAGACTCTGATTTGCCTTTTCACATGCTTAATGGTATCATTTGATAAACAGAAATTCTTAGCTTGAGTCCAATTTATTAAAAATTTTTATTTTAATTATTCTTTTTTGCTTGTGTATTTTGTAGAAATTTTTGCCCATCTCAGTGTTATGAAGGTATTTTCTAGAATATGTTTACTTTTATGTTTGGGACTATGAGCTGTTTAAAATTGATTTTTGTGTGTGATGTGAGATATGGGGATCAACATTTTTTTTATCCATGTAGAAATCTGAGTGGCCTGGTACATTTATTAAAATGACTGTCTTTTTTCCTGACTTAATTTCACTTGTGACTTTGTCTTGAGTCAGATGACCATATTCTGGCTGCTGTTTGAATTCTCTCATGTGTTCTTTTGATCCATTTTTCGGTTCTTGGGTAAATACTACGCTGTCTTGTTATTTTAATTTTATAGCAAATCTTGTTATCTGGTAGAGTAAGTATTCCAGCTTTGCTCTTCTTGGTCTTGGCACTTCTGTGTGCTTAGCATTTCCATATAAATCTTTAGAATTAGCTTGCCAATTTATACAGATAAATCAGTAGATAATTTTGAGGGTAACTGACACTTTGACAGTATTGTGCCTTCCAGTCTGTGCAGATCAGATGTGTATATGTATACATTCTGTTAATTTACATTTTCTTAAATTTTGAAAAATGTTTGTAGTTTTTAGTGTAGAAGTCTTTCATATATCTTACAGGGTGTATTCCTGGGTATTTGATGTTTTCTTCAATATTATTGCATAATTGTTTTAAAATTTTATTTCCTGGTTGTTTACTGCTAATATGTAGAAATGTAATTAATTTTTTGTGTATTTACTTCATACCCAGAGTCTTTGATATATTCTTTGGTTACCTGTAAGAGTTTTTAAATTCTTTTAGATTTTATATGTGCACAATCTTTTCTTTACTTTCCATATTGCTCTGGCTAGGCACTCTATAATGGTGTTGAATAGATGTGGTAATTGCATGCATCCTTGTTTTGTTCCTCATATTGGGGGAGGAACTTTAAATATTTCATCATTCAGTATAATGTTTCCTTTAGTTTCTTACTGAATAGTTTTTATTACATTAAGGATGTTCTTTTCTATTTTTAGTTGACTGATTTTTATTATTTCATGAATAGGGTTTGGGATTTTGTCAAATGTATTTACTGCCTTAGAGATGATTACATGATTATTTTCCCCCTTTTTTGTTAATATGATGAGCTGCTGACTTGTTTTCAGATGCTAAAATGGTCTTGCATTCCTGGGATAATCTGCCGGGTCATGGTGTTTATCTGATATGCTGTGCCTTGTGATTTTTCAAAATGTTGATCATACTTCAGATTTATTGAGTTTTCTGAACATGCTGATAATTTTCATGAAAGGGAAACTTTTTACCTATTATTTTTTTTCCAAAACGTTTTTCTTTTCCTCTTCTTAACCACCCGTCTGGTGGGGGGCGGCATTTTCCTCTCCTTTTTTTGCCTTTGGTTACACATATGCTAAATGGCTTGATACTGTCCCACATGTCACGTGACTGTTGGTTTTCCTGTCTTTTTCTCTTTACAAAGCACCAAAAACTAAAAACCAAGAAGTTTTTGGGTAGTTTTTACTTTCTGTTTCTTCAGGCTCACTGATCTTTTCTTCTGCCGTGTCTAGTATGCTCTTAGGTAGTTTTTGTTACAACTGTGTTTTTCACCAGTAGTAGTCCCACGGACTTTTTTGTTTTGTTTTGTTTTCGTTTGTTTCTTCATTATGTTTGTTTCCTTTTCCATACTTGAACATGTTGAGCATATTAACAGTGTTTGTGCATTTTTTCCCTGCTTGTTGCTCGTACTTTTGTTTCTAGGTCTGTTTCTAGTGAGTGAGCTCTTCTCGGTCACAGTGTTCGGGCCGGGTTTGTTAGGCTTCTCCTGTGTATGTGAGATTAGGAGCGGCAACTTATTTCAGGTTCATCTGTGTATACATATTTTCATTCACTTATAGTAGTTTTCTCCTTCCTGGGCGTTTTCCTTTAAGGTGCAGTCACAGGGAGCTTTGAAACGTGACACCTGATCCTCCTTCCCAGGGGTGCTGCTGCCCTCGGGTTGGCCTGTAGTCCTCCTCTGAGGTTGGGAAGTGCTTGCAGGTCTACAGTTTGGTTGAACATGGAGTTCGTCTTATATAATTTATTTCTCTTAAAGATCATATTGTATCTCATGTCTTTTCTGTATGGTTGAGCTTCAATGTTTAGAATGGTTTATACATTTTATCCAGCTTTTCTTTTTCTTAGTCTAGTCCTGACTGATGGCAAAAGTCTCTTGGGTGGTTCTGATGTCTGTGTTAACTAGTATCATAAAGTAAGTTAGAAGAGTCATCTTTTTTTTGTTCTTTTGAATCCTGCTCTTTCCTCATTCCTGATTGTTTTTACAGTTATCATGAACTATTCCAGACAAATGTAGAATGAGCTGAAGTTCCGTAACAATTTCTTGTGACATGTGGTAGTTCTATTGTTAGTTTTTTGAGAAACCTCCATACTGTTTTCCACAGTGGCTGCACCAATTTACATTCCCACCAACAGTGTACAAGGGTTCCCGTTTCTCCACATACTCACCAACATTTGTTTGTATTTTATTTGGGGGGGGGCAGGTAGTTAGGCTTACTTATTTATTTATGTTTAGAGGAGGTAGTGGGGACTGAACACAGGACCTTGTGTGTGCTAAGCATGCGCTCTACCACTTGAGCTATACCCTCCCCATGTATTCTTTTTGATAATAGCCATTCTAACAGGGGTGAGGTGATGTCTTACTGTGTTTGTTTTTTTTTTTTTTTTTAGTTGAAGCATATTCAGTTTACAGTGTTGTGTCAATTTCTGGTGTATAGCATAATGTTTAAGTTATACATATACATACATGTATTCATTTTCATACTACTTATGGTGGTTTTGATTTGAATTTCCCTGATGATTAGTGATGTTGAGCATGTTTTTATGTGCCTGTTGGCCATATGCATTTCTTGTTTGGAAAAATGTCTATTCAATTCATCTGCCCTTTTTTAATCGGGGTTTTTCTTTTTTTTCTTTTTTTTTTTTTTGATGTTGCATTTATGAGCTGTTTATATATATGGATACCAGCAATTCCACTCCTGGGTATATATGCGAAAAGAACAAAACATTAATTCAAAAAGGTACATGCGACTCAATGTTCATAGTGGCATTATTCACAATTGCCAGGATATGAAAGCAACTTAAGTGTCCATCGACAGATGAATGGATTAAGAAGATGTGGTGTATATATATGTACACAATGGAATACTACTCAGCTGTAAAAAAAAAAAGAATGAACTTTTGCAGTTTGCAACAACATGGATTGACTTGGAGGGCATTATGCTATTTTAGTTTGTGATGAGACACATAATATAATAGTTGACTTCAAAATTTGATTGTAAGAGAATACTCAAGTAAGTTATAATTTTAAGAACAGATTATTAAATCAGTATGTGTTTCTGTTGGTATGGAGTCAGCAGAACCCTTGAAATGAACTATAATCTGCTTTTTAAAATGTATTATACTAAAAGAATAGTCATAAATCTTTTTGTCTTTATTTTTTTTAAGGCAAGAGGAGCAGATGTTCCAGAAATTCCTGGAGACCTTAGTCTTAAGACATGTGGCAGTACAGCTAGTATGAAGGTTAAACATGTGAAAAAGTGAGTATAATTTTATAGCAGGTCTCAAATGAATTCCTATAAATGGAAATCAGTTCTTTACTTCTCTTAAAACTTTTATTTAAATTTCTTCCTCAACAAGCTCTTACTGTCTGTACATTCAATTATACTATTAAGCCTTAAATTATGACTCAACTATTAGCAGAGTAGGTCTGAAGATTACCTGCTTGTCTAAAAATAGTCTTTAATTTTGTTCTTGCAACAACTTCTATGCCATTGTCTATCAGGTTGCATTTATTCAACAGGAACAATCCAAGTATGTCTTTCTTGATGCCTTTAATACATGCTCTCATTCATTTAGAAAAATCGGTTTTGTTGAGTTATCAGATTGTTGTTTCTCAGTTTTGCCTTTGAGAAAGCCTGAAATGGAGTCAGTATTTGACTCTTAAGTGAAATATCTGAAGGTATCCGTTTCAGTTTTAAACAAAAAAACTGTCTTTTCCCCTGGTAAAGGGTTAGATAGCTATGTTTTCATTCTAAGTTGAGGAAAGACAAGGATAAAAATGTTCATTCTGCATCCAGACCCACCAATCCAGGACTGATGGGCTGCGACAACATTCACAGGTACAGTCTGGCTTTGGAGTCTGTGGTGGGAGTGCTGCCTCTGGTTCGCAGCTGGCTGTCCACAGCTACATAACAGTCACCAAACGCATACTCCTTCTGTGGCCATTGGCTTGGGTCAAGATTAGGAGAGTACTACAGTGATGCTTTTTATTTTATTTGTTTGGTTTTGGCCTGTGCACTGAATGTAATTTCCATATGACTCTGTGTATTTCTGAAAAGGTTTATGTGCGTATATGTGCTCACGCGCATGTGCTTATTAAATAGTGTTTTGCTTGTTGCATGACATCCTAAACCTGTTTTATTTTCTCCTCAGGCTTAGTAATTTTGATTATTCTAGTGCCTTGTATCTGATTTATTTCATGTACTTCAGGTTACCCTTCACTAAAGGTCACTTTCCGAAGATGGCTGAGTGTGCACATTTCCATTATGAGAACGTTGAGTTTGGCAGCATACAGGTATATTTGAAATATTTCCTACATCCTGAATTAAGACATCTGTATCTGTATCTGTATACCTGACAGGTGACACTTAGAAGTAGGTTTTTCTGTTGATGTCTTACTGGTTGGTGTGAAAACTTTTCTTCTCTTCTGCTGATTAGTACTTGATACCTGATGGCTCCTATTTCAAGTGGAGACAGTATAATAGAATCAGTATAAGTCTCAGAATTTCTCCCAGATTCCTAGACAGAGTTTGCCGTCGCTCTGTAGCATGAACCACCTGAGTTGTCACGTGACTCTCGTCACGCTGGGTTGAGTGGTGATGAGTAATCAGAGCTGGGGTGAGGGTGGACTAGGGTTAGGGAGACAAGTGTTAGTGTAGGTTTTTTTTTCCAGTATCTTCTATCGTGAAGTATATTGTGTTTGTACGTGTGTATGCATATAAAACACATACATTTATACGTATATATTATATACGTCTTTTAAAGTCTAGGTTAGGAGGTGGACATTTCCGGTGTCCCTCCTGTGTTGCCTTTGCCTTCCCTACCCCAGAGGTTACTTCTACCATCTCTTGTGTAATATTCATTACATTTTAAAAAATAATTTTACTATCTGTATGGTATTTAGGTTTACCTGTTTCTGAACTTTATTTAATTGGAATTAGTCTGATTTATTCAGCCAATATTTACTGAGCAGGCAGTTTTAGGTGCTCTGGCGATGTTAGTGAGCAGCTCCAGCAAAAATCAAAGACCTATTCTTACAGAGCATAGAAAAGGCCAGAAGATGAGAGCTATGGTGAGAACGTGGAACAGGTTTAAGTAGGATCAGGGCTACTGGCGGGGGCTGGGATGTCAGACCGGGCAGGCTTCTTCATTTAACACTGTGAAATTTACCCCGTAGAAGTAGTTACAGTTTGTAGTTGTAGTTACAGTTTGTTCATTTTGTTCACTGCTGTGTATTAATCCATAGCACACGTGTGTCACAGGTAATTTATCAGTTATTTCATTTGTTTGAAATTTGGCTTGTCAGGTTTTGACTGTTACAAACAGCCTCTCAGTGAACGTTGTTTTACACGAGTCCTGTGGCACAAATGCAGGAGTCCCTCAGGCATACGCCTCAGAGTGGAATTTCAGGGTTACAGTGGACCCACATGTTCTGCTTTACTAAGTAAACAAACTACTTTTTAAAGGGATTTACAAATTTACACTCCACAGGCAGTAAAATGAGAGCTGTTTTCTGCGTCCTTGCCAACTCCTGGTTGTGTGATACTTGTTAATTTTTACTAATTTGATGGGGATGCAGTTCTCTCTCACTGTATTTTAATTTGCAGTTTCCTAATTTCTAATGCAGTTGAGCATCTTTTCAGTTGTTTATTGTGCATCTGAGATTCCTGTTTTTTAAGTCTAAATCAAGCCTTTTGCTCAATTTGTTTTATAGATTTACTTGTATTTTTCTTATTCATTCATGGGAATGCTTTACATATTTTAGATGTTAGTCTTTTCTTGTTGCATCTAGTCCTTTATTTTTGTGTGTGAACTAAAAGCACTTTCTCCCAGGTTGTGGCATGTTTATTCACTCCTTTTTAATACATAGGCATTGTTTATTTTATTCGTTATGCAGTTGTATGTATGTACAAACCTTCTGGCTTGTAGGTTTTTAGTCATATTTAAGATGTGCTTCCTTGCTCTGAAGTTATGAAGATATTGTCCTTTTTTTTCCCTTTAAGTTTCCTAATTTTGACTTTAACGTTCAGGTTACTTGGAATTGATATTTATGTATAGTGTGAAAAGGAGTGATGTTAAAACTTCCGAACCCCTGCTGAGACACCAGTCAGAATGGATGTTAACCACAGCGCTGGAGCTGAGATCTGCTGCCTTCTCCTGCGCAGAGCATTGCCCTCTAGTAGTGTGTGCCATCGGTGGTACAGCAATTCAGTGTTTTAACACTGTGGCACCCACTGGTCTTTTTTGAAAGGAGTCCAATTTTATTATTATTTTAAAATATGACTATATTAGAGTTCTCTAGTGAAACAGAACAGGGGTGTGTGTGTGTGTGTGTGTGTGTGTGTGTAGAGAGAGATCGAGAGATTTTAAGGAATGGGCTTATGTGGTATTGTGGAGATTTAGTAAGTCAAGAATCTCCAGAGTAAGCTGAAGACCAAGAGGAGCGTAATGGTTGCAACTTGAGTACAAGGGCAGTCTGCTGGGAGAGTTCCCTCTTCTGCAGGGGAAGTCTGTCTTTCAAGACCTGCCACTGTTTGGAGGTTAATCTCTCCTCCCTCTCCCTTCTCCTGCACGTTATGGAGGGTAATCTACCTTACTCAGAGTCGACTGAATTAAACGTTAAATCTCATCTGAAAAATAACCTCACAGTAACATTTGGAATAATGTTTGACCAAAAGTTGACACATAAAATTAATTATCACAGTCTACCCTTTCTCATCTTGGCACTCCTTAAACCATACTTATCTCCAAATAAAGACAATAACAAGGTCCTATTTCTGCCTAACATGGCCAGCTATTGTTTACACAACTAAAGACACTGGATCTTTACCCGGAAGAGGATGCAAAGTCCTTCAGTAATGTTTACTCTTGATATTCCATAACTAGAAGACTGTGATGTAAAGTTAACAATACTTAAATATAATGATGTAAATCTTATATTAGTAAGGCGATAGAGAGGAGGAAACAAGATATTTGCTACCGGTATACACACACACTCACACAGTGAAACGTATTCATAACAAAATAAGGAGGAATACTCATGACAGTTATAGCTCTTGACTCTGTAAATGGTCATATGGCTGTAGGTGGTGTACCGTTGCCTTCACCACTGCTCATTCTGCATTTGCCTTTGCCCTCAGCCAGAACCTCAGCTGGTTGTGGTTCTTCACCTGGTGAGGTGACCCAAACCTTCATTTTGGGTCTGGCCATTAATAGTCCTTCCTGAATTGGGTTCTTGTTATTTTCTACTGAGTTTAATGACAGGGTTTGGTGATACCAGGAGACACCCGAAGAGATCCCCTACATTCTGGACGTAATCTTCCTTACTTCTGTTGTTGAGAAGCTGTCCATTTTCCCTCTGGAAGTCAGGATCAGCCACACGAGCCAGCACTGTAATTCCCTTCTTTGCCTGGTAGTTTAGAGGCGTAAGGAGCCTGTAGTGGCTGAGCAGCAGTCTTAACTTCCAGCACCGTGAATCATTGTTGTTTCTTCTGGTGAAAGCATTCCTCCCTTTGCAACTAAGACCTCTAGGCCAGGAGAGCACATAGTCCTGGAGACAGAAAGCAACAGTGTTGCTAGTGAGTCACTGTGAGTAATATAGAGTGGTGCCACTCCCATCTCCACCCCTTGATTCCTCGTTGTCCAATCTGATTAAAGATGCTAATGACTCCATATCAGATAGTGAAGAGAGCATGGGGAGTCCATGGCACGAAGGGGCAATGGAGGTTATGCATAATCTCGCCGTTAGGTACTTAGAATTAAACCCTTAGACAACATTCTGGGTGACCATATATATTGTATCTTTGAACATTTTTATCAAACTAATGAGTACAATACGATTTTCATTTCCCTAATGATTGGTGATGTTCAGCATCTTCTCAGGTACTTCTGTCCATTTGTGTATCTTCTTTGGAGAAGTGTCTCTTCAAGTCCTTTCCCCATTTTTGAATTGGGTTACTTAGTGTTTTGATGTTGTTGAGTTTTAGGAATTCAGATCATGTCACTTTTCCAAAACCCTCCATTTCTCCTCTTTTTCAAAGTAAAAGTCAAATTCTTTCAAATTTCCTACATGGATTTACAAGATCTACCCTTAAGTGCTCTGCCCGCATCTCTTACCCCTCCTCTCCTACGACATAGTGTTCCAGCCGCGGTTACCTCTGCTCTTCCCCCAGATACGGGCTCCCTCCTCAGGACCACTGGACTTTCTGTTTCCTCTGCTTGGAAAGTTCTCCCTGGATATCCACATAACTTGCTACCTTCCCTTTTTAAAGTGCTTGAGCAAATGTTGTCTTCTCAGGGTATACTTTTTCTATGTAAGATGGCACCTCTTGGTCACCAGTATTCGCCACCTCTCTTCCATAAGTAATTTTTCGCTGTAACATTTATCACCATCTGGCGTGCTAAATATTTTATCATTATTTCTTCTTTTTTTTCCACCTCAGCATCTGAGTACAACAGTGCCTGACACATAAAAATCACTCAGTGAATATTTGTTGAATGAATGGATGAATGAACTTATGTTTGAAGAAGAGATAAAATTTACTTTAAAAATGCTTTTTAAAATATTTTGGGTTTTTTTTGACATTTAAATTTGCTCTTATGTGGTAAGAATATATATGTCTTATGAGTGTACATTTACTTACTTATTTTTGTAAAATATCAAATGATATTTTATGACAGCTACAAATGGAAGTGAAAATTCCATTTATGCTCTTTCTTTTATTAACTATTATGAGTCTGTCTAGAATTTTTCCATGTATTTATAAAATATATGTAGCAGTATCTCTAGATAGAGCTGTAGCTATAACTATCTACTTAACTATATCCTTTAAAAATATAGATGAAATTCTATACATACTGTCTTGAAAATTGCTTTTTTACTTGCAAGTGTATCTTAGGTATATTTTTTTATTTTAGTAATTGGATTTACCTTACTCATTTTCATAGCTACATAATATTTCATTTTATTATTATACCATAATTTATTTAATTATTTCCCTATTGATGGGTATTCCAGGTTTTATTGATGTGAATATGCCCATTAAATAAAATCCTGTAAGAGGATTCGCTGAGTCAAAGGGTATGTACACTTAAAACGCTGACAGTTGTTGCTAAGTTTTATTTTTGAAGTATGCCAGTTTATGCAGTGGTTAATGGTAGTATCTTTTCCTCCCAGTGACAAGCATTGTTGATTTTGTAATTTTTGCCCGTAGGATAGGTGCAGTATGTCCTCTTCTTGTTGTAATCTGTATTTCTCTAGTTATGAGGGGTGTTGTACATGATTTTATGCTTATAATTTATATTTGTCTTTCTATACATTGCTTATTATATCCTTTTTCTGTTTTTTAAAGAGATGATGCTGATGATTGAATAGTTTCTCGGTCTTCTTAGTTGTGCTCTGGCAGAGGACTAGACAGAACAGACTGATGAGTGTGGGAGTAGATACCCAGGTGTATCACACTTAATGTGTGATAAAGGTTAGCATTTTTGGATCCATGTGGGAAGCCAGTACCTGTTGGTCATCTCACCATCCACTAGAACAATAAGCTGAATCTGTGCCTACAGGGACCTAATGCTTTAGATTCTCTGCCCCCCAGCTTAGAGATGGATGTCTGAGAGGTGAGGTGACTTGCCAAGGGTCACATAGATGGTAAATAGTAGAGCTAGGATTTGAAGCCCGGCAGTCTGTTTCTGAAGTACCCACCCTTAGCCATTCCAGTTTCTGATAATATTGTTCTCCTAGTCACCTCCAGGTAGACCTGTGTGTTGTGCATCACATTTAAATAGTCATACAGTTCTTTCAAATCCATCCTTCTTTTCTATTTCTGTCCCTTATTTGAAATCTTCATCTCTGGTTTTGGCTCTACCAGTTTTTGAACGTGCCTGTGTTTCAATAACTTGGCCTAAAGTACAGCTTCAGAAATTTAAACCTCTGTGTGAAACCTTTCTAGACCTTCCACTACACAAGGTCCTGGCATTCAAGATGTTGCATATAAGCTTCCAGCACACCCTTCATTCTTTTATTCACTCTTTTATCTTACTTTTATCCAACTATTCATTTACTGAACACGTCACGATCTTTCCTTTGTTTTAACCTTTCTTCTTATCAAGAATCTTGTATATCTTTCAAGGTGTATGTCACATCTAATCAGCTTTTGTGATCCACTTCTCTTTCTACCTCCCGTCCCCAGTGGATGAGTTGGTTTCTGAATCATAACACATTGTATTTTTTCATATTGATATAAGTCACATGAAATTTACCTTTTTTAATTGAGGTAAATTCACATAACGTAGATTCACCATCTTACCCATTTTTAAGTACACAGTTCAGTGGCTTTCACCACATTCAGAATGTTCAGTCATTTATCACTGTTAAATTCCAGAACGTTTTCATTACCCCCAAAAGAAACGTCATAACTTTTTAGCAGTCATTCCGTTTCCCTTCTTTCCGAGCCTTGGCAACCACTAATTTGCTTTCTGTCTCTATAGATTTGTCTGTTCTTGACATTTCACATAAATATAATCGTATACTGTGTTGTCTTTTGTGTTGGTGTCTTTTCCTTAGTGTAGTATTTTCAAGGCTCATCCATATTGTAGCATTTATCAGTACTTCATTCCTCTTTATGGGTGAATAATAATCCATTGTGTGGGCATACTACATTTTGGTAACCATTCTTTAGTTTGTGGTCATTTGAATGTTTCCACTTTTTGGCTCTTATGAATAATGCTACTATAAATAATCATGTATGATTTTTTGTGTGAACATGTGTTTTTGATTCTCTTGGTTTTATATGTCTTTTTGAATATAGCACCCTGGTGGGCGTGACTAGATAGGCATGTGCTTTTTGGCTAGTT